>NC_134408.1:45606134-46224259 GCF_038048845.1 Mixophyes fleayi
TACTTCCCCTCGGCTGAAGCCTATACTTTTTTATATCTATATAAATCTATTAATTTCATTGCCCACAGGGGAATGTCAGCACCTACGTCTTTCATCCCCCTATGCCCTGGGTGCAATGAGTGTAGGCTCAGAAGAGTCAATAAGGCAATATATAGGTAGATGGGAGAGCATTTCATGACCCATTTAATTTGCGTTGTGCTTTTCTAGCACTCACCAGTGACCTCATCGGGATCCTTAAGTGCACCAATATGCAAATAGCTCATTCTTTCTAATATTTAGGCCCTATAAAACTTCAAGAGTATCGCACTTCATTTCATATGACTTTTTATTTAATTAATTTGTTTTTATTCATTTTCATTTATTTGGTTTTATACATTGCTTTATCTTTCTTGTTGTTTCTGTGTATTTCATTCATGTCTTTACCCAAACAGCTAATGGGATACAACTCAAAGCTGCTCTCTGCCTACAACTGTATCCAATGCAGAACTGTGTTGTGAACTGTGTTGTGTCCAAGGGTAAAACAATAAATGATTCTAGCTGCTAATATAAATACATGGCTAGAAACACAGACATAATCCTGCAGATAAAGCAAAGCATTTAACATAAGCAGGACGGAATGTACAGGCCATGTACATGCCAATACAGTCATATGAAGGTGGATACCCAATTCAAATGAATATAATCTGTTTATTATCCCTATCATTCTGTAGCATAAATTATACAAGATGCTTGTTTGGTTGTTTAATATACTTCTTAATGTCTTCTCTATCTTTAATGTCTTCTCCATCTTTGTCATTTTCCACTGTTTCAAAAGATCAGTGCAGTATGTCACAGGCAACTTTGACTCTGGAAGAGTTTAAGGGTAATTTCCACAATCCTGGACTGGCGCAGAGAACTATGAATTCCATGGGGTTTTTACAGTCATTACTTCCGCAAAAAAACCTATTTATGTTTAAAAGGAATCTTTTGCTCAGCAAGTGGCAGATATATTCTGCCGGCATTCTGAAGGGTTTGCCTGTGTGATTACAGTGCCTTTAAAGAAGTTGCATTTTTTTTGTCATCACATTGGGGGAGAAAAATCATTCCCTGCTTAAGATGACTAATAATCTTTCTTATTGCTTTATCCAACAAAAAAATTGGTTAAAGTTCAACAATACTACTGATTTTTTTTCAGGCTGAAAATAAGAATTCATGATGACTTATACTTGATATGACATTTGTCTTCACGTGTGAGAAAACTGATAATTCTCAAAGTGTTCTACTAGCAGTTGGTTGTCAGGTATCGTCTTATTGATTGAAACCAAATTACATTCCAGGCCCTAGATTAGGCCAATGCAGTAGAATTACTGTTTCAATGATAATACAATAAAGGCAATGTAATGTTTATAGCTGGGATTAAGAATTGTGTTACATTAATGAGTACATGATTTAAATTGGTTTATGAAACATGTATGGTTACAATAACAAAACACAATTTGCAGAAAAACATTATAGAGGTTAAGCTTCTTAAGGATGAAGCAGCTGTTAAAAGAATTCTGTTTTTTTATGTGCATTCCAAACCGTTAATGTATAAAACTGAGTACATAGTTGCCAATATTTCATATGATTTTCCGGAATATGTTGCTGCTGAGATGTCCTGGCAGACCGTGTAGCAATACAATCCTGCAAGAATTCAAGGGGGAAAAGGAGGGGCTTAAAACTACTGTTTCACTATGTAATGCCCACAGGTAGTACATAGCAATTTTTTTTTTATTTACAGCATATCTACAGTATATTAAGAAGATAATTAATAAAGACCTTTCGTATCCAGATGATTACTTATTTGCAGTAGGTCATACTTGCCCTACTTGTAGTGCCTCCCCTCCAGGATCTCCCAGAGGGGGGGTCAGAGAACAAATGCAGAGGGGGCGTGGTGACGCAATGAGAATGGAGATCTCCTGATCATCTACAGCTGCTGGTGCAGCTATATAGTGAACAAGAAACATTTAGTTTGTTAGTTTGGTTTCTGGCATTACAGTCTTACGAAACGCTTGTTTGTTCTGTCACAGGTAATCCCAGTGACATCACCATATCAGGAGGTCGTCAGACTTGTGTCCTTGCTTGGGATAGATGATCTTGCTATCCTATGCAAAAAGTATTAGTATTGGAACTATGCTGCCTAGCAATGAGTGAAGTGCTCAATGCTTTTCAGCAAAATGTTTGTCTTGTTCTGCATTTTGTAGCAAAATTTTGGCATTTAGTCTGAAGTGTTCCTAATTATTATTATTATTATTATTATTATTACCATTTATTTGTATAGTGCCACTAATTCTGCAGCACTGTAACTCATTCACATCAGTCCCTGCCCCTTTGGGGCTTACAGTCTAAATTCCCTAACACACAGACAGACAGACACACAGACAGATTAGGGTCAATTTGTTAGCAGCCAATTAACTTACCATTATGTTTTTGGCGTGTGGGAGGAAACCCACGCAAACACAGATAAGGCCATGGACGGGAATTGAACTCATGACCCCAGTGCTGTAAGGCAGAAGTGCTAACCACTTAGCCACCATGCTGCCCTAATCTTACCCAAGCAAGACCACACAGCAAAATGAACCCCAGTGAAATGCAAATTTATAAACCTTGTAAGAAATGGAAATGCTGCACCTCGCTGACGTAAGAAATGGTTCTGTAATAAAAATAAGAGAGCCCATTCATAACCTTCAACTGCTTAAGATCTAGACTGGTAAATAAAATGTGCAAACATTTTTTAAAAATAAATAAGAATTGTTTGTTTGTTTCCATGTAACTTCCAAATACCTTGACTAAAATTACATATTTGGTATCCATGTAATCCTGACCGGTAGTTTTAATGCAAATGTCTAGGATATTATAATATATGTAAAATTATCCATTATAAAGATAATAGAAAAATATATTTTTGTAATTTATGTCTGGAATTCCCTAGCTAATAGCATAAAATAAAAAGCTACTTTTTGTCAATACGGTGCAAAAAATAAAACCTGTACGGATCCTGGCAGAAACAATATTCTAAGAGATTAAACAGTAATTCATAGTGCAGCTGAAATGGTGGAAAATCATGTAAATGGGCCTAGTCGCAGAGGTGTAAATCACCACTGGTCTAGAAGGGGGTTGATATAAGGAACTTCTACTTTCACAGTTCGTTTTCATTTTTAATTATTTTCATTTTTTTCTTTTTTTACTTTCAGTAGTGGTCAGTGGATACTACTCTCCCTAAAACCCACAGCTCCCCAATGTTGTACCCTTCTTTTTATATACTTTTTTCTCCATTAATTACTATTTCATTGGTGGCCAGTGCCATTGAATACAATCTGAAAAATCATTCCACATGCATCACGTTTAAAAAATGAAATTATTTCCATCCTATTTTTTTTTTAAATGTCCCTACATATTAGTGGTGGACAATAGTGTCTCCACACTAGCAGGCATGTGAAACACCCCCTTTAGACTCTTGGGTCTGTATGTTTACATGGGAGTTCCATGGGGTATGTCTCTATAGAGGAAGCCCTGTAATTTCATCTAATAATATTGCAGGCTTCTGGCAAATTAATTTGCCATGGTTTTAGCAAATTAAACCACTGTGATTTCTTGTGTAGGGAAGCCACAGTGGTTTCCCTTGGAAAGCTTTCAGCTCCTGATTGCAATTACAGACTATAGCTGCATACTCTTCCAGAATGTCCAAAATTTCTGGGGGTACTCCTGGGAGAACAGGGAAGTGGATAGGGATGAGGCTTAATGATGCAGATCATAACGAATCACATCATCCTGCCCCCCACCCTCACCACTGTAGTAGGCCAAAGTTGAGCGACAGGGAGCATGGCTTAATGATGTGATTCGAACGACTCATGTCCCTGGACTGGGGAGTGAGACCTCCCAGAGCGGAGATCAAAATTGTTGACAAGTATGTTAAAGACCCCACTTTCATTGAAATCACAGTTTGCTGTAACAGTGTAGTAAGGCCATTTGGCTTTAGAACAACCTGGTAGCAGGCTAAGCACTGCACGAAATGGCTTGTCAGGCCGGATGTCGCCCACTTACCACTCGTAGTACAGGCATGTGCTAGTATATAGAAATGGCATGCTTCCTGCATAGAATAAATTCAATTAATATTTATGGTATTCAATACATTTTTGGATACATTTTTCTTTAATATGACTGAACTATGTATAAAAATACTAGCTGAATTGCCTGGTGTTGCCTGGGTTAAATCTTCAAGTTATTAAGTTATCAATGAGTTGGATGTAACTGTCAACCTTTTAAAAATAATTACTAACTCAGCAACTCTTTCAACACACCCATCTCATCCAAATCCATCCAGTGGAAATCCCATAACAGACTCCTTGGGTCAAGCTTCTGCCTGGCCTACACATATGGGAGGTCCGACTGGGAACTCAACCCCCTAGTTTGTCTTCTGGGATCCAGTGTTAACAATCTGTTAAGTTTTCATCCAAATCTTTCCAGTGGAAGGCTCAGAACAGGCTCCCTAGGTCAAAGTCCTGCTTCTGCCCAGCATACACCAATGGGAGGTCCAACCGGGACCCTAGCCCCCCCTAAAACCTGCCCAGGATCCAACTGGACCACTCTTCGTTGGTTCCATCCCAATTCGTGCAGGGGTGTCCGAATGCAGGCTCAGAACAGTCTCCCCGAGTCAAATTTCTTCCCAGCATACACCAATGGGATGTCCAACCGGGACCCTAACCCCCCTAAAACCTGGCCAAGATCCAACTGAACCACCTAGCATCGGATTCATTCCAATCTGTCCAGGGGTGTCCGAATGCATTACCGGACAGACAGACAAACAAACAAACAGACCAATGAATGTTATATATAACATATTCATGTGCTATTTTATGACTAAGCAGAGTCATTCTGGTTTAATGGTGCATCCTTAAATATACTTTTTGACTATGAACTTACAAAGTGCATTGTCTTGCAGCAAAATATGTTCTGTTTCATTGTATATTCTCCTGCTAATGTGCTGTGCTCCATCAACAACATCTCTATTGATCCTCATGTACAGCTATTGGCATCTGAGGACACTAAATAGCACACAATATTTAGTGGCACTACAATATAATGAAGTGTTATATTGATTCTGAAGTCTGACTTACTGTGCTGATCCTACGTAACCCCCATGGAATTTTATATATGTTTATATAATATGTATGAGGAGAGAGAGAAAGAAAAGAAAAGTAAATACAGATATAATTGTGGCCCAAAATATTGACACCCTTGCAGTTTTTTCTTATAACGCACCATTTTTTTCCAGAAAATTGTTGACATTAAAAAAATGTTGGTGTCCATATATGTATTTTTTTTAGTCTGCTTTAAAATAAAAATAAATAAATAAAAAGCTAACAGAATAAAAGTACTAAGCCATAGCTTTTTCTCACAGAAATTCCTAAATTGGCCAAACAAATTTATTGGCACCTTTTAGAAGTAGTTAGAAATAATTAGATTTCAAGCAGGTGATTCTCGTTCACTATGGGACTGAACTCATCTGTGGTGAGTGGCATGCAATAGAAAAAGTCACTAATTAGCTGAGCTTGAATAGAGAAAATAACTAATTTTCCTGTTTGTGTCACTGTGTTTACGGCAAGGAGAAAATAAAGTAAGCCAGAGAATTCAACACTACAAACCAATCTCCAGAGACATTGATGTCCCAGTTTCCATCATATGTAATTTTATTAGGAAGTTTAAGGACCATGACACTGTTGCCAATATCTCTGGAAAGAAAAAATGTGATCAAAGTCTGCAACGCAGGATTGTTCAAATGGTGAAGAAAGTATCTTGATCAACTGCCCAACAGACTGAAGCTGATCTTCAGACATCAGGGGGTAAATGTATCAAGCTGAGAGTTTTACGGCGGGTTTGAAAAGTGGAGATGTTGCCTATAGCAACCAATCAGATTCTAGCTATCATTTTGTAGCATGTACTAAATAAATGATAGCTAGAATCTGATTGGTTTTTCAAACCCACCAGAAAACTCTCAGCTTGATACATTTACCCCCAGGTATGACTATTTCAACTTGCACCATCCGTTACCAACTCAATAAAACAAAGTTATATAGTAGGAGGGCCAGTGGGGCCCAATTTCTGAGAGACAGATATAAGAAAGCCCAACTGGAATTGTCAACATACACCTGAACATGCTGAATTCCATCTGAAATGTACTGTGGACAAATGAGACCAAACTAGAGCTTTTTGGTAAAATTCATCATCCCTGTGTTTACAGAAAACAAAAAGAGCACCTTCTCTACAGTCAGACATGGAGGAGGTACAGTGATATGTTGTGGTTGGTGTGATGCATCTGGCACAGGGTGTCTTGGATGTGTATATGGCATTATGATATCAAAAGTACTAGGCCATTGAGGAGCATATTGTTGGACCCAGTGTAAGAATTCTGCGTCTCCCTTGAAGGTCATGGTACTTCCAGCAGACCCCAAACACACTTCAAAAAAATTACCCAGGAATAGTTCAGGACAAGAGGCTGGAATGTTCTGAAGTGACCGTCGATGAGTCCAGACCTAAATCCCATAGATTATCTATAGCGGCATCTGAAAACAGCAGTTGGGAGAAGGCACCTTCAAATCTGGGAGACCTGGAGCAGTTTGTACAAGAGAAGTGGACCAAACTGCTAGTAGAGAGGTGCAGGAAGCTCATACATAGCTATAGGAAATGGTTGATGCAGTTATTGTAACCAAAGGCTCTGCTACCAAATATTAACTCTAGGATGTTGATAATTTTGCCAGTGCCATTTCTTTCCATTTTCCAATTTGAAAAGATATACAGAAATATAAATTCATAATCAAAAACAGAGGTTCTGTAATATTGACAGAGAAAGAATTGTGGAGACCAAATACGGTTACATTGTGAGTTAAAAAATAAAGTGTAAGAATTCCAATATTTTTGGCCACAACTGTATAAATCTATATTTAAGGATCATTATGTAGAAAATTTTGGAATAAAAAAGAAAGCTCTGCAATTGCTTTACCGGTCTAAACTCTGGACTACGCATCTAATGGCCATGGACTCCATGGCTAATGGTGGAAAAATAGCGTTGTAACTAAACTACCACTGTTGTAACACTGAAACTGTTTGAAGGAAAATAAGTAGTGTCTAAATAAAGCATGTTTTCTTTTTACAAATAGTTTCCAAAAACTAAGCAATAGGGAGTAAATAAAATCTTTATACCTATGGGCTAGTTACTCCCACTTCTATGGCACTAGGGACCCTTTGTGGTGCCTTTATAAATGGATGATGATGATAATAATGTGTATTTTATAACAATTCTTAAGCAGTTTAAAGGTGTCCAAAATTTCTTCAATCATAATTTTGGTGTACCAGTTTTAGTAATTACTAGCTCAGGTGCTGGGACTCTAAGTTACAGGGCTACCGTGACCCGTCTAATAGAAGACAAAAATTTACCAAATGGCCAAACAGAAAACTATAGGATTTTTTTAAAAAATAGATAAAACTTTTCTTACAATAACAAGTATACCAAGATCTCATAGAAACTCAGTTTAGTACTATTCAAGACTATGCCACAAAACACATAATATAGACAGACAGACTGTAGTTATACATTTTGGACCCTTGTATGAAAAGTTTATCCACACAGATATATATATCGAACACAAAAGTGTAACAATTTAGAAAGAAATACACTCGACATCCAAAAGCGCTACTGTTCCTCCATAAGGGGGACTGTTGGTAAGTATGGGTGAAGGAGGTTTAAAGCTGTATTAAAGCGTTTTAAATGTCACTTGGGCTGAATATATCACCTGGGGTTTGCCTATTCCAGTTTGTATGGATTGTACCCCTGGGCTGTAGATTGCCTCAGCAGGGAAAATCGACAATGGGCAATTATCAGCTGGATTGGGCTGGCACCTAGATTTGTATCTTGCTTCAATTAACCATTCCGAATGTTGGCTGGATTGAAATTGTAGTTTCGCAGTTGGCCGTCCCTAAAGATGGATTCAATGTAAGATATTGGAGTAGTTTGAATGTTTTGTGCACAATGGATACTAGAATTAAAGATCAAAGATGGTAAAACTATTTAAAAATGAGTCTGCCTTGTCTTGCTGCATCGTAAAAGTTTTCATTTATAGCACTTGAGACCATGCACACTAAATCATCTCTATCACTGTTCTTAAAATTGTTCTCCATGGACCCATCAGGCGCTCATTAGATTCTCTAAGACTCTTATCCTCACCTCGTAGCAGACTGTGAATTTCCAGTAATGTCTCTGACTTCCTCACCTTGGTGTCGTCAGCTCTAGAGAGATTTCTAACCTCACTTTAAAATTACACTCTCATGCACAATTAAACAATTACATTGTACAATAGCAGATTTGAAATATATGGTGAATTCTTGGATTTACTTGAAATATTATTTAAATATTTTTGAAGTATTTGTGACAGTGATATATAATATCAACTGATATAGTTTTTATTCGAACACTGTCACTTTTAGCTGTTATAATTTCATAGGTATTAAAGGTAATATTCTTCTATCAGACACCAGTAAAAGTGGAGCAAGCAGGAATTAACTTTCCGTAAGAAATTATTTGCACGAATAGAATCTATGAATATCATCATCATCACCATTTATTTATATAGCGCCACTGATTCTGCAGCGCTGTACAGAGAACTCATTCACATCAGTCCCTGCCCCATTGGACCTTACAGTCTAAATTTCCTAACATACACACACACACACACACACACACACACACACACACACACACACAGACAGACAGAGAGAGACTAAGGTTAATTTTAATACCAGCCAATTAACCTACTAGTATGTTTTTGGTGTGTGGGAGGAAACCCACGCAAACACGGGGAGAACATACAAACTCCACTCAGATAAGGCCATGGTTGGGAATTGAACTCATGACCCCAGCGCTGTGAGGCAGAAGTGCTAACCACTTAGCCAAATGATAAGGGGGTAAAAATAAATCCAGTTGTATTTGTAAATAGATTGTTGTAACTAGGCAATGTTCGCTAGAAATGTATGTTTAATTATCTAGTAATCTGCAAATTATTAAGAGGAATGCTATGTCAAAGAAGAGGGTCTACATTAGGGTCTATATCTTACAAGTCTAACGGCAAACAAACATTTAACAAAATAAACAAATTTAATGCATTTAAATGTGCTGTACTTTTTTTTTTTACTGCATTGTTAAAAATTCTATCTTTGCTTCAAAAACTCTTAAAAATTTTAGAAAAAGTAAGCTGAGCTACGTTCATTTACATATCAAATCTTATTAAGCCAATCGTGAATGCAATACACTTAACTGAGAATACAAATGATCTGTTGCTAAAGTTGTGTAGGCCACAAAATGCTAGGCTAAAGCAGTGATAATGGGCTGATTGCTGCATGTGTAACTGATCAGATAATCTTTGTGCTTGCCTCTAAATACGGTCCCCAGATGACCACTGTCTATTTGTGTTCAGCGCCCATCAGTTTGTCTATCTTATCCTCTGGCGTATGTAATGGGGCGGGCTGGGGATTAGGATGGCATCATCTGCCCCCAGGCCGGTCCCATAGTGGACTAACTTGGGCTGGGTCACTTGCATTTTTTTTTTACTTTAAAATGTTCCTGATAGGCTGCTGATTCAAGACTTGCCCCCCGGGCTAAACTTTGCCAGCCCTCCCCTGTGTATGTAACTGAAATGGATTAGCCTGTGTGTGGTCAGTTTTAAGAGGTCTTTGTAACAAGGTTAAATGTCATTCATTAACGTTTGTTTTTCACTGCAAACAGTGGATAGCAAATTGTAATTGAATGCATATATAACCTTGTCATCTTTGGTGTTACTGGTCTTTTAATAGATAGATTTACCATAAAAAAAAGTCTGGAGTCCCTTGTCACTAATGATGCTAATGTCATTATAGAGACATATTAGGACAATATTAAAGAACATGTTTATAGTTGTCTCTGGGCAGAAAGCTTGCTAGGAATGAATGTGCGTTACATCATTAAGTCTGTGCCAGAATTACCCGTTCTAGCCCATGCCTCACTATGATTCTCTAAAGCTCTTAGAGTTCCCTGCAGTACATTTGCTCATGTCCAAGGCAGGCTGCTTCCTTTCCCACTGTGCATTTCAGTCCAGAAACACTTCTAAGAGCCTGGGGCGCTTGATAATGAGATAGCATCATTGTTCGTGCTTATAATTTGCTTTATAAATTATGCCAGTAATCCTCTGCTTGGACCTCACTGGATAAATGAGTGCATTAACGGTAAAGAATGTGGCTGAGCTGCAAATGAGGCAAATGTTTGTGCAGTAGCTGAAATCAAATTTGAAAATAGTAAATATTTCTGCTGCTTGTTGTCTGGCATTTAAAAAACGGAATTTGGTTGATTAAAACAGATCTTGAGGATTTACTAGCGTTTTGTATTACACATGCATGTGTATATTTATTTATTTTTATTGCAATTGCTACAAAGTGTCACTTGATGTATGCATTTGTAAATTTTAATTATTTTATAACTAAAATACAATTTGCTGTTATGTGTTACAGCACATACATATATCAACATGGACCTTTATCTCAGTCTAAAACCAAATAGATTTTTTTTAAGATGTAGTGTAGCTGACTGCCAATACAAACAAGAAAGGATCTTTTGTAATTACTGTTTCATTCTCTTCCCCAGCGTTACAATGGCAGGTATAAGCTTTATTTTTAACCTGCTGGAATACCTGTTGAATCTATCTTCTACATTTATATATTTATGTTGTGTGTACTTTTTATTAAAAAATCAAACAAACATGACAGATATGTTTTAAGTTTCACACCTCATCAAATATTGCCTTGCTGATAAACATTGTATAACTGAGCATTTGCTATGCAACACATCTGTACATGTTTATTGCACTAATGAGAAAATAAAACGAAATTAATATATAACTAAGTATGCTTAGATGGTTACCCAATGTTTGTTTTTGTCCTCTCAATTAGGTCTTAAGCCATTTAGACAAGTAATGTCTTCTCATTACGTCTTAAAGGCTTTCCGATATAATATCGTACCAAATCACATATTTATAATTGAACCGCATACCCAACAAAAGAACAGGAGGACATTATTCTGGTTCTTTGAATTCTTGTTTGTGGTCTACTGTGTTTACTGTTCAGACCCTTGTTTTGTGTACCACTCAGCAGTGGTGGAAGTGGTCTGGTATACAGTGGTATGCCATACTGCCACTTCTCCTACTGCCTTCATTGTAACACTTTCACATTCCATTCACTTACATCTTCCATACTGCCACTTCTACATTTCCATTTTGGCCACTGCTACTCACTGTAAATTGGTGTCCGAGACATCAAACTTGGATTTTTTTAAATCAGGGAGAAGTTTGCGCATGAGGCAAAATAATGGCAGTGGCCAAAGAAGTAGTGGGTGTGATTTTACATAGCCAATGAATTGTGTAATATTAATAATTGTAGTATCCACTAAACAATACAGAGACAATGCAGATTGCTTTCTAGTGATTACTATACAATACAACTTCTGTTCTGGTGACTACTATACAATACAGAATCCAGAATCGTAGCTACTATACCATATAGACTCCAAGCTCTGCTGTATTATACAAACCCCACTTCCCCTGTCTGTTACTCAACACCTCCTCTAATAAATGTGCCTCCCTTTCTCATGGTCTAAAAATCTGGGAAATTTGATGGCAAAATCTTGAGAAACAAGTGGAGGGGAAACCTGTCCAAATTGTAAAGCAAAAGGATATTTGACAGACTCGGATGATGCACATTTATCTGTGATCTAGAACATTTGCACCTGTTGAAACATGAAGTCCGGACAATTAAAATCTAGAGATGTGATGTCCAGACCATTTATTTTCAGTGAAATTGCCCATAGCTTTTGAACAGTGACACCTTAATTGATATTGTACAAGGATTACCACATTGTCAGCCATGTAATAAGCAGAGATAATCTCATTACCATCATCATTAATCACATATTGCATAGTGATCCCTCTTTGCCAACCAACCCAACTTTGCCAGTCCTACAAAAACAATTTATCACCTCTCCCAGTAAGTACCAAAATCTGTCATGAATAGTACAGCCTAAGGCCAGTTACCCACTAGTATTTAGAAAATGCCAGTTTCACCACATGTAATGTTTGCCATGTGCTGTGTAGCCAGCACTTACACCTGTGGTTGAGGGGAAGGGGGGAATGTCATGCAAATGAATATATTTAAAGATGCTGCTATGCCTCCAGCCACCCCAACTGCAGGAAGTAGTTATGTAATTATTCCAGGTTCAATCCCACACCTGTTTGCATGCTTTACTGGTGTGGAACAATTCTAATAAAAGCATGTTTTTTTCATACCATTATATATTTGTCCTAAGTAAAATCCTAATTGCAATATACAGTTAATAAGACATACTTGTCATTCCTTTTAAAATTGTGTCCCTCCCTCTCCTTTTTTGTACTTCCTGTAACAGTCAGTTCGGTATTATTTAAACTAGCTATTGATATTGGTAACTCTAATTTTATGGGAACATTCAGTGCCAATCTGGAACCTGTAGACTTTCTACAGTTTGATGACACAAAAAGCTTCTCAGGAGCACATTGAGCACACGTCTGCAAGAACATCGGACCCTCTCTTATTAATCGTAATATTTTTGGATATATAAATAATTGCCCAAAAAATGTCTATCTGAAATTAAATTTTGAAATGTCAGTGAACTATATGACTGTAAAACGTAGTAAATGTACATTTGTCTGTGTAAATGTTGTTGTCCGTGGGTCTGTTTTAACTGAACCATATTTCCTAACTTCATGTCTCTTTGTGCAATAAATATATTCTGTACAGATATATTACCATCTCCTGGGCGACCTCTTCCCTGATGTGCATATTCAAATGGCAACAATGCATCCGATCTATAACATAAAGACCATTATTCAAAATAATATATCTAGGAGCGTTGAAGCAATGACGCAGAAGCAGCGTGCTGATATTTGATTGAAATACATTTATACATTTACAGTTTCTTTTATAAATCCAAATTATCGCTAGAATGTCATCACCAATATACCAATTTTACATAAAGTGCAATAAATGGGAATAAATTGAGAGTATAAAACAATATAGCAGCCCACATTGATTAGTTTAGCATTATGTGCATTATTATTTTATTTTCAGAGTACCAATAAAAGCAACTCACTTTCATGCTTATACAACATTTATATTCATTTATTTGCTAATCCCAGATTCCTCATTCTTTCCTACAATCACCAAAGTTTGCCTTAATGAAAAATCTCTTCTGACAGAGGGATTTATAAGCATAAAATATTTTTTTCTCTCCTTGAGAAAGTATTAAAAGGACATAAGTTGAAATGTGTACTCCAAAACAGTACTTGCTCTAATCGCTCAGAGTTTTAGGTCATTACATCGTTGCAATAGAAAGCTGACATGCAATCTCTAGTTTCATATAGAAATCTTAGCCAGTCATTCATTCTTTGCTTCAGCAGGAGTCTAGATCACTTGAATTACCTTTGGAACCGCAATCTTTTTTTATTGCCTTAAAAAGAAGGTGCAATTTCAAGCAGAGAAGTAAGGAGCAGCCTTTATTTTTCAATAATGAGACAATAGCAAAATGTTGGATGTTCGGCAACTGTACAGACTATGGTGTTGTAAGGCTATCCGTAATTGGCAATATCTTCCCTCTGTAATATGTGTATGTGTGGCAAGGTCTTTTGAGGGTCACAGGGCATTTCATTAAACTGCAGAAGTACCGTGTGTATTTTTGTTGACTTCACATTCTTTTATACAGTACATTAAAAACAATTTATACTGTGCACTGTGTGTGTTTCTATTGAAGTGTGTTGTCTGGCTTATACATAGCATATTCTTCTTACATCTTCACTGCTTTAAAGGAAATCCACCCCTCCATTCCCCACCATGCGGATATGTACGTCACCCTGCTCTCAGGGCTACAGCACTTTTATTATATTTCTTAATTACTTCATTTGTAACCAAGGTAAGACGTTTAAGAATGACATTAAACACTAATGGGCCTTCAGTTTATACTGGATCTGTTAGTAATTGATGAGCCAGCTATTTCTAGATTCTGTTTACCTGTGATTCAGCTCTTCCTTGCTCCTCTCTTGTTGTCCCTTCTAATAGTATTTGTCCCGGCAAGCATGTGATATCACAGAACACTCAGAAGCTACCTCATGCACACAGTGTTCAGTATGAAGATGATCCAGTGTGAGCAATTGCATATCTTCCAAAATGCTGAACAAAATAAAACCGACAAAAAGCTTCTACCCTCCTTGTCATATTTTCAGCTATGCCCCATTTACCGGTAGACACCTCAATCTGCTCAATCTCACTCCCCTTGCGCTAGTAGAAAATTCTACTTTGTATGGATTAGCAGGAAATTGAAGGTCATCTTTTATTTGTAAGGCACCATAGAACTAACTCTGCAGCGTGAAGGGATGTGAATATCTGAGACAGGTGTTAGAGAGGACCCTGCGCTTGAGCACTTATAGACTTAAGGGGAGGGTGCAATGCTGAGACAATAGGAGCTAGTAGGACCCAGTGTAAAGAACAGCCACAAATGGGAGTGGAATCTCATATTAGTGCAGATTATGAGTGTATCCAAGAAAGTTCTATTACCAACAGATCTTGTAAAACTGGTAGACAGATGCAAAGAGTAAAACTGGTTAAAAAGGCCAGAGCATGGATTGGAGAGAGCAGAGTTATAATTGAGGGATCGAATCTAACAAGTAGACAGAACAGGGTTTGTACCAGGAGTTAAAATAGGACACAGACACATCAGACAAGACAGTGGCAGGAAAAACAAAATGATGGGGGAGAACCTGTTACCCAAACTGCTACTGAGGTCCTGATTACAGCATGCTTTTGGCCTATATTAGCCTTCTTTTCCCTCAGGCCTGCCCTAAGACACTCAAATGCTCCCAAGACTTGGTATTGTATGAAGAATGCAGGAATTTCAGGAAGGACAAGTTAAAGGTGATAGGATAGTAAAACAAGGGAGCCAGCAGCAACTATGGGTCAGGACAGACAATAATAAAAACAGAAGGCAAAAGGCAATAGGCAAAGACAATAATCCAGGACAATGACCAAGGCTGTGAAAATTGGAAATAACAGGGCTGTAATCAGGAACATACCACACAATGAAAAAACAATCTCCAGTATTTTAGTACGCGTTATATAGGATTGGAGCTTGCTGAGAATTCACTGTATCCATGTTTGAAGAGAGACCAGAAAGTAGAGACAGCAAACCCTTCAGAACATAGTGAGAGGCATACCACAGCACTTGCTCCTATAAACCAGACAATATGGAGCAAGCCCATAGAGGTTCAAAACCTAAGCGGAACCTTACAGTACCCTTAATCTTTACCAGGCACATTTGATTCTCTTTAAAAATGAATTCTCACAAGCCCTTTTTTAATATGTTTTCTCTCATTGAAGTAAGCTAGGGATGTTCTAAGCTCAACTACAGTCATGGAAGAGGAGTCCGATAGGGTCGACTAAGGTCATGAAGAGGGAGCCTAACAGGGTAGAATAGGATGACACTTGGATTGAATAGGGTAATGGAGGAGGAGCCCACCATGGTTGACTAGTCATGGAGGTAGATTCCATTGGGATTGACTTGGGTCATGGTGGGGGCCGTCGCTTGGGTCAAATATGGTCATGGAGAGGATTTTCCTAAACATCCAGAAGACTCTTGGGATCTACTGAGGCATACAAAAGTCCACCACAATCTTGTTTAACTCCGAGACCACTGTCTTCATGGTAGCAACTGGGAGACCATTAGCCTCAGAGGTAGCAACTGGTGGGCAGTGGCATCAGATGGAGCAACTGGAAGACAGAGCCGGAGCGCGGTATCAGAGCCAGAAAGCATACTGTCACAGGCTATGTCAAGAAACTAGAAAGACCAGAAAACAACAAAAATCAATAATATAGATATAAAGCAGGATACAGAAACAAAACACACAATGAAATTGCAATCTTCAGTGTTTTAACAGACCTTATATAGGCTTGGAAATTTCTGTGAATTTGCTGCAGCTGGGCTCGTTAGGATGGACCAAAGACCTCAAAAGGGACAATACAAATAATGTTGATATCTGGGCACTATTGAGGGAGACCTTAAATAACAGCAATAGTACATTGTGGTACACCATACACCGATGATTGGCAAAGGATGGCCTAAGTGACACATGTTGCTAGTCATGCCTTCACTTGCGCCCCTCCAACTCCTTCCTGCTTTATGACTTGTCTGTCTTTGTCTTTGATTTATGCCTTGTTGACACCTTCTCTTAGTCTCTGCTGAGATTCACCTATGGCCCGAGCTATTATTAAATAAGTGCGAGGGGAATTTCAAGGGAAGTTGGAAGAATGAGAGGTGTGTTTATATATGTGTAGCCATCTCCCCACGTGTGCCCCTGCCCTTCTGTGTGTATGTATGTGCATAGCACTGTCCCCTTTGCATGTTTCTGTTTCTCTCTTCCCCTTTTGTGTGTGTAAAAAAAATCCGTTGCCAGATGTTTAATACCCTGTATGTTACCATGCATTTCAGACAAACTTTCCTTTCTGAGTCTTGAACCTGAGGTTCCTGTAATGTAAATTGTATGTGTTTATTTGCATTAGAACATTTCAGTTATTGGGGGAGAATCAATTGTCGGGGATGTGGCGCGCGGAAATCACGCCGCGCACATTGCTGGCAATTATGGTACTAAGCTCCGCTAATTCCCTCCCCCCCCCCTCTATGGGGTGCAAACAAAAATGAGCGGAGTTCTCCTTTAAATTGAAATCTAATTGAATCTCCCCATTGCATGTTTGGTTACATTAGTTCTCAGGAACATGCATTGTGTGAAGAATTCTTTGACATATCTAAACCTATGTATGTTGCACTGCGGCTGCTGTTCACAACCTGGTCAATGTGTTGTTTTTTTTGTTTGTTTTATTTTTTCTTGTATTTTACATTTCTTAAATGTTTGATAAAAAAAAAGACATCTGTTTCTTATCCCTTCACAAAGCCTTCATGAGATTCTTCTTGGCAGCAGTCAGTTTTCCTTAACAAAACTAGAGGCATTTACCTGCAGGCGGCCAATTACAATCAAAACACTGCAGAACAAGGAAGCCCAATGGTCTTGTTAATATAATTGTTTTAGACTGAAACCTGTGAATGCTAGTTTCACCAGATTTGTAAGGAACAGCATTAGAGCCTGATCTTTTAACCTTAGCTGCAGCAGATATACATAATCAAGTCATATATTTGTGGAGATTCACCTAATTACTATGTTGTGGTTATGTAGATTGTGTCTGTAATGAAGAATGATGAATGCGATCATTTCACATAGGAACTTTGATGTCCTATAAGACTACAAGCAGCAAGTACTCCTTTATAACTTGAGGAAATTTACATTTTTTTCAACTTTCTTGCAGTTTTGCTCACTTTTATAATGTTCCCTGTACCGAATGATCCTGCTCATCAATGGTGTTGTCATTCCTGGGCATGACCAGGGCCAGATTAAGGGAATGGAGGCCCCTGGGCTAAGGGGGCCTCCATTCCCCCATGAGGGCCCCCCGCCTGTGATCCGAGCCGCCCCCCCCCCCGTGATCCGAGCCGCCCCCAAGGCACTTACCTCCTTCACCTGGCATTGCGGTCCTTCCCCGGCGTGCTGTACGCTCTTTATTGAGGAGATCTCGTGAGAGGGAGACTCACGAGATCTCCTCAGTAAGGAGACTACAGCGTGCCGGGGAAGGACTGCAGTGAAAGTGCTCTGCAGCATTGATCGGGCCCAGCCCCCGACCGATCAATAATGCTGTTGAGCACTTTCAAGGACCTCCTGGATGCCCGAGGCCCCTGGGCTGTAGCCCAGTTAGCCCTATGGTTAATCCGGCCCTGGGCATGACATAGGGAGCTGCAAAAGGTTAGAGTGCTGTAATGAGGAGAATAGTTGAATTTTAGCAACACTTTCAGTACTTTAATTACTTACTTAGAGTGCAAAACTTTTGGCCCTCATTTGTGCTGCATCTATGTTGTGATAGTAAAGGTCATTGGATTGGCTTTCCATATGTATGATGTATGCCATGCATCCCACTGATGTTGGACGCCTGGGGGTAAATGTATCAAGCTGAGAGTTTTCCGGCGGGTTTGAAAAACCATTCCGATTCTAGCTGTCATTTATTTAGTACATTCTGCAAAAAATAAAGCTAGAATCTGATTGGTTGCTATAGGCAACATCTCCGCTTTTCAAAACCGCCGGAAAACTCTCAGCTTGATACATTTACCCCCTGGTCCTTGACACCACCAAGGATATGTTAAAATCTGCTAAATTGGGATTGCCCATTAAAATGTGCCTTTTCTGTAAAATAAAAACAGTGCAAAAATGGGGACATCCTGAGATGACAATAGCAGAATAGGTTTTGTAGCTATACCGCCGCAAAACGTATTAAAAAGGCTTCCCATGCAAAGGCTTATCTCTGGCAATAGTAGTGTTATTGCAAGCAGTAACCCTTTTTTGTATAGGAAAAGCTCTTTCGCCGGCAATAGGGTTCTTCGCCCATTAGTTGTGATCCAACTACACCGTCAGGGAGCTGCGAGCTGAAATCCAGCGAGAAAATTACCGTATTAACGTTTTTTCCGCGCACGATTACCGTTCGCACACGATTACCGTAATAATGGTAATTGTGAGCGGACCGCGAGATTTTTGGCGTTTCCGCCGAGAATTGAATATGCCCCTATGACTTATGTATATACATAGGAAAGCTGTCTGCATAAGATTTTCATACTGCTGAAGAGACCAGAAATATGATAAATTAACTTATTAGGAGAAAAGCTGGGAACTATTTTTTTATTTTTAATATACATTTAAGTATATTTATGATATATCTTCTTGTTTGATTTTGCATTTTGTCATCCTAAATGTTGAAACCCAGATATCTCCTGTATAATCTTACAAACCGGTTTCCAACAGTGCACATTACTGTGTGCAATGCTGTCTCCCTGGGATTTGTAGAAAATTGACATTACATGTTTTTACCAGCAAGCAGTGAACATCTGATAGAATCAAATAAACAATCTGCAGGATTGGATTAGAAGGAATTACATGCCCAAATGTGGCCAATCGGTGCCTTTCATTGTGTATTCTGTAAATGCTGAGCAAGCATATCTGATTTTAGCTATATTTAGGTTCTCTATGTTGTGCAGATGATGTTAATATCTATCTAGCCTCTTTGCCTGAACTTATGAATACATGGAATGAGGCAACCATATAATTCAGGACTTGTTGCAGATCTTTTAAAGTTTTAACTGATGTATCCAGTCACAATGTCAGTGTCCCTGATTCAAAATCTATTCCAGAGCCACAACATTAATAATATAACTAAAAAACCTACTACACATACACTCATTACAACTACCGTGTCAACAATTGTTCTGTCCACCTTTCTGGGTAATGTCCAAAACCTGCCCTTCTTGTCTCTTATCAGTACTATTCATGTGTGCCCCTCTCCCCTTGTCTTATATCTGTCCCATCTTGGTGGACTACATTTTGAGACGTGTTCTGCAAATAATAGAAAATATATCATTAAAGGCAGAACACTACAAGACATATGTATAATCATTTGGACGTCTCCATCTATCTCATTAAGGAACATCACATGTATTTTATTAATACATTGTAAAATCAGCATGGACTGAAGTTCAGACATATTTTATGCAGGTGTTTCACAGTCTCCACAGTCACTACCGCTATTTTATGTCAGGTGTTCTCAACCCTGACTTACAAACCCATAATTTAATCTGTATTCTGGCTCATTCACAGACTTCAATTGCAAGCCTATGCCAAATCGCATGCTTGTTTTCGCCATTATTTCTGCCCAGACAAATTTATTAAAGGTTATTGCAACCTGCGTTTGGCAATTGGGTTCCTATCTTTTATGTTCCAGGCTGTAATTAGCTTAGCACAGTTATTGTCACTTGGAAGTTCTAAAGGTTTTGCAGTCGTCATAGATGAATGCTTGTTTTTGTCTTGATTCCTAACTAATCTTTAATATCCTTAAAATAGTACATGTAGGACGTCTCCATGACGGAAATTGAGCTTAGTATGCTTTGTTCCTCAGTTTCTTTTGTTTACATTTCTATATTTCTATTACTAATATAATGTGTGATAAACAGATAAACACATACATCGTATTACCTTTGGCTCTGTTCCATATTTTTAATATATGACAAAGTGATTGAGAAGTGAAGAAAAACATGACCTTTTTATAACTTGGGATTACTTTGTCAAGTCACACTCTGAGCACATGACTTAAGTGTAACAGGAGTTTATTCACCACTCTGTCTGACACTTGCCTTTCACCATGGCTGACAAAATTAGTACAATCCCACCCAAACAGTCCACACACCCTACCTGTTACTGCCATTGCAAAGAGGTTGATTTAAAGTAGTGATGGGTAACAGGCTGATTTGTTTGTTATAGATTGTAACACTTATCTAATATGCCTACTGATTTATTATTCCAGATAAGTCTTTCTGTGATTAACTGTATTCATTTATTACTGATTAAAGGTAATGTGCGGCCCTTTTGAAGGTTAGAGGGTCACACCATGCAGCCCCGAAGTTGCCCATCACTTATTTAAGGTATGGCACCTATTGGCAACCTTCGGCGTACCCAAAAATTAAAATAGAGACGTGCAATCTATCACACTGCTTTTGAGAACTACCACATCGCTTTCCAGCAGATAAATGAACCAAGCACTAGCTGTTCCCTTGACAATGGTTTATTATTGATTCTTAAGGAGATGCAGTGTTTAGAACTACAAAAAAGCAAATGCTACACAAGACAGAAAAGTTATGATTTTCCAGACCAATATCAAATATGAGCTAATTTATCTTATGTACACTATATGACAATATATTCATATACATATTCATCTTTTGTATAGCAGTCTAACAGACTATGATATATTTCTTGATCATCTGTAAATTTCATGCTATGGGTATCTTTTAAAAGATTCATAGGAGATACCCAAGTAGCAGATATCTCTTCAAAGATCTATTTGTCAAAATATCATAATCCAGTATATTACTATACCTGCAACACAAATTATACTCATTTTAGACATATTCAATGTACTTATGGGATTCGGATTCCAAGAGAGCGATACAACAAGATCTGTCTTTAGATTAGATTAGGTTTCAGAACTGGTATGTGTGCAGTTAAATGGAAGTAATTACTTTCCAATATGTGTATGAACCTTTTTACATTAATAAATGCGAATGTAATATTTTAGGGTCCGCTTATACCCATAAATATGACACATTCCACCATGTCCATAATGAATGGTCTGCCTATACCTTTGTGTTCTATCTGAAATGGGTCATACTGAAATGCAAGATTGTAGTTTACATTTGTGTTATTCAGTATACTAACATTTAGGATTGGAATAGATGGGAGCAACACTGCTTTAAATATGTTTCCTGAAATTGTCTTTGCTTTTAACCACGTGATCGGCAGGATGGATAATCAACTTGGCTTCCTGTTCTATCCCTACAGCAGCTCTGCTCTGATTCTTGTTAATCTGTGTTGCCTCAGCTTTGTTAAGGTGAACTGTGCCAGGTATGAGAGAATGCAATCCTTTCCCCAGTCATGTAAAACATGTAGGCTGCTAATTCCCCTAAATTGTACAGATTTACCTCCGTTGCCAACTGGCCCAGTTCTTTAAAGAAGTGGTATGGGTTATAATGTACATTGACTGGCATTTACAAAAGTATTTTGTGAATGAGCTAATTCACATATGCACATGGTACACTAAATATTTGTTTCCTGAGCCCCACATGTTTCAACACTGAAAAAGGCAACAAGGCTTTATTGAAAGGGGGGCAGATTTTATGTGTGGGATTGCAGCACAATATTTATGAAAAGGTACGTGGTGTTTGCGGCAAATACACTGATGCTTCTGCTATGCGAGGCCTGTTCTGCTGTAGTATGAACACATGGTGCCATTTGGAGGATATTTAAAATAGCTATCAGTTCAGTTTTTATATATGTTATCCATTTTTGCACAACTTTTTGTGCATACATTTTGTATAACTATACCTGTTTGACTTATTGGTAGAACTTGCTGTAGAGAATAATATAATTTCTAAGCAGTGTACAGATTATTTGTGGGGTAAACACATTATGTAATGGAAGGCTGATCCCACAATATCTTTTAGCTGAACAAGCTCCCACACTATGGAGAAAGTAAAGAATGGAAGAATATTAGTGCTCTGTGGTATAATAGCAGCGGAGGTTATTTTTTGTATATATATCGAAATTGGCAGATCTGAGTACCGAGCCGAGCCGGTACTTTTGCGCGTGTCCTCTGAATTGAAAACAAGGCAAAATGTCAATTGTTACGTTTTCGGATCTCGCGAGTTTTGGATGCTATAAGTACCGCCCTCCACAGCGATCCAGCCCCATTTCACAGAGGGACACAGAAGGGATAGCACAGTTCTTGGTAGTCTCTAGAGCAGTTGGGCAGCATCATAGGTAGAAAAGAAAGAGGAGGGGTAGCAGTGTTCTTCAAAGTCTCCAGTAATATTAAGGAGAGCTCCATTACTAATTGTCATTGCTGAAATAGAATTAATAGGTCTGGCAGGCTTGGTCTTCGAAATCTGCAGTCACATTGTACTGTGTTATATAGGTAACACACAAAGAGGAGAGCTCCATTGCTAATTGTCATTGCTGAAATACAAATAATAGGGCTGGAAGTGTTGGTGTAAATCTGCAGTCACGTTGTACTGTGTTATACAGGTTACACACAAAGAGGAGAGCTCCATTGCTTTATTGCTAATTGTCATTGCTAAAATAGAAATACTAGGGCTGGCAGGCTTGGTCTTCTGAATTTGCAGTCAAATTGTACAGTGTTATCAAAATGGATTCACAGCAGTACACAGAAGAGCATGAGCACCAAGCAGCTGCTGGCACCAGTCATGATGATAGTAATCCCTCTACGTCATCTAGTAAAGTCTATGTTAAAGTGCATAGTGTTTGTAAGTTAGGGAAACAAAAATGTAAAAAAACACCTTTCATATGTGTGTGTATGTATATATATATATATATATATATGTGTGTGTGTGTGTGTGTGTGTGTATATATATATATATGTGTGTGTGTGTGTGTATATATATATATATATATATAAAATGGGCATGTGCTGACGTTTAGCGCCTCATATCCAACAGAACAATCAGGCGGTGGATGGTGTCTGCAGCCCTTTGCTATAGAGTTAGGCTGCTTCTGAAAGGAATACTATGATTGCAGAGGAGCTGTGATTTGCAGGGGATTGCAAAGGTTGGGGAGCAATAGTGGTGGTGCATGTTTATGCATCGCTGTTTTTAGTGGTGATACATAATGGAAATTAACGCACAGCCCTGGCTACAAATGATAAATAGACCCCTATGATAGAAACCTGACAAAAATATAGCCATCTTCAAGGTCCATGCTAGATGTGGGTTTCACATACACTTACCTTTGTTCAGATGTATAGATAGACCTATATGTAGGAGCACATTTTGTCACCTTATGCATACTTGCCAACTCTCCCGGAATGTCCGGGAGACTCCCAAAATTCAGGTAGGTCTACCGAGAGAGCAGGCAAGTATCCCGCATACTTTAACTTACTCCCCAAATGACGCGTTTTGCGGTGAATCGCGTCATGTTGGCCCCGCCCCCAGTGACTTAAACGTCATTTTGTTGCGGGGGCGGGGCCAAAATGATGCGATTCTCTGCGCCATGCCCCCTGCCCGGGATCTCCCGGAATTCAGTTTTTAAAGGTTGGCAAGTATGACCTTATGCTGGACATGTGAAATTGCATTCTTAGATAAAAAGATACATAAGAGATAGATATGACCTTGATAGATACATATGCGATAGAGCATGTTAGATATGTGAATGTTGAATCTGCAGACTGTAGTTTGCAGTCTTTCGCATGTTGAATATGTGTTGTGCTAGTTTTACACTGTTCTGTTGAATCTGCGATGTTGTAACAGAAGTCTCACATTACTTTCTATTTGTATGCTGTTGAAATTAACAAGCCAAAGCCTGTGCGGCACCTCTGGTCTTAGTGTTTTATTAAGTATATGCAGTCATTATTTAATACACTACAACTGGTGACAAGGATCTTACTGAGCCCAAAAATATATCTCCGATCATGGAGGGGAAAAACTGCAAGAACCGGAGTCTGGATTCACCAAGAGGCATCAGACCCAGTCTTAAACTAGAGATGAGCGGGCTCGGATATCTGAAATCCGAGCCCACCCGAACGTTGCCGATCCGAGCCGGATCCGAGACAGATCTGGGTATTCCCGCCAATTGCAAAACTGAAACCGAGGCTCTGAGTCATAATCCCGCTGTCGGATCTCGCGATACTCTTATTCTATAAACTCCCCGCTAGCCGCCGCCATCTTCACTCGGGCATTGATCAGGGTAGAGGGAGGTTGTGTTAGGTGGTCCTCTGTCCTGCTATATCTCGTGCTGTGCTGTACTGTGCTGTACTGTGCTGTACTGTGCTGTGCTGTGCTGTTCAGTTCTGTGCTGTTCAGTTCTGTGCTGTGCTGTGCTGTGCTGTGCTGTGTTCTGCTCAGTCCAGTGGTGCTATGTCCTGTGCTCTGTCCTTCTGAGTTCAGTGGTGCTTCTGGGTCCTGTGTTGTGTCCTGTTCAGTCCAGTGGTGCTGTGTCCTGTGCTCTGTCCTTCTAAGGGCATTGTTATTTCCCCATTATTCCCAAGTTATAAAAATTTTTAAAAAAAGTTATAAAAAAAAGAAATTAAAAAAAAATATCCAAAACAATCCTGCAGTATAAGTCCATTGGTATTGCAATATTACAAAGTTCACTGATTCTGCAGTATAAGTCCATTGGTATTGCAATATTACAAAGTTCACTGATTCTGCAGTATAAGTCCATTGGTACTGCTATATTACAAAGTTCACTGATTCAGCAGTATAAGTCCAGTGGTACTGCTATATTACAAAGTTCACTGATTCTGCAGTATAAGTCCATTGGTACTGCTATATTACAAAGTTCACTGATTCTGCAGTATAAGTCCATTGGTACTGCTATATTGCAAAGTTCACTGATTTAGCAGTATAAGTCCAGTGGTACTGCAATATTACAAAGTTCACTGATTCTGCAGTATAAGTCCATTGGTACTGCTATATTACAAAGTTCACTGATTCAGCAGTATAATTCCAGTGGTACTGCTATATTACAAAGTTCACTGATTCAGCAGTATAAGTCCAGTGGTACTGCTATATTACAAAGTTCAAAAACAAGAGGTATTGACACGCTCGAACTACACCCTGTATATGCTGCAGAGGATGTAGGAGCAGGCAGTTGTGCAGTGGAATTCAGACCATTTGAAGGCGGAGGTATTGTGGCCCCGGTACCAAATTGTGTACCGGGACCACTGCACTATGCAGTCCAGAAAGCTACCTCGGTGAAACGTTTTGGACTAAAAACAATATTGTGAGGTGTGAGGTGTTCAGAATAGACTGGGAATTAATGGAAATGATTGTTATTGAATGTTATTGAGGTTAATAATAGCGTAGGAATGAAAATAAACAAAAAAACTTGATTTTAACACTTTTTATGTTTTTTTCAAAATAAATCCGAATCCAAAACCTTAAATCCGAACCAAAACCTTTCGTCAGGTGTTTTGCGAAACAAATCCAAACCCAAAATCTCAAGCAAATCCGAATCCAAAACACGAGACACCAAAAGTGGCCGGTGCACATCCCTATCTTAAACATCAGGGCAGGATACATGGGCAAAATAGCTGCCTTGGACAATGAAAATACTGATTGGATGTAATGTTCTGAGAGACTAGAACAATATTTTGCTGCAAACAATATTTATGACAAAAAACAAGTTCCGATCCTGTAAAGTGCCATGAGGGGAAAGGCTTATAGATTACTACATAGATTAACTGCCCCGAGAAGCCAGCAAATAAATCTTTGGCAGATATTATACAATTATGCAGGATCATTTGTCCCCTAAAGTGCTACTGATTGCTCAATGGTTTAGAGAGAGATTGGTGTGTGGAGCTTTAAATGATAGTGTACAAAAAGGCTGTTAACAGAAGCAGACCTTACATTCAAACAGGCAGTCTATGGAGACAGCAGCCAGAGACACTTTGGAGCTGTAAACAGGAATCATTGCAGTATCAAATGTTAATAAAATGTCAGCTGTAACGAGAGTCAGGCAGGCTCACGAGCTGTCACGAATTGAAGCATGTTCCCACTGTGGTAGAGAAACACATGTTCAATGGGAATGCAGATTCAAGATTGGGCTCTGTAGGAGTTTTAACAAAAAAAGGAAATATGCAAAGAGTGTGCCGGGCACGTGCAACTACTGGAGATATAAATGACAAGAAAATTGCGAGTAACAAGACCAAAAGCATAAATGTTATAGAGAAATAGTGAAAATGGGTTGGCCAGCCTAGAACTTTTCAATGTAAATGGGAGTTCAAGGAAGCAATTTGACTGATGTCACAGTTAAATCACCAAACCATAGAAATTGAGCTGGACAGAAGATCAGTAGTATCTAGTATGGTACTCCACTTCAAAGGAATCACATTGTTAAAAACACTAGTTTTATTTAAAATGTACACGAGAGAGTACTTCCACTCATGGTATTGTCCATAACAGTTTAATATAATAAACAGTAGTGTATACTTGAGTTGAATATGGTTAAGAAAGGAGATCTAGCATGGTGGGGATGAGAATGGCTGCAGAAACTGCAACTGGATTGGGGAGGGTCAATAAAAAGTTTGACTTCCTCACACTTCATTCCACTGTCTCTGGACAACTTATAAAAGAGAAACTCCTAAGTTTATAAGACACATCATGCACCCTGTGGTAAGACCCAGAGATAATGCAGAGTTAGAACATTTGGAAAAAGAAGGTATCTTATCCAAGGTGGATTGAAGTCCTTGGGCAATGCCAGTGATTCCAGTAGCCAAAAATAAAATGGTGCAACAAGAGTGAGTGGTAATTTGAAGGTCACTGTCAACCCCGTCTTACAAACTGAGCAATAGCCCTTGCCACGAATCTTTGGAAATTTGGCATGTCAAAGGTTCGGGATGGCAGACGGATGTCTACAGATGGAAATGGAGGCCAAATTTAAAATCTGCTTACCATTAATACACAAGATTTTACAGTTATTATAGTCTAGTGTTTGATATTGCTTCCGCACCAGCCATCTGGCAACGAGCCATGGACCGAGTTCTACAGGGTTTGCCCTGTATTCAGTGCTATTTGTATGACATCATTGTAATGGGAGCCTGTGATGTGGAACATTTAGAAAACCTCTCAATTTGGACTGTGAGCCAAACGAGACAAATGTTAGTTCTTTGAAATAATCGTCACATACTACGGGCACCCCATAGATGCAAATGGACTACACAAAGGCCAAGTAAATCACTGCAGTGCTAAAAGCCCCAAAATGTCTTTCAGCTGTGATCGTTCAGGTTCTAGCCAATCTTAGTCACACTACTCTATCCCCTACGTCAGCTTTTGCAGAGCATACAAAAATGGTAATAGCTGTTGGAGTGTGAGCAGGAGGGGGTGAGCAGGCTTTCAAAAAAGCAAAATAATTGATCACATCAGACATCATGCTGGCCCACTACAACTATTCACGTCCCGTTCAATTGACTCATAGGGTCAACATTTCTGATAGATGTAGACGCCTGCTCCTAGTGACCTGAAGTATTTACTATGGCTTCCACAACCACTATAGAGGTGGCATGGAGCTTGTTTGAAAGAACATGTGTAGCAAGGCAACTGGTCAGCAACAATAGACCTCCATTCACAGTGGAGAAGTTTAAATATTCTTGAACAGAAACTCTGCGAGACACATTATATCCGCCATGTACCACCCCACTACAAATGGTCTGGCTAAGTGGTTTATACAAACACTAAAACAAATATATTGAGCTGTGTCCAAAGACAGGGGCACCTTACAACAGAACCTTGATTCATTTCTGTTGGCCTATCGGAATGACACTAACACCACAACTATTCAGACTCCAGCCATGCTACTCTCTGGCCAGAACCTTCGGTCCAAGATACACCTACTAAATCCTAACACCAGCTGCCTGTTATGTGATGAACAACTAAAGCAAGCATCCGCCAAAGGTGTGACAGAAACTCGTACTTTGTGCATAGTGCAGACTGTGTTGGCTCGGAATTACCGAGGGGATCAAAACTGTTGCTAAGGTTAGGAACAAAGTGGGCCACAGTCCTCTGGCACCACCACATCGACCAGTTGTGTGAATGTATGGCTACACCAGATGAAAGCTCAGGCGAGGCTGTTGACAGCACCCTAGTTCCGGCTTGTAAGTTAATGAAACTAGTTAAGTATCACCTGTGTCTATGTATGATATACCCTCCGAACTTATGGAGTAACGTTACCCTGCACGAGTTAGATACCCCCACAAAAACTGGATTTGTAGTCGACTTCCTTTCTAAGAAGGAAGAGAATTGTTAGATATGTGAATGTTGAACCTGCAGTCTTTCTTATGATGAATATGTGTATTTCTAGTGTTACACTGTTCTGTTGTATCTGCTATGTTGTAACATTTATGTTTGTATGCTGTTGAAATGAACAAGCCACAGCTTGTGCAACACCTCTGGTCTCAGTGTATTATTGAGTGTATGCAGTCATTATTTAATACGCAATAGATAGAGTCAATGAAACCATATTGAGGCACATTTCTTACAGATGCAGCCAATATTATCCCTAAAGGTAATTATTTTATCTTGAGCCATCATCTCTAATTATACCTAGGATGCAGCTAAGCAAATGGTTTCAGAGTTAATTATATGGGTAAGCATAAATACTACTTTGGGATAACGTTGGCAACATCTGTGTAGTTGAATTACATGAAAAAATATTTATTCAACTATGCTACCAAATCCTTATTTGTCTAAAGCATTTTTAATTTTGGTTAGATCAAGAAACCTTGGTCAAATTGAATACTGAAATAATGACAACTGGCCTAATCTTTGAAATTTAGTTAAAATAATAACCTTTCTTCCTTACAAATGTCACACTGACACATACTTTGGAACAACAACAGGTATAACAAAATGTATTTTTATGTTTAAATATTGTGTTGGAGAAGCACATACATTGATTTATTGCTGCACTGACGTTAGTGTCTGAAGTATTTCTGTAATGGGCTACTGAGCCATCGCAAACAATATCCCAGAAACACAAACATTACTGCAAAATGCATACAAATATACTGACTCGTGCCCAAATATGCACACTGCACACACTGCACACACTAGCACACACTGTACATTGGCACTGTGAGACACTGTAGCTTATATACAGAAACACACTGCCATCATCATATATACACACACTCATTAACAGATCTCTGAGGCAGAGTACAGTAACACGACAACTAGCAGCTACCATATACTATCATCACATATGCCCTGTGTCAGGGAACTCTCACAGTCAGCCTGAATCTTTATTTGCGATGCCACTTTTAATTCACTGATGTCAGTTGAATGATGAGGGAAGGGGAAAGGCTTCTCTTGCCAGCCCAAATAGTAAGGTACATGGGAGAAAGTAGCCCCTTTGTTTAGGTCTTCTTGCTGGATGTTATGGCTTGCCACACAGTAGTACTCCCGATTCATATTATGCCATACAGTTGTGCCACCAGTTCATATTATGCCACAAGGTAATGCCCCCCGTTCATATTATGCCACACAGTAGTGCCACCAGTTCATATTATGCCACACAGTAGTGCCACCAGTTCATATTATGCCAGAAGGTAATGCCCCCCTTTCATATTACGCCACACAGTAGTGGTCCCAGTTAATATTATCCCACACAGTAGTGCTCCCAGTTCATATTATCCCACACAGTAGTGTCCTAGTTCATATTATCCCACACAGTAGTGCTCCCAGTTCATATTATCCCACACAGTAGTGCACCCAGTTCATATTATGCCATACTGTAGTGTCACCACTTACCTTGAGTTACATCGAGTCAAGAGCTCTTCAGTTCCGCAAGGGAACATGGGAGGAGCAGCTGTTGCTGCGCATGTGCAGCATCCCCATTGCTGCTAGGTTGTATAAATTGCGGCTGCTTGAGAGAAGCAGCCACAATGCTGCTGTTATAAATGGATCGCTTCTGCCCCCATCTTAAGTCAGTAGTATATTAGGGTGTGCTTGGGCAAACCCTATGCCTAATGTACAAAAGTGCATCCACAGCTAGATTTGTAGACATGTTAGACCTGCGTCCCCTCATGTGTGAAAAGGTGGAACAAGGAGGGGCAAGCTTTAGTTGAGTACAGTACGGGTGTTTTCATGTAAGTATAGCACGCCATGGTGATGTATCATAATTAGACATGGATACTTCCTAGATACGTCTCTTAAGAGGCATATCCCTTGCAAGTGCTTGAGGGCTTTTGTAAATATACACAATGATGATGACCATCAGCATCTCTGCTTAACTGCATTTGATTCTCTGCTTGAGCATTGACCCTTGCAGCTGATATTCCTTAATTCATGATCATTGTGGCTATATTATATAAAGTCTTTTTGGATTATTTATCATTTTCATTTGGACTACTGCAAGAAAGAATATTCCCATTCCATTTTTAAAGCGGTAAATAATGAATGTGGTGGTGTTTGTATTTAATTACATTTTATGGGAAAAAATGCGTGTTCTGCATTTATTAATAACAGTGTGAAGACACTATTCTCTCTTGTGTATTTGACACTTCATTACATTATTATTTTTCGGTTATTTTGGTTTCAGAGTTGGATGTCTCTGGATGTACATGTGACTTAACATGCAACAGAATCTTTACACATACGTTCAAGGGTACACATTAAAAGAAGTACTGATTGTCACACTTCCCAATATATTAAATAGCTACATTTTTAAAAAATATATACCCTTCCATTTTCTGCCCAAACTGTACCCCCCCTTCACAATATAGCAAATCCCACTCAAAACTGTACAATGATGCTCACATTCCCACGAAGCCGCATTCATCTGTTGTTCTGTATACCCACATAGTCACAATAATGTCATACCACTACCTTAGATTACCAGACCTACCAACAATGTGCACATCCATCGGAACACTCGTGGAACTCACAATAGCAGTGCCAGTATAAATGTCTTTAGTCAAACAGTTGACAAGGAAAACTGAAGAGGGCAAAATGCCGCCCCGCATCACTGATGCCAGACGCTTTATAAATGTTCAACGTGACAAACATATTTTCATTATTCATATAATTGAAGTCTGTAATATTCTTTGCTATGTTTAGCTAAAAGACAGTATCTTGTATGGATATTAAAAGAGCATTCATGTAAAATACATCAACAAAGATCATACTTGCCAACTTTTCCTCGTTGGCTTCAGGGAGATCCTGGGGGAGATGAGTGCATGGGGGCGGGGCTTGATGAATCGCATCATTTTGGCACCGCCCCCTAAATGTTTGTCACAATTTTGGCCAATTACAACAGGGGGTGGGGCTAAGGTGATGCAATATTTGCATCATTAAGCCCCACCCCCCACCACTTATCTATTGCGGGGCAAGAACCGGGAGGTTGCCCTGCTCTCCCGGGAGCCCTCCCAGAAATGCGGGAGTCTAACGGACATTCCAGGAGAGTAGGCAACTATGCGTTAAAGAAAAGCAGCTAATGAATCTCTAGAGACTGAAGTGTCTTTTACATTTTTGTCTCCATTACTGAAGTCATGTTGTCTTACCTGTCAGTATTTGATTAAATTTTGGTCTCCATGAAAACGGCCACCTCCATAGGCATCAAAACATGGACATAGGACACAATTTCTGAACTGTGTCATCATGCCGCAGATGGCGAAGCCAACCAGGTCTTGTACTTGCTCAGCATCAGGAAGAATGCCAGACTCTTCAGGGAGTGAGGTAGATCACCCCTATTTCAGGGAGTCTCCCTGACATTCAGGGAGAGTTGACAAGTATGACCAAGCTCTACTAAGAACATTCAAAAACATATATGTGCAAAAGCTTAGTATAATGCAAGTGGTAGGGAAATGCTCATGGGAAGACATTTATCTCTGCACAGCATACACCCTCTCATAAATCCCATGGAATTGCATTGCCGCCAAGTTCTTCTGGTCTGCAATGGCTGATAAGCAAGAACAATACTGTAGATTGTACTCGGTTGCACAGAAAATGTAAATAATGCCTGAAGTTCTGTCAAGGCATGGAGGCAGTTATACGTACAGTATATTTGTTAATGTTCTCAGTAATATCTCATTTATTGAACAGTGCCTCCGAAGGTACAACACTTGCATGACATTACCACACGGGCATCTCTCAGCTATGGAGGTGCTTTATTTTTTCCTGCTTGGAAGAAACACACAAATTATATTATCGGTTTTTTGTTTTTGAGAATAATGTCTTCACAATTGAAACATGACACTGTGCAGGTGACTAAGTGACTTTACTCCAGTGTTTTATTCAGTCTGTATTCACGGCAGGTTGTTTAATTTCGGTTTGTGGCTGTGCTGATTTTATCATAGTAAATCTCGGTGTTGTCAAATGACAAATTCATTTTGGATACATGCACATGAATGATAAATCATTTGCTCTCATTTGTTCACCCTTTAGTGAATCAGCTGCCTCAATGTATAGCTGATAGCAAGTTGTGACCATCCGAGAAGCTACATGAAAGGATTTAGAGGTGTATTTTATACTGGGATTGCTGCCAGAACTGTAGCCTTAGGTTAAAAATCCTTCTTTCTGGCCATTTCCATTTCAAGCCGTCAGTGCGGCAAGCTTAGAGCATAGAGTGTACACCCCCCAGGAATTCTGCAATCACAGCTACTGATGTGAAAAGACATTCCTATACCCGTACATGGACAGGAGTGACTCCCAGTGAGTGTGACATGTATCATTGTTTGCTTAGTGCAGTCGTGGAATAGGGATTCCCAGCTGTCACATCTAGAAACTCAGAAGAGAATGTAAGATAAATATGAACTGTATTTACTGGGCATTTTTAGCAATAAAAAAAATCAGTTTCTGTAGTTGTTTAGTATCAATTCATTTGTTCTTATTGGTTTACTGTAATGCTACTCCTTACCTAATATGTAGTAGTATGTTATAAAATCAATCATCAGTGATTATATTCTATAAGACTATAACTATTTTACAATATTTCTTTCTCTTTAAAGCATGTCCTGCAGATTTTCTGCATCATGACCTCAAATATTGTCAGACAAAATCTAGAATATTTTTGTCATTTTTTAAAATGTACCAACAGCTCTGTTTGGGGGGTGATTTCCACTTACCTTTGCCGAGAACACTTGTATTTACTATAGTATGAAAGTTGAATACAATTATATAATATCATTTTTGTAGCCTAGGGTGCTAGATTTCCTGCGAAAAAGTCCAAGGGGTATATTTACTATGCACCTTCGATTCCAGGCACTTTGAAGGCATTTTTTAAAACGCCACTTTTATTCAAAAAAATGTAAAATTTAACTTTAATAAAATTGCGATTTAAAGAAAATGCCTTCATAGCGCTAGGAATCTTCAGTTCTACGGAACCACCACATGGTAAACATACCCCCAGGCCTTTGCTTAGCAGTAGCTATGCCGAAAGGACTCTTCCCCCATCAACACTCAGCTTTGTTTGATAGAGCAACTTGTTTGTAGGGTAGAAACACTGAAAATAAAGGAATCCAAACCCAACCCTCAGTTGGATTCTGGCTTCCCCTCAATGTGCTACTTTTGCATAAGATCAAAAATGTTAAAAGAAATGTAAACTTACTCACTAAATACCACCTGCCATATTTTCCTGCTTTGTTCTGAATTGTTTAGAAGTGTGTATGTGATGGGTTCAGTGCTCTACGGACTAGCATCTCAATGATTATGAGCTGCTCACAGCTAATCAGATGCTGCCCTTTATGACGCTGAAGATGCCAAATCATTCAGGCATCATTTAATGACTCTTTGGTGCACAACCCCTTTATCGAAGAATGAAAATTCTAGAAAGTATGGAGGATATGGATAGAAGACATCGCTTATTCGCCATTCTCCCGGGATTTAGGTGACTTGATGCCCTTTCATGATTTCTGGATCAGGATTATTCTCTAACTTGAACCCACACATCTAACCATAATGGACAAAATTATCACACAACACATCTTGTTGGAGGAAAAAAAATACTTTTATTCATAAACTATATTATTGTAGCAACAACAATGAGAGTTAGGAGAAGTGCTAAGCATACTGCTTGGCTTTTGGTTAACAGCATGGAAAGTGAAGGAACTCCGCAGGGAAGTTGTTCCAAACATCTTGGAGAACTAACCACAGATCCAAGTGTCTGTATTTTTTTTCCTATTGTGCATCTATTGCAATATATTCTGCCATATTCTCCCTCAATAATATTTGTATCATTCTTTCTACATTTGAAATAAATAAGATTACTTTCTCCATTATTCACTCTGGTATTCTATCATTTCAAAATGAATAATGCTAATTAAGAAATTAACAACTAGAATTGGTAACCTCCCACACTGGTCTCTGACACTTTACACATCGTACAATCTACCATAAAAATTGGCCATGCCCCAGATTATATTCCCATATTGCCATCTCTCTATACAGTGCAGAGTCTTTGTATCCAAGCAAAGTATTTGTAACATCCATGAAATTGCACAAAAATGAGTACTGTCTGCAGAGACATGATAGAATATTTTTTAATGCCTGCAACAACAGATGTAATTATACAGACACAGATTTAAAAAGTACACTAAACGTCATTTGGAAAGTCAACAGTGAAAGGGAGTGAAAATGTATTCTAAAGATTAACTACAAAAAACACACATTATGGGAAAATCAATTTACATGAATTTGTATTCAGAATTGTACATCCGGACAGAAATTCCTGGAAATCAAAATAACAATTACTCTCAGAAAAAGCTATCTCACAGCATGGACTCTGCAGCTGCCTGGCATGCCTGAGAAATTCATTGTGCTGGTTAAGAGCTCTCTTTCATGTCTAGAAGAAGAAGAGACAGAGGTTAATCATCTTGGTTCAAGTGGATGCAGCATTATTATATTTAAAACTAGAGAAGCAATATATATTTACATAGGTGATATCTGAAATGATGGTGCTATTTCCATAAGCTTTCTAAAGAAAAATGTATGTTTTACAAATAATAATATAAGCCATAACATACCAATATAAACTCCCTTAATAGGGCATTGAGTCACCATATGTGCTGTAGAAATCTCTAGTGTCTAGCAATATCTGGCATTGTGCAGGAGAGTATCCATTCTTCCACATGAAAAGTCACTCAGCCGATGCCTGGTTGATGGTGGAGGAAAATCTTTCAGCCATTATAATATCCCATAAAGTCTCTATTTGGGTTTAGACCAGGTGACTGAGAAGACTACAACATATGAATATCATTAGTGTTATGCTTCTCAAACCATTGGCAACCAGACATACTCTGTGCATGGGGACATCGTCATCCTGGTTTCCCCATCAAGTAAGAAATGCTGCAACATGAAGATCACTCGGTACCAAATAGCGATCAGCGGTGCTTTGAAATGAATGACCTACCCTAACCATGCCAGGAAAATGCACCCTACAAGATTTTCACTGTTGGAAACACTCAGGACTGAAGTGTTCTTATGGTTTACTCCAGTAACGGACGCTATACTTTTTATACTTCCCCTCCAGGAGATCCTGGAGGGCACGTTCAAAGGGCAAGTTTTGGGGGTGTGATTCATGTCATCATGGCCCCACCCACCTCTTCTGCCTGTGGTCTCCTCTTACAACTATTTTTGCTACAATTATTTGCATTCAGAGCAGTCCATCATTTTTATACATGACTCTGATGCTACTAGCTTAATTGGTACTTGAGGTATACTTGTATGGAAGCAGTGGCTTTCGATATGCTAAGTATCCCTCATTTACCCATGTATTAACAATTTTTGTCCACAAACTGTATAAGCCTACGACAGCAAATGTACAGCACGTCTTCCTATAAGATACTCTCTTTTCACTGCAGAATGTTTGATCCACTCCCAATACTTTTTTTTGTACCCCACCTTAAGTGTGAACCCGGCTTGAAGTTAAAAGTTTTTCATGTTGTGTATACATAGATTTAATACACGTGGTGTACATACATATAGTATGACTAGTAAACTACTTGGTGCTTTGCCATGTGGGTAAACAGGACATCACTGACTTTTTCTCTATTTTCCATTTTTCTGTAGGCTAGTGCTTGTAGTGTAGTTGGAGTTGTTCTGTAGACAGTGATTTTTACATTTGATCAGAATAGGGATCTAAGACTTGGATGCCCCCTGTCCTTTTTCTGATGCACTAATTATTAATTAAAGATAACGGTGGCATATTACCAATGTCATTGTTTTCAGAAATGTTTGCTTTTTTGTTATTCATTGTTTGATGGGTCCCCTTGATTTTCTGCCGGCATTTTTTAGTCTACTGTTTGTGGTAACTGTATTCAATGAAAGTGGAGGAGACAGATTGAGTACATATTCTATTGCTGTAAAAAGAATGGGGGTGTGGTGACTGTAGAAAATTATTACAGCAGCAGTTTTCTACTATTAACACACATACAGCTGTCTAAAAGCATGATAGCTATTTTTAAACTACTGGTGTAGTTTTATATGGGACTTAAAGGTACACTTAAGTCCCGGTGTTGTCAAGTATCCCTGATTTCTTGGACATTTTTAGAAAATGTTTGTCCCTAACTATGAGCCTGGACCTTATAATTGGCCAATTGCTTAATATTACTTCCCTGTCATTATTAATCAACTTGCCTGATGTACAAACTAAAATGTATTAACATTCATTAGAATTGTATTAAGTCCAGGGATCAGATGATATTGGGATGTTTAGTATTCTGGGAGGTGTAATGTCCTATGTCTGCAAAGAATAATAATATTGTATTATGGTCATGTCCAGTTGCCACATCATGTTGGATAATGCAGTGAAGGTAATTTACCAGCAGAAACAAATGTAGCATCAAAGCCAGGGGCGGGCTGGACCGGGGGGCAGCGGGCACCCGGGCCGCTCAGTCTAACGCCTCCCCCCATCCCCCGCCGTGGATGCAATAATTTTTTTATATTACCGCGATGCGTGTCATGTAATGCAGCCGCCTGTGCGCCCCCCGGGCTGATACCTCCCAGCCCGCGCCTGATCAAAGCACATTTCAATTTGCATCCATGCACCTCTTTGATTGCCTTGCCAATACATAGGCAACAGACACATTCTGATCAAAATGGGGAGTTGCATACTTCTTATAGAACTTTTATTACATTCGTGTACTGTTTGTTTAACGGTATTATGTTTTAAGGAAATCATTACAGTAAAGGAACATTGGTGCTGTCTGTATTATGTGTCAGTATTACACATCTGCATCCAATCAGTTTTGTCACACTATCATTATCATCTATTTATATAGCGCCACTAATTCTGCAGCGCTGTACAGAGAACTCACTCACATCAGTCCCTGCACTATTCACTCTTAGGGGCATATTCAATTAGGGTTCCGGTCCGTGGTAACGCGCGTTACTGTGGAAAGTGCGCATTATTGCCGGTATTACGGTACCGCAATAACGCAGATTTTCGTTCGCAACCCTATGGGCTGCGAACGAAAATCCACGTTATTGCGGTAACGTGGATTAAGTTTCGCGGCTGTTCCGGCACGATCCCGCGAACCGGAAAGCTAATTGAATATGCCCCTTATAGTCTAAATTCCCTAACACACACACACACACACACACACACACAGACTAAGGTCATTTTAATAGCAGCCAATTAACCTACCAGTTTGTTTTTGGATTGTGGGAGAAAACTAGAGCACCCGGAAGAAACCCACGCAAACACAGGGAGAACATACAAACTCCAAACAGATAAGGCCATGGTCGGGGATCGAACTCATGACACCAGTGTTGTGAGGCAGAAGTATTAACAACTAAGGGGTCTATGCATTAAGCTCATTTGGCACTTAAAAGATGCAGAAACAGCTTGCATTAACTGCCTAACGGAGGCAAATACCGTGCAGCATCGCAGTCCCCATTGATTAATACGGGGGCTGCAATGTTCTGCAATGCATGAAGCTTTGATAAGCTTTGCATTGCACAGACAGGTAACACCATGCCTCTCTGGCTTCACAGAATTCGGCTCAGCACTTCCTCCTATCACTGGCAGTACTAAGTTGCCTGTAAATAAGAAAATCTAAACGCAGCACAGGGGTCTTCGACGGGGCTCCCAGAGTAGCCTCGGCATAATGCATTGTAGCAGTACTTAAATATGCAACACTACGATTTGCAGCAATGTATATTTACTTGACCGCATATTATTAATGCATAGACCCCTAAGCCATCATGCTGCCAATTGTGATTGGTTTGCAGTAAAGGGGAGTCTTGTTAGCTCCTGGTTTTGATCCCACATCAATAGAGACAAATTAAAACTTTCCAAATCTCTAATGATATGAGAAAAAGTTGGGAAGCTTCTGTCAGTTTTTTTTCCATTCATTCCAATAGGGTTTCTACACATAGCACACACTGGAAACACCATTGATATAAATGTGCCATTGGAATGAATGGTAAAAGCTCAGAGATTTTAAAAACATGTCAAATGAAATCATGTTTTTTAAACTGTATGTGATGAACAATCCTTGTAGTGGCCCATAAATCTGTGTCATGCCTGCCTAACAAAACTACATGATGTTTTACTTTGTATCATATGTATGTGTATATTGTGTGCAGGAATGAATGATGATCTTCTTTTTTTCCAGCTGACATAAAAGGAAATCATTCATCTAGGATCAGAGTTTCAGAGCCAGCTAAGAGTGCCCAGCAGGGATGTATTGCTAATGTACTTCATTTAATGAAACGCCCTTAATTAGGAGACAGCTAACTAGAGCATCATTGCAGTTCACGGTCTCTGCTGCTAGTACAAAACACAACTCCAACATGGGCTGCACTGCATTCTGTAGACATCTTCTTGAAGCTACACAGGAGGATGTAATTAACCCTAATTTTGTGCTGCATGAAACTCTGTCGCCTTTATTATTATTATTGTCGTTTATTTATAAGGTGCCATATCTTTCTGTAGCGCTCTACAAAACAGCAGTAGAACAAAGGTAAAGTTGACACAAGTAGTATAACATGATATAACATAACATGGTTAAATATATCACAAGTAGCAGAATTCAAGTAACAAGGATACAACAAAGGTGATATTACCAGTAGAATTACAAAAGTCAATTTACAGTGATAAAATGGGTGCCAGAAAGCAGGTAGTATAGTAGGTATGGACTTGGATCCATGCAATAAGGACAAACACAGAATGCTATTAAACAGTAGCCATGTTAATCAGAATAACACTAACAGCATTTGGGTCAAAGGTATTTGCAAAACATAAGAACAATATCTGTAAGACATAATACTGTAAAGCTGCAGGAGCTGGAGACTAGGAAATAAGTTGGGATGGGTGTGGAGTAATAGGAAGGAGAGAGCTTACATTATAATGTGGAGGGGTTGGATGTGAAACTCGGGAGGGAGACACAGAGAGATAAACTAAGCGAGAGAGGGGTGCAGTTAGGCAAGGGTTAGGCGGTGGATTGGTAGACTTTGAACAGGTACATTTTTCAGAAATGTATGAAGCATTAGAGGCAGGAGGAGAATCTGTTAGAATAAGGAAGATTGTTCCATGTGTGGGGAGCAGCACGGGAGAAGTCTTGGAGACAGGAGTGAGATGTGGCAAGCAGAGTGGAGGTGATGCTGTGGACATTGGCTGAGCAGAGCAGGCAGGAGTGTGGAGGGATATGAGGCTCACTTAAAGGACCTCCAAGCCTAAAATGCATCATACTTTACATAAAAGAGGAGGACAGAACTAGAAATGTCTGAGTTCCATAGAAAAATTGTAATGGGGCCCTCATATCCACAACAGAGACTAATCCATCCCCAATAAGTATCCAAATAGGTCAGGGTATTATTGCATTATGGGCAATTTGGCACATTAGTTTTAATTATATATACAGTCATTTTATCCTCTTTATTTTCCAAATCATATACCTGCCTAGATAAATTCATTATGAAGCCATATTAAGGTTATACATTCGGTCGCATTTTGTTCTCAAGGCCCCTGTGCTACTGGCCCCATAGCAGTCGTAGGAACTGGTTTTGCTATAGCCCTTGTAAAAGAGCTCTTATATATACGTATGCAGTGCAGAGTTTGTCATGACTAAAGATACATTGAAGTGTTCATCCAGAGAGAGAGGGAGGAAGGGAGGGAGGGCATCTGTCTATTTCAGATTTCCTGACAGTAATAAGGTACAAAAATTCCTGCAAAACAAGCACAGCAAATATGTGAAAAATGGTGGTGCCACCTGAGGTTCAAACTGGGAGCAGAATGTTTATAGGAACTTTACATATACATTTGTGAATTGTGCATTTGCATTTTGGATCACTTGTATTTCAGTTTAATGGCGCTTCTTTTAGTTACCTATGTACAGAGTTTATATTCATTTTCCGCTGACTGTCACATTAACATAATTGCTGAAAATAGCATGTTCCGGGGTCAATGATAGTGAAATAGAGCTGACATATTCATGTGGAAATAAATGCTCTTACCTTTGCTACAGTCATTTTGTGAGTAATTTGCACCTGTTATCTATTTTTTCTACTTTCAGTGACATCCAAGGCAATCCAGAACAAGGCAGCAAAAGCAGTCGATCAAAAGTGGCTTCCCGCTTTCCGAAATTATCTCGCAGTCACCAGAGAGAGTCACGGAACCCTGAGCCTCAGAGTGGGGACCTCTGACCCCTTATTCCATAATAACATTATATTAGTAATAACATTAGTAAGGCAGAAAGCTGCTGTTCTCAGCAAAATGACTTCTGTCCTGAAATAGGTCACGTATGAAATCTGCTTCTAGAGGAGGAATGAGACTTCTTCTGAACAAACACATTTTTTGGTTGCTCGACCATTATTTATAGGTTCTTGTCTATCTTCCTCATTACTCACTAACATTACAGGGTCACTTGGAGGATGTTCATTTTAATCTTTTTCTTCTTAGACATAAGCTTTATAATGGGATGTACACCTATAAAATGTTAGTGCAGTCTTTATTATCTTTCTAGTAACCAGTATTTTTGGCCTAATGAATTTTAGAAACTGCATTGCAGTTTAATATGGGGGGAAGGAGGCATTCCCCCCATATTAGAACGATGACTGTAGGGTTGTACGACCTATTGCAGTCAAACTATTGGCACTGTTGTCTATAAAGTATTTTCCAAGGACGAAGCTCGTCTTGAGCAAACATAAAAGTATATATGTATACATGATTTGGGTATGGAACAACCTGAATTAAATACTTAGGTCTTTTTGTGTTACATGGATTAGATAGGGCCTTTAAGGCTAAATTCACTAAGGGACCTTCAGTCTAAAAAATTGATTTATATAGTTAATTTTTCATTATATTTGCTAAGCAGCACTTACTATAAAGCACTTTATGCCCACTAAAATGGGTCTTATTGCAAATGATCACTTTAATATGGCCAAAATTGAAATGAAGCAAAAGATAAATAATATGTATAACATTGATCTGTAAAAATGGGCTATGTATTTAAAATGTGTGAGTTTTTTTTATAGTTTATTTTTTGTACATTGCTGTGGATGTATAGCATGCAAAGAAAGTGTGACTGCACTGCATACAGTGAATGTGACTGTACTGCGTACATAGAGAGTGTAGCTTTCCCTCTTACAGTCAATGTCTGCATACAGTGAGGGTGTGTTGTCCTTGTCCTGTTGTGGATGTATGCAGTTTATGGCTGTACACCATATACAGGCAGTGTATCATGTCACTATCAAAGCATAAGGGTAGGTGGTGATACCATAGACATACAATGTACGAAAATGATCAGTGTTTATAAATAGACTTATTATGAATGAGAGCTAGTTTGAATATTTTAATACTAATTAAGTACATTATTCTAGAAATGTTTTTTTCAGAGCATAGTTTCATTGGTGTTTAACAGACCATTTTAGCACAAAAGATAGAATAAATCTGGTTTATATGTTTTTTTTTTATCTTTTAGCTTGATTTTCACACACACAACAAGATGCATTAATCTGTGATCCACTTATTTGTATGTTGATTATGAAGTGACATTTTTTTTTACCAGTGGCACCAATCATTCATTATGTAGACAACCATTGTAAAAGTACAAAACCCCTTTTTACAGACTGTGCGTTATTTTATCATAATGGGATTTGTAAGTGGTGACCTGAGGGAAGGAACTTGAAATGACATATGTCAGCAGCCTTATATTTTAAAGTGAAGTTGAAGCTTACGCACATTTGTATAATATAAAGGGAGTGAGGACAAACCATACATGATCTCATTTCAATATAAATTTGTGTTTTAACTAAAAAGAAAACCACATAAGCATTTTGAATCTTTTATAGCCAAAAACAATATGGCCTGATGACTCTAGCAGGATTCCTAGCATATATAAAACATTTGAAAACATGCTTTAGATCCCATTTTCAAGTACAATTGTCTCTCTGACACAACACTTTTTCAGGGTATGTACACATGCATTCAAATATGATGCACCAACAAGGGCCACATGTAAAATGCACTAACAAGGACATATGTAAAAACTGGTTCATTCTGATGTGTTATATTTAACATATGTTTACCAAATGTACCTCAAACAGATAGACCAGAAAGAAAATTGTGAACTTACCTGGAAATGCCTGTGTGTATAAGAAAGGAGCATAGTGTTCTATATTTAATGCATTACAATTGCATCTCAAACACTTTTGAACATTCACATAAATACCGAGAGGCATATTTACTAAACTGTGGGTTTGAAAAAGTGGAGATGTTGCCTATAGCAACCAATCAGATTCTAGCTACCATTTATGTAGTATATTCTATAAAATGACAGCTAGAATCTGATTGGTTGCTGTAGGCAACAGCTCTACTTTTTCAACCCCAGAGTTTAGTAAATATACCCCCAAAAGTACAAGTTGTTAGTTTCTGCTGTTACTGGCTTTTGGTGTTCTGCAGAGAAAGGACATTCTCATGTGAAAATATACTGTACCCTTCCCTTTTAAAATGGTCATCAGGAGCACAATAATCTTTTTTTTTTTTTTTTCCTACATATCAAAACCCCTCACCCTTCACTGACATTATGGTGAAGCTTCTATGTTTGGGCCCCCATAGTTCCTGATAGATACAATTACTGGCAGAGACAGGGGTGAATATATTGGGGACTGTGGTGAGACTGGACTTTTGAACTTTATGGTTATGCCAGATGGAGGAAGAGAACTAAATTTGTAAAATACCAGAAAATTTGGTTATTTTTATTCTTACTGTATAAAGATAAAAATATAGGTTGAGCATGCCAGAAATTTTTTGCATAATTATTCAACATCACTGTTCCATAATACCTAATAATAGCATCGAAACTGATATCCAGATCTAAATCCAGTCTTAATTGCAGAGTATTTCAAGTGAATTAAATAAAAATCACGCTCACCGGTGGACATACCTTCTTTTTTAATTAGTTTACAACTAACATTCGGAAAAACAATGCATCTTATTTACAGTCGCCAACCAGACACAAGCTACTTTAGTGCTAAAATACTGTAAATTAAACATTATATACAAAGCAACATTCCAAAAGAAAAGTATAACAATTGTTCATGGTTATCAACATTAACTTCTCCAGATACTAGCAAAATTGTCTGCTCTGTACATTCTATTATCTACAACCTAATCCTTCAGTATTACTGTATTATTGAATGCTCCAAAGGGAAACTTACTACACGTGCCATTGGGCTTTGAAAGCCAAACAGCATAGCAAAAATTAAAAAAAATAATACTGTGTACTACAGAAATGTCATTCTTCTAAATGTGTGCATAAAGTAATACAGTTTAAGTTACAGAATTGTTTTTCTAAAACAAGGGGGATTTTGAAACTTGTGCATATATATATATATATATATATATATATATATATATATATATATATATATATATATATATATGTGTATATATATATATGTATATATATATATATATATATATATATATTGACATTCTGAAATAAATAAGATGAAAAAAGAGACATCTTTAAAGGATGTAGGTGCTTGTAAAATAATACTGATGTAATGTATTGTTTAATGTGCCTATTTACTAATGTCAAAAATACATGTAATTTGCCATAAATGTTTTCTGAGTCATGTTTGAGAAAACCATATTATTATGCTTTAACTTATATGTTGCTTCTACAAAATTGTGGGACTACAGGTGAAAAAATAAAGTGTTACATTGATTATAAATCACATTGTACCAAGGATGTGAACATTCTATACATTGACTTGGTGTTCGTCTACTTAAATGATAACTGAGGTATTGTGTGCGGCAGTTTACCCGCTTCCAATAATTCAGCTCTCATTTGTCATTCTGCTATAATTATGATAATTCTGGAGTATAAGTAGTTGTAATATCAGGAAAATATACTGGAGCAGTTTGATTTTTTTTTTTTTTGGCTTCCACACTATATATCATCATCATCATCAGCAGCAGTTATTTATATAGTGCCACTAATTCTGCAGCGCTGTACAGAGAACTCATTCACATCAGTCCCTGCCTCATTGGAGCTTACAGTCTAAATTCCCTAACACACACACACACACACACACACACACACACACGTCAATTTAGATAGCAGCCACCAGGATAACCTACCAGTATGTTTTTGGAGTATATATGTGTGTAAGTAACACGTTGTTTATATGAAGTCATTTTGATATTCTTCCCACAACTGGACAGGATAAGTCAGAGCTGTAATATACACCGAGCCTCAGGTGATGGGGAGGAATCCTTTCTTTTGCTACATTGGGGAGTGTCCAAAACTGGTCAAGCCTTTTGTGTAAACTCGTACATGAATATTCATGAATTCCCTAGCATACTAATATCCCATAGCACATCATACCTAACTGCCTGGCAACTTTTAGCGAGGAGGAATAGTGCAATCGAGTGGCCCAGCATGTGCCCTCACACAAGGCTGAGTGGCCAAGCTATGAAGCAGGTGTCTAGCAGCACTATACTGCCCTCCAACCCCCTCCCTCTCAACTTGAGCATCAGAAAAATGCTCTGCATACACCTGTCAATTAGGCAATGCCCCCAAAATGCACCATTTCCACCTGTTAAATGTCTCACAAAATCAAATTAATTTTTTGCACATGGATGTAACATGAGACACACAATTATGCCAAGCTCAATCTGTCCAGCTCCTCCCAGCTAAATGCTGTACCCTTCAGGTGCTGTCATTTTCATCATTTTCATATGTAAACTTTGGGCGGATTACGCAAAATTGAGTGCATTCATTTAAAGGATACATAACAACACAAAACAACATACGCACTAAAATCCAGTAATTCAGTGCTTTCAGAAATATTCCTTCTGCTCCTGTTTGTAACAAACTGGCAATAGATGATAACATGTGGGTGAGTTCCTTCCTCTTCATATCTGGGTCCAGGTCTATGACCAGACCAACAATACTAGTTGGAAATAATTTCATATGGCTGTTCAAGCTGAGCGGACGGCTGTCTGTTGAGTAACCGCTGTTAGGTGCTGTTCCCCCTTCATAAGCAGAGCAGCATGAAAAGGGACATAGCTCCTTACTGTCACTGCAGCCTGCCCCAACATTCAATAAATACCATTTGCTTTAATAAATAGCCTTCATGAACCAGCTCTGATATTAAATAGCATTCATAATTAGTAAATAGGCCTATTTCCCTTCAACTAACTCCAACAGTACAGTAGCATTCACGTCTATTGAATAGGCCTATTTCCCCCAAGCCAGCCCAAAAGTCACACTAACAGTATTGATGAGGACAAGACCCGCCATCTACTGGTCCACAGGGAGAGGCAGGGAAGGAGGGGTAAGAAAGAATCAGGGTGAGTGAAACAAGGTGACCTTCAATTAGCTGCACTGTGGTACAAATTGTAAAGCAGAACTCGAGAAAAGAAGGGATAATGCAGGACATCTTGGAAATGGCCATTTATTACCAAATTTTACTTCACAAAACAGGGTAATCATTAAAGTGTTGCACTGTGGTACATGTGACAGTCCACATTATTACTCTAAGGGGTATATTTACTAAACTACGGGTTTGAAAAAGTAAAGATGTAGCCTACAGCAAAGAGTTACATTCTAGTTATCATTTATTTAGTACATTTTACAAAATGACAGCTATAACCTGATTGGTTGCTATAGGCAACATCCCCACTTTTTCAAACCCGCAGTTTAGTAAATATACCCCTAAGTGTAAGAAAAGATGTTGTACGTGGATGGGTTGTTTGTGCACTGGCTTCCAAAAATGGTGGACATTGTGCTGCCCCACTGCTGGAGGGGATGTTGCTAATCAGAGCCGTAACTTAGAATTCTAGCGCCCTGGTTGAGAAAGACAAATGCCGCCCCCCTAGCCCTCAATTTTAACCAAATTAACCTAAAATATTCCAAAATTGCGCCCCCCTTCAGCGTTGCGCCCTGGGCAGTCGCCCCTGTCGCACAGCCCTAGTTACGGCCCTGTTGCTAATAAAGTCTTCTTACCAAGTTTCCTACATGTCCAACCAACCTTGCAGCCGAGCCTATGTAAGAACAATGCGCTGGTTCTCTTATGTCATAATGAAGGTATAATACATGTATTTATTGGGTCCTGCTGTGACAATGGAGACTTTATATTTCTGTGCTTTGAAAGGTTTTGTGTTTAGCCCTCTTTTCTAACCAAGTACCATATAAGAGGCTCTTAAAGTAAGCTGTGATGTCCACTGCTGTTTTACATTCACATATTGAAATAGAATATGTTTGTTAACATAATTACATAGTACAGATGAAGAAAGACACAGCTCCATCTAATATTTTACATACGCTTTTATGTGAGCAGTAGATGGTTATAATAAAGGGGTGTCATTGTCCTAAACTCGATTGTATTGTTAATATGTGCAGCATTTAGTGAATTTCAGTGGAATACATTGAATTTACAGCCTAAACATAGACTGACTCATTTACATGTGAATACAGAGATGTTCTAATCTGGGTTAATAGCTGACATGATTAAACAGATGTAGCATTCTTCTTAATGTGAGTCGGATTTAATGCATTTTATCAAAAGATTAAAGCTTCATCTATTATTGGAAACCTATTGTAACAAATATATTGCAAGTCATTTTAGGGTCTTCCTAAGGGGCACAAGGCCAATTCCTGTCCGCAATTTTTTTTAATTTTGCACCAGGTCAGAGCGGGGGGTTTTTGGGTCTCATACAATTCTTTTTTTTTACCTTCAATACTTTTATTGAAGCATTTATCAAACATTAGGGATACAGAAGACAAAATAGGGGATGGAGGTAGGCTAAAGTGGTAGGATGTTGTCCTTTGATGTGACATTTACACTTTTGCACAGTGCGTCTCTGAAGGTTTTTCCGCACAGCAAGGCACACTTTCAGCTTTCAAAGGTATCTCCAAGGAGCAGAGAGGAGACTTGCACCTTGATGTATGCCGGGGTACTATACTGGCAGGGCCGGTGCTAGGTTCCATGGCGCCCTAGGCATTTTGAAAAAATTGGCGCATCCCCCACCCCCCCGCAAAAATCGGCGCCCTCCTCCCTCCTCACCCCGTCTTTCCTTACCTCACCACCGCCGCCTCTCTGCTCCGTCTCCTCCCCTCCACTCACTGACACTAGTGAGTGGAGGGGAGGAGACGGAGCAGAGAGGCGGTGGTGGTGAGCAATAGCCTCTTCCCCCTCCCCCGTGCATCTGAATGCTGTGCGGCGGCCGTGACAGGTATGGTCAGCGGTCGCTGCACAGTTTTAAAGTAATTTTCATTCTGGAGGGCGCCCTCCAGAGCCCGGCGCCCTCGGCAAGTGCCTTACCTTGCCTAATGGGAGCGCCGGGCCTGTATACTGGTGCACTAGTGCAAAGCAAATGTGTTTTTCAATGCACATCAAGTGCACTTGTAAATAATCTCTACTGCGTTATGCACTTTCAAATATGTGCTAGTTCCATGTAATCCAATACCAGATAAGTATTCTATTTTATTCTTTACGAAATAACAGAATAAAATAGAATAGTGGTTGTGGACATCGTTTACAATTAGGAGAAATCCAGCTGAAGAGTGCATCTTTGGACCTGGAAAAACCATATTGCGATGCAAGGGATGCAAATGAATTTTGTTTAATTGGAAAATACTTGCTGCTTATGCATAAAGCACACACATATTTGACAGCTGCCTTTCCAACTCCAATTATATCCACACATCTGAAGTTTACCCCTCCCCCCCAAGATGCAAAATTGCACCTTCTGGGGCTTGTTTAGAGTTTGACGTACGTAATTTTTTTTGACATAAGATACACATTTCTGTACTGTCCATCTCCATGAAAGAGTATACCATACCCATACATCCGTATATAGATTTTTGCATACTGTTGAATTGAGTCTCTTTACGTCTTTAGATGCAAAATCTGACAGGCGGAGGTACCCAAATATAGACTGAGCATAGTAAGTGTGTGTTTACGTAATGTCGACACAATTAAACATGGACACATCTGCAGAAGACGCATTTAAGGAGGCATATTGCATGTGGTGCTGCAGCGATATACTATGATGATAATGATGGATGACTATCAGCAGCACTATCTAACCACTTTGATTGGTTGATTACGTATTAAGCCCTTTAGCTTATCATTATTAAATAATTAAAGCATCATAAGCTTTGCAGATACACTATATGGACAACAGTATTTGGATGCTTAAACATTACACCAACAGGGACTGTAATGTCATTGTATTCAAATACATATACATTAATATGGAGTTGGTCCCACTTTTGCAGCGATAACAGCTTCCACTCTTCTTGGAAGGCTTTCCACAAGATGTTGGAGTGTTTCTGTGGGAATTTGTGCTCATTTATTCTGTACAGCATTAATGAGGTCAGGCACTGATGTTGGGCGAGAAGGCCTGGCTCGCAATCTCCGTTTCAGTTCATCACAAGGGTGTTCGATGGGTTCGAGGCCAGGGCTCTGTGTGGGCCAGTCAAGTTCTCCCACACCAAACTCATCAAACCATGTCTTTGTAGCCCTTGCTTTGTGCATTGGGGCACAGTCATGTTGGAATAGAAAAGGGCCTTCTCTTTGCCACAAAGTTGGAAGCATAACAGTGTCCAAAATTACTTGGTATGCTGAAGCTTTAAAATTGCCCTTTACTGGAGATAAGGGGCCTAGTCCAAACCCTGAAAAACAGCCCCATACCGTTATCCCTCCTCCACCAAACTTCACGGTTGGCATAATGCAGTCAGGCAGGTAACATTTTCCTGGCATCCACCAAACCCAGACTCACCCATCTGACAGAGAAGCAGAGAAACAGAGAAGCGTGATTCGTCACTCCACAGAACACTTTTCCAGTGCTCCACAGTCCAGTGTCGGTGTGCTTTACACCACTCCAACCGACGCTTGACATTGGTCTTGGTGATGGGAAGCTTTCATGCAGCTGCTTGGCCATGAAATCCCATTCCATTATGCTCCCGACGCACAGTTTTTTGTGCTTACATTAATGCCTGTGGAAGTACGGAACTCTCCAGCTGTGGATCAGCAGAGCGTTGGCCACTTTTACGCACCATGCGCCTTAGCAGTTGTTGGCCCTACTTTGTGTTTTCGCGTGCTCTTCCGCTTTGTGGCTTGGTCGCTTCCACTTTCTAATAATATCCCAGTTGACCGTGAAATATCCAGCAGGGATGATATTTCAAAAACCGTCTTATTGCAAAGGTGGAATCCTATCACAGTACCACGCTTCAGGTCACTGAGCTCTTCAGAATAGCCCATTTTGTATCACAAATGTTTGTAAGTGGAGACTGCATGGACCCGATGTTCTGGCATCGGGTCTGATTGAAACACCTCCATTCAGTCATTAACAGGTCTAGCCAAATACTTTTGTCCTTATAGTGTATATTATATGAACTTGGGACTGTTCATTTGGACTACTGCAGGTAAGAAGATTCCTGTTTGCTTTTTAAAAGGGTAAATAATAGATGTTTAAATAAATTTATATTTTTTATTTGTGTTTTTATTGATAATTACATTTTATATTGAAAATGTGACTTTGCTATTTAAAACTGTCCAGACATTATTCTCTCATGTATATGACACTTCCTTACATTATTTATTTGTATAAAAATAGGGTAATGCGACTTTAGCATATTACTACTAACGCTGATCAGCCACATCTCTACGATATCCTAAGTACGTTCGGCGCGCAAATGCGTTACTGGTAAATTAGCTCCTCAAATTGCTGTTCTAAGCATTCCTGTACTCACTGGTACTGGAGCGTGTCTGGACAGCTGAAGGATCCAAGGAACTGACTCAAATGACAGCTTCACTGGATGGCCATGGCATTTGTTCAGTCAGAATCTGTTTTTCATTTGATTCAGTTTATTCAATCCCTCCTTCATCTCAACAGCAGAAATCCACTGTACATGTCAGGAAACAGATTATTTGGGAAACCAATGGGGCCCATTAGATAGGTATCACCTATCAATGTTCCAAACCCATTAAATGACTTCAGACAGTCTTTAAACAAAGCACTGTAATCACAATGGTGATTTATCAAGTTAAATTAGGTGTGGGATAAGAATCTTGGTTAGAGGGCTTTATTCAAGCAATACAACAGAAATATAGAAATCTATGAAAAAATTCATAATTGTTCTGTTTTGATACATAAGATACCTAAACATTCCATGGTTGAAATGCTAAGTATAGTTGGTTAAAACACACAAAGTCCAAAAAAAATTAATACTCATTCAAGCTTTCACTGGCATCACTGATCATGCCTCTTAATTCAACTAATGTGTGCAAAAAAAAAAAAAACACCTATGAAGCTTTAAGCTACAATGAATTTCTCCTATCATTTACCATTCCAGATTGAAGCAAGAGAAATGGTCGCAGCTCTGCCCATTGCAAAGCATTATATTGGTCAGCTGTCAGACAAGGAATGGGGCAGACAACAGTGGACAGTCTTGGTTGTCGAACACTAATTTTTTATCTATCAGACCAGTTATACTTTCATGTACTGTACACTATATTCTGTTCAACCTTACTTTGACTTTCCATTACAGCTGCGCTCTTGTGTTAAAATGTAAAGATGTCTCCATTCCTTTAACAGAAGTGGAAGTTGCTCATTCAATTTATGGGCTCATAGCAGGTGCTTGAAAGGAACAAACACATAGAAAAATCCCTCAGCACACTGCTATAGCCAGCAAAGGAGCTGGCATTTCTATTTGTACATAAAAATGCAAAAGTCTCAGTTGCACACATTTGCAAATGTATGTTTAAGCCACCCGCCACTTCACAGCACTTTTGCTAATAGGCAGGCCCGGCGCTCCCATTAGGCAAGGTTAGGCACTTGCCTAGGGCGCCAAGCTCTGGAGGGCGCCACAGAATACTAAAAGACTTTAAAACTGTGCGGCGACCGCTGACCATACCTGTCACGGCCGCCGCACAGCATTCAGATGCACGGGGAGGGGGGAAGAGGCTATTTTGTCACCACCGCCGCCTCTCTGCTCCGTCTCCTCCCCTCCACTTACTAGTGTCAGTGAGTGGAGGGGAGGAGACGGAGCAGAGAGGCGGCGGTGGTGAGACAAGGTAAGGGGAGGAGGGAGGAGGGCGGCGATTTTTGCGGGGGGGGGGGGGCGGCGATTTTTGCGGGGGGGGGGGGGGGGGGCGCTGCCTTTTTAAAAATGCCTAGGGCGCCGTGGACCCTAGCACTGGCCCTGCTAATAGGGTAGTCCTAACTCTAAAATGTGAGAGTCCCATATATTTGGGCCATACATATGTTGAGAGCTAACTTACCAAGAGGTACCCCAGAAGCCTCCAAATGGTAATACAGCGCCAGTACTCCCCCTCAGCTACTGACACCAACATGCCTCTCAGACGAATACAAAATTGGAAGTTGCTCATAGCATGTGCTTGAAAGGGTGGGGTTATCCTAAAAGGAAAAAACACAGAGAAAAATCCCCCAGCAATTTCCCCTCCATTACTTGAAAGCTTCAGCTGAAACTACATCACCAATTTTTATATATTGAACTGTGACATCATCAGCCCTTGTCCTGCTTCTAAATCTAAAGTCTGTATAGTGCACATCTGCTACTTTGGAAACTAGTGATGATTTATAAAAGCCCTAGGTGTCTATTGTACTAGAATGAAGTAAGATTGAGAACCACCACCTGCCTAAGCAACGTTCGTTTTGTCTGAAGCAATAGTATGTTTAGATAGGGATTACTCCTACCCACCTTCCCTGAAGAAAGTGATTCAGTCAAATGGAGAAAGATTTTACCATGTACATGACTTCAGGATCCAAATTGGTTGTGGTCTAATGAGTAGTTGATGTGACCTTGTCTGAAATAAGCATTGTTTGGTTAAATTGGGGTGTGTGGCCTATTTTTTTTCTCAATTTTACAAATGGGAATGATCTTGACTCTTGTATGTTCAGCATTCTCTGTTTGGCCAATAACTGCAGTGTTAACTCCTTTACAGCTTTCCCTGCTACAGACAGCCAATAACAAAAAGGATGTTATGTTTCTTTCTGCCTTGAGCTCTACATTCTGAAATAGTGTATGGGCTGTGATCGATTTATTAAGTAATAGTTACATCATTTGTTCTGCTGAAGGGACTCAGACTGCAGACTGAACTTAGCACACTAGGCCAATAATACTGACCAGAAACATCAAACTGAATCATACCTACTCTCCTTGAATGTCCGGGACACTCACAAATTCTGGATAATTCTCCCGAGAGGAGGCCACCCTCAAGTGTCCTGACTACTTCCTAGCGAAGTGGTCAGGGCAGGGCCTCAGTGACGCAATTCTCAGTGAAAAGCATCATTTTGGCTCCTCCCCTGTGACAATTCGATTGTGGACTGCAAGACGACGGGGCGAAATGATGCAAATAATTGCATCCCCCCAATTCAGCTGTCCATGGAGGGGAATTAAAAAAAATTAAATATGAACTGAATGCAAAACAAGGTAGATTGAAACAGCCTTCTTTGTCCTGTGTGAGTGTGCAAAACCAGACTTACAGGGATCTGTTTATCAATATATGGTGACAGAGCTGAATATGTATTGCAATTTATTGTGGTGATAGAAAAACATCTATAGCCATAATCTATCGTAAAATCTCGCCAAGGCAGCTGAGCAATACTCAGCTGCCTCAGGGACACTGGCCCAGAACAGTATTTGTTAACTTACCACTTTGCCAGGCTAACCTGAAGGGATATGCGCATCAATGACCCAAATAGACTTCTAGGGGTAAATGTATGAACATGCGGGTTCTTCAACACCTGCGTGTTCAGAGTGTTCGGCGATTAAATTTCAAGCAGCGCTGCATTGTAAAGGGAAACTTCCCTTTACAATGCAGCACCGCTTGAAATTTGATCGCCGAACACACTGAACACGCGGGTGTTGAAGAACCCGCATGTTCATACATTTACCCCCTACTTTCAGTTCCACTAATTAAAAAAATAAATAGACATAAAATGTATTCAAATATTTAAACCTATTGGCCATTGGAAAAAATTGCTTTTTTCTAAATATATTTTTCCATTAATTTTCTTTTGATATCGCCATCCTGAGATGGAGATATCAGTAGAAGACTTGAGATAATACTGTACTTGTACCTCCACGATCTTTGTTAAATAGGCTTCCTTTGGGGACTAAATACCCCAAACAAGCGCAGAATGGCGCTAACCTCCTACCATAAAAACAAAGCAGACATTGTAGCCCTTCAAGAAACACATTTTGCAACTAGTGGCCCTCCAGAAACCAACACTACCCCACATGTTACACAGCGAATGGACAACATAAACGATGTGGTGTAGCCTTACTAGTCAGCTCCAAATGTATTCCAAAGTAGAAGAATATAACAGCATATTTTTGATAGTAATTGGGCAGCTAGAGAGTCAATGGGTCACCTTAGTGTCCCTATATGCCCCCAACTGCAGGCAGATCCCGTTCCTGAAGACTACGTTGGCATTTATAGATAGAATCAAATGCGGCAGTGTGATAATGGGGGACTACAACCTAGTCATAGACCCTAGACTTGGCAGTTCGCTCGCTCCTAGTCCCTTAGCCCCCCTGACCCCTACCAACCCTTCATTAGCGTTTGGGAGGCTCCTAGCAGAACATGGTCTATATAATGTATGGAGGGTAGCTAATCCAAATGAAAGAGACTATACTTATTTCTCCTCAGTTCACCAAACATACTCCTGAATAGATCTTATCCTGTCAGACAAATGGTCGCTACAGAACAACCGTAGAGTAAAGATCCTTTACATCTCATGGTCAGATCATGTACCAGTAGTTTGGTCCTGGAAGCCTACTGGACAGCCCCCTCCTGTTCGCCCATGGCGTCTATCTGCCCACTTGCTCTCTTCTCTAGAAGCCAAGCTAGCAATCAAAGAGGCTTCTATCATATATACCAACTAATGACCCTAAGGAGACCTCTATCTTCACATACTCTTTTCTGGCGGGACTTCCCCTCCTATCAATAGATCCCATGGTAGGGGTGGAATTGAACGTTCCGTGGTCCCAGCAGAAAAATAGTCGGGCTATTAAAAATCTCCCCAAAGACAAGGTGCCTTGGCCAGATGGTTACATTGATAACTTTTTCACCACCTTTCAGGGGGAACTGGTTCCTATATTACAGCAAATATGCAATGCTGGCACAACAGCAGGGAGTTTTCCAGCTGAAATGTTGGAATTTCATATTATAATAATTGACAAGCCAGGAGAAGACCCTTCAGAATGTAAAAATTATAGACTAATAGCCCTATTAAATTCGGACATAAAAATGTTTGCGAAACTCATCACTAACATGCTCTCCGCTGTTATCCTCAAGCTAATTCACCCAGACCAAGTGGGGTTTGTCACAGGTAGACAAGCTCCTGACAATTCCAGGTGCATCTTCCATCTCATAGAAGAGTCTCACAAAAAGGAAGAGGCTTTGCTCCTGTTCTCACTAGATGCTGAAAAAAGTGTTCGACAGACTCCACCGGTCATATATGACACGGGTTCTTGAGCGAATGGGACTTGCAGGGGAGATCCTGAGAGCCATTCCATGGGTTTCTATCTAATAATTTTCCCATCCCTAATGGTACCCTTCAAGGGTGCCCCCTGTCCCTTCTCATATATCTATTAGCAATTGAACTGTTGGCCCCCAAGGTGAGGCCTAGTCATGAGTGTGAGGGAGTTACTGTGGGAGGAATGGCCAATAAACTTTGTTACCATCCTGGAATTTAGCACAGCTTTCCTATACAAACTTAATACATCTAAAACAGAGGCTCTCCCTATTAACATTCCCCTGGAGAGACTGCGGGATCTAAAGGACAAATAAAACTATAGTAGGAAATCTCATATTTGGGCAATCAAATAATCCCACATCTAGATTCACTATTAGATAGAAACTTTTCACTCCCATTGGACCAACTCTTGGCATTAACAACCTCATGAATGTGCAATGAGATCTCCTGACTGGGCAGGATTTCGGCATTCAACATGATGCTCCTCCCAAAGAAGATGTAGCACGAAATTTCAGAGATGGGCGCTAACCGGTAGAGCAACTGAACAGGGAGGCGCAGAGTCTAACGTACTCCCCGTATTCACCAAGGGAGTTTGGGTTTAGCAGAGGGTACGCAGGTCGCGGGTCTCCTAGACAGTCACCGATGTAGCAACAGTAGTAGACAGGCATAGTCAGGCAGTCCAGGTCAAAGCCAAACGAGCGGTGCGGTACACAGGGAGATTCCAGAGAGAAGTCAAGTCAAGCCAAATAGTCATACCAGCCGGGCAGCAAGGTACCAAAACATGTGTCAGAGGGTGCTCTGGCACCCAACATGTGTCAGAGGGTGCTCAATAAACCATAAGGTGCATCCTGATTGGGTGATGGAGGTTTGGCGATCAGACATGCTGACTGCCGACAGGTGAGCGGAGATAGCGTCCCGCTGCCTAGCAACGGGACGCGACTAAATAAAGCAAGCGCACGCACTGCGCGCAAGGAACAAGGAGCATCCCTCTGCAAGGCAACGGAACGCAGCTGCTGAGAAGGTGCAGGCATCAGTCTCCTGCACCAAGTGTCAGTGCGGAGACGGCACCTGACATGATGTATTTGTTTTGCATGCTCCCATTTCGGATCCAAGTTCGCCTGATGAGTAGACTGGTTAAGGTTATGAGGACATATGTGTGGAAGACTAAACCCCCACAGATGGCTCCACACTGAATGACTAGGAGTAAAATAGATGGTGGTTTGGCTATCCCTGACCTGTGGAGATACCAGGAGGCATGTTTACTCTCACAGATGCGTGACTTGTCTCTTCCATGGGGAAGAAAGCCATGGGTTGACCTAGAGAAGGCTTGTAATCCAGATTTTCCACTGGTTGATCTAATGTGGGCTCCCGGGATTGGAGGCCTCCGGCCTACAAGCTGCCTACTCTTACTAGGGATGCCTTGTTAGTCTGGGACCAACTGTGTGGTGGTCCTGAAGGATTCGCCTACCCCACGAAAAATGTCTCAATATAAAGTGGTTGCCAGACAGATTCCCAACTTAAACCTATCAGGGTGAGCTTCAAAGGGGATTTGACTTTGGGTCATATGTTGAATCAGGCAGGCTTTCCTCTTTTACCCATTTGTGTAAATAATACCACCAGCCGAGAGGTGACTTCTACAAATTCTTACAGCTTAGGCACTGGCTGGCAGAACTATCCCACAAAGACATTGGTATAAGATCCCCTCCGGAAATATATTATGCGAATCTGACCAAGGGCAGTAACAGAACTAGTATATCCACATGGTACACTATTTTAACTATGCAAGTAGACTTTCCCAAATCCAAAATTCAACTTTAATGGGAGACAGATCTACATGTAGAGTTCTCGGGGAGGAATGGGATTGAATATTCTGAAACTCCTTCAAAATGTCTAAATGCCGCAACCGCACTGAAATGCTGGCAAAACTTCTGAACAGACTGTATGTTACCCCAGAGAAGTTGCACAAAATATGGCCTTCGGACTTCCCTTCATGCTGACGCAACTGCTCTGAGAGATGAGATTTATTCCATATTTTTTGGTTATGTCCAATCATACAACCCCTGTGGTTGGAGGTCTTTCAATCATTAGGAACTGTCCTTCATCACCCAGTACACCCCTCCTTGGAGCTTGCTCTATTACACCATTACCCACCTTCAACTCCCTCATGGGAGAGATACGTGATGGGCCAAGATCTTATTGCAACTAGAGCTGCCATAGCACAGGCCTGGAAGCAACCGTTACCGCCGACTTTGTCTAAGATTATAGCAAAAGTAACCTTTAGCTTTAAGATGGAGACTTTAGGAGTTCCATACTCCACGGCTGCCTCATCTCCACTGGTGAAATGGTGCCGATGGCATATTTATGTAATTGAGGTAGATAATGCCGACTCCTCTGTCCTGTACGAGGTTTCCATTTAAGAGGTCTATAGAGCTTAAGACCAAAGAAGTGTGTTCTGGGTACCTTACTATAAAAGCAAATGTAATGTATGTACATGTTTTTGCATTTAGATATGGTTATCCAAACAGATATACCTCTATTAGATTATTCCAATGTAGTGTTTACATACTCTACCTGTGTTTTATGATATATCCCAATTGTAAAGCGCTACAGAATTTTCTGGCGCTATATAAATAAATAAATGATGATGATGATATTGTTGTGTTCCTTACCCACTATGTACACCCCCATACAATGTCCCCTTCTAATTCCCCTTTCTTTTATTTTGTACCTCACAGCAAATACTTTACAAAACCCAATAAACTTCTTTTTCAGTTAAAAAAAATAAAAATGAATCATACACATATCTTTATTCATATGAGTCCTGCTGATATCTCATGGGCAGTTTCAGCTAGGTCTTTTCCTGTACTCCAAAGATGCTTCCTCCTGGGCTGGCTTTTACATACTTTGGCTGCAAACATCCCTCAGAATAACAGTTCAGCAATAGCATTCAGTGGCTTTTTGTTAAAAAGTTGCAAAAAATATTTTTTAAAAAAATGTTTTGGAGACACTCAGAGTAGAAAAAAAATGCATTATTTAAATAAATTATTTTTCTATTAATATTCACTGTTATCGTCATCCAGAGATAAGTATAGGAGGACTGCAGCTGTATTTGTACTGATGGTGCCCTTGTTAAATAGGCTACCTCATGCATGGCATATGAAGCTTTCGCTTTGGAGAAATCTGGAAAAACTTTAAGCCTCTGATACAGTGGGAGACGTCCTAAATTAATTTTCACCAGAGAAAGGGCTTTTATATATCCAGATATTCTTGGGTTGCTAGCACTGAGCACACTCATGTCCCTTCACATAAGCATAAATACAGAACATAGTTTCTTGCTGCCCTCATCAAATCTACAGACAATGTCACAGAAATGAATTTCAGGTTGTCCATTTGTCACCAGAAATGATAAATTTAATATGAGCCTTCCCCATTTAATTATAGTCCCACCACTGAACTACACACCCCACCCCCATAGTAAAGAGTCACCTGGCCCAGTAGGAGGATAATGGTAAATTACCCTTTAATTTGATTGCAAAAGCCAGTCACATCACAGATAGAGCAGAAATTAATTCCCTGCTGTCCCCGCCCCACAGTTCCACTCTGTCAGACATTATCATATTCTCAAAGAGAACTCCCACCCACCCCAAGCATAACTTTCAAGGTGGCATGTGCAATGGCTGCTCTCTCATACCTATATAAATGATCATACATTTTTTGTATATGAATTGTGGGCATTTTAAATATATATGTAATTGTTACGCATTTTTAAATCTATCAAGGAAATACTACTGATTTAGACATTTTGCATCAAGAAAATTGTTAATTTTAAAAATAATTTATCATTGTCCCAAAAATGTGCCACCCAATACCACAGCCCCAGTTTGCCTTATTGATAGGTTGACTGTATAAGTGTATAAGGTTATTTTGAGATGGAGGCAAGCCATGTTTGCTAGCGTAAAACACACTTTATTGCACTGCACTTGCACACCAAAAGTGTGTTTCTCTACTTCCATATTATGATTTTGTACTTGTGCCTCCTTGAATCTGGAGAGGGGAGGGGCATGCAAGCCTAGGCCAAGTACAGTAAAGGCATGTTCATGAGAACATGCCTCTATAGTTAGAGGTGTTCACAGATATACCTGTATTTGCACAGAATTTTGCAGTTTTTAGAAAAAAATTAAAAAGATGGAAAAAGCCCCCCCCCCCTCATCTTAAAGGGAGTAAATGATAGACCAGTAGGCCAGTCAGGGCCATCTTAACAACATTATGGGCCCCCGGGAAAAGCAGTGCACCGGGGCCTCTAGAAATATATATAGATATAGATGTATACAGATACAGATATAGATATAGATATATAGAGATAGAGATAGATAGATGTACTTGCTCAGTGACCCTTGAAGGTTTTTTTGCAGGTTTTTTTCTTTTGCAGGATTATTCTCATTAAGAGCCGTGCCTATGGGGCCCCCTTGCCCGAGCGGCCCCCGGGCAGCTGCCCATCGTGTCCAATGGAAAAGATGGCCCTGAGGCCAGTAACTCAGGGCGGCTTCATCTGATTGGTTAGAGTGTGAAAATGGCGCTCTGACTGGTTAGTAGCAGGGTCTAACTACGATGAACTACATTGATTCCCCCTAAGGAATTAAAATCCAAGATAAAGAGACATTATGACTGGGGGACCTCACACTGCAAGTTTCCCTGTTATAATATGACCAGCCTGGCCTCTGATAGCATAAGGTTGGTGGTTGGTTGCAGCTCTTAAATGGAGTTTCATGTTGTCTGTTTCCCAGCAGTAGTCACAACCAACCCAACCTATTAGTGCTGGTGTTTGTTTTTGTTGTTTTTATTTAGAAACATGTTTAAAGGTTTTATTACTCTAAAGCATCCAGTTGATGAGTAATAGCATGTGGTAAGGATTGTGCAAATCAAACATATAAATATGCTTTTTTGCATAACAGATTTTAACCCTGATCTTTGAACGCAAATGTGTACACAGTGTATTGAGACTCTATATGTTCACCTATTAAGCGATAGAGACTACATATCATGTTTTTCTTTATATTTTTAACAAACTTAACCATTTATTTCTGAAATATATTATATTTCTTTTAAGAATCATATTTCAGTTAGTTCATTTGGAGCCAGAGGCGCAATGTTAAAAAAGAGTTACAAGAAGTCAAAAAAACGGCATGAAACAAGCAGTGTAAATACCCTAATGTGCTTGTTCCCTGTGTCTTGGCATCAGTTTAGAACAGAGAAATCTTTGTCATTGTGGTGTGAGTTGTCTACCAAAGCATATGCTAGTTTCTGTCACAACATCTGCTGGGTACTTTATCTGCTGTTGTCAATGAGTTTTCTAGTAAAATTGAATACACAGCCCCTGCAGTGGTTACAAAAAGCAGAATGGGTGAGCCCTCTGGAGCTATGGCAGCCAATTAATTATAAGTGCAGGACTCGTTATGGGTCCTGCATTGTTCTGTAATATAATTGACTGAAGCAGAAGGAATGTTTTAGCAATAAAAGTGAGCTAGGCTTGCCCAGTTTAGTTCATTGGCTGACACTCACCATATACAGGATTTTACAGTAGTTCAACAAACATTCAGCCACAATTAACTGGTACATTTTTCGCCTAGTTCACCATAATTTTAAATCATCCAATCAGTCGTTTCAAAAGTAAACAAAATCTAAAAAATAAACCACTGTAAGTCACTCACAAAACCCAAATAATAATATTATTGTGAATCTCTGCCAGATGTGTCAGGAATTATGTCACAAGTGGAGTCAGATTGTGAAAATGCAGAAATTGTTATTACACTTGAAAACATACAACAATTAACAATGGTTGGGAGTCCTTAGGCCGGAAAGGAATATCAAGATTGCACAGGGGTAGCAGAGTGACAGAAATGGCGGAATACACATGAATTACAGAGAGCCAGGAACTCACATTTGAACATGGATAACAGGATGGCAGGAACTAAGTGGGTTTGGTTGGTCGTGGTGTGTCTCTGATAGCTACCCATGCAAATGGTTTTCTCCTGGGAGTAACCAGCATTGTGACAAATACAATACAGGCACAATTCCTTGCTGCTTAGACTACAATACACTCTCCAATCTCTAGTGGCTAGTGTACAATATAGACAAATTCTTTGGTTGATAGTATACAAAATAGGTCCCATTTTTATAGTGACTAGTGTACAGTAGAAACCCAAATCTCTAGTGGCTGTGGTGCAATACAAACAATTCTCTAGTGATTAGTATTTAAGACAGATTTTAAACTCTGATGGCTAGTATGCAATACATACAACCATTCTCTGATGGCTAACATACAATTTGTGTGAAATATATACCCTAATCTGGTTGAAAGTATACAATAAAAACCTGTCACTCTTTATTGAGCCCAGTGCAAGTAGTTTGTAATTTGTGATAACATCCCTGTTGTTCTTGCAGCTGATTGACTACCAGAGTTTACTTTTGGAGGGCCAGTCGATTACTTTCACCAATAATATTTCAGTTTGAAAGAACCATCCTGTTGGTATTTGGAGAAGAGTAATTCAATTTATTGCCTATCAGGGAATTGTCTGGATAGAACCAAGAAGATAAATACAAACCTCTGAGGGTTTTGAATATTCTGGGATCCCTGACAAATCCAAAAAATACTGTACACGATCAGCAGCCGGAAAGAGTATTTGAGGAGTTTTCAAAGACAGCACTAGTCAGAAGAAGTAAGACATATTTGCCAACCACTTTGAAGTCTTCCGAGTCCTTGGAGAACTTTAAGAAAAAATATTTGTATTTATTTTCTCTGCTCCATTCTCTCAAGCTGCCAGAAATCATTCAATGGAGGAGAGAAATAATGGCTATATGCATTGCATACTAGCCCCCAGAATTTAGAATACTAATCATGAAAGAATGCGGTCTGCATTGTGTACAACTGTATGTGCTACCATTACTGTTCACTAATGAATCAGATCACCGTAGGAGGAGGCGGCAAGTGAGTGCATAGTGTTGACATTAACAGCTGCTGTGCCTGTAATGAGCACCTGGCTGGGTATTACTAATACATGTTATGCTGACGTCCTTGTCATAAACTTAAAGAACAAGCGGTAGAGGTCTTCGCCTATAACAACCGCCTTTCCCGTAGAGCGAGACGCGCTCACAGGTACTCGGATGTCCCCAGGACTTAACTCTAAGTGCAAGTTTATGAGAAACACCACAGCGGATAAATAGGAGGAGCTAGTCTGGATGTTAGTGAGTAGACAGGCCAGGATCAGGGGTACATAGCAGACAGGATAGTCAGGGAGAGGCAATAGGTCAGGGCTGGCGGCAAACAGGAAAGTCCAGAAAACAGATCCAAAAGGTCAGGGCAACAGGCATCAAGCAGAGTCCGAGAACAAGCCAAGAGTCACAATGAGAGATCAATCCAAAACAGAACAGAGAGCACAGGAACAGGGAGCAGGTCAGCAACCAGGGTTCAGAAGCTATAACCGGCAGGGAGGCTAAGCCCTCCCTGTTTTATATACACAGAGAGACCAATCAGGGAGTAGGAGAGTAATTAGTCACCATGGGCTGCCTAATTAATTAGTTCAGCACTCCTCCTAGTGCCCAAGGAGGCTGCGCACAAACGTCAACCATCTGCGCACGCACCTGGCTGTGTGTTTGCCGGACCGCGGTGCCTGCACTGAGAGCGTCCTGGTCGTTGCCTAGGTGACGGCTGGCAAAGAAAGGTGTAACTGATGTAGAAGAAGTGAGCCGCGGAGGATGGTGCAAGTGTGGAGGGAGATGACAGTATGCTGAGCTTAACCGGTGAAGTTCAGGGGGTAAATTTATCAAGCTGCAGGTTTGAAAAAGTGGAGATGTTGCCGATAGCACCCAATCGAATTCTAGTTATTTATTTAGTACATTCTACAAATTGACAGCTAGAATCTGATTGGTTGCTATAGGCAACATCTCCACTTTTTCAAACCCACAGCTTGATAAATTTACCCACAGGTTGCATAGATAAAGTATTTTTCAGCTTTTATTAAAAAATAAATTATTGTAGGGAGCAGGTGTCAACATCAGCCCCTTCAGGTGGCTTGAGGGACAGAAATAATCCTGAGGATGGATGGGGAGAACTTTGACCTGTGAATCTAAAGATAAGGAGGATAAATTAAGCGATATAAGAGGATAAAATAGAAACGGGGTGCAGTTATTTATTACATCCCAATGGCATCAGCCAAAACTGCCAGTTGAATTGAAGAGTGAAAAACCATGACAGAGAGGGGTCTAACAATTGTCATCAAATAGTTTTTCTTTTCAGAAATGTATTTGCGAAGAATAAGACATGCAATGAGGCAACTGACTCAGCTGAATGGGGCAGCAGTTTTTTTGGGCAGCAAAATATAGTGAATTTAATTTAAAAAAACTTGATTTTTAGCTGTTGGTTTCTGGATGTTAATGTTTATATTAACTTTTTCTACTTGTTGATTAATCTGATAATGGTTAGAGTGACAATGATCGATTTTCATAGTGTAAGAAGAAAGAAGTGTATTGCATTCATCAGAACTAATAGCAGCACACTATAGACAGCTATACCACTTGTGCTCATTAAAAATCACCCTGCTGTTCTGACTAGATGTCAGGACAGATGACAGGAAACTCATAGAGCACTGGAGTTACCTATCCTTTAAAATATTTTAACTGACATTTTTTTTCAAGGTTTATTGATGACCTACCTTTTTCTACTGACATGTTTTATTTTGTTAAATTCTTGATGAAAGCAGTTGGAGAACAAATGGAAATAGATGATTCTAGCTTTACTGAGACTGACATCTTCTGGTGTGGTTCATACTGTGAGTAGTTTAGTACTAGAGTGCTGTAATGTGGCTAAAAGGGCAGTTTACCACAGACCGTTAAGAGAGAGACTGATACTTTCTCTGGGAATCTGCGAGTTTATGCTGCAGACAAGGTTAATTCGTCACACTTCAATATACACAGAACACAGGTTAACAGGAAGAGCACATGACATGGGTATGATTGATTTCTGTTTTAGTTAGTGCTGGAAAGTAGGCATAAATAGCTGGGTTTGTGTTGTGGGCGGGTTGACCGCTGTCAGATTGTGTCCGGCACATCTAGAGACCGAGTTAGAGCGCGACTTCACATCGGACGGAACTATGATCGGAGATCCCAGGGAACTCCTCCATGGGGTGATTGACTCTTTACCCATGTCCTGCTACTAGCCGCCCCCGCCGAGTATTTACAGTATTTAAGCTAAGGAATTTTTGAGACAATCACAGCAGACGTTTCCTTCTACTACACTTGCATATAATTATATATGCATGCACTTGGGGAAACTGAGATTGCTCTCACCCATCTACATACTTGGAAGTGCTTTCATCTATACGATTACACAAAAAATATCCCCAGCACACTGCTATAGCCAGCAAAAGACCTGCCATTTCTACTGTAGATAAAAATGCAAAAGTCTAAGTTGCACACATTTGCAAATGTATGTTTAAGCCATCCGCCACTCCACGGCGCTTCTGCTAATAGGGTGGACCTTACTCTAGACAATGAGAGTCCCATATATTTGGGCCATACATATGTGTTTTTAAATTGAGAGCTAACTTACCAATGAGGTACCTCAGAAGCCTCCAAACAGCAATTCAGCGCCAGTACCCCCTCTCAGATACTGACACCAACATGTCTCTCAGACAAATACAGAAGTGGAAGTTGCTTAATCAATTTATAGGCTATAGCAGGTGCTTGAAAGGGTGGGGTTATCCTAAAACGAACAAACGCACAAAATTTTCCCCCAACACAGCTGCTATTGCCAGCAAAAGACCTGCCATTTCTACTGTAGATAAAAATGCAAAAGTCTATACGATTACAGCAGATATCTGCTCCCACAACTCTTGCTGCATTTACACATGACTGTGAGTATCCAGGATTGGGAGAACTGAGACTGTTTATACTTATCTACCATCTATGTATGCTATATGCTTTTCTCCATATGTTGGACAAAAATGGAACTTACCATATTATTTCTGTGTTCAGAGCCTGTTCACAGATGGACTAGAACATTTAGGACTGACAATTATTCAGTTTTATTCAGAATTATTTTGCATTATAGTTTATGAACGGACCTTCCGTTATTGACACTGTTCATTGATCACTGCATGCTTTATTATCTGTTGTTTTATCAGTGCACTGATGTTGCTATGTTGTTACCATACCCCTAGAGGGAATACAGATATCCACCCTTCTGCGTATATTTCATACATGCCTCTGAAACAGTTAACCTAGGTGGCCTACCTTATAACTCTCATCTTGCTGTACATTATCATTCAAGCCTCTAACATACACCAACAAACAAACAAATATCATATACATGTCAACTAATGATGTGGACTTCATTTCTTTTTATTCAGCAAACTATTATGAAAACCATTTGCATCCAATAAATTCTGCATAGAAATGGAAGTATGTTAATTCCATTTAATTTTTATCTTTCATTATTTGCTTGACAATATATATATATGTTTGAGAGTACAAAAGGTAGTGAATAGTGTTGGACAGAGACATGATCATGTCCGATACGCAGTTACTAGTTAGGGAAGCTCTGCTCATTTGCATTTTCAGCTAGAGATGAGCAGTTCGTATTCGAAGAAATCCGCAAGTTCTCAATCTTGAGGTACCGAATCGAACTGAGTGATGACTTAGTTTCTTACGCCAAAATCAGATCTGAAAATAAGACAAAACGTAATGTCCGTTAAAATGTTGGATTTTGTGGGTTTTACATCAATATCTTCTATATATAGCCCACCCCTCCGTTTTTAGCTGCCATTTTAGAAGTGAGAGCATGTGGGTAAGACATTTGCAGCAATTCTGTGTTCAGAAAGTCGCTTGTAGAGAGTTGGACAGGGAGAAAGCTGGAATTCCTCATTGCTGATAACGGAGTGAACCTTGTGTGCATTGTGTCTGGTTGAATTTCAACACATACCATGCTTTGCAAACACAATAAACTTTGTGGTGAAGAATTTCTTTCAAAAATGTGAGGTCAGTGCTGGAGATGCTGTCTGTGGGCCATAAAACTACTGGGCATTTTCGACTTTCATTGACTACCTGTAGAACATTGCAGCAGCGGCAAAAAAAAGTTAATGTGCCATGCCACCAACTGAAGCAAGAGGTAGTAACAAGATAGAATTCCACACTTTATATGCTTCAGCGACTAGAGGAAAAGCAACAAGCCATCAAGACCTACACATCAAGCCATGAGATACGGGACATGTTATCTTACTATAGCACACTACAGGAAACTTTCTATTTTATGCAAGCTACTCAAACCATTGAAAATTGTAACAAATGAAGTGAGAACAGACACTGCCAGCCTGAGTCAGGTTTTATCCCTAATCAAATTACCAGAAACACAGCTAGTGAAGCTGAAGAAGGAGAGGAAAGTTAGCGATTCTGCTAAGAATGTTGGCCTCGTAGATCAAGTTCTTTATTAACTTTGCCAAGACCGAAGGGTTTGCAGCATTTTGAAATTGGATCACTACATTTTGGCAACCATGCTTGATCGTAGATTTATGTCATAAGTAATGTATTTATTTCCAACTGACACAAATCTTCACAGATGCAAACAGCTTCTTGTGAGAAAGATGTCAGCTCAAGTAACACATGACACACCCCAGCTTCAGCTTCTCCTACAAATGCTACTACGAGAAAAAAACTTTCCTTTTCTAAGAGTCACACTGATGATGAGTCAACACAGCACACCAATGTGAAAGGTTATTATGACATCTGGTAAGGCTTGAAAGAATTGCCCAAATATATCGATACCTCTACCATGTCTCAATCTGATACACTGATACATTGTATTATTAGAAAGATGGGAGATTACTTTAATGGTAATGGATAATTAAGAATCTCAGACAGTCTCTTTGAATTCTGGGAGGAAAGAAATGCAATTTGGAGCCCCTTGTACAAACTAGCTATGGTGTACTTAAGCTGTTCACCCTCCAGTGTGTACTTTGAAAGAGTGTGTAGCACAGCCGGAAACATTGTGAGTGATCTACTTCCCTAAAATGTAGAAAAAAATTAACTACAAATCCGGGATACTGTTGTTGCTGCCAATTATAAACAGCATGTCACGATCGTCTATATTTCTTGATCCGATTCGGGACCCTTGGGACTAGTTGGAGCAGGACTGAAACAGAACCTAGTAGCCTGGATGATCTTCCTGCTCATGTTCTTGCTGATTGTAGAAAATAGCAGGGGAATGAGCAGTCTGGAAATGTTGACAGGAACAGTGCACTAATAATGCAGACAGGAACAGTACACTTTGTAATTCGGACAGGAACACTGCACTTGTAATGCAGTCAGGAACACTGCACTTGTAATGCAGTCAGGAACACTGCACTTGTAATGCAGTCAGGAACACTGCACTTGTAATGCAGTCAGGAACACTGCACTTGTAATGCAGTCAGGAACACTGCACTTGTAATGCAGTCAGGAACACTGGAGCCAAGAACTATCCTCTAGAGAGAAGTGTGTTGTTCTGGCAATGAACAGATCACAGCAGCAGGTTTAAATAGTGTGTCCCAAACAACTATTGGCTGATCAGTTCATGTGATCAGAGCTGCTGAATCTGGTTGGTCTGGAATGATCACCTGACTGCATCCAAGATGGCCGCGCCCATGCAGCAGAACAAACAGTGTGTGTTTACAAATGGAGGTGTGGAGAATGGGAATGTTGCAGACGACCAGAAGGGATCCAGGTAGCCGTGATATGACAGCGGCGGATGGGGTAAGTGCGGCTAAGATCCCGATTTGTGACACAGCATCTGTAATGCTATATTCCAGTGAGGATAAACTAATATTGTGTGTTGATGATCTTTACATCTGAGATGAGGATGATGATAAGGGTTATGACATTGTCAACATAGAGGAAGATGATTACTGTTAGCCAAATGCCCATTAATAAATTGCTAAAATTCCTATCTATTTTCCAGTTCATCAACTAACAACCAAATCATGTCACTGTTTTAGATATATATCACACCTGGGTGGGAGGGCACAAGGACAATTGCATCTTGGGTGGGAGGGCCCAAGGACAATTCCATCTTGGGTGGGAGGGCCCAAGGACAATTCCAGTCACATGCCCATAAAAACAACAATAGCTACCCCAACAGTGCTGTTCCACACAGGGCAAGATACTGACTATATCCCAAAACTACACCTATCTGATACATATCGGATGATTTACTTGAAATTATAGGACTACAAGGAATACCACTCTGCATTTACCAGTAACCGGACCGAGGATTTTTTTAGGGACACCAATCAGACTGCCTCTTGTACTGAGGGGAAATTCTCAAGATCCACAGACATTACCATCCAAGTAAGATCACACTTTCCTTTTTTATTATTATCAAAGGGTACTAAAACTTTTGAACCTGGGATACTATATTTGGTGAACATTTTCAAAAGTAGCATTTCCTATCAAGAGCTTGGTTTTTTAAACAACACATGTCCTTTTTAACTGAAGGGTGAGTGGGAGGTCTCAAGGACACTTCCATCTTGCACTATTTTACATTATGGCCTTGGTCTATCATCTTGTGTAAAATGTCTATTGATGCCACTGCTGTCCATCTAATGAGCGCTGATTACTGCCTCTTTACTTTCCATGACACATGCTGTTTAACATTGAAAATATTGTATCCGTGTTTTTTCTCCCACCATTTCACTTCTGGGTCAGGCCCACCTGTCTATCTACTTGTCTAAATGTCTTTTGATGCTGCTGTCTGTCTAATGAGCTCTGATTACTGCCTCTTTACTTTCCATGACACATTTTATCTAACCTTGAAAAGATTGTATCCGTGGTTTTTCTCCCACCATTTCACTTCTAGGTCAGGTCCACCTTCATCTATCTAATTGTCTAAACGTCTATTGATGCTGCTGTCCAATGAGCTCTGATATTATTATTATTATTATTTTTTATTTATAGGGCGCCACAAAGTATCCGTAGCGCCGTACAAGGACAAACAATGGCACAGTACAAGGTGAAACAGCACAATACAAGTAACAGTAAGCACTATAACTCTGGGGGCTCAGGCACAGCATGAAAGAGAGGGAGGGAGGGGAAAAGTGAGTACAGGCAGGTAACTATGGCCCAAGAGGGTGGGCACGGATGACAGGTTGAGAGTCACTGAGGGGAGCGGAGAGAAGCGAGAGGAGACAGAGGGCAGAGGGACTGAGAGGAGGTGAGCTGAGTAGCTGGAGAGCGCAGTTAAAAGTGATGGAAACAGAAGGTAGGAGAGCCCTGCTCAAAGGAGCGAACAATCTAAAGGGAGGGGAAGACAGACAGACACATGGATGAGACGGAGAGACTGCCTGATAACTGCCTCTTTTCTTTCCATGACACATCCTCCTACCAAATTGCTTCTATGTCAGGACCACCCTCATCTATTTTCTTTTCTAAATGACCATCTTATCACCAGTGCTCTGCCATTATGTTTAATAGGGATTAGTGCAGGAGATACTGTCTGTGGCCATCTTAAATTTCTGTGTCATTTTTAACATTCAGCGACTGCGTGTAGATCATTGCAAAAGCTAAAAAAAATTAAATGACCTGCCATGCCACCAATAGAAGCAGAAGTAAAAGGTAGTAATGAGGTGGAAATCCACACGGTATATGCTTCAACGATTTTCTCAAACCATTTCAGTTGTGGGACTGGCCTAATCTGGGATATCATCTTATCAGCCTCTGCTCTGTGTCACTGTCGTCTGGTTTTGCTGATCTGTATCGGGACCCTTGGGTCTTGCTGAAGCAGGAGTATAGCTAAAACTGGGGGCCTTTATAAAACCTCTGCTCATCTAGGAAATGCCTAGGTATGCTCTGTAAATTCAGAGTAGCACTAGCAGATAGGAAGGTGCCTAGGACTGGGGACTGTGCCGGAATACGGAACTGGAATTAACTGCTGTAATAATCTGGAACCATTCATGGAGAGCTCAAACCCAGCACCTGTAACCAGGCACGTGGAGCTGGAACCTACTACTGGGAACTCAGAAGGATGCAACCCAGGGAAACTCAGAACAGAATAAGCTAAAACTGGAAACAGAAATTCAGAAATGAGACCAAGGGACATTTTTATTAAACTGCGGGTTTGAAAAGTGGAGATGCTGCCCATAGCTACTAGAGATGTTCACTGACCCCCGTGTTTTTGTTTTGGTTTTGGATCTGGATTAAATTCGTGTTTTGGTTATGGCAAAACCGTCCTTGCGTGTTTTGGTTTTGGTTTTGGATCCCTATTTTTGTCTAAAATCCCTATTTTTTTGCTAAAATCACATAATTTTGCTCTTTTTTTCCTACATTATTATTAACCTCAATAACACAAACTTCAAGTCATTTGCAGTCAATTTTGACCACCTCACAGGTCACTATAGTATTTTCATACACTTTCAAACAAAGACTGCAGCGACCTGGCTGGATGCTAAGCGACAGAGCAATGACACAAACACACGGCAGTTCATAGCACATCTAGGCAACATTGCCACACAGCAGTGGCAGAAAAGAAAAGTGGTGCAAGATGGAATTGTCCTTGGGCCCTCCCAACCACCCTTATGTAAGATATTTAAAAGGACATGTACAGTTTAACAAACCAAGCACTCTAGCTGCAAACAGTGCCTCTTTTGTGGCTGAAGTGCTTGGTTTGTTTGGGCCCCCACAAAACAAGCTACCAATAGCTTAGCTGCCTTAAGCCTAACAGTGCTCTCAATGAACTCTACATTATTAAACCATGTCTCCTCGTGCTGCATCTTTAATCTCCTTCTCCTCTGTGGATACCTCCCTCTCATCCCTGAAGAACTACCAAACTTATGTAGACACAGGAATGGATGTTACAACAAGTGTAGATCTGCTTCAGAAAGACTTTGACATGGAACATGTGGACAGCATGCAATCTGTCATGTTGGAATATGCTGCATTGAACAGAGATTTAAACCAATATATAGATGCAGTTGAGGAGATTGTACTTAACTTAAAATGTGACCCACCGGATGAAATCCCGTATTAAAGAGAGCTTGTACATGAGAGATACACTGCGCTTCAGAAGAATAATACAGAGGAGACCCTGAGGCAGGACGATAAATATGTCCAGTTTAAAGAACAGCTAAGAGACCTGAGAAAACAAATGGGTGTGTCACTGACCCTTGCAGACTAAACTTTGGAAGATGAAGACGAGGAGATCATCGTCACCCTGAGCACAAGGCCGGTACTGTGAAACTGAGAATGAATCATGAAATCAGTTATGCTTCATTTGATCGCTCCACCCATTCCTTGGATAGCTATGGTAATTCTACAGCTAATACATAGCGATGAGCGCTGACCCCCCCCCCCCCTTCCTGGGATGCATGCTTTTATCAGACCAAGACCAATCCAAGGTGCCAGATAATGCACTAAAAAGAGTCATTGAAATTCACAGCAAAAAACAAGTTCATCACTGAGCTTCTAATCAGCCCCAATTCCCCAAAAATTATAATATAGTTAGGTACCTTTGACGTAAAGTGCCGATTACAAACACTTTGTGCAATACTGATAAAAGAGCAGCAAAGTGGAAGGTTTGAGTAATACAGATACACGTCTTTTTAGACATCCATGCTTACATTACTTCTGCAAGCAACATTGTTTTTTGTTAATAAAATTATTGTCTGTATACTGTTCAAAAATTTTAAAATAATCCTCCACCATTCTTTGGATGTTGATAGTTGATAATAGGATCAGGTGGAGTTACAGCACTAATTTTGGTCAATTCTTTTAGACCAGACCAGATGTCAAAAATTTGTGTGATCTGCATCATCACTGGGTCTCTTGGGACACCTAAGGTTTTTCCTAGCAGCAGATGACTGAGAAACTGAAGGAGGAGACACCGTCCTGTCACGTAACCCTTGAGCTGTCAACTTGCTCATTAGGAGCTCCTTGCATCTCTTAAGACCTGGGTCAGTTGGAAACAAAGAGAAGACATAGCTCTTAAACCTAGAATCAAGCAGAGTCGTCAAAATGTAGTGATCTGATTTCAAGATTTTGACAACTCTTGGATCCTGGCGAAGCGAATAAAGTACTTGATCTACAAGACAGATATACTTGGCATAATTGCTTTGTTTCATCTCCTTCAGTTTCTCAAGCTGCTTTTCCAAAAGTTTAATTAAGGGAATCACTTGGCTCAAGCTAGCAGTGTCTGAACCCACTTCACAGGTGACTACTACGAATGATTTCAGCACCTTGCACAACACGGAAAGTATTCTCCACTGCGCTTGAGTAAAATACATCCCCCCTCCTTCCCAATGTCATGGCTTGTGAAGTAAGCGTAGATGGCTTTTCGCTCTTCCTCCATCCTTAGAAGCATATACAGGGTGGAATTCCACCGTGTTATGACCTCTTGCTTCAGTTGGTGGCAGGGCAAATTAAATTACTCTTGTAGCTACTGCAATCTCTTACATGCTGTTGCCAAATGCCGGAAATGTCCAAATATTTTACGGGCCACAGACAGCATCTCCTGCACATCTGTGTCATTTTTTTAAAAAGCTCTGCACCACCAAGTTTATTGTGTGAGCAAAACAGGGAATGTGATGGAATTCACCCAGCTGTAATGCTCTCACAATATTGGTGGCATTATCAGAAATTACATATCCTGAGGAGAGTCCAAGTGGGATAAGCCATGTTGCAATGACATCCCTTAGTTTTTGTAACAGATTGTAAGTTGTATGCCTCTTAGTGAAGCTGGGGATACACAGAGTAGCCTGCCTTTGAAAAATGTGACGTACTTGGGTACATGCTGCTGCTGTTCTTGCTGGTGAAGGCGAATCACCAACCCAATGGGCTATCACAGTCATATAATCCTTAGTTTGCCCAGTTCCGCCTGTCTACATATCTGTGCTTAAGTGTACAGTGGGTAGAATGGCATTTTGCAGCCCAATAATTACATTTTTGCAAACCTTCTGGTAGAGGTGAGCAATAGCTTTTCTAGCAAAATGGTGTTATGATGGAATTTGGTAATGGGGACACAAGTCCTCAAGTAACTGTCTAAAACCCACTGCATTAGTAGTGGATATTGGATGCAGATCTAATACTAGCATAGTTGCCATGGCGTCTGATATCCGCTTTGTGACTGGGTGACAACTTTCATACTTGCTTCCTCTTGCAAACGATTGTTTAACAGTCAATTGTTGTAAACTACTAATAGTCTTCTTCTTGTTCTGCTTCTGGGGTGAAGATCCACCCCCAGCAGAAGCAGCAGCAGCAACAGTGGGACTAGCGCTCAAGAATTCTTCTGAGGAATCCAGGATAGTGGAGGAGTTATCTGGCCTTAGCAACTTGCATGCAGGACTAACTCTGATCGCTTCTGAGGATATTGATGAGGACGATGTTGTGGGTGTAGATTGCAGGTGTCAGGATCTAGCTGAGAGAAGAGACCTAGCTGAAGCTGGACTGCTTATTGTTATTTTTAGAGGTTCCTAGATGGTTAAGGTGCCTACTTTTACTGACTGTGGCTTTACAAACGTTACAAATGGCTAGACAACTATTGTCAGGATTTGGGTAAAAATAATTTTATACATAAGAGGTGGATTTTTTGGTCTTATGCCAAGGAATGACAAGGACCTTTTTCTTATGAACGTGCAGGAACTTCTTCCACTAGTGCAGAACTTACCCAAACAACATCATCCTCCTCATCATCCTCATTAGCACCCTTGTCAGCTACACAAATATCCCCCTCATCATGTTGCAATTCCAAAGTGGCATCCTCACCGGCTACACTTGGGCCATTCAGGCACAATTCTGCAGAAATGCTGAAAGGGGCCTTCATTATGGGTACACTATCAGAAAGGTCAGGCTTACACATAGCACTCATGGATAGACTCTCCTCAGGGATTTGTGTAATTTCTGAATCTGAACATTCATTTTTCTCTAATGCCCTACTGTTTTCTTCCAGTTCGGCTTTCACACGTAAAAGTATTTGGGCACTACTTTTTGAGTCAGAATGACCAGGTGTTGCTTGGTCATGACTGACTTTACAAGAAGATGTCTCAGTGACAGTTGCAGAACTAGCACTCATAGAGAAAGGCGAAGGCCTCATTCTTTCTTTGCCACTGCGTGTGTAGAATGGCATGTTGGTCATTTTATTTTTTTCTACAGTCAAGTATGCTTGTATGATTACAGGTCTTTTTTTCTTTACCAAGATAAAAGGTATTTTTTTACATTTTTGTTTCCCTGACTTAAAAACACTATGCACTTTAACATAGGCTTTGCCAGATGATATAGAGGGATTACTATCATCATCACTGGTGCCAGCAGCTGCTTGGCACTCCTGTTCTTCTGTGTACTGCTATGAATCCATTTTGATAACACAGTACAATGTGACTGCAGATTAAGAACAACACCGCCACCCCTATTATTTCTATTTCAGCAATGACAATTAGCAATGGAGCACTCCTGTTTATGTGTGAGCTAAATTACACCGTACAATGTGACTGCAGATTTAGACCAAGACTGCCAGCCCTATTATTTCTATTTCAGCAATGACAATTAGCAACGGAGCAATGGAGCTCTCATGAATGTCACTGGAGACTTTGAAGAAAACTGCTACCCCTCCTCTTTCTTTTCAAGCTATGACACCCAACTGCACTAGAGACTGCCAATAATCGTGCTACCCCTTCTGTGTCCCTCTGTGAAATGGCGCTGGATCGCCGTGGAGGGCGCTACTTATAGAATCCAAAACTAGCGAGATCCGATTACCTCATTTTCAAATCCAAGGGTGTGCAAAAGTACTCGGATTGGGGAAGTTCGAGTGTGCTCGGTTCTCGGGGAACCGAGCCTGAGCATCTCTAATATCAGATTCAAGGTGTCATTTTGTATAATGTGCTAAATAAATGATAACTAGAATCTGATTGGCAGAATGGAATAGAGGTCCATGAGGAAGGTAATAATGTATTCAGGAGTCTGCTGAGAGATGCAGAATTCTTACAGAGATATAAGCACTTTGATAAATGCAGTGTTCTTTCTGTGAAATAAGCACTTTGGTAAATGCAAATCTCTTGCTGAGAAATGAGTACTTTGGTAAATGCAGTGTGTATCAGGAACAGTGCTGCAAACAACTGAAGCCTGAAACTAGGGAACTATCGTCAGTAGTGAGTTGTTCTGGCAATGAGCTGAACTGAGGAGCTGGTTTAAATAGGGTGTTCCCAGTACACAAGTCATGTCAACACAGCTGCTGGAGTTTGGTTGGACTGAGAAGATCACATGACAGAATCTAATACAGCCACTCCCATGCAGCAGATCTGTCAGATCCTACTGCACCCTGTCTTTAGGTCTCAGTCATGAGTGTGCTCCTGCAAATTCCAGTCCAGAGTTCTCTGTCTCCAGTTCAGAGTTTCGGGTCTTGGACCAAAGTACCCACAGAAGCCACGCTACTCTTCCGGGTAAGATGGGCAGGAGCTTTCTCAAGGCTTCCAGCTTCAACTTCTCGTCTACTTAGTCAGCTAAGCCCAAGGTTCCTGATCTGGATCTCCAAAACCCGGCATCTATGACAAGCACTTTCCTATTGTACTATTTATTTTATGCTCTATCACTCTATACTTGAGATAAATGTGTCATGTAACATTTATCAAAGCCTCATGTAAAATCACCTTTAACTCCTCTACAAACTTAGCTGTGGGATCTTGCTCTAGTTTTCTATAGGATAATTCATCATCCAATAATCTTGCAGCCTCTAAGATGTAATCAGTCCTATTTAGGATGACAATCCCCCCCCCTTTGTCAGCTTGTTTAATGACAATCTTCTCGTTATTCATTAGATTGTCTAGTGCTTTTTTCTCAGAGGGTGATATATTCCTTTTATATCTTTTCGTAACATTAGCTTGACATAGAACCTTCTTAACTAGTTGATAGAACATCTCTATATTGCTCCCCCTAGATTCAAGGGGATAAAATTTAGATGGCAATTTTAAACCTATTTTTTATTATGTTCGGCTTACCGGAAATTGATAACCGGAAGTGACGTATCAGGATTGAGGCGATCCCGCCTACCCCGGTAATGACGCTCTGATTGGCTCTCCATCGTGAGGACTTGAGTATTTAGGAGCCGACTGCTACTCTTCAAATTATGACTCCTTGAAAAAGTCTTTCATAAGACAAAACGCGTCGGAGGTTATTCGTTTTCATCTGATTCCTGTGACCATCTTGTGGATGTCTGGATCGTTGCCGGCTTTCCTAACTACCTGCGATTGTCTATGGGACAGATAAGCTGTTTTTTAATGTGTTTCATGTATGGGCATTTATTACTAGAGCTGCAGTGTGAAACATTGTGGTATTAAATCTCAAACTATCAGAGAATTTTAAGTGTGGTCTTTTTGACGGTATTACACTATTGTGGTTTTAATTCGAGTTTGCAGACACCTGGATATCACTCAGTCCACTACTAAAAGGGGATACTTGCCATCCAGGATCGCCCTGATTCCTATTGCCCAACTGTGGTGCCATCAGAGGGATTTCCCCATTATCACTTTGGCTTTATTATTCTGAACAACTCGTACGGGAACCTAAATACTTTGTGGAGATTATTATTGTTATCACGTTTAATTGCACTATGTTTGACGCCCCCTGTCTTTTGTTTTTCTTCATATATATATATATATATATATATATATATATATATATATATATATATATATATATATATATATATATTATATATACATACATATATATATATATATATATATATATATATATATATATATATATATATATATATATATTATATATACATACATATATATATTATATATATATATACATACATATATATATATTATATACAGTTCTATTTTCAAGGTGCTGTACTGGCAGAGGGAATTCACAGTAAACTGGATGCCAGGGAATTGAGTCATAAATCGTTGTGTATTGTTTGCCAAGGTTGTAGAGTTTAAATTATTTGTATGCTTTTCGCCAAGGTTATTGAGCAAGACTTGAAGCCGAAATTGGTAAACTGAAGAACCCCAGACAGGAGACTGTGGAGGATTCCAGAGTAAACTCTGTCACTGACAAAGAAGCAAAGAACAGGAGGGGTTTTAAACTCCAAGGGGTAGATGTATCAAGCTGAGAGTTTTCTAGCCGGTTTGAAAAACCAATCAGATTCTATAATTTATTTAGTACATTCTACAAAATGATAGCTAAAATCTGATTGGTTGCTACAGGCAGCATCTCCACTTTTCAAACCTGCCGGAAAAAGTCTCAGCTTGATATATTTACCCCCAAATGTTCAATCAGGTCAGGAAAGAAGCACACCCTATTTTAATGAGACTGGTTTCCAATGACTCATGCTCACCACAGCTGAAGAGGTAATGTCAACATACACAGTCAATAGGTCATGCTCGCCAGAGTTAAAGAGGCAATCCCAATATCCTAACTAATTTACCTCTTCAGTTAGATATCCACCAACAGTCAATTTTCAAAAACTGTAAGACCACAAGAAGACTGAACAATAATGTCCTTGGGAGTTAGCAGAATATAAAAAGAAAGCTGTTTATTTCCACAGGAGGACAGTTGGCTTGAAAGAATTTCAAGCACAAACTTTGCAAAGCTATCTTCTTTTGAATATACATGGCTGTTGATAGGAATGCTAAATACAAATGTGGACTACTTATAAAACAGGTAGTTACATATATCATCCATCTTCAAAAGCAGTACAATATAGTTGTACATTGTATGAATTGCTCTGTCTTGTAACGTTGAAAATACTTTAGACCAAAAAATTAAGTATTACCAACATTTAAAAGTTACTTTACTTGTAAGTTAATCAGAACACTAATAGGGTAAATATGGTATAAAGTAACTTCAAAAGCAAAGCATTTTTTATAGAATTGGCATATATTTAAATAAGAAAAATGAAAACTGCCAAAAATAATACTCCACAATCAAATTGGCTTTCACAGTTCAAATCATTATTATATTTTTTGTAAAAAAACTTAAAAAATAAGAAAAAAAAAAGTATTTGTGCTAAATGTATTTTTTTGGAGCTAAACAGTTATATATTTTCTTAAGTGTAGTTCATTTTAAAGTTTCTTTACTTTTTTAAAATGCCAGTCCAACAATTAGTAACAAACTTTTTTTCAGCATGTTATCTTTAGAGAATTTGACTGTCAGGTTTTATTTAAAGCCAAATATTAAGAATAACTACCTGACATAAAAATAGTTCTTATACATGTTATATAGCATATGGTGTTATTCTTGCAAAAAAATCTTTACAATTGTTTAACTCTATTTTTATAGAAGAAACTCAAGGACTTTGATTGACACGTTTCTAGAAATATACCAAGGGCATCATGTTATCATTCGGTTGCCCAGGAAAGCATGTAATGGTTCATATCATTTCTGTGGATCACTCCAGAGACCTTTCAAAGTTCTCTGAAGCCAACACTCACCTTTTGCCCATAGCACTAAGTTTTTGTGAAAGATGTTCTACAAAACTGCCATTTTGTTTTATACAGATGCGTTTTTCCATTTAACATTATATTTTAGTTTCACAATAAATTCATTTTAACTGCTGTATATTGTTTCATTGAATTAAAATTCACACAGATTCAGCCACTTTTGAAATATAAGTTGAATTTTAATGTATTCTGCTATTATATACATTTTCCGTATGTCTGGTGGCAATGGCAGCAATCCTTCTAAGAACATCAGTGTCACTAATGTATCAAGACGAGTTTGCCTCAAAATAAGTGGCTCATATTTCAATCTAGGTCATTTTGCAAAAGCGGAGAATATATGAATATAACGAGTAACAATCTTTGCTCTTTACATTGCTGGGAATATAAAAACCAAAAATGTGCTTTACACAGGCCAAAAATGCAGTAAGCTTTGGGTAAGCGCATGAATATTTAATACAGACCTATATTCACCCGTGGGAGATACAGATGTCAGACAATGTCTAGTTTTATCTTGTGCTATAAAATATGCTTTATTTTATTTTATCTACAACATAAATAGCAGCAGTGATGAATAATTCTTTAGACATTTGTTTCTGTAATAAAAGGTTTCATTTTGGTACATTTTGCATGCATCATAAAATATGTCAGGCAGGTAATTGTTTTATAATACACAAGTGATGTTACTCCTGAAAAAGTTGTAAACTCCTTTAAATAAAATCTGTATAAATGGTGAGCGCTGATGTCATAACTTATAAGCCGTGAATTCTGATCTTAGTGTCATCCCTTCAGTATTGCCAGGAATAGTGCTCCCCATACTAAATTATTACCGATATTAGCCTACAGTTTTGTGCTTTTATATAGAACTTCTCACTGACTATTGCGATCTATATAATTTACAGTATGGAGGACATTATTACATAAATGCTCTACTATTTTTCTATTTTATTATAGTTATACCCCATTCATACTGCACCAAAATCCCGGGTTTTTGCCAGGGCGAGCTCAAACGACTCGGGTCTTGGTGCAGTATGAATGGTACAAGTCAAAAATCCCGGGTCTAAAAACCCGGGTCTTCAACCCGGGATTTATCAAGGGGTAATTCCCGGGTCGGACCCGGGTTGCCTGAACTATGAATGGTGCAACCCGGGTTTTTCAACCCGGGTTGCACAGAAAACAAGCTGATTGGCTGTCTGCCTGTCTCTGGAGGATGATGTCATCGGTGGTAGCCCGTGGAAAATTCGAGAAGGAGTTTAGGAGAAATGGTTGATGACATCACCATTTTTCAGCCAATGAAAACTGCTCTGGTGATGACTCCCACAAATTGCCAGGGCACAGACTTGTGCAGTATGAATGGGATCAACCCGGGAAATTCCCGGGTCCGAGGTGCAGTATGAATGGTGTTTCTGAGCTGGAACGCTCCGAGCCCGGCAAAAACCCGGCTTGAAAAACCCGGGATATTGCCAGGGCGGCAGTATGAAAGCGGTATTAGTGACATATTTGTAAAGGGGAAGTAAGCTGGTATTGGCAAGGAGTAGTGAACTGCTTAAGGTTTTGGTTATTACCACTGACCTGAATTACTCTGATTAGATTCTTGCAGACATAGTTGCTTTTTTTCATGGATGTGATGCAAGGTCATCAAAAGATCACTTTATTTAAATAACCTGATACCTCCAAAAGTCATACATAATGAGCTGGTCACACCTCATGAATGTTGGAAAGATCACATGACAATAACTTCAATCCATTAATGATCCCACTACAGGCAATTAAATGGCATCTTAGAGTGAGTTAGAAGGATGTCGAGTCAAAATGCTAATTTGCATGTGGTCTCCAGATATACCTTTTTATGCCTATTTTTGCTCTTTCTTCCACTTCTCCTCCAGCCTCTTTTTCCTCTGACCTTAATTCAGTTGTATATATACTGTATCTAACTTACTAACCCTGAGCCTAAGGGACTTATTCCAATAGACTGACACAACTGTTTCAGATTAATCTTCTAGAAAATCCTAACTATCAACTGTCTTAAGTGGCATTTCTTGAATCCTTACAGATTTGTTTCCTCCTCTGCATTCTTCCCATCATAATTATTTGCACTGGGTGTTTGGAACTGTCACACCACGACAATTCTGGGAGATGCCTGAGTGGTTTGCCCGGTTTCACGCTACCCTCAGAGAGGCGCGGAGTCTAACAGAGAGAGAGGTTTTCACCAGGGACTTCCGCAAGGGAGTATGGGTTTAGCGGCTCCCTAACCACCGATCACGGTCCTCTCAGAAGGTAATGGGAGCTGGGAAGCCCCTAGATTGAGGAAGATAGTGGAGCGAGGTTCTGCAGCAGATGTTGCAACGCGGATCCTGTGGAGCTGGGAAGCCCCTAGAGTCAGAAAGTTAGCAGAGCGAGGTTCTGCAGCAGCTGTTAACAAGAAGCCCAGAAAGGGAAGTGTGGTCCATGCAGCAAAGAACTGCAGACTGCTCAGGTGAGAATCACTGCAGAAAGCTGGAAAAGGTAGGAGCCAGAACTGGGACATCTAACCAGGAGGAGAGACTTGAAGATCTGACACCATACTACAGCAGGAGGTGCCTTTTATAGTGAGAGCTAGCAGCTGATTGGCTGCAATGAATGAATGGAAGAAATGTCGGGTCTTCACATGTGCAGAACTTGGCAAGATGACTCCCGCACTGGAGAGCCGTAGCGTCTGTCCGGAGCGGTGTGGAGGCGGAGAAGACATGGTAAGTGAAGTCGGGGCGCTCGTCTGGATAAACGGGTCTGAGTGGTGACAGGAACCTTTTTGATGGCAGGTGAATATCATGGCTGGTTGTGTAGTCCCGCAGCCTTTGAACAGGCTGCCCTGGGTAACTAGAAGATACACTGATCCAGCAAGTACAGGTTAAATACACAGATAATGTATGTTCCAAACTAAAGCTGACCCTTAAGATCTGCAGTCCATGAGGCATATTCAAATAATTAGCCATAAGCTGGGTATAATTTATTCAATTAGTCCACTATTATTAGTAAAGGGCAGGCCCTCAATGAAATAGTCCCATCGCAAACTGAGCCATCATCCACTGGTGTACCAGATACAGGCAGGTGATGGCACTTACTTAATGGCTTCCAGGCATATCTGAGTACATTTGTGGAAAATACCACTGGACTCGCTATCCTTTTCTTCAAATGGACATAACTATTCTCACATCTACAAGTACAAGACTTTGGCCCAAGAAATGAAGAGGTAAATACTTCAGCATCTCTTTTCATAAGTTTTGACTTCTGGGATAGGTTGCTGAAAGTGATGGGAAAATAATGGGATGTCTGGACAAGAGGTAAAGCTTATATTTTGCACTGTTTATGATTAGTGATTCTGATACAGTTGAACAGAATATTTCAAAGGTGGTTAGCACCAATCTGCATATGCATAATTGGTATGCTTGCCGGTATACGCTTAGTAAGGATTGTGCCATGTATTCAATAAATATTATTTAACCTCTGAAGCAATGCAACCACTCCCCTATTGCTCTGTACTGGTTGTTCCTTTAAATTATAGAAATATCTTCTGTATTTGTTAAGAATATTGAAATATATTGAGCTTTTTAAATTTGGAAGTATTTAAGTAAATTGAATGGTTCCTGCAATAAGTATAATAAGCTGTGTGTATTGGGTTTCTTTACACTGGTTTAATCATGCCTTTATTAATGCTTAATATTTTGACATTGTAAGTGACATTTCTTTGCTCATTATTAAAATAATTTCTGATCATTCATGACTGTGGTGGTTAAATACAGCATTTGAGCCATCCAAAATGTACAATGATTCCTCAGTGGCATCTGGAGACCATAGCTAATTTCACTTCAGAATACATTTGGCTGTTGTAGACTGCCATGTGAACTACATAATTACGCTTCTGTTTCTATCCCCGCTGGAGAAACTTTTGTACTTACATATGAAATATTTATCCTTTTAAGATTCTGACTAGATGCAAAAGTAAAAAGGTCGCTGTGATTGTTTTCTTGCCTCTGCTATAGCAGCAATACAAGATCGTGCAATTAGCATAGAGGGCTCTTTTATTCACAGTGGAGAAGATGTGAAGCATTGTTGACTATTACTGTCATTAGGCAAGTTTGACGCATCGTTAATTGTGACATATTGAAGGAAAATAGCAGAAAAGTCTTAAAGCAGCTTCACATTCAGACTGTGTATCTCTTACCCCACACTGCTAGGCATAACATTTACACAGTGCAATATTTTGGAGGGATATTTCCACACATTGTTTTTTAAAGGTTTTCAGGAATTTTGATTTAAAAAAAAAAAGACAAATACAAATTTGCAGTAAAAAAAATACAAAAAATTAATCAGAGTGAATTAATGAATAATGATACTTATCATTAAGAGGGATGGTCACACCTGGCAGATTCTGTTTCCAGGTGAGACACCATTCAACCCGATGAAGCAAAGCGATCGTCCCAGCAAAAAATTCCAAATCTGTAATGTGAGGTCTACAGGTCGTTGGCTGCAATATTATTTATGCCCTGTTTTCCCATCATGAGTTCATCAGATCATTTACATTTAGCCACTGAATGCAATTGTCACGTATTCTATTGGTAGCTAATGTATGAATATAAGCCTTTTGGTTAGCATGAATATAAACAGCACAATATATCATATTCTAATTAATTAGTATCTTGTGCAGCTGCTTAAAATATGTGACCAGGAGCACATCAGAGTAAGAGACAGTTTTCTTCTCAAAACACCGATAGTACAATTCATTTCTCACTAAAACTCAAAAGAAATCAACATAGTGTAGTATATTTTTTCCAATTTTGTACAGATAGATTAGAAGGAGTCCATATAAACACCATGTGCTGGTAGATGAGAAATCACACCAGGAAATTGCAAACTTTGTGTGTCTTCTGTTTCACCTTGTCCCCAAAAGACATATGCTTACAATGTTTCCAATGGGTATAAGCCTTCAGAAAAGATAACAAATATTCTCCTCCTTCTTCCACTGGAAGATCATCCTTTCCTCCATTAAAATAATGAAATGACAGACAAAAAGGAATCTAGTGCATTATCTTTTTTACTTTACTCAAATGTAAAAAACAGTTAAAAACAAACAAACAATTAAAATGAATTAGATCCACAATCCGATAAATGCAGGGACTCGTACCAGAAGATTCCAGAAAATAGGCATAGATGTTAAATCCAAAATCTGTCATCAATCAGATGGTCAGCTCCCCGCTACCGCCAGTGGAAGAAGGAGGAGGGAGGAGAATATTTGTTATCTTTTCTGAAGGCTTATACCCATTGGAAACATTGTAAGCATATGTCTTTTGGGGACAAGGTGAAACAGAAGACACACAAAGTTTGCAATTTCCTGGTGTGATTTCTCATCTATCAGCACATGGGGGTAAATGTATGAACCTCCGGATTCTTCAACTCCGGCGAGTTCAGCATCTTCAGCGCTTAAATATAAAGCGGCACTGCCTTGTAAAGGGAGACTTCCCTTTACAAGGCAGTGCCGCTTTAAATGTAAGCTCTGAAGACGCTGAACTCACCGGAGTTGAAGAATCCGGAGGTTCATACATTTACCCCATGGTGTTTATATGGACTCCTTCTAATCTATCTGTACAAAATTGGAAAGAATATACTACACTATGTTGATTTCTTTTGAGTTTTAGTGAGAAATGAATTGTACTACCGGTGTTTACCATAGAGAAGGAAACTGCCTCTTACTCTGATGTGCTTTAAGATTGGCGCCTAATGTATGTACACCATTTATGTTTTATATATTCTGTTTTATGAGGAGAGGGAGAACCATCTTCTAGTGTGCACATACTAGGAAGCAGATCAGTATAGTGCTGATAATATCTCATGCTTTTTTTGTACATGTAAAATATTTGTGCCACCAGCTGGAGTATGGCCATCCTATCTATTGGTGTGGTCATACCCATACCCCTCTCCTCTAACAGAATTGACATCTGTGAGTTTTGTACAGGAGGGTATATGCCCCCCACCCAACAGGCTGGAACCCTGTTGATCGGTTTGACCTGGCATTCAGCTGACCTATTTGTACTTTACATGACCACAGACTGCTTATGAGTGGCCCATGTGGCTGTGTCTTTGACTGAGTCTTGGGAATTACCATCACTATCTGGGCAATGTGCCCCAATTACCCAATTAATTTAATGGAAGTTTTATTTTCAGTAGGAGATGACCAGTAGTAGAACAGAAGAAAGATGGAAAAAAACAGAGGGAAAAAACAGAAAGAGGGGAAAGAAAAAATAAATAGAAAGAGGAAAAAGAAACGCAAGAAAGAGGTAAGACCAGAAAGAGAAAACAGAGAAAGAAGAAAAAATTACATTCCCTTTTATTTAGGTAACTACATGTTCAGTATTTTAATATATTTTTATATTTATTTTACTGAAAAAAATAACTGCAGAATATTTAACAAATATTACTTATATGAAACTTTTCCTTTTTTTTTTGCTTTTTCTAAACTTATTTAAATGACTAAAGTTTATTTTTGCTTTAGGTACATAATTATACAGAGACCACCGTAACCCATCATTCTATACCACTTCTACTACCTGAACCACTGGGATCTACAGGGGTGTCTATGTAATTAACAGGTACTTTTTTTTTTTATAAATCAGTAAAGATCATGTAAACTTTACTGCATTAGAAACAATGCTTTATTCCAAGAATAAAGCATTTTTAATGCCCCTTTTCTTGTAACAATATTTTATTATGGATGTACCACCTGTTTATTCATAAATAAGCACCACCAAGAGGGGTTATCACTGGCAGTAACATATATGGCAAAAGTGAAAACAAGTCCTTTGTGCTGGTGGAAAAAAAAGGGTATTTGGCCCTTTCACAAATCAGTCTCTGTCCTATACCTAACATCATCTTGTAAGGATGGTCCAATGCTGTTGGCTTGACCACCAGGCTAAAATTTGCCAGTCAGCCCCTACTTCTCTAATAACACATTTATCCCCGCTTGCTTTTGTAGTAACCAATTTCTGTAAACCCCCCCCCCCCCTTACCTGTAACACCCTCCTCATCACCTCTGTAGTAACACATTCCTCCCCATCACCGCTGTAGTAACACATTCCTCCCCATCACCGCTGTAGCAACATTTCCTCCTTCTCTCTGTAGTAACATTCCCATCCATCACCTCTGCAGTAAGACATTTCTACCCACCACCTTTGTAGTAGCACATTTCCCCTCACCCCCCTGTTGCAACACATTGACCCACCCCAGAGCAACACATTCTAACCTATATCAACACATCCCCCACCTCCATCCCAGCAATACATTCCCCTGCAAATTTATTACCTTCCTCCCAAGACTCAGTTTCTCAGTAAGTACAGGGGCATGCTAATTCATTTGTTGCCAGGGGAAAGTAGGGGAAAATACCCATCCACCAAGAGGCCTGGTACAATGCGGACAGGTGCAAGGGGACAAGTGACGTTAGGACAGAAATACTGCAGTAGTATTTTTATCCCAACATCCTGGGTCTCCCTATACCTGTTCTGCTCCCTGTGAGCCACAAAAATATATGGTTTCTACCATCTCCAAGACTTCCACAACTTGCACCCCATTTGTCCAGAAGGTGAGGGTGTCCTGTCTGGACACACAGTCCCAACCTCACAGTAGCCCTCTTTCACCACCTCTCTCCCTGGGTAGACAATCCTATACCAGACCTGGCTCTGAGGCCACTGCACAGTCTGTCTACCCCCCTCAATGCGGCATCTCCAGTCTCTCCAGAGTGACCCAGCAGCATCCATGGCTGTGTAATATAAGTAAACAGTGGTTCGATGCCTTCCGGCACTTTACAGCTTAGTTCCAGCAGATCCTCGCTAACCATCCTGTGAGCTTCACACAGGATGTAATTATTCACACCATCTTGCTGCACGTTCCTCGCCTCTACCATTAGGACAGCATCCTTACCAGCATCCGGATCTCCGTAAGGTACATTTATAGCTTTTCAGCTTTTTGACCTATGGGACCCACAGTGCAAACTTTACTGACTCTGATGATGATGGTTCGACCCTATCACCAGACAAGACTTTCTGATGTTCATACAGGAAATGAAAGAGCTCAAGTATTCTGGCCATGCTGACGTCCAATCTGCTCTTCACTCACGGCGTACAGAGGTTGCTATTACCGGGGGCCGGACTGACCACCTAGAGAGAAGAGTGGAACATGTAGTAACCTCCCAAACTGATATAGAGAAGGATATCATTTAAATCAGGAGTGACCAGGAAACTGTTCATCAACATCTAGACATTTGGGCCAGAAGGAACAACCTATGGATGAAAAGGGTCCCCGTCCCTGAATCTGTTGAACTGGCCCACTTCGACCTGTACCATGGGGGCAGCACGGTGGCTAAGTGGTTAGCACTTCTGCCTTACATTACTGAGGTCATGAGTTCAAATCCAGACCACGGCCTTATCTGTGAGGAGTTTGTATGTTCTCCCCGTGTTTGCGTGGGTTTCCTCCGGGTGCTCCGGTTTCCTCCCACACAAAAACATACTGGTAGGTTAATTGGCTGCTAACAAATTGACCCTAATCTGTGAGTCTGTCTATGGTTGTGTGTTAGGGAATTTAGACTGTAAGCTCCAATGGGGCAGGGACTGATGTGAGTGAGTTGTCTGTACAGCACTGCGCAATTAGTGGCGCTGTATAAATAAATAGTGATGATGATGATATGAAACTTTTTGCACAACTAGCCTCTGAGGTCCCAGAGGAACACCTCCTATTGTATAGGGCACACAGAGCCCTTAAACACTGGTCGCAACATCTGAATCATCCAGGGGTATTATTCTTTACCTTCATTTTTATACAGTCAAGGAAATACTCTTCCACAACACTCTGATACTACAATCTCTGACATATGAGACATACACTTCAAATCTTTCAAACTCTGTCTCTAGCTAAGTTAGCGAGACGGCAAGAACTGAGCCCAGTGACACATATTCTTTGAAGCAACAAAAGTCGCAACAACTGGGGCTTTCATTTCTGACTGTTCCTCTGGCATTAGGACCATCAACTCTCAGCGAGAACTCTCTCTGATGCCCAAATTTTTCTCCAGAGACGTGGCCTAGGACCAGCTACCCTTCCAGAATCATCCCAGCCCTCCACTAGTGAGAAGCCCGTCTCCACTCCAAGACCTCAAAGAGATCCAAGATGAGAATGCACAATGGTATCAAGGTCCCATCCCTTAATGAATTCAGTCTTTGCTCATTCTTATTTTGACTCTGTATTTCACTGTGGATTCCTCTGTTTAGGCCTCTACCTCCCCCTCCTTGTACTAGAAGCTCTGTTCTTAAGCACACAGAGTACTGTGACATCTTAGAAGAAATCTTCCGATTATCCTGCCTCTGGCTTCTCTGCCTCTCCTTTCCCACATACCCCATTGGACTTGATTCTTCAGATGAAAGTGATGCCTTTCCGGGCTTGAGTGATGTCCCGCTTGGTCTACTCTGTAGCACCACCAGAGTTGATTTTCTGTTTAAAAGTATTACTGGCTTGTTGTTCCTGTTTGCTCCCCTTTTTATTGTAAGTCAGTCTTCACTGCTCTCGACCAGATGATGTCTTCTCCAGAGGTCGTTTCTATTCCTGTTTTGCGATCGCTGTTTACAAAGACACTGCCTGTTTGGCCCTGTCTTTTTGTTACTGATATTGCATTATCTTACTCATTGTTATCCTCTGTTGATACACATGTACCTAATTCAGAACTGCTAATCTGCATATTCCTAAAAACCCACTAGGGAGATACTACTTATCTCCCACTCCCTTTACCTATATCCTATCTACTGCCAGCCCCACTCACGCCCTTAGTCAGGACATCCTCCTCCCTTGATCAGCCTTCAGGCATTACAAACTCCATCCTAGCTTACACTTTCTGATCCCCCTCCACTAACCTTCTCATGAATCAGCGAATCCAATATAAAATTCTTTCACTAACATACAAGGCCATCAACAAAATTGCACCGACATACATTTCCTCACTTGTCTCAAAATATCTCCCAACTCAAAACCTCGGTCTGCACAAGATCTGTGTCTCTCTTCCACTCTCATCACATCCTCCCACTCTCGGTTACAGGACTTTTTTCGGGCTGCACCCACTTTGTGGAATTCCCTCCCTCGCACAGTAAGACTTTCCTCTATTCTTCAAACCTTCAAGCATTCACTGAAAACCCCACCTCTTCATACAAGGTTATGATATTCCTCAACCACCATCTTAATTTCCCTGGATTACCCTATTACCATCCTCTACACTGCTAATGCAAGACAACAACCCTATGACCAACATTGCAACACACACAGCCCACTCAATACTATTACTTTTGCATTCTAGCTGGTCCATTATGCAATATGATGTAGCATATGCCCTTGTGTTTCTAACTCCCATTGTCCTATAGATTGTAAGCTTGCGAGCAGGGTTCTCTTACCTCTCTGTATGTATTACCCAGTATTGTCTTATCAATGTTTGTTCCCAATTGTAAAGCGCTATGGAATTTGCTGGCACTATATAAATAAATAAATGATGATGATGATGATGACTCTACGGATTGTTAAGTACAACAAGAAAGGCCTTAACTCAACCCCGAAGCATTCCAAAATAAACTCTAATACTTAAAGGGGGACCGGATTTTTCTTCAGGAAGTCCAATTTGTCCAACACCTTCAACCCGAACTTAAGTCCAGAAGATTTCCTCTTACCTATCATGAATGTGATTATCTTCTTTGCTTTTCACCTCATGTTTGATTTTCTCGATGCTCATCAGAACAAGGAAGGCAGATGTCTGATCCTGATTTGGGAGCGATTTTAATGCAGTCTTATCCCCCTTTCCCGGGAGCCCTGTCCTACTGGAGAAATATCATGAATTCTAGAGCCTTGCAGGACTTTCTGAAGCGCCACAATCTTTACGATTCATGGAGGATTTCTGATCCCCTTTTCAGGGTCTACTCTCCTGTCCACAACACTTATTCCAGAATTGACATGGTCCTGCTCAGCCATAATATTACTTTTAAAACATATTGATTCCCATATTCAATGATCATGCCCTGATTTCCTCTGGTCTCTACTTCATGACTGCAATACATTCACCCACTTCAAATCCCTTCTCTCTGAATATTTTAAAACTAATGACACCCACCCAAGTTTATCCTAGGACTCTCTGGGATGCCCATAAGGCAGTTATCAGTGGTTACCTCATCTCCCTAACTGCCAAATCCAAGAGGAAGAGACTTGCTAATATGCTTAACTCAATCTCTTCAAATGTCTAATTCAGACCCTTCTGTTCTTCAGAAAATCATTTTGGTGAGGAGTGAACTCAATCTTCATCTAGCACACCAAATGAACAATCGGTTTTAATGTCTGAAGCAGTTTTATTATGGCAAAGGCAATAAGGCCGACAAGCTATTGGCCACTAAACTCTGAGCGAAAATTTAAGCCGATAATATGTTTGCTGTGTGGATCTTCAAGTACCTTGAACTCTATAACCTTCCGCTGCCGCCAGATGATTTGGCATGCCTCAAACAAGATCGGGTGATTGATAGGTTTCAGTCAGCTGCCCAGCTTTCCAAATTGTCCCCTCATAAGGCTGACCATCTTTGTGCTGAAATCACTTTGGAGTAGATTGAGCAGGTTCTTAAAAGCTAAAAAGTGGGCAAGACCCCTGGCCCGGACGGCTCCCCGGCAGTTTATTATAAAAAACTTGCTAACATTCTGATACCTCATCTCCGTACCCTTTTAAATTCCGTTCTTCAAAGGCGTGCCTGAGGCAAGACGTGGTGATTGAGGAGTTTCTGTCAGTTGCCCAGCTACCCAAATTGTCCTCTCATAAGGTGGACCACCTTTGCACTAAAATCACTCTGGAGAAGATTAAGCAGGTTGTTAAAAAGCAGAAAGTGGGCATGGCCCCTTGTCTGGATAGCTTCTTATAAAAAATAATTGCTAATATTCTGGACCCCATCTCCACACCCTACTTAATTCCATTCTTCAAGGGCATCAGTGGTTCAAGGATCCTTTAGAAGCCAGGATTACCTTTATACATAAGGAGGACAAAGTTATCACAGCTGTGCAAGTTATCATCACATTTCCCTTTTCAAAAATGACATTAAACTATATGCTAAGATCCTTGCAAATAGACATAACTCAGTACTCCTCATCCCTGGTGCACTACAACCAAGTTGGTTTTATTCCTGCAGGCAGGTGAGCGATAACACAAGGAGAACCATTGACCCTATCCATATCATAAATTCCACAAAAACTCCCTCCATCATTCTTTCTCTTGAGAGAAGGCTTTCGGTAGAATCTTGTGGCAATTTCTTCACCAGACTTTGGCACACTTTGGCTTTACTGGAAATGTTCTAACTGGTGTTAAAGCTTTATACTCCAAGCCCTCTGCAAGGATTATGGTCAATGGTTTGCCATCTGACCCTATATCTATTAGAAACGGTACCCTCCAATGATGTCCCCTTTGCCTCCATTATTGAACCCTTGCAGCTATCATCAGGGCTTCTCCGAATATATGTGTTTGGACACAGGTGGACTGGAAAGCAAACTATCGCTGTTAGTCCTTAGCCTCTGAGTCCCTTTACCAGGTTTGGTTACTAGAATTAAATCATATCTCTTCTCCTGGCACACTCTGATTATTTTGTGGCTCAGCAGGATTACTGCTGTGAAAATAAATATACTACATAAGCTTCTATATTTGTTTCAAACCCTTCCAGTCAGAGTACCTCTTTTGGATCTCTTCGCTATTCAAAAATGCTTTACTAAATTTATTCGGTCTCCTAGAATCATCCTTTTTCTGGGATAAGGTCCGGGTCCTTCCCTCCCTGCTATTTCCATACCCAGTCTGCAAAATCTCCTTGTCCTTCCTTCTTTGCCATACTAGCCCAGGTGTGGACAACCACTCTGCGAAGTTGGTTTCCCATATTCTTGCTCCTTTGTGTTGCCTAATTGCCAAATCCTGGAAGCAGACTTAACCCCCCCCCCCCCCATCCTTTCCCTCTTGCATGTCTTCACTGAAGTCCTATGTTTGGTTCATAGCCAGGATGGTAAAGATCACTAACCACATGATTGCTAAGGAAGAAAAATGTCATCAAATCTGGGATCTTTGGCTTTACTTGTAATCTACCTGCCCACGACTCTCTGACTGACCCTGGAGCCACACTCCTTCTCCTGCCACATTTACTCCTCACTCCCACAAGGCCTTATTTTGCTCTGCTACCTCAAATACATTTACTGATCATCATACATTTTCTGTGATGTCCAACCCTGCTTAATCACTTTCTCTGCTTGTTTGTGATCCAAGATTTTCAAATAAAGAGTAAAAAAAAACAATAGATACAGCGATAATATAGTAACCCATTATTGTCTGCAGCAATGTAAATGGAGTTTAATTGTAAGTGAAAAATATATGCCCACCGATCTACTTTCGCTTATAGTCTGCATGTTTTTACAGAGTGGTATATGATGACACAGACAAGTATATGATAATCCAGCACAGTTTACAGTGGTTATAGGTATGACAGCAAAGTATCTTTCAGTATTATATCAAAGACAACATGTGTGATTATTGCATTTGGTGAAACATAATTATTTAACTGTACTTTCTGCCTCCCTTTAATGGTGCTATTTCGCTTAGTTGGAGGGTTAACATAAATATTTAACTATGTTAATAAATGAAATAAACACTGCTACATTTGCATTCCAGCATGTTTAATGTTTGTATTTTGTAAGCACATTCATATTTATATTGTTAGCAGTTTTTATCTTCACTATATCATTTTTGTCTTAATGCTGTAACTTTTATCTTCTCTTCATTACAACATCATACAAAACTTATAAATGACTTAAAATGTGTGTCTGCTCGGAGGCATTTTAAAGTGATTATAATTAAAATATTTTCATACCTTTTGATTTTAGCAGGAAATCTGAAAACTCATCTTCCAAGTCAGCCCATACTGTGCATTGGGCTCTAGGTAAGAATACATCACACCGCGTATTCTTGCTTTTTGGCGATGCAGCCTGAATTGTTCATCTATTAGTACAATAAAATAAGCCTTATCATAAGAGATTATTGTGATGCTGCCAATGAATAATAAGAAAATTTATTATACCCTGAGTATGATTTAAAAAGTTTTTAATAATGCTGATTTATTTTGCTGGCTGTAAAAGGGTAGCTATTTTGAATGCTACTTACTGTGCTAATCTGAAAGTACGAAGGTCCAATGATGTGGCAAATATATTATTAATGCTAATATTGTAATAACCATTTAATAAACTACCTTCATTATCACACAAGGTTGATTCCAATTTGAACCCAGTTCTTCGAAAGATAATTCTATTTTTTTTATTTTTTTTATAACTTTTATTAGAAACATATTTTCCCATAGAAAATGCATTACAGAATCTCGAGAGGTTAAACGGAAATAGATAACACATGTTTACATACAACAGGTTTTCTCGCACTTGGGAGATAAATGTATATTTATCTATCTAATACTGCAAAGATGTTATTTTAACTTTTCAAGTTTGAAGGGTATAAAGGGGGGGTATACAGGGACCAAAGGGAGGGACGGGGGGATGGGGGTAAATGATTCACGCATCCAGTAAGAGAACAAGTATGCTTGCTTAGGAATATCTTTCCATGTCTAGATTCCACTAGAACTGGAATAGAGTTTGATTGTGATATATGGCCCACGGGGTCCAGACTTTGTAGAAAGAGACTAGAGATGGGCGGGTCCGGTTCTCCGAGAACCGAACCCACCCGAACTTTGGGTATCCGAGTACCGAGCTGAGCAGCTCGGTACTCTCCCGCCCGTTCCGAATCCAAATCGAGGCCGAACGTCATCGTGACGTCGTCGGATCTCGGGGCTCGGTTCTCGCGATACTTCAACTTTATAAATACACGCCTCCACAGCAATCCATCGCCACTTGACAGAGGGAGAGAGCAGGGTGTAGTCATAGGCTAATTAGAGCAGGGACAGAGAATAAAATATTGTTCTTGCAATTGCTCTAACCAAAATCGCTAGTGCAGAGAGGAGGATAGAGGTTTATTATTTTTTCTTAATACTTGGCACTCCTCAGTGCTTTTGGGGTGTCATCCCTAATTGTGCATTAATATTTCTGGCTGTCAAAAGTCATAACTGTCAGCAGTATCTACTAAATAATTTTTAGCACTCTTCAGTGCTTTTGGGGTGTCCTCCCTAATTGTGCATTTATATTTCTGGCTGTCAAAAGTCATATCTGTCAGCAGTGTCTACTAAATAATTTTTAGCACTCCTCAGTGCTTTTGGGGTGTCCTCCCTAATTGTGCTTTAATATTTCTGGCTGTCAAAAGTCATATCTGTCAGCAGTATCTACTAAATAATTTTTAGCACTCCTCAGTGCTTTTGGGGTGTCCTCCCTAATTGTGCATTAATATTTCTGGCTGTCAGAAGTCATAACTGTCAGCAGTATCTACTAAATAATTTTTAGCACTCCTCAGTGCTTTTGGGGTGTCCCCCCTAATTGTGCATTAATATTTCTGGCTGTCAAAAGTCATATTTGTCAGCAGTATCTACTAAATAATTTTTAGCACTCCCCAGTGGTTTGCGCTCAGAATGGATTCAAAGCAGTCCACATATGATCTGAATGAGCAACCAGGTTCTGTCACCATCCTGATGTTAGTGTTCCCAGTACGTCATCTGGCCAAGGCGATGTCAAACAACAGAGTGTTTTCAAATTAGTGCAAATAACAAAAACTAAATTTTTTTTTACTGTATTGAAGTGAAAAAGAAGTGTAAAAGTTAAGTGACGATAAAAAAATAATTGCAAGCATGCCATTCTACACACGCAGTGGCAAAGAGAGAATGAGGCCTTCACCTTTGGCTATTAGTGGCAGATCCCAAAAAGTTACCCAGCCTACAATTGGTGCACAACTACTGTTACGCGTCAAAGCCGAGCTGCAAGATAACAGTGAGGCATTACAGGAGAATATTTGCTCTGATTCACAAATGACAACAATCCCTGTGGAGAGTCCATCCAACAGTGGGATGTCTAATCGTGAGCATTCTGCTGATGTGTGCCTTAATAGCCCGAGTGTAGCCGGTGATACCCAAATTGAGGATGCCACTTTGGAATTAGAAGAGGATGAGGGGGAGATTTGTGTAGGCGACGAGGGCGCTAATGAGGATGTTGATGAGGATGAGGTTGTTTATGTAAGTCCTGCACCAGTGACAGCAGTTCTGGCACGTGACAAGAAAAAGGCCATTGTCATGCCTGGGCATAAAACAAAAAAATCCACTTCTTATGTGTGGAATTATTTCTACCCAAATCCAGACAACAATTGTATAGCCATTTGTAGTGTATGTCAAGCCACAGTCAGTCGAGGGAGGGACCTTAACCATCTTGGAACCTCGTCTCTGTTACGCCATTTAACGAGAGTTCATGGCAAAGTGTTGGGAAAAGCTGAAAGTTCTTCCCAAAAGAATACAAGCACTCCCTCATCAGCTAAGACCCTCCGCTCACCGGCATACCGACGGCTACAAAATAAACCCACTACACCATCCTCATCAATATCCTCAGTAGCGCTCGGAGTTAGCCCGGCATCAAACTTAAGGCTGGATGACTCCGGCACTATTATTGATTCCTCTGAAGAAAGCGTTAGTCCTGCTGCTGCTGTTGCTGCTGCTGGGGGTGAATCGTCATCCCAAAGGCAGGTTAAAAAAATGAGCAGTCCTACATTTCAGCAATTAACTGTGAAACAATCATTTGCGAGGGGAAGCAAATATGACAGCAGTCACCCAGTCGCCAAGCGACTCACAGACGCCATGGCTGCAATGTTAGTGTTAGATCTGCGTCCAATCTCCACAATAAACGCAGCTGGTTTTTCACAGTTAATTGAGGTTTTGTGTCCGCGTTACAGAATTCCATCGTGACACCATTTCTCCCGTAAAGCTATTCCACAACTATACCAAAAAGTGTGTAAAAATGTAGAGATTGCGCTGAAAAATGCCATTCTGCCCACTGTTCACTTAACCACAGATATGTGGACAAGTGGAAGTGGCCAAACCAAAGACTATATGACTGTGACAGCCCACTGGGTTGGTCATTCACCTTCACCAGCAGGAACAGCAGCAGCATGTACACCACTACGTAACATTTGTCACAGGCAGGCCACTCTTTGTATCACCGGCTTCACTAACAGGCATACGGCTGACAATTTGTTACGCAAACTGAGAGATGTGATTGATGCATGGCTTATACCACTCGGACTCTCCCCAGGGTATGTCATTTCAGATAACGCCAACAATATAGTGCGAGCATTACAGCTGGGTGATTTCCAACATATTCCCTGTTTTGCTCACACCATCAACTTGGTGGTGCAGAGCTTCCTACGAAATAACCGTGAGGTGCAGGAGATGCTTTCGGTGGCCCGTAAAATTTCAGGCCATTTCAGGCATTCAGCCACAGCATGTAGGAGATTACAGCAGCTCCAAGAGCAGTTTAACTTGCCCTGCCACCAACTTAAGCAAGAGGTGGTAACTCGGTGGAATTCCACCCTGTACATGCTTCAGAGGATGGAGGAACAGCGCAAAGCCATCCAAGCATATTGCACAAGCCATGACATTGGGAAAGGAGGGGGGATGTATTTCACTCTTGCACAGTGGGGAATCCTTTCAGTGCTGTGCAAGGTGCTGAAACCATTTGAAGTTGTGACATGTGAGGTGAGTGCAGACTCTGCTAGTTTGAGCCAAGTCATTCCTTTAATTAGACTATTGGAAAAGCAGCTTGAGAAAATGAAGGAGGAGCTGAAAGCAAGCAATTCAGCAAAGTATGTTGGCCTTGTCGATCAAGTACTTAATTCGCTTCACAATGATCCTCGAGTTATTAAGATCTTGAACTCGGATCAGTACGTTTTGGCCACTGTGCTTGATCCAAGGTTTAAAACCTACATTGAGTCTTTACTTGTAAATGAGCGAGATGTGAACTTTTGCAAGGAGCTATTGCTCAGCAAGTTGGCCGCTGAACTGGGCCTCGGTTTGACGACGTGTCCTCCTTCACTTTCTCAAGCTGTTGCTCGTAAAAAATTAAATTTCCAAAAAAGAAGCAGGGAAGACACAAGGGGCAGACCAGAACAATTTAACATCTGGGCTGGTTTGAAGGATTTTTTAAAAAAATGTGTCACTTTGCCCATAACTCCATCTAATATGAGTATAAACATGCAAAGGATGGTGGAGGATTACTTTCAAGAGGTAGTTGATATGGAAATGTCAGACAGTCCCTTTCCTTACTGGGAAGAAAAGCAGGCCATTTGGAAACCCATGTACAAACTTGCTTTGCAATACCTAAGCTGCCCACCCTCCAGTGTGTACTCTGAACGAGTGTTCAGCACAGCAGGGAACTTAGTCAGTGATCGCCGTAGAAGGTTACTTCCCAAAAATGTGGAGAAAATGATGTTTATAAAAATGAACTACATCTTCCACGAGGAAGGCCTTCACCATCCAAGACATCCAAGCACTGACTGTTCTCTAATGGCGGATTCAAGCGGCGATGAATTGATAGCATGTGATGATGACATACACACTGATGAGGGTGAGGATTAAGCTGAAGATGATGCCGATAACATCTTTTTAAAACTTTCCATGTAAGTGTGTAGGGTGCAATCTACCCCCAAAGAGGAAAGGGACTTTTGGCATTTCCATATCACATACCATCTTGAAAGGCTGCTGTTAGGGCAATTTATCCTTAAGGGTAGGGTGTCATAGACAGAGTGACCCTAAACTGGCTTTGTCCATTTTTCATAATATTGTACAGTCTATAATGGCTGAATTTTTGGGTATTTTATACAAGTGGAGGGGGGCCCAGAGAGACAGAAACCAAACTGGCTTTCTTCATGTCAATTAATATTGTACAGTCTATAATGGCTGAATTTTTGGGTATTTTATACAAGTGGAGGGGGGCCTAGAGAGACAGAAACCAAACTGGCTTTCTCCATGTCAATTAATATTGTACAGTCTATAATGGCTTAATTTTTGGGTATTTTATACAAGTGGAGGGGGGCCTAGAGAGACAGAAACCAAACTGGCTTTCTCCATGTCAATTAATATTGTACAGTCTATAATGGCTGAATTTTTTGGTATTTTATACAAGTGGAGGGGGGCCTAGAGAGACAGAAACCAAACTGGCTTTCTCCATGTGAATTAATATTGTACAGTCTATAATGGCTGAATTTTTTGGTATTTTATACAAGTGGAGGGGGGCCTTGAGAGACAGAAACCAAACTGGCTTTTTCCATTTCTTTACATATTTAACTATAAGTGTAGGGTGTAATATACATTCAAAGACGATGGCTGCATTGCCAATATGCATAGATGGAGAGGAAGACAATCTGTTTTGTGTGTAGAATAGGCCTACCAACGAAGAATTAAACTGTTTTTTTGGATGATTTATTACCTCAACAATTAGATTACTTGTCTCTAAAACAGTTGGAGCACTAAATTGGGTTAATTTAGGCCCAAAAACATGGATTTTCCAAAAAAATAGCAAAACAAAACCAAACAAAAACAAAACCAAAATACGCAATGGCGGTTTTGCAAAACCAAAACCAAAACCAAAACACGACGGTAATCCAGATCCAAAACCGAATCCAAAACCAAAACACTGGGGTCAGTGACCATCTCTAAAGGAGACGGAGGAGCCCCTCAGCACACTAGTAATGTGCTCCATCTGGTAAGTGTGCCAGATCCGACTGCAGACCATCTGGAGTGTTGGTGGTGTGGAGCTTTTCCAGGAGGCCGCTATTTGACATGTGGCAGCACTGATGATGTGCCTAAAGAGTTTGTGAGCAGATCTAGTGAGGTCTGGGATGGGTATTGGCAGTAAGATGTGCTTTGGGTCAGGTGGTACGTGAGCATTTAGGATTGTTGAGGCTAGAGCAAGAACTGCTGCCCAGTATGGGCGGATCCCGGGACAGTCCCACCATATATGCATGAATGTTCCCATCTGACCACAGTTTCTCCAACAATCAGCGCTGGTCTGTGGGTATATTTTAATGTCTGCTCTGTTTACTTTGATTACCACTGATCAATACAGTTAAGAATGAATATCATATCATATTATATCAAATCAAGAAAGAATTTCAACAAAGTCTCATTAAAGTTAATATGTATTCTTATTAACAATAGATATTTTCAGTAATTATATGTATACAAATGATAATACAGTAGAACGCATAATATATTTGACATGAAATACAATGCAGTGCCAGCTTCAGCTATCTTATACATGTGTAAATGTGCCTCTTATCTATGTTACTAAGCAAACATGAGAGATATATATATATATATATATATATATATATATATATATATATATATATACATATATGTATGTGTCTAATCAGATTGTAAGATATTATATGTGTGTGCAATCAGATTGTAAGACAATTTGTGTTGTATGCAATCAGAACAGTGTGTGTGTGTAATCAGATTGTAAGACAATATGTGTAAAAATTGTGTGTGTGCAATCAGTTGTAAGGCAATGTGTGCGTAACACAGTGCATTTGTGTAAAGAGGATTTGGTGTGTGTGTGTGTGTGTGTGTGTACTTGCCTTCATATGCTTGTGGACACACACACACACACCAACACTGTGGGGACCTGAGTCATAGTGGGGACAAAAATTGAGGTCCCCACAAAGCTTCTCAAGACTAATCAATGCAGGGGACCTTGCAGATGTGCTCAGCATAAAAATCTGGCGTGTCCCCGCGAGTCACATTTGTCGGAACAAAAGTGTGCGTGTGTCCAATGTGGAGGGGAGAGTGTGTGTGCATCCCACCACTAGAGGCCAGTATACCGTCCAAATGTATAGCAGAAGCAGCAAGAGGAAATGACTGAAGCCTGCTGGTGCATTATACACTTAGCGGATAAAGACACAGTCAAATCCGTCTGCTGCTGAAGGTAAAACGCGGATAGTGAAACATGACGGAGCCCACTGGTAGCTCCGACTATAGCCCAGAGAGCAGTGGAGATGAGTATGCCCCTGACACTTCGGAGGAGAGCGGTTCAGACTCCAGCAGTGATGCCCCATTGCCCACCAGCGCAGCAGAGTGCAGGTACCAAGAAATGAGTTCTATGTAAAACCATTCTCAACCTTCTGGCAGCCGTGTTTTAAACACAGAGGGTTGGAGAGACGACGTGGTGTCTGTCCAAGAGCTATTCAGAAACAGTGATGGCTCCAGGGCGTATAACAAAAAGCAATAATGTCAATACTGTTAGAAGCCCTTCTTAAAAATTGCCCAGCACATGGAGTATGTTCACCACAATGAGACTGAGGTAGCCTGGGCCCTGAAATTCCCCAAGCACTCAAAAAAAGTACATGCAAATGGCACATCTTCGTAATAGGGGCAACTTTGCACACAACGCTGAGGCAATGAAGGTAGGCCATTGCATTCTGGTCCCGTGCAAACTTCCAGACAAAGAGATGGAAGCTGCAGCCTTCATGCACTGTGTGGCCTGCCAGGGCTTGTTTGCAAGGAAATACTTGTGGCGACACATGAAGAGATGTAAGCTAAACCTAAGGGGCAACAAGCTCACACCTGGCAAGAACAGAGTCCAGTGACTGTGCACCTTTGCTCAGCCTGTTCCACCTGACATTAGTGGAAGCTCTTGAGTGACATGACCCAGGATGTAGTTTTACTCGCAGTCAAAAATGACTGATGCATCAGCAAATGGGACAGCATCTGTTCAACTGGGTTGGATCAGATTTTGGCAGACACGAGTACATCTGTCAGAAGCTTAGAGAAATGGGCAGGTTACTGTTACAGGCCAGAAGAGCTACCCCCTTGGAGAGGATGGAAGACTTTACCTCCCCCATCAAACTTTCTGCACGTAGTAGATGTTGTGGAGCTGGTATCTGGCTATGACGAGGAGACAGGTATATTTAAGATGCCCTCGCTGGCACTCAAGTTTGGGCATGGCCTGCAAAAGATAGCGAGTATTGTGGAGTGCTGCACTGCTTCATTTGACAACACACGAAATTTCAGGAAGCTATAAGAGGCGAGATGGAACGAGTTGATTTCATCGGCTGCCTTGAAAACTCTTAAGGAGTCCAAGTGGAACAAACCTCAGCTCTTACCTTTCATGGAAGCAGGGCCGTCTCTTCCATTGGGCACGACGAGCAGGTGCCCGGGGGCCCTGCAGGCAAGGGGGGCCCATCCCCCCTGTAAAACAGGTCTGTAAAAAAAAAAAAATTCTGAAAAAAAAAAATTTAAAATACTCACCTTGCGGTCACGCCAGTGGCGATCTGGCTCCCTCCCTGGTCCTCTCTTCCGTGCTGTGCTCGCAGTGAACGCTGGGTGTGATGTCACACCCAGCATTCACTGCAACCACAGCAAGGAAGAGGGCAGAAGAAACTCAGCGACGCGGAAAAAGGAAGAGGACCGGACTTAGGGTAAGTTAAGGGGGCCTCTATCTATATATATATATATATATATATATATATATATATATATATATATATATATATATACAATCTTTTTTTTTTTTTAGGTGCCCGGTACACGGCATTACCCGGGGGCCCATGAAGTAGTTAAGATGGCCCTGCATGGAAGATGTGAAAAAGATGCACTTGTACCTCGATGAGAAACAGCAAGCCTTCCGAAGTGGGCTATCCACCGAGCCTACGGTTAGCCACTGGGCACTACTTGCAAAAGTCTCCCTGGCACTGGTGATCTTGTTCAATCAAAGAAGGGAAGGGGAAGTTTCAAAAATTTTGCTGACTACCTTCTCCTCAAGAGATACCTTGGATCTTCAAGAAGATGTGTTCCTAGCGCTTTCCGAGGTTGATAGGAAGTTCTGCCGGCACTTCATTCGCATTGAAATCCGAGGAAAACGAGGGAGAAAAGACCCCATCCTGTTGACACCTGCCATGCAAGCTACAATGGAACTTCTCGCAGAAAAGCGTGACAAATGTGGAGTGGATAGCCAAAATGTCTACATGTTCGCTAGACCAGCTGCCTTGTCACACATCGAGGCTCCGTGTGCATACAACTGTTTGCCCAAGAGTGTGGGGCCAAGCATCCCCCACACGCTGTCTTCGATGAAGCTTCGAAAGCACATTGCCACTCTTTTGAAGGTCCTCAACTTAAATGACACAGAACTGGCTCAGTTGGCAGACTTCCTTGGGCACGACATTAGGGTGCGCCAGCAGTATTGCCGCCTCCCAGAAGGTGCCCTCCAACTCGCCAAGATCAACAAACTGTGAATGGCTCTTGAGAGTGGCAGACTGGCGGAATTGAAAGGCAAGAATTTGGACAAGATGCACATTGATCTGGACTGTAAGTGGAAAATCTGGTGTCTGATGTATGCTTTTGACTTTTACCTCAGTCATTTACATATCTGTTTCTTTTCAGAACCGTTCCAGCTACAGAGCGACATGTAAGATCCCCCGTGACAGATGGACAAGGGGCCAAGCGTTTAGTCGACACTTCCACGTCAGAAGAGAGACGGTGTATGGACCTTGCAACGTGGGATCAGTGCCCAGCCATGGCTTTTTCAGGTAGGTGTAGCACACAGTTTTACTAGACAGAAGAACTTCTCTGTATTTTGTGGAGCCATAATAAACCACTCTACTTCCTTTCAGGTTGCAGAGGAAATCCTGGGACAGAGAGGAGGTCCAGGCTGTGGAGAAACATCTGATGAGGTTTATACAGACATGTCGGGTGCCCGGAAAGCGAGACTGTGTTGTGTACCTCATGGTTGAACGATCCATACTGAAAAATCGGAACTGGTTGGGGGTGAAATTCTACATAAAGAACTGCATAACAGCTTTAAAGAGGGGTCAAACTTGTTGAAATGATGCACAGTGGTTGAACAAGGCTGTAGCCTCCATGGCTAGCTGTTGGTGTAAGCGGGCATTAAATTAAGATGAGTACAACTGTATTACTGTATAATAGTTAATATCTACTGAGCATAAAATATGTTTGTTTGTGATTGCAAACACATGTTATAGCATGCATACGAGACTGTCATCACTACTGATTAAGACTTAGGGCTAAATTTACTAAGCTGCGGGTTTGAAAAAGTGGGGATGTTGCCTATAGCAACCAATCAGATTCTAGCTTTCATTTATTTAGTGCTTTCTACAAAATGACAGCTAGAATCTGATTGGTTGCTATAGGCAGCATCCCCACTTTTTCAAACCAGCAGGTTAGTAAATCTAGCTCTTAGACTAGCTCTTTAGCTGGAGCAAGAGATACAGCATAAACACAAGTAATTTCCAGATACTCAGAGCTTGAGTAGGATGTGGCTGCATGCGCTTCAGTTTGTCACACTTCTAGTGTAAATTCACTTCAGTAAAATGCTCCTTCCCCGCCCAGTTCACTCTTCAAAATAGTAGACTGTAGTAAGTGTCCTTGGCGTTTGAAGAAGCAGCGGACAGGGCTGTGCTCACAGATGTTTCTGTTGGCTTAGGGCATATGCCGTCATTTTGCGTACGATACGCTGGAAATCGGCAGATACCTCCCTTGATGAATCAGTCCCTTTATGTTTAAGAGGGCAGTCATATCTAGAAATGCTAGCTTTGAGAGGAAAGAATGATAATACAAACATTATACCCCACTATAGCACAACATGATGGACTGGAAAGAGCTGTTTAATATGACATAGTATCTGCTATAGTTCTATAGTGGAGACACATTTCTTAATGGTTTAAAATGAAGTATCTAGCTGTATGAAATTTAAGATTACATCTACAAGGTAAAATTCTATTTTCTTTAGGTTTTACAAAAGCTGTTCTACCTATTTTTATATCTGGAGAATATAGTATTCATGTCTAGTGGCAGAATGTCAAAGTAAATATCGGAAATAGGATACTAAGAAGTGGTCTCTGGTGGGAGACAGGTCATTTATTCTTTCTCCCAATCCAGACATATTTGCAATATAATGGCCCCAAGTTCAAAATGTGTGGCTCACGTTCACTGTTCGTTGCAAGCATCCAAGGTTCATCGTTCTCTGTTCATGTTCGAGTTCCCCATTCTAGGTTTGTTTTCATGGTTCAAGCTTATGATTCATGTTAAAAGAAATATTTTTTACAGGTTTTTATTTTAAAATATTATTTTGATAATATTTGAAATAATAAAACAATATTTAAAGGTTTTTTTTTTTAATGTTTTAGTTTGTTGAAGTTCACTGTTTGCACTGACCACTTGTGTTCAAAATTCACAGCACACAATTTTTTAAAAAAAAATAATGTATCAATTTAAGCTTGGATGCATTCAAGCTAGTTCGCACATACGTGTACCGGCTTGAACATGGCCAAAGCTGTTTAACTGTTGAAGATTTTTATTTGCCTGAAAATGTATTTTTTAAGTCCATTGTAAACCATACTTGCCAACTCTCCCGGAATGTCCGGGAGACTCTCGCATTTTGCTCCCGGGCGAGTGTGGCAATTTCCCGCATCTGGATAATTCTGCCCACTTCCTAGTGAAGTGGGCAGAATTAAGTCCCTGCCCCCCCCACTGTCAAATGACGCGTTTTGCGTCATCACATCATGGGGGCGGGTCCAAAATGACGCCATTTTTGGAGCCCCGCCCCCCGTTACGCCCACCCCCTCTGCAGGCTCCCGGATTTGACCAACAGAAAGTTGGTAAGTATGTTGTAAACTTGTAATTAAAGCGTACCTAGAAATGTCTCATCTGAAACACACGCCAGTGGCTAAGAACCACCATCATATGAACACTGCACATGATTGTAATACAGTTGTACTCATCTTAATTTAATCCATTTATAAATCTAATACTCTGTATGGAACAAGCAGAGCTTCTTGGCAACATTTAGGTGCAAAGGAAAAATATGGTGTTTCCCAAAGCAATTAGATGTTTGCTTTTAATTTCAAACTGCCCTATAAATATACGTTACGTATCTTCAAAAAGCCTTGATTTATGTGGTCTCATTGACAATCAGTGAGACCCTGATGGATCAGGGTGTTCTTTGGCGAGATCATGGATGTGGACTATGTATCCTGATTTTCCAGTCACAGATGTTGTGAAGTATGCAGTTAAAATCTGATTGCCTTTTGTGGACTACATCAACTATTTCCTTTGCACTAGATTTCATAACTAACTGTGAAATTCACCAAACATAAATTGCATGATAACTGGTAATGTCCAAATGATGTTCGTACAAATAATAATTTCTGTTCCTGAAATTTATATTGCATTTATGTTTTTTTTCCCCCCATACTGAAAAGCCATTCACCAAAGCGCCATATAATTCATTATGTTAAATGAGGTGATGCACTTACAACCTATTTGTCTTTCTTAGGGAACAAGTTTGCAGACTTAAGCATACAAAGATGTGATCCCAGTATGCACTTGCAACAGAAATACAATAAACTCCTCAAGGGCTAATATTCTGCAACACATTACTCTAAATAGGGTTATAAAAGGTTAATAAGGAAAAAAAAAAATTGTGACCTGAGCAACTGATCTGCCCCAGGTCTTTTGACATAGTGAAACATCCCTGTTAGCTGTCAGCCATTTGCATACCCCAGAGGACATTTTAAAATCAGTATTTGCTAAAACAGGTCAAGTGAATTTTTATATTGTCTCTTATGAAATTCTCAGATGTACATTGTCAAAGATTTACAAGATGAGGCACCCGTGCTTTTATTACAAGTGATGTATACGCATAGCAGCATTCCATCACAGGTCTATAATAAGTAGTTTTTTTTAAATAAGTTCTTGTAAAAGCTATGTGATAATACAAATAAATAGTACTAAATCTGTCTATTTTGTACCATGACATGAATGTGTGGTTTAGCAATGGTCTATGAAATGTTGTATACACAGGATAAATTATATCTGACAATGCTCATACACGGTTTAACAAACCACTTTACCCAAAAGAAAAAGAGCTATGGTAAATTAAGTGTAATTATCACAGGCACAAGATCAGGGTGTCTGAAAGAAAAAACAAAATGGCTGCTCCCTGCGGAGTTAATGTAGTGGTTTTGTGAACAGATGCACAAATGTTAAAGCTTTCTAAATGTATGACAAGGAAATGTGGCAATTGTGATTTGAAAGTCAAAGAGTTTGGTATTAGCAGATGTAAGGTCATTATGTTGATTTTTGTTGTAGGCAGATTTTTTTTATAGCTACACAAAAATAGTGAGAAAGGAAACTAAACGGACCCAATCTGGTTCTCCAGGCAAATACACACTTTATGTACCTGTTGTTAATATAAGACAGGTCCGGGAGTTGTCTCCTGATGCCACTCTGCCCTGCCCCAGCTGTGGATGTTCAGCCCTGTATGCAAAAATAGTTCTTTAACAATTGTGATTGAATATCTTGTTTTGTCCCAAGCATTGCTGAGGCAAATATTAGTGCTGTTGTCCATTCCGCTGTTCCAATAAAACATTTTTAAAGATGTTTCAGGAACCTGCGGAACCTGTATGTACTGTTTCTCAAAATAGCAATGTGGATCATCAGGACAGGTGGGTAAGCCTTGGGTGCCCTCAACATAGGCACTGCATCCCAGCTTCTCCTTGTCTTGAGAGTGTACTGATGGGCTGTGAGTGAGGTGCTGGCTATGATGTCACAATCCAGCCACATAATCCCAAGAAGAGGAGACGGCGTATAAGGAGGCTCATCCATTTGCGCCTTTCTGCAGAGTCTAACCCAGCAAAACTATAAGATACCCTTACTGCTCCGAGTCATATCTCCTAAACAGCTGAGTATCGCTCAGCTGCCCCAGCCATAATTTTTCTAATATTGTGCCAAAAATTGACTTTTTATTGTTGCAATAAGCAATAAAAGATCATATTTATCAGCGTAGCTTGATGAATAGACCCCTGAGCTGCTTAGTATGTTACTACCATACTGCGATGTTTTGGGTTCTATATGCATTAAAACAGTTAAGGATTTCCTGGTCAAAATCACATAAAAATCTGGACACATTGTTGTAAGATCATTTCTAAGGTATGCAAACCTCATAACATTGTAGGGCAAAAATAAATCAGAAAATAAGGCTTGCGTCCAAACCCATGATCTGACCTTCATTTGCCACACACCAAATATGTACATTTCAGACTGTAAAAAATGAGAATGCTTCATAAAATTTCAGACTGTTGGGGAGTAAATGTTTTCAATACAGCAGCCTGCTCTCCCAGGTGGAGTGGTGATTTTAAAGGATTCCATATCACAATAAGGCTGGTTACTCACTGGCAGGCATTTGTAATAAGCACTTGCAGCTGAGAGTGGGTTAACTTCCTCTGAATGTGAGTACATAGAGCAGGAAGCATCCAAAATATAAAGCTCCTGCTCGTGACAGCAATTGCAAGTGGATATGGAACCAATAGCTTCCATTTCCATACCCGTTTACATGCTATTACTGACATGTAAAATCATCATTTTTAATGGCAGTGGGTAAGGGGCCTTAGTAAAGAATATTTTGAACATTAACCAGCATTCTGTAGGCCTGCTTACAATTAAAGAGGCACAAAACTGTTCAACTTTAAACTAGAGATGCTAGGGTACAGTTCTCTGAGAACCGAGCCCACCCGAACTTCGCTGATCCGAGTACCGAGCCGAGCTAGCTAGGTACGCCCTCGGAAGTAAAAACGAGACAAAATGTCATAGTTGCATCATCGGATCTCACGAGTTTTGGATTCTATAAGTACCGCCCTCCACGACGATCCAACGCCATTTCACAGAGAGACACAGAAGGGGTATCACAGTTCTTGGCAGTCTCTAGTGCAGTTGGGCAGCATCATATATAAAACAGAAAGAGGAGGGGGTGGCAGTCTTCTTAAATGTCTCCAGTGACAATCTACTAAATTGTAGCTCATACAGAAACAGGAGAGGTCCATTACTCCATTGCTAATTGTCATTGCTGAAATAGATATAATAGGGCTGTCAGTGTTCTTCAGAATCTGCAGTCACATTGTACTGTGTTGTTATTGCTCACTCAGAAACAGAAGAGTTCCCAGTGTTGTTGCCAGTCTATAGTCTACGTGGCATTGCTCCATTGCTAATTGTCATTGCTGAAATAGAAATAATAGGGCTGTCAATGTTCTTCAAAATCTGCAGTCACATTGTACTGTGTTATCAAAATGGATTCACAGCAGTACACAGAAGACCAGGAGCACCACGCAGATGCTGGCACCAGTCATGATTATAGTAATCCCTGTACGTCTTCTGCTAAAGCCTATGTTAAAGTGTATAGTGTTTTTATGCCAGGGAAACAAAAATGTAGAAATACACCTTTTACCTTGGTAAAGAAAAAAAGACCTGTAATCCAGGCAAAGTTAACTGCAGAAAAAATAAAATTACCAACATGCCATTATGATACTGCACCCATAAAGAAGTCTCCTTTCAGCATTTCTGCAGATGTGTGGATGAGCAGCCCAAGTGTAGCCGGTGATACACAAATTGAGGATGCCCCTTTGGAATTGAAACAGGGTGAAGGGGATATTTGTGTAGCTAACGAGGGCGCTAATGAGGATGTGGATGTTGTTTGTGGAAGTCCTGCACCAGTGGAAGCAGTTCTTGCACGTGATAAGAAGAAGGCCATTGTCATGCCTGGGCATAAGACCAAAATATCCACCTCTTATGTGTGGAATTATTTTTACACAAATCCTGACAACAGAGGTCTAGCCATTTGTAGCATTTGTAAGGCCACAGTCAGCAGAGTTAGGGATCCTAACCACCTAGGAACCTCACCCACGTTACGCCATTTGAAGCGATTTCATGGCAAGCTGTTGGGAAGGTTTGAAACTTATGCTAAAAAATAACAAGCAGTCCAGCATCAGCTAGGTCTCTTCTCTCAGCTAGATCCCGGCACCTGCAATTTACACACACAACACCATCCTCATCAATATCCTCATTAGCAATCGGAGTTAGTCCTGCATCCAAGTTGCTAAGGCTAGATGACTCCACTGTCCAGGATTCCTCAGAAGAATTCTTGAGCGTTAGACCCACTGCTGCTGTTGCTGCTGGGGGTGGATCTTCATCCCAGAAGCAGACCAAGATGAAGACTACTAGTAGTTTACAACAATTGACTTTTAAATAATCTTTTGCAAGAAGAAGCAAGTATGAAAGCTGTCACCCAGTCACAAAGCAGATCACAGACGCCATGGCGACTATGCTAGTATTAGATCTGCATCCAATATTAATGCAGCTGATTTTAGATTGTTACTTGATGTCTTGTGTCTCCGTTACCAAATTCCATCAGGAAACCATTTTATTACAAAAGCTATTCCTCACCTCTACCAGAAGGTTTGTAAAAATGTAATTATTGGGCTACAAAATGTCATTCTAGCTACTGTACACTTAATTACAGATATGTGGACAAGCGTAACTGGGCAAACTAAAGATTATATGACTGTGACAGACCACTGGGTTGGTGATTTGCCTTCACCAGCAGGAACAGCAGCAGTATGTACCCAAGTACGTCACATTTTTCAGAGGCAGGCTGCTCTGTGTATCACCGGCTTCACCAAGAGGCATACAGCTGACAATCTGTTACAATAACTAAGGAATGTCATTGCAACACGGCTTATCCCTCTTGGACTCTCCTCAGGATATGTGATTTCTGATAACACCAATATTATTAGAGCATTACAGCTGGGTGAATTTCATCACATTCCCTGTTTTGCTCACACAATAAACTTGGTGGTGCAGTATGTTTTAAAACATGACAGGGATGTGCAGGAGATGCTGTCTGTGGCCTGTAAAATATCTGGACATTTCTGGCATTCGGCAACAGCATGTAGAAGATTGCAGTAGCTACAAGAGCAATTTAATTTGCCCTGCCACCAACTAAAACAAGAGGTGGTAACAAGGTAGAATTCCACCCTATATATGCTTCTGAGGATGGAGGAAGAGCAAAAAGCCATCCAAGCTTATTCCACAAGCCATGACATTTGGAAAGGAGTGGGAATGTATTTTACTCAAGCGCAGTGGGAAATATTTGTGTTGTGCAAGGTGCTGAAACCATTTGAAGTAGTCACCTGTGAAGTGAGTTCAAACACTGCTAGCTTGAACCAAGTGATTTCCTTAATTAGACTTTTGGAAAATCAGCTTGAGAAACTGAAGGAGGAGATGAAACAAAGCAATTACGCTAAGTATGTCTGACTTGTAGATCAAGTACTATGTTCGCCTTGCCAGGATCCAAGAGTTATCAAAATCTTGAAATCGGATCACTACATTTTGGCAACTCTGCTTGATCCTAGGTTTAAGAACTATGTCTCCTATTTGTTTTCAACTGACCCAAATCTCAAGAGATGCAAGGAGCTCCTGGTGATCAAGATGACAGCTCAAGTGTTACGTGAGAGGATGGTGTCTCCTCCTTCAGTTTCTCAGTCATCTGCTGCTAGGAAAAAAACGTAGCTTTCCCAAGTGACTCAGTAATGATGCAGATGACACATTTTGACATCTGGTCTGGTCTAAAAGAATTGACCAAAAAACGTGACAACTTTGCACCTCTGCTGTAAATCCACCTGATCCTACTATTAATATACAAAAAAGGGTGGAGGATTATTTTAACGGCAGCATAGAAATAGACGCATGAGACAGTCTCTTTACAAACTGGGAGGAAAAAAAGGGAATTTGGAGACTCATTTACCAACTCGCTTTGCACTACCTAAGCTGCCTACCCTACAGTCTGTACTCGAAAAGAGTTTTCAGCAAAGCCAGGAACCTTGTCGCAATCTCTTCGTCTTCATCTTCCAAAACTCTTCTTCATCTGCAGGGGCCGGTGACACACGTATTTGTTTTCTCAGGTCTCTTAGCTGTTCTTTAAACTGGACATATTCAATGTCCTGCTTCAGGGCCTCCTCTGTATTATTCTTCTGAAGCGCAGTGTATCTCTTAAGATCAAGCTCTTTTAAATCCGGGATCTTATCTGGCGGGTCACGTTTAAACTTAAGTACGGTCTCCTCAACTGCGTCTATATATTGGCTTAAATCTCTATTCAATGCAGCGTATTCCAACATAACAGATTCCCTGCTGCTCACATGTTCTGTTTCACAGTCTTTCTGAAGCAGATGTAATGCTACCCCAGTTGTTATATTCATTTCTGTGTCTATATAAGTTTGGCAGTTCTTCAGGGATGAGAGGGAGGTATCCAGAAAAGAGTAGGAGATTAAAGATGCAGCACGAGCAGACATAGTTTACTAATGTAGAGTTCATTGACAGCACTGTTAGGCTTAAGGCAGCTAAGCTATTGGTAGCTTGTTTTGTGGGGGCCCAAACAAACCAAGCACTTCAGCCACAAAAGTGGCACTGCTTGTCGCTGGAGTGCTTGGTTTGTTAAACTGTACATGTCCTTTTCAATATCTTACATAAGCATGGATGGGAGGGCTCAAGGACAATTCCATCTTGCACCACTTTTCTTTTCTGCCACTGCTGTGTGGCAATGTTTCCTAGATGTGCTATGAACTGCCGAGTGTTTGTGTCGTTGCTCTGTTGCTTAGCATCCAGCGAGCTCGCTGCAGTCTTTGTCCGAAAGTGCATGAAAATAATATAAATTTTGTAACCTCTGAGGTGATCATAATTGACTGGAAATTAATGGAAATTAGTGTTATTGAAGTTAATAATAATGTAGGAACAAAACAAAGAGCAAAATTGTGATTTTAGCTATTTTTCTAAAAAATACAAATCTAAAACCAAAACCAAAACACGCAAGGGCGGTTTTGCCAAAACCAAAACACAAACTTGATCCAGATCCAAAACCAAAACCAAAACACGGGGTTCAGTGAACATCTCTCTTTTAAACTAGTAACTAGTAACCTCAGAGAAAAAAGAACATTTATTTTTAATGCAGAAAAATATATTTTTATCATATTTTTTCAGCCTGCATAATGCTCAGGAAGATCGGAACTTGAATGTTCAATTAAATACCTAAACAAGTATTGTTTTTGTTTTACCATTTAAGTGCTTAATAGTGTAGCTAAATGGAATCTTTCTTCAAGGTCCCTAACCATGAAAAAAGACAGATGTGATCCAAGATTTACACTCAATAATAGTTATAGCTTGTTTTTCACACAGCAACTGAAGCTGTTGTTACTCACAGCTCTACATCACAAGAAGAATCGTCTTTTGCTGCTTGCTTATATAACATATGTAAATTAGACCTGCGATTGATCTGGCAGAGAGTCTCCAATATGCATTGTAATTCATCATCTTAATGTCAGCAGAGATGCATAAAGTTGATGGCAATGAGTGGTAATGAGAAGGACTTAACAACCAAGGACTCCTTTTAAATACGTTTTACACAAATTGAAATCTATCCTGTTCTTTGACCTAATTTTCAGCCTGATTTGCTTGACAAAAGTAGAAAAGTCAGATGAACACATATGCTGTGCACTGACTATTCTAACAAAAATTGGGTTATAAGTCCACTTAACTATAAAACATAAAACTCGAAAATTAGAGGGGGCCATAAAAATAATTGGAAAGGGAGAGGGATATTATATGGTAATATTTCACCTTTCGGATTTTTTATTGTATTTTTGCTACATGACAATATATATTAACATTCACAAATAAGTATATTTTTCGCTGGTTAGTCATTTGTGCTTTTTCTATAATACATTGGCATAGGATATTTGTGTGCTCTTCACTTCACTTGGACAATTAGGTGCATTTATTGTAAACAACTACTATCTTAGGACATTGGAAAACCATTACGTGTAATTATTGATTAGTCTGTGACTTGGGATTTTGGGTGGATTGTTACAGATATAATGCAGATATCCTGAGTAAACAGAACTTATCAGCATTTCTTTTTTTGTACTTTTAGTTATGATACCTTTAAAGAATCTGCCTAAAAATGTGACATAGGAGGTACAATTACCCTAATGAGCCAGCTATATGGAGCTTCCCCTTTCCTTTGAATCTCACTGTGTGATTGTAAGCAGCAGGATTTCTGATCTGTAAAAATATCATATTAGTGACAATTTTATAAGATGTGAAAAAAATTATGGACAAGTGGTTTCTGTTACTCAGAAAAATATAAAAAAGTAAGAATAGTAGCGTTCAGAGGAAAAAAAGGCTGAATATAGTGGGCTCATAAATCTACTTAGACCAACCTAGCCCTGATGAGATTTTCCCTACATTGTCAGATCTCCAAACACGATTAGATTTGTCACACAAAATATTCTATCAATATCTCGAAACCAGACATTTTTACCATTCCTTACAGACACCTCTCGCATCGGACCAATGCTCAGCTCAAGAATCTCTGTGTCACAATTCACCCACTACAAGAGGCCTAATATCTACTCTGTATCAAATGATTAACAACTACAATCTACCAGAAAAAGATCCCCATGAAATACCCTGGGAGCAGGACGGGGAGAGCGCTTGACTCCTAAAGAATGATCAAAAAATTAGATCAAATTTAGCTAAGTCATCAATTTCAGTTAGACTAAAGATAAATTCCTTCAAACTTTAGTATAGATGGTATTTAGTCCCCTCCCGTCTACATACTATATTTCCTAATTTCACAGATCGATGTTGGAGAGGATGTGGATTACGTGGTATCCTGCTGCACATTTGGTGGAGTTGTCCAAAAATACAACCCTATTTGCGACAAATTCATACCCTTATTGAATCTATTAGTCAGATTAAAATGCCTGACTCCCCGCTATATTCTCTTCTTCCTAGACTGCTCTCAGACACCATCTGGTATATATACGAAAACTTATCAAACATATCTTAAACGCAGCTAAATGTTTAAAAGCTGCATCTTGGAAACCCCCCCCCCCCCCAACACACACACACTCTGCCACCATCAACATAATTTGGTCAGTTTATCAAATGGAAAGCATATCAGCTATTCTTAATAATCAGTACATGGTCTCTTGTTTCCCTTAAAATACATGTCTCTGCTGTAGTAACATACCTACTTTCTTGCAACAAATCAGAGCTTCCTTCAATAATTTCATACATGAATATATATTACAGGTGCAAAACCAAATATGTTCCAAAATTTTGAACATGTGTACAGATATAAGTTCACATACCCAATCGGGATACTTTAGGAATCAATCAATGTATCAATCAATGAATTGACTTTGTTAAAAATAAGATAAGCAATGTAACGTTTCTTTCTTTTATAACAGAAGACAACTCATACAGTTCATATTTTTCTCATAGAATCTCTCAAACTCGATAAACTGAAAATACAAGAAAGAAAACAACGCAATATGGTGTAGTACAATCATGGGCAAAAGTTGAGAATGACACAAGTATTGGTTTTCACAAAGTTTGCTGCTTCAGTGTTTTTAGACCTTTATATCTGATGTTGCTATGGTATACTGAAGTAAAATTACAAGCATTTCATAAGTGTCAAAGGCTTTTATTGACAATTACATTAAGTTTATGTTTGTCTCCGGACAAGCATTTTTCAAGATGCCTCAAACAATCTGAAAGGGGATTCATCAGAGAAAATGACTTTACCCCAGTGTTTAGCAGTCCAATCCCTGTACCTTTTGCAGAATATCAGTTTGTCCCTGATGTTTTTCCTGGAGACAAGTGGCTTTTTTTGCTGGCCTTCTTGACACCAGGCCATCCTCCAAAGTCTTCACCTCACTGTGTGTGCAGATGCACTCACACCTGCCTGCTGCCATTCCTGAGCAAGCCCTGCACTGGTGGTGCCCCGATCCCACAGCTGAATCAGCTTTAGGAGATGGTCCTGGCAGGGCCATCTTAACAACATTATGGGCCCCCGGGTAAAGCAGTGCACCGGGGCCCCTAGATATAGATTTAGTAATAGATATAGATATATAGATGTATACAGATATAGATATAGATATATAGAGATATAGATAGATAGATAGATAGATAGATGTACTTGCTCAGTGACCCTTGAAGGTTTTTTTTTGCAGGTTTTTTTCTTTTGCAGGATTATTTATTCTCAGTAAGAGCCGTGCCTATGGGGCCCCCTTGCCCGTGGGGCCCACGGGCAGCTGCCCATCGTGCCCAATGGAAAAGATGGCCCTGGGTCCTGGCGCTTGCAGGATGTTCTTGGGCGCCCTGAAGCCTTCTTCATAACTATTGAACCTCTCTTCTTGAAGTTCCTGGTGATCAGGTAAATGGATGATTTAGGTGCAATCTTACTAGCAGCAATATCCTTGCCTGTGAAGTCCTTTTTGTGCAAAGCAATAATGACTGCACATTTTTCCTTGCAGGTAACCATAGTTAACTGTAGAAGAACAATGATTTCAAGCACCACCCTCATTTTAAAGCTTCCAGTCTGTTGTTCTAACGCAATCAGCATGACAGAGTGATATCTAGCCTTGTCCTCGTCAACACTCTCACTAGTATTAACGAGAGAATCACTGACCTGATGTCAGCTGGTCCTTTTGTGGCAGGGCTGAAATGCAGTGGAAATGTTGTCTTTGGGATAAAGTTCATTGTCATGGCAAAGAGGGACTTTGGAATTAATTGCAATTCATCTGATCATTCTTCATGACATTATGGAGTATATGCAAATTGTCATCATAAACACTGAGGCATCAAACTTTGTCAAAAATAATATTTGTGTCATTCTCAAAACTTTTGGCCATAACTGTAATTTTATAGCCCAACACCATATATCAATAGACATGCACTTAGTGTCTTTGGACATTCCTTAATAATGCTCACCCAATCCGTGAAACATTTCACCAACTGTTCCTATGATAGCGGGGCAATCGCCCCTATGTAAACACTTACTCCGTGTGTATAGGGTTAATCGCTTCAACACAACGCACTCTCACCAGCTGTTTATAATTGGTCTTGTTTCCTATAGTATTTCACTTGTCCGTATATTCCATATAAACAAAGAATGACATATCTAGTGCATTAAACTTTGAAACAGCACTGATTTATTCTCCATACAACTTAAAACCATATAGATGTCATACAGAACAATCCTCTATTAAACAGCTTATATTCTCCTACCGGAGTATATAAGCCTACCCAAGTATTAAGGTGAATTGGTCTGCATTTAGATGTTACAAACCCGGGCAAATACAGCTGATCCACTCCCTAAAGCTCTGGGCAGGGAACAAGCTGCTTGATCCATTCTTGTATCCCCAACGTGTTTCTACTCGCATTTCTCGGGTCTTTATCAAGGTGTGTCCAATCTGTCCGTCTACCTCAATAATATATGGCAGCTGACCAATCAGGGAATCGATTGTATCGTCATAACAAAATGACACACATGCAAAACATAATAAATTATCATAAAAACAATAAAATTCTCATATATAATACATTCAAATATTACATACAAGTACCATTCAAATGCCATTTTGCTTTTTTCTTATTATTACTAATCATACAAACCGGAAAATGGAATGTCTGCCAGATAATATGCAAAAGATGAAAGAGGGGCTAACCATAAACAAAACATTACTTATGATTACTTAAAATTAGAGATGGGCGGGTCCGGTTCTCCGAGAACCGAACCCACCCGAACTTTGGGTATCCGAGTACCGAGCTGAGCAGCTCGGTACTCTCCCGCCCATTCCGAATCCAAATCGAGGCCGAACGTCATTGTGATGTCGTCGGATCTCGGGGCTCGGTTCTCGCGATACTTCAACTTTATAAATACACGCCTCCACAGCAATCCATCGCCATTTGACAGAGGGAGAGAGCAGGGTGTAGTCATAGGCTAATTAGAGCAGGGACAGAGAATACAATATTGTTCTTGCAATTGCTCTAACCAAAATCGCTAGTGCAGAGAGGAGGATAGAGGTTTATTATTTTTTCTTCATATTTGGCACTCCCCAGCGCTTTTGGGGTGTCCCCCATAATTGTGCATAAATATTTCTGGCTGTCAAAAGTCATATCTGTCAGCAGTATCTACTAAATAATTTTTAGCACTCAGTGCTTTTGGGGTGTCCTCCCTAATTGTGCATTAATATTTCTGGCTGTCAAAAGTCATATCTGTCAGCAGTATCTACTAAATAATTTTTAGCACTCCTCAGTGCTTTTGGGGTGTCCTCCCTAATTGTGCATTAATATTTCTGGCTGTCAAAAGTCATATCTGTCAGCAGTATCTACTAAATAATTTTTAGCACTCCTCAGTGCTTTTGGGGTGTCCTCCCTAATTGTGCATTAATATTTCTGGCTGTCAAAAGTCATATCTGTCAGCAGTATCTACTAAATAATTTTTAGCACTCCTCAGTGCTTTTGGGGTGTCCTCCCTAATTGTGCATTAATATTTCTGGCTGTCAAAAGTCATTTCTGTCAGCAGTATCTACTAAATAATTTTTAGCACTCCTCAGTGCTTTTGGGGTGTCCTCCCTAATTGTGCATTAATATTTCTGGCTGTCAAAAGTAATATCTGTCAGCAGTATCTACTAAATAATTTTTAGCACTCCTCAGTGCTTTTGGGGTGTCCTCCCTAATTGTGCATTAATATTTCTGGCTGTCAAAAGTCATATCTGTCAGCAGTATCTACTAAATAATTTTTAGCACTCCTCAGTGCTTTTGGGGTGTCCTCCCTAATTGTGCATTAATATTTCTGGCTGTCAAAAGTCATATCTGTCAGCAGTATCTACTAAATAATTTTTAGCACTCCTCAGTGCTTTTGGGGTGTCCTCCCTAATTGTGCATTAATATTTCTGGCTGTCAAAAGTCATATCTGTCAGCAGTATCTACTAAATAATTTTTAGCACTCCTCAGTGCTTTTGGGGTGTCCTCCCTAATTGTGCATTAATATTTCTGGCTGTCAAAAGTCATAACTGTCAACAGTATCTACTAAATAACTTTTAGCACTCCCCAGTGGTTTGCGCTCAGAATGGATTCAAAGCAGTCCACATATGATCTGAATGAGCAACCAGGTTCTGTCACCAGTCCTGATGTTAGTGTTCCCAGTACGTCATCTGGCCAAGGCGATGTCAAACAACAGAGTGTTTTCAAATTAGTGCAAAAAACAAAAACCAAAAAAAAATTTACTGTATTGAAGCGAAAAAGAAGTGTAACTGAGCAAAAGTTAAGTGACGATAAAAAAAAAATTGCAAGCATGCCATTCTACACACGCAGTGGCAAAGAGAGAATGAGGCCTTCACCTTTGGCTATTAGTGGCAGATCCCAAAAAGTTACCCAGCCTACAATTGGTGCACAACTACTGTTACGCGTCAAAGCCGAGCTGCAAGATAACAGTGAGGCATTACAGGAGAATATTTGCTCTGATTCACAAATGACAACAATCCCTGTGGAGAGTCCATCCAACAGTGGGATGTCTAATCGTGAGCATTCTGCTGATGTGTGCCTTAATAGCCCGAGTGTAGCCGGTGATACCCAAATTGAGGATGCCACTTTGGAATTAGAAGAGGATGAGGGGGAGATTTGTGTAGGCGACGAGGGCGCTAATGAGGATGTTGATGAGGATGAGGTTGTTTGTGTAAGTCCTGCACCAGTGGCAGCAGTTCTGGCACGTGACAAGAAAAAGGCCATTGTCATGCCTGGGCATAAAACAAAAAAATCCACTTCTTATGTGTGGAATTATTTCTACCCAAATCCAGACAACAATTGTATAGCCATTTGTAGTGTATGTGAAGCCACAGTCAGTCGAGGGAGGGACCTTAACCATCTTGGAACCTCGTCTATGTTACACCATTTAACGAGAGTTCATGGCAAAGTGTTGGGAAAAGCTGAAAGTTCTTCCCAAAAGAATACAAGCACTCCCTCATCAGCTAAGACCCTCCGCTCACCGACATACCGACGGCTACAAAATACACCCACCACACCATCCTCATCAATATCCTCAGTAGCGCTCGGAGTTAGCCCGGCATCCCACTTAAGGCTGGATGACTACGGCACTATTATTGATTCCTCTGAAGAAAGCGTTAGTCCTGCTGCTGCTGTTGTTGCTGCTGGGGGTGAATCGTCATCCCAGAGGCAGGTTAATAAAATGAGCAGTCCTACATTTCAGCAATTAACTGTGAAACAATCATTTGCGAGGGGAAGCAAATATGACAGCAGTCACCCAGTCGCCAAGCGAATCACAGACGCCATGGCTGCGATGTTAGTGTTAGATCTGCGTCCAATCTCCACAATAAACGCAGCTGGTTTTTCACAGTTAATTGAGGTTTTGTGTCCGCGTTACAGAATTCCATCGCGACACCATTTCTCCCATTAAGCTATTCCACAACTATACCAAAAAGTGTGTAAAAATGTAGAAATTGCGCTGAAAAATGCCATTCTGCCCACTGTTCACTTAACCACAGATATGTGGACAAGTGGAAGTGGCCAAACCAAAGACTATATGACTGTGACAGCCCACTGGGTTGGTCATTCACCTTCACCAGCAGGAACAGCAGCAGCATGTACACCACTACGTAACATTTGTCACAGGCAGGCCACTCTTTGTATCACCGGCTTCACTAACAGGCATACGGCTGACAATTTGTTACGCAAACTGAGAGATGTGATTGATGCATGGCTTATACCACTCGGACTCTCCCCAGGGAATGTCATTTCAGATAACGCCAACAATATAGTGCGAGCATTACAGCTGGGTGATTTCCAACATATTCCCTGTTTTGCTCACACCATCAACTTGGTGGTGCAGAGCTTCCTACGAAATAACCGTGAGGTGCAGGAGATGCTTTCGGTGGCCCGTAAAATTTCAGGCCATTTCAGGCATTCAGCCACAGCATGTAGGAGATTACAGCAGCTCCAAGAGCAGTTTAACTTGCCCTGCCACCAACTTAAGCAAGAGGTGGTAACTCGGTGGAATTCCACCCTGTACATGCTTCAGAGGATGGAGGAACAGCGCAAAGCCATCCAAGCATATTGCACAAGTCATGACATTGGGAAAGGAGGGGGGATGTATTTCAGTCTTGCACAGTGGGGAATCCTTTCAGTGCTGTGCAAGGTGCTGAAACCATTTGAAGTTGTGACATGTGAGGTCAGTGCAGACTCTGCTAGTTTGAGCCAAGTCATTCCTTTAATTAGACTATTGGAAAAGCAGCTTGAGAAAATGAAGGAGGAGCTGAAAGCAAGCAATTCAGCAAAGTATGTTGGCCTTGTCGATCAAGTACTTAATTCGCTTCACAATGATCCTCGAGTTATTAAGATCTTGAACTCGGATCAGTACGTTTTGGCCACTGTGCTTGATCCAAGGTTTAAAACCTACATTGAGTCTTTACTTGTAAATGAGCGAGATGTGAACTTTTGCAAGGAGCTATTGCTCAGCAAGTTGGCCGCTGAACTGGGCCTCGGCTTGACGACGTGTCCTCCTTCACTTTCTCAAGCTGTTGCTCGTAAAAAATTAAATTTCCAAAAAAGAAGCAGGGAAGACACAGGGGGCAGACCAGAACAATTTAACATCTGGGCTGGTTTGAAGGATTTTTCAAAAAAATGTGTCACTTTGCCCATAACTCCATCCAATATGAGTATAAACATGCAAAGGATGGTGGAGGATTACTTTCAAGAGGTAGTTGATATGGAAATGTCAGACAGTCCCTTTCCTTACTGGGAAGAAAAGCAGGCCATTTGGAAACCCATGTACAAACTTGCTTTGCAATACCTAAGCTGCCCACCCTCCAGTGTGTACTCTGAACGAGTGTTCAGCACAGCAGGGAACTTAGTCAGTGATCGCCGTAGAAGGTTACTTCCCAAAAATGTGGAGAAAATGATGTTTATAAAAATGAACTACATCTTCCACGAGGAAGGCCTTCACCATCCAAGACATCCAAGCACTGACTGTTCTCTAATGGCGGATTTAAGCGGCGATGAATTGATAGTCTGTGATGATGATGTACACACTGATGAGGGTGAGGATTAAGCTGAAGATGATGCCGATAACATCTTTTTAAAACTTTCTATGTAAGTGTAGGGTGCAATCTACCCCCAAAGAGGAAAGGGACTTGTGGCATTTCCATATCACATACCATCTTGAAAGGCTGCTGTTAGGGCAATTTATCCTTAAGGGTAGGGTGTCATAGACAGAGTGACCCTAAACTGGCTTTGTCCATTTTTCATAATATTGTACAGTCTATAATGGCTGAATTTTTGGGTATTTTATACAAGTGGAGGGGGGCCTAGAGAGACAGAAACCAAACTGGCTTTTTCCATGTCAATTAATATTGTACAGTCTATAATGGCTGAATTTTTTGGTATTTTATACAAGTGGAGGGGGGCCTTGAGAGACAGAAACCAAACTGGCTTTTTCCATTTCTTTACATATTTAACTATAAGTGTAGGGTGTAATATACATTCAAAGACGATGGCTGCATTGCCAATATGCATAGATGGAGAGGAAGACAATCTGTTTTGTGTGTAGAATAGGCCTACCAACGAAGAATTAAACTGTTTTTTTGGATGATTTATTACCTCAACAATTAGATTACTTGTCTCTAAAACAGTTGGAGCACTAAATTGGGTTAATTTAGGCCCAAAAACATGGATTTTCCAAAAAAAATAGCAAAACAAAACCAAACAAAACCAAAACACGCAATGGCGGTTTTGCAAAACCAAAACCAAAACCAAAACACGACGGTAATCCAGATCCAAAACCGAATCCAAAACCAAAACACGGGGGTCAGTGACCATCTCTACTTAAAATGCACATTAAAATCGGGATAAGTGTGTTTGATTCTAACGCTTTCGTTCCGTTCTTAATTTATTGGACAGGTTTCTAATTTGATACAGGTTTATCGCTCACTATATAAGAAAACAAACGGATATGAAAAACGACTGCTAATAAACCCTATCTTTTCATATCTCATTATATGATTGGTCTAAGACCTCAACTGTGTCATTAATAACCCATTTAAGTGAATCTTCCATGCAATAAAAAAAAATATTATAGTATCTTCATAAAGACAGTTGTCTAAGACTTTACTTCTCATTACATTTCTCATCTTAGGAGTTTGATCTTTCCCTATAAGGCATATCTAGTTTTTATCCAAAAAAGATGATCTCTGACGATAAACAGATACTGAGACACTTCAATAAAATAACCATTTTAAATGAGGGTGTTAATTTTGCCATTTCAGAATAGTCACATAAACTACTTGAGCTCGAAATCTATATTGAACCCATCCGGGTGCAAGGATTTCAGATTATAAATTCTCTCCATTTTGGCCATTGCCAACCTCTTCTCTAAATCCTTACATCTCCAATTGTCTTTTACTGTTTTGATACCACAAAAAATTTGATAGAATCAACGTTACACTTATGCTTTTCTTTGACATGCACTGATAATGAGAGTTTTTCGGTGAGTTTGAAAATCCAATCAGATTCTAGCTGTCATTTATTTAGTACATTCTACAAAATGATAGCTAGAATGTGATTGGTTGCTATAGGCAACATCTCCACTTATCAAACCCGGGGGGGGAAAACTTTCAGCTTGATACATTTACCCCCTGATGTTTTAATGTGGTTTAATTTCTCTTTCCTAGGTAAAACACTACGAACTATGTTGTCTTTTATACTTGGTGCTTTTCTATAGCTAAATTTCATTTTTTCGGGCAACAGGATTTTAAGAATAGGGTCACTCATTGATACTTTCCAGTGCTTAGCCATCACATTCTCATATCTTTTAGGATGTTTATTGTATTGAGTGATGAACACTAGATCACATTTCGATTTTTGATTCGAATTGCTATTGTCTTCAGTCCTTTTTGGATTCAGTAGTGACACCCTTTCAATTTCTCCAACTTTGTTATAAGCCCTTTCCACTAAATCCTTTGAGTATCCTTTTTTTAAAAATTGGTCTTTCATGTCCACAACCTGCTTCTCATAAATACTTTCCTCTGTACAATTTTGTTTCACCTGCATAAACTGTCCAACCGGAATGTTTTCAATCCAATTCCTATGATGGTGACTCTTAGCATTAATGTAAGAGTTGCTATCGGTTGGTTTCAAATACATTTTTGTATGTATTTTGCAATGTTTTATATTTAAAGTCAAATGCAGATAGTTGACACATTCCTGACTAACATTATAGGTCAGTTTGATGTTATAGGGATTTTCATTAAGATATTCACAGAACTTATCCAACAATTGTCTCTCACCCTTCCTTACAAAAATGATGTTGTCAATGTATCTATACCAAGACACCAGGTTTGTCCCCATCTCTCTATATATATAGGTCTTCCCATATACTTATAAAGATATTTGCATAGCAGGGGCCAAACATGGTGCCCATTGCTGTTCCTACTCTCTGTAGGTAGAAGCTTTCCGCAAAATAGAAATAATTTTTGCTTAAAATATAAGTTATCCCCTCTAGAATGAACTCACACAAACCAATTTGAACATTATTCTTTTTGAGGGTGCTTCCTTCAATGTTTATTTCCTTCTTTATTGTCAATTCACTCTATCAATAACATATATTGCATGGTTTGTACAATATTATTAGGGGTGTTAAGGGAGTAATGCAAGGAGGCAGCTGATGTATAATGTTTTATAGCAAGGCTTCTAATTTATACATCTGCCACTTCCTTGCATTACTCCCTTAACACCCCTAATAATAGTATCATCCTTCAAAGTCACTTTCTGCTGCCGGCTTCTTCATTCCTTGCGATTGTGGGTTGGTGGTGATTTTAAACCTTCAGGCTTAGCAGGGGTTTGTGTTTGACAGCTTTGCGCTTCTGAAGTTGGGTAAACTGTTGTCGGCATTGTGGTAGTCGTGATAATGACTACCACCGACCCACTGGTGTGGTGATTGCCATTTGTAAGCTAGTAGAAGTTTACTAATGTTTTAGTGTCTGTAAATTTACTGACAGTTGGCAACCATTGTATGCATACCTTCAAACATCCTTTTTAGAACATAGATCATACCCGTTGGCAGGTATGATCTATGTTCTATCTACTCTATCTGGACCTTGGACAGGTAATGCTCATTATGAGTATAGTTAGAGGTACACCACTGCACTTGGCTAGTGAGGAAGAGTGAGTGTGTGCACACTGTTAACACTTGTTCCTCTACTTAGTAAACCTAGAAATAAGGTAATAGTTATCTGTACGTAGCTGTGGAGTGCTGCTTGTGGGTGATTGTTGTGGTAGTGTTGCACAGGAGCTTTGATGCGTAGATGGTGGATACAGCTGACATCCATAGATTGTGAATAAAGATGAACTAGTGTGGTGGTAGTATGTAGATCAAGGTAAGAAGTGATAAGGGGTATAGAACCTAATGTTAGTAAGGAAAGAGCACTATATTCAGGATTCTCATGTATCAGGATTGAAGCTGTGGGCAAAGAAGCATGAAAAGCTGTACATAGGTTTGGGTTAATAGGATGGGGATTAATAGTAAGGTGGTTGTGATCCTGAAAGGGATAGGTAGAGATGGGGTTGAGATTTGTGGTGTGTTTGTAATGTTTGGATTTAAGATTACAGGGCAAATAAAAAATGAAATGTATTTATACTTAGTTTAGCATGGTATATTCAGATAAGAGAAGACTATATATAGACAGAGATTGTAGAAGTATCTACTTAATTTAGCTGCATTGCACTTTAAATTAAAATTGGATTATGTAAAAGGTTAAACCCAGTTTTGGTGTTAAAATGTTTAAATACATTTCAATACTGGTTATATGTAGCTCTGGTAACTAGATACTATATAAATATGAGTTGACTTATTTAAGATACAGTTTGTAAAAACTGTGACTTGTAGCACAATCTGCATTAATTTTGCTGACCTACATCCGCTAATACACTGTTGAATGACAAATCTGGACTCTTTCTGTAACACAAATTGATTAGTGAAATTCCTTATCTGTGAGACAGAGTATATCTTGACTGTAAACCACTAATAAGGCTGGGTACACACTACAGTGTCTTTAGCAGAGTTTTGGATCCCTGAGACGATAAACAACTGTTCGGCCCGATATTGCATTAGTGTGCACGCTCCAGGGATGAACAAGGACTGTTTCAAAGAACTGATAATCGATTGATTTGATTGTTCAGCAGAACTGTAACTCTTGTTCAGCTATTGAACGACATCCTTCCAATCCTGCAGTGTGTATGCACTCGCGATTAGAATCTCCATTGTCCTGGGGGTATATTTACTAAACTGCGGGTTTGAAAAAGTGGAGATGTTGCCTATTGTAACCAATCAGATTCTAGTTGGCATTTATTTAGTACATTCTACAAAATGATAGTTAGAATCTGATTGGCTGCTATAGGCAACATCTCCACTTTTCAAACCCGCAGTTTAGTAACTATACCCCCATGACAATGGAGATCCTAATCGCGAGTTAATGTATCTGTCCAGTACAGGTTAGACAATGACAGCGAATGTCTGATTAATGTGGGTTTACTGGAAATGTGCATATTGAGCTATATTAGTAAATAACCCTCTGTACACAACATGATGTTTGCACTTATTCTAGTATCCTATGTTATTAAATGTATGAACTAACTGTAGAAAGTACAATCTAACATACTTGATGAGACATATCAATATTATTACTGACATGTATGCAACAATTCTTTTTCATTTTAATAAGACGGCATTAGGATGGGATAAAGGCTATTTAATAGTAATAGCCTTTCACTTCTAGACAGAGAAACAGTCTGAATAATTCATTTTAGGGGCACTGGAATTAACATTGTTTCTGGGAGGGTATTCTTCCAGGGGTCTGCTGGACAGACTGTATTCTCTATTTCAGTAAACTGAACTGAAAACTATACCAGGTCTGAAGATAATAGTGAAGATTTTTATACCATACTTAACTATAAAAATATTTTCAGTGTGAAGTTTGTGGAAGAACATCTGCAATTGGCATGACTGCAAGACATAGGTTGAAGAGCAGTTGAAGGGTTTTATGTTATGCTTAAATGTTTTAGTGCTTTTCTGGTTTCCAGGGGGTATAAATTGAATACAAGAATGGCAGGCGAATTATGATACACAATTCTGAAAAATATATGGGCAAACAGCAGATCTCCACTAGCTTCTCACATCCTGTATGTAAAAACTTAAAAGTGTGGCACAGCTTTTGAACTGGTTTCAAATAATAAATGCGTTCTGAATCGTAAACACCTGTGAGATCATTCCGTTAGTCATTCCAGTCATACAGTCCTTACAGAGAGCCCTGTGATGATGGCACCCTAGGACTCTTTAAGTATAGTATCTGATACGTGTTACACGCAAGTTACACACATACATACATACATACATACATACATACATAATCTGGCATATAAATTGTGTATATCTGCGAGAAATTCTCATATTCATGGCATTGGGCAATCACCACCAAAACTTAGTGGTCACTTGAACAATGGTCTATATCAGTGATGGGCAACAGGACCCTTCAACTGTGGCACCCAACTCCTTCCTATTTATTATCAGATTTGTTTATTATACTTGCAACACTTGTTTTAAATGCCTGCTGATATGTTATTACAGTATTTTCTCTGTATTTTTCTTTGATTAAATATATTGATTAACTTATTACTGAGATTACACTGTGCGACCCCAAGGTGTTTCAGGCTGCCTTTGACTGGTCTATATACTCCGAAGGATGAGTAATATGGTGATTACGGGATTAAGAAAATTGAGTGATAGAAATCTATTGCTCATTCAAAATGAATATATGACGCTTTTTCATTTTTTCATAAAGTGACTTTGCTATTTCCTTTACTTTTTCTGTCAAGTATACTAGCAATGCCCCCACAAGGGTCCCTCAGCGTTAATAACCTGTACAACCTTCAGCGACTCGTACATTCGTTGTGTGCTCAAATGGATCATGTACCTATACATGTGCCAGTAATATAAGCACTGCAACACATAAACACATATTTATTAACATATGATGTTACTGGATATAGTGACAAGTAAAATGTAATTCAGACAAATGAATTGGATTCGGAGAATACCATCTGTGTCCCAGCTATTTAGCCAGTGTTATGCTTAGGAGGGATATATTTACTAGGGAAAACTGTGAATAACCACTGTATGTGTATATATGTATATATATATATATATATATATATATATATATATATATATATATATATATATATACAAGTTAACCCGTGCATGATACTCATGCATTCTAGTCAAATCAAGCTACTTAAGGTGTTTAAAAGGTTCTTGTCATGCATTTGGGCCTAGCCCAGGCCTCAACCACCAACCACTCCCCACTGTCACCCCCGGCAACCACCAACCACTCCCAACTGTCACTTCTCCTTCAAGAAATATATATATATTTTTTTTAAATCTTTATAAACACTTTTAACAATTAACAAATTAAATTAACAAATTAAAAACATCTTAGTATACCAAATTTCAGCCCTTTCTGAATTTTTTTTCCACACACACTAAGAATTTAGTAGGTCAGTGTATAACGCCGCCCAGCAGGTGGCGCTGCAGCTTGGTTTTATTTTTTCCACACACAGACAGACTAACACACGCCACTAGACATTTATATTATAGATATTTGCTAATACATCATATGTGAAATAAAAAAATTGGGCCAGCAGATGGAGGATTTCTGTTTCCCACTTCTGTAGTAGAGATGTCTGTTTGTAGCCTATATGGAATTGCTTGAGTTATTTTGAACTGAAGGGTAAATAGTAACAAAAGTAATGCAGATCATCTTTATTAGAGCTCAGAAATAACTTTGTGAGCTACTGTCTAGTGCGAGGACCTTCAATACAGCAATTAGACCATAAAAATAACACTGTACTAGTAACTAGAAATATTTTTCCCTCCAGCAAGCTTGCAAGTTTTAGTTTTGAGCGTTACAGGTCCTGACATACAGTTTTAACACCTTTAAGTGTAACTCAGAATAATGTGCACATGCTGAATGATTTTTATCCTGGCATTTAGCTTGTACAAGTAAAAATCTACAAGTATTACAATATTTTACATATATATATATATATATATATATATATATACACAAGTTAACCTGTGCATGATACTCATGCATTCTAGTCAAATCAAGCTACTTAAGGTCTTAAAAAGGTTCTTGTCATGCATTTGGGCCTAGCCCAGGCCTCCTCATGGGAAGAGCGTTACTTCTCGACGCAAGCGCCCTTTTTAATGTGTGTTCATGAGGTAAAATTACCTCACGAAAATGAGTTTGAGCCCTCAACTCGTAAATTTATCCTTTACTACCCCTCCCACGGGGGGAAGGGGGGATGATGGAAGTTAACTGACTTCACTATTCTATTTTTTCTGTCAAATAATGTCAGTATACCAAATTTCAGGTCAATTGGATGAGCCCTTTCTGAGAAAATAGTTTTTCCACACACACACACACACACACACACACACACTAACACATGCCGCTAGGCTTTTACTCTTATATATTAGATAATGTTAAGAATTTAGTAGGTCAGTGTACAACTCCACCCAGCAGGTGGTGCTGCAGCTTGTTGTTTTTTTTTCCACACACAGACTAACACACGCCGCTAGGCTTTTATATTATAGATATATATATATATATATATATATATATATATATATATATAAAATGTACATTTGCGATGGTACCGACACTTCTCCTCTTGCCTTCATTGTAAAACTATCAAATTCCATTCACTAACATGTAATAAAGATAAATCAATAAATAATTAAAAAACAGGCAGTGTTGCTTGCTCTGAACTTGGAGACAGCCTTTGCCAGAACCTTTTGCTCATTCCTTTCCCAGATCCTGATGTAATGTGGCTTCATAGTCCTAAAAGCAATCAAAGCACTATACCAGTGGTTGGCCACAGGCTTCCCTCCCCTACTCAACAAAATTAAGCAAGACTTAGGGCAGCACGGTGGCTTAGTGGTTAGCACTTCTGCCGTGCAGCACTAGGGTCATGAGTTCAATTCCCGATCATGGTCTTATCTGTGAGGAGTTTGTATGTACTCCATGTGTTTGCGAGGGTTTCCTCTGGGTACTCCGGTTTCCTCCCACACGCCAAAAACATACTGATAGGTTAATTGGCTGCTAACAAATTGACCCTAGTCTGTGTGTGTGTGTGTGTGTGTGTGTGTGTGTGTATGTTAGGGAATTTAGACTGTAAGCCCCAATGGGGCAGGGACTGATGTGAGTGAGTTCTCTGTACAGCGCTGCGGAATTAGTGGCGCTATATAAATAAATGGTGGAGATGATGATGATAATGATGAAGACTTGCTCCAATGTAAGAAGCATTATATATCCTAAGTAGGTAGAAAAAATATCATAAAAATGAATAAAGTCCTCTACTTGTTTCAAACATTGCCAGTTGGTGTACCAACTCCAGTATTATTATTATGATCTTATATTTTCTAAGGTGTCACAAGGATTCTGCAGAGCCATACATAGGGGTCAGAACATACAACAAATTACAGAATTACATAAGTATGTGCAGATAAAAACAATGGGTACAGATAAGCAGAATAATAAATGCCTGGATGCAATTAACAGAACAAATCGCATAGCATCCAAAAACAATTCAGCAGAAAACAAAACAGGAACAGAGAGGACAACGGAAAGTGGGCAGACATGAAGCACAGAGAACAGACATGAAACATAGGGTAGAGCACCCTGCCTGTGTGAATTTACATTCTAACAGGAAGGGATAATGAGAGACAAAAGGAGCAAATGGGAATAAAAGGCATAGTGGGGTTAACTATGGTGCAGAGGTAGAGAGGCCTCAATGGGGCATGATGGTGCAGTGGCTTAAGTGGTACAGAGTCCTGAAGGGTCCAGAAGATGCAGAGGCCTATTTGGGCAGCCATTCAGAAAGATGAGGGGCTTTGAAGGTGCAGAGGCCATGCTGTTGTCTGGGCCTTGATAGTGTAGAAGCCCAGATGGTGACAAGGAGGTACGACAGTGAAAACCTAATATCAATCATACTTCATGCAATAAGTTAATTTGGAATTACAAAAAGCCTTGCTTAATTAAAGAACTTCCAGTCACGTCCTATGTTGGGGGGCAGCAGCTTTATCCGTATTTGGTGGTCCTGCCCCTAAATTAAAATATGTTGAAACAATTTTAATCACTTATTTCTAAAGTCACTAGTTCCCACAGAGAGAGTCAACAAATCTGCAGAGTAGCTCATCATGCACATAAATGTCACTGTAAAATCTGAAATTACATGCAAATGGAAAAAGGTTAATCGCCACTCACAACATGAGGCAATCAGCTGACAAAACAACACAGTCAAAGTATGGGTAGTACTTCATTTCATCTGGTGGGTTATAAACCAACTAGTGCCCCTAAGCCCCCACTACCCCAACACCCCCTCTTTAACTTCATTCCCCTCCTCCTTCTCATGCTCCACTTCCTCATCCCCTCTATTCCTCCTTCTCCCACACACCCCAACCATAATTCTAATAAATACTATTCATAAAGACTAGAGGTGTTCATTTTATTATTTGTTTATTGAATTATTTTTATCAACCACAGTTGTAGACAAACAGCATGAGAGACTAACTGTTCTGCTTTGTGCACACTTCTTTAATTATTACTACTTACTAATTATATAAAAACAACAATTGTTTTTATATAATTGATATGATACACTTTAGACAGCTTGGTCTGTAGCGCTGCACTCTTTATTATTTGATTGTCAGTTTTTGGGTGGACGCAGCCACCAGTTTTTTGCAGCAGCTTGTCCTTGTCTGATTTCTACTATTTCCATCTATTTGATACTGTGAATTTATCTGATCCAGTATCTTTAGCTATATAGCATATAATATATTCGCGCCACGATAAGGGTTTTGTTTGGTTTTTTATTGTCATTACTACTTACTATTGCCCTATGTTCTACATTTTCTTGCTATATCAAAAATAAAGAGATTACCAATCCTCAATCAGATAGACTGTGCTGTTTCCTAATACAACAGGAATTCAGTTGTGGAGTCCTTCCAAAAATAAGACCTTTTCTTTGCTCTTGATCCATAGTCCAAATGGGAAACAAAGTATAACCCTAAAATTTCCATCAAAAATAACCCACCCACACACTATGAACGACAGATGACCAGAGCCAGAATTCTCTGGGATACTGTAACGACCTGCCTCCTGGACTCTTGGACTTTATTATTTGTTTATTTTATGTGTTGCAGCAGTACCGCTATTCACCAGAGGTGCTGCTATTGTGCCTTACTTGTTTGTATCGGGGGTTAACCTGCCCTGAAATTATTCCTTGCACCTGGGTGTGTCCCTTCTTAAATCTGTCTCTCCCAGCAGTCTTTGCTGGTTATTGTTGTCCCATCCTGTTGTATCATCCTGAGGTTATTCTCTGTGGTCACTTCCTCCTGTTTGTGCTCCTGGATTTATGCTGCTGGAGATCTATCTCAACATACAATCTGCTGACCTGTTCCTTATGTGAACCTGGGACTTATCTGTGCATTTCCCTGTGCATGCTGCCTGGAATATTTCCTCACCTCCCATTTACCTGCAACTGCTGTGTATCTGGTAAATTCTGCAAGTTATTATGTCATCAACTGTTCATACTCTCCAGCAACAAACATTGTTTGTTTTTTCACCTATCAATGGCTCATTAGCTGTATTTCTACATTGATCCGTGACAGTATAACCAGCCCACAAAACAGCTTAGGAGTCAGGTGAAAGTTTTGTTTTATTTCTGGGACCTTTTTTCTGCAATCAATTTTTTCATTTGTTTTTTGCAATATGTCTGTTTCACCAATCTTGGAATTGTCACTGCTACAAACTTTACAGATGGACATTATCTTGCTACGTCCTCAGCTTGCTAGATTTTCCTCTTTACTTGGGAGACTGTCTGATTATGTCTCTTCTAATACAGAAGCTGTTGGTCTGTCTCAATCCACCTTTACTGCTGCTGAACCTGTGCAAACAGCACCTCTTAATTGTGCTTCTACAAATTTGCTGTTTAGTAAGAACTATGGGGTGGCTAATTCCCGGTTCACAGGTGGTCCATGCCCTCATCTGACCGAAGAGGAGCGACAACGCAGAATAACAAACAAGTTGTGTCTCTACTGTGCCAGCAATGCACATTTTTTGCAGGACTGTCCTATCCATAGACCACGTCAGCTTACTGAACCATCCCCTGTTGTTTCCACTCGGCATTCCAAATTTGTTTATGCTCCACCATTTCTGTTCTCTGGGAAGAGACCCAATCTGCCAGCTCCAGCCGCCTGCCCTGAGGCGCCAGCTCCAGCCGCCTGCCCTGAGGCGCCAGCTCCAGCCGCCTATCCTGAGGCGCCAACAGCCTCTGTCTCCTGTTCCGAGGTGCCAGCCTCTGTCTCCTGTTCCGAGATGCCAGCCTCTGTCTCCTGTTCTGAGGTGCCAGCCTCTGTCTCCTGTTCCGAGGTGCCAGCCTCTGCCTCCAGCCCTGTGGTCCCAGCCTCTGCCTCCAGCCCTGATGTCCCAGCTTCTGCCTTCAGCACATCAGCCACCACAAGCTGTCTGTTAAATGAACACAGGGAGCAAGAGGTTGCATACAATTCTGCGCATACCTCTACCAGATCTGGTATAGAAAGAAATTTTAAAGCCAGATACAATTGTCTTGACAGATCCGGTGGACCTATGCATCGGATATTGTGTGTAACATCATAGCTCTGTGTGTGATATTTCATAGCATTGATATCCGGAGTCGGGTTCCATGGGTGGAAGAGGCCGAGGTTGTTGGCAAGTAGGAAGGTGACATTGACGCCAGTCCACTAGATTCACAGGATTATTCAGTCTTCAAGGCTTATATGATTTCATCCTACCTTGCATGCAACTATCTTTTGTGCTGACTTAAAATGCAATGTTTAACCAATATATGTAAATAAAACAGGACACGGAATGTGATTATATTCACTTTAAGATACTTAAATATTAATAAACCTCCTAAGTCAAGTTCATATACAAGTGGTGTAGAGGTGCTTGTATTTGGCCAATGGTAATGCCCCATGTGTTATTTAACATTTAACATTGAAACTGAAGATTAGATCTATCTATCTATCTGAAAGAGATAATATGTAATAAATGACTAATATGTCATATCTATTTCAACAAAATGCCTACATTATCACCACCTCCAACAGGTGGCCAGGAAGGAGGCAATGGAGAAGCCCCAGCAGGAGGAGGCAGGGAGCACATAACAGGCGCTTAAAGAAAAAAATATGTAAATATCTTGATTGTATAATTTGGTATTATATTCATTTATTTATTGTTTTGCAGCATAAAGTGTAGGCCTCAAAAATAATTTCTTTACTAAATGTGTCTTGGCTTAGGCCTAGGCAAAGAATGCTATTCTACAGGTGTCTAACTTCATGGGTCTAAAAAGTGTTTGTTGCAAAGCAATTCCCTACAAAATATCAGCATGTGCCTCCAAAATGCAGTCCTCTGGCTAGTACTGTGTTCACACTAACATGGATGTTTCAGAGAATTTCTCTTAATATAGCACCTCTAAACACTGCAGAGCTAGAAAAATTTGGGAACAAACTTCACCCATAGAGAAAAGATATGTTGGTAACATGTAAGAATGTTGTGGAGTTGAAATGTAGTATTTTAATTAAAATTCCAGGTGTAGAAGATTTACCGCCCTTGCACTTGTTATTTAAAAACCCTGGCCTGTGTATTTTAATTGTTCTAAGCCAATGTGTACTAATGAAACATATTTGTCAGTATAATATGTTCTAAAATGTTTTTGTTATCATGGAATACTGCAAGTTCATATGGTAATGCATATAAATATGCAATAATTGTCATGAGTGTTTAGGAGTAATAAGGTGAATTAGGGTAATTAAGGAATTGCACGCATGTACGTTTATAAGTGGGCTAGGAGTAAATTGCAATTGCTCCAAAATGCGTTAGATTTTACGTCACGAGTTACTACTGTATTCATCTAGGAACGTATTCCTTATGTGCATTTGTCTTTGAATACTGATGTGTGTATGCACAGGTTATGAGTTTTTTTAAAAAAAATACATTTGTATTACATTCCTTGATGAATCAGGCCATTTATATACAATTATTTGTGTGTTTCCATTTACAATCCAAAGCAGTTCCAGCCTTTATATTCACTTATCTGCTCTTCCATTTTTCCCATTCTGGGAATAGCAACGGAGGTGTCAGGAATTTTATTTTTTGTGTAGCAGATACCGGGTTGGTGGATTCCAACTGCAAGCAGAGTCTGTCAGGCGCTGCCTGTGCTTTCCTCCCTCTGCGTAGGGACGGTCTCCGGTTGCCTATCCTGATGCGTCTAGTCGCCTAGCAACCAGACACGTCTCTTCCAGCCGGAGTGCCGGCTGTACGGCCCATGTGTGTCCTGCTATTAGACTTTGGCACCAAGGTGCCAGAGTATTAGGTCTAATCTCTGCTCCAGTGTTCTTCAGCTTCTTTGTGTCCTGATATTATCTGCTATTATTGGATTCTAAAATGGTTTGCCTTGACCTCCCTCTGGATATTGTTTGGCTCTGATCACATCTCTTTAACCGACCTCTGGATTCCCTGTGACTTACCTTTCGGAAATTCCCTCTGTACTTCGCATCACGATCGGCTTGGACCTGGACTGTTTGACCACTCTCTCTTTATCTACTTCTCTGGAAGCTGCCTTGGAGAATAGCAACCTGTGCATAACTTGCAGCAAAATCCAAACCTCCTTGCAGGGATCAATGGCGAAAATCAGGGGCACATTAGACTCCACGCCTCCAAGTTCAGCAGTGTTAATCCCAGCAAGTAGGCACCATTCCACTGTTTTCTTTTGTGACAGAGACTTTAATGAACAAGGTGTGCAGAGGATGAGTCTGAGGACTCAAATAATAGCAAGTCCAGAAATAACTAGGTCAGAGAGTCAGAGAAGTACTAGTCCAAGAGCCAGTGTTCAATAGCCAGGGATGTAGTAGTCAGAAAGCCAAGGCTCAAAGCACAGGAAATTAGCCACATAGATTCAGAGTACTGGCTCAAAGAGATAATCTCAATAAACTAGTAATGTGTTGTTTATAGAAAGCTGCTTATATAGGCTTGTAATAAGCCTCACATGCTTGCAACTCATTACTAGCAGCATGTCATTATACTAGTCCCTGATGTAGGTCTACACAAATGATGTGATAATAAAAATGGTGCAATATGATGTTATTTGAGCCTGTGAATAACTGTGTAGAAGCTCCATTCTTGTAACCCAGACTTGACAATCTAAGTGCTAGCAACATCAGATTATTCATGGAGATTGGTGGTATGCAGAACACTAAGCCATGTTAGAAAATAGGGATTTTGAATGGGGATTTTGAATGCTAACAGTGAGGCTTTCAGGTCACATGGACTCATGGACAAAGAGCAGGATAAGTTAGGGAATGAACACACACAGGATCTGACATGTAGAGCCAGTTAGTGGATATATTGTCACCTAGTGTGCAAAACCTGCTGTTATTCTGGGTTCTGTCTTCCAAGGTGCTGGTACTGGTCTTCCACTATCCAATCATCATTTAAAAATGCAATGCAAGCATATTGGAGAAGCATAATCTAATATTACAATAAATTGAAAAAGTAAATAAGACAATTAATAAACATACCAATCAATAGTAATCTTTTGTTACACACCGAATAACATTTCTTTCATTCTTAATAAATGTGCCCAATTAAAACAAACTATACTACAATAAGTGTTATTTTCAATTGGATGTGGCATACTGGGACACTATATAATGTCATTGATGTATCTCCTCAACAGAATAAGCTATGGAGGAGATATATCACCCAATACACTGCCAGCTTCTCAGCAACACATACATAAATTAGCAAAGAATGGTGCAAAACAGGTCCCCATGATCATCCCATTTTGGAGGTAAGCGAATAAAACAAATGGAATCTAAAATATTTTGCTTTTCAGTTTAAGACAAATTACTAGTGTTAAGGTAGTAAGAAATAAATTTTAATCCTATGCCATGAGAGATAATACTTTTTAATGTTTGCATATTTTTAGTTTCTAGGTAATAATTTGGTGCCCAAACAATTTGTGAAGGTCATGATATCACTGTTGAAGTGTCTATCAGGTATAAAGGTAATTTTGCAACAAGTGGCTGTAAACATCTATCACCATAATGGGATAATCATAATAAGTGTGGGAGCCAATACCTAAGACTATGTGGCAACCAGGAAGATCTGCTGTATGGTAAGCTATATAATATATAAACCACTGATACGCCATGCAAAATATATTTGTATTGGGATGCATTGCTTATATTATTAATTTTAGCTTCAAATAATAAATGTTTCAAGTCTTTCCGCAACAATTTATCATCAGACAACAATCTGAAGGCTTCCTGATGGTAGTTATGTCTGCCCTGTGCCTCTACACCACCTCCTTTATCTGCTTCATTGATTATTACATTTGTGTTAGTTTTAAATTTCTTACGTTCATATAAATGTTTTCTTCTATGGTTATTGGAACTTTCCAAATGGTGCTATATAAGGTTTTTATATTGATGGGGGTAAAAGACTGAGTGAGGTCTATTTTACTAGATTTGGTCTTCTTAACTAGTATTTGTTGTATTTGTTGCTTGGATATACCATTTTATAGTTTGCTTTCTTAGAAACTTTTATAAATGCAAATATGTATTAAACTAATTCAGGCCCTTTTGACAAAGGTTGAATGAGCTCACCTGTTAATTCTAAAATGGAGATATATAATTCTGCTCCTTTTTCGATATATAATAGAAAATAATGATACAATCTCAATTTATTTTAATTCTATGAAGGTTTTTCCTAAATATATATGTTTAAAAAGTATTTTGATACTGTATCTCTTTACTGAATATGCACAAATTGGCTGTTTTATAAAAATATAAAAAACATTGTTTTTTCTCTAAATTAAAACACAAAATATAAACATGGATTAGATTGATATATACAGTATATATATTTAATATTTTGTGTTTTAATTTAGTCCTTTAAACCTTTTTTGCACTGTTTTCTCATATTTTGACTAGCACATGAGCTGAATTAAATTGATTTTAAATATTATACTTTATAATTCGAGATGTTCATTGACCCACGTGTTTTGGTTTTTGGTTTTGGATCTGGATTAAGTTCCTGTTTTGGTTTTGGCAAAACTGCTTTCGCGTGTTTCGGTTTTGGATCTGTATTTTTTTAGAAAAATAGCTAAAATATGCTAAAATTACAAGATGTTGCTCTTTCTTTGTGCCTCCATTATTATTAACCTCAATAATACTAATTTCCAGTCAATTTTGAACACCTCACAGATCACAATATTATTTTAATCCACTTTCGGACAAAGACTGCAGCGAGCTGGATGCTAAGAAACAGAGCAACGACACAAACACATGGCAGTTCATAGCACATCTTGAAAACATTGCCACACAGCAGTGTCAGAAAAGAAAAGTGGTGCAAGATGGAATTGTCCTTGGGCCCTCCCTCCCACCCTTATGTAAGATATTGAAAAGGACATGTACAGTTTAACAAAGCAAGCACTCCAGCGACAAGGAGTGCCAATTTTGTGGCTGAAGTGCTTGGTTTGTTTGAGCCCCCACAAAACAAGCTACCAATAGCTTAGCTGCCTTAAGCCCAACAGTGATGTTAATGAACTCTACATAATTAAACCAAGTCTGCTCATGCTGCATCTTTAATCTCCTTCTCATCTCTGGATACCTCCCTCTCATGTCTGAAGAACTGCCAAACTTATATAGACACAGGAATGGATATTACAACGGGAGTGGCATTACATCTGCTTCAGATAGACTGTGACACGGGACATGTGGGCAGCATGGAATCCGTCATGTTGGAATACACTGCATTGAACAGAGATTTAAACAAATATATAGACACAGTTGAGTTGACTGTACGTGAGCCATCGGATGAGATCCCAGATTTAAGAGAGCTTGTACATGAGAGATACACTGTGCATCAGTAGAATAATACAGAGGAGGCCCTGAGGCAGGATGATAAATATGACCAGTTTAAAAAACAACTATGAGACCTGACAAAAACAAATGGGTGTGTCACCGGCCCCTGCAGACTAAGCTTTGGAAGATGAAGGCAAGGAGCTTGTCATCACCAAGAGCACTCCTATAACACAGTTGCTAAGAATAGCAAAGCACACAACAGTATATAGCACATGTAGGTAACATTGGCACACAGCGGTAGCTGAAAGGAAAAGTGGTGCAAGATGGAATTGTCCTTGGACCCTCCCACTCACCCTTATGTTGGATCTTAAAAAGGACATGCACATTTTAACAAACCAAGCACTTTAGCAACAAGGAGTGCCACTTTTGTGGCTGAAGTGCTTGGTTTTCTTTGGGCCCCCCTCAAAACAAGCTAACAATGGGTTTAAGGCCCCTAAGCTATCACAGCTTTTAATGAACTCTAGTAGGGAAAGATGTTGTTGTCATCATCCTCAGCCTACTTCTCACTCTCATCAGTGTGTACATCGTCTTCATTATTAACTCATCCCCGCTGGAATACATCATTACAGAAGTATCTGTACTTTGATGTAATTGGCGGCAAGGCCCTTCCTTGTGGAAATTGTAGTTCATTTTTATGAACATCATATTTTCCACATTTTGAGGAGGTAGCCTCCAACACCAATTGCTGACAAGGTTCCTGGGTGTACTGAAAACTCTTTCCGAGTACACACTGGAGGATGGGCAGCTTAGGCAGTGTCAAGCGAGTTGGTACATGGGTCTCCAAATTCCTTTTTTTTCCTCCCAGTATGTAAAGGGACTGTCTGATGTGTCTATTTCTATGCTGCTGTTAAAATAATCCTCCACCATCCTTTGGATGTTGATAGTAGGATCAGGTGGACTTACGGCAGAGGTGTCATGGTTTTTGGTCAATTATTTTAGACCAGATCAAATGTCAAAATGTTCTGCTGAGTCATCTGCATCATCCTTGGGTCTCTTTGTAAAGCTAGGTTTATTTCTAGCAGCAGTTGACTGAGAAACTGAAGGAAGAGACGCCGTCATGTCCCGTAACACTTGAGCTCTCATCCTTCTCACCAGGAGCTCCTTGCATCTCTTGAGATCTGGGTCAGTTGGAAAAGACATAGCTCTTAAACCTAGGATCAAGCAGAGTGGCCAAAATGTAGTGACCGATTTCAAAAATTTGATAGCTCTTGGATCCTGGCGAATCGAATAAAGTACTTGATCTACAAGTCCGACATACTTAGCATAATTGTTTTGTTTCAGTTTCTTCTTCAGTTTCTCAAGCTGCTTTTCCAAAAGTCTAATTAAGGGAATCACTTGGCTTAAGCTAGCAGTGTGTGAACTCACTTCACAGTTGACTACTTCGAATGGTTTCAGCACCTTGCACAACATGGAAAGTATTCTCCTTCCCACGCTTGAGTAAAATACATTCCCACTCCTTTCCCAATGTCAAGACTTGTGGAGTAAGCTTGGATGGCTTTTCGCTGTTCCTCCATCCTTAGAAGCATATACAGGGTGGAATTCCACCTTGTTGCCACCTCTTGCTTGAATTGGTGGCAGGGCAAATTAAATTCTTCTTGTAGCTGTTGCAATCTCCTACATGCTGTTTCTGAATGTCGGAAATATCCAGCCAACAGACAGCACCACCTGCATGTACCTGTTATTTTTCAAAAAGCTCTGCACAACCAAGTTTGTGTGAGCAAAACAGAGAATGTGATGGAATTCACCCAGCTGTAATGCTCTCACAATATTGGTGGCATTATCAGAAATTACATATACTGATGAAAGTCCAAGCGGGATAAGCCATGTTGCAATGACATCCCTTACTTTTTGTAACAGATTGTCAGTTGTATGCCTCTTAGTGAAGCCAGTGATACACAGAGTAGCCTGCCTCGGAAAAATCTGACTTTGTTGGGTACATGCAGCTGCTCTTCCTGCTGGTGAAGGTGAATCATCAACCAAGTGGGCTATCACAGTCATATAGTCTTTAGTTTGCCCATTTCCGCTTGTCCACATATCTGTGGTTAAGTGTACAGTGGGTAGAATGGCATTTTGTTGCCCAATAATTACATTTTTACGAACCTTCCTGTACAGGTGAGGAATAGCTTTTCTAGTAAAATGGTGTTGTGATGGAATTTGGTAATGGGGACACAAGAACTTAAAAAACTGTCTAAAACCAGCTGCATTAATAGTGGATATTGGACGCAGATCTAATACTAGCCGTGGCGTATGTGATCCACTTTGCAACTGGGTGACAGCTTTCATACTTGCTTACTCTAGCAAAGGATTGTTTAACTGTCAATATATATGTGTAATGTTGTTCATCTAGGCTATAGTAAAAATAATATGCCCCTTACATATTAAATGGAATTAGATTTATGAAATGGAGATAAAAATGACTTAGAAATACTAGTTGAAAGAAAGCTAACTAGCAGTACAGTGTCAGGCAGCTTCTGCAAAGGCATAATGGTATTACCATTTTAGAACTCAATAGTTTGACCATATGTTATTTATGGGGCACAGTTTTTTGCATCACACTGTAAGAAGGACATAGAAGAACTAGAGAGGAATAAGAGGGGAACAACTCATTAATAAAGAGGATACAAAGGTTAACTTAAACAGACATTTAAAAAACTGTGTTTGTTTACTTTGAAAAAAAAACATTAAAAAAATGTAAAGATAATTACTATGTATAAATATATTCAAGGTCAATACAAATACTTGTCTAACAAACTTTTTGCAACAACGACCATAAAGTGGATAAGGAGTCATCAATTCCAAATTGAAAGAATACATTAGCATTGATCTTTTAGTGATATAGTGCTAATCATATTACGCAGCACTGTATATGTAGTCATTTACTTCAGTTCCTGCCCCATAGGGATTAATGTGGATGACTACATATCCTATGTACTATAGCAATGGGTGAAAAATGTTTTTAAAAAATCAGCTAAATCTCGGAATAGATTCGAGTCCCCATTTTCTGTACATACATAGTTTTTTCCTCTAAATGCTAATTTTTTGCTAACTTTTTGCTACATTTTATAATTAAAATGTATTTAAATATATGATTAGCTTACGTTGATCTTAATGGTGCACTTACTTTGTTGAAGAAATATTGCAGAAGAACAATTTTTTTATATTGTATGTGTAAAATACTCAAATCAATGGGGATAATCTGAAATGAAACCTCTTCAATAGCCCATTGACAAAATGTGGCTTCATAAAACATCTGTTCTGCCTAGTGTGTCTGGCTCCCTTTGCAACCTCTTAACATTTCGAGTCTCCGTTTGCAGATCTGTAATCTCAGCTGGGGGGAGGCTTTTAATTCATTCAGTAGGAATGCTGCAAACTGATAGTTCATTGAGAACATTAAAGTAATTAGTGTACGATCAAAGGAAAGTCAGAAGCAATTTTTCGTCTGTCCCCCACTGAGACACAAATGGTTCCACAGTATGATGTCCGTGACTTTTAACTCCGCAATACCACTGAGAGGCCAAAATCTCATTTGCACCTTTCTTGCTTACTTGAAGCGCCTGTACAGTACGCAGCATTTTAGAATAACCATCCTACTGACTCAAGTTCTTGAACTTTATTACTTGTTTCTCCCCTTCAGGCAGACTTGCAATTTTCTGTCTGGAGAATTATACAGATCTTGACACTGCAATCACCAGCTTTGCCACTTCAGGTTGCTGCTTTGATTGTGAAATTAGCATATGATAAGTGATTATACTAGCTTTGGATGTGCCATTCATAGGTTGTCCTTACAATGCCGCTGTATGTTGTTAAAGATTTTCTGTCAGATGCTGAGCTCTAACTGCTAAACTGCTACATAAAATCAGATTTCCCACAAGTTAATTGAATTAATTTCTTCAATAATCTAGAAAGAAGAACCCAGAAGCATAGTTTCATGTATAAAAATAAAATAAAAACAATATATGTTAAAATTTTTCTAAGCAATAGAAAAGTTATTTCCAATTTCACTTATGCAAAGTTAACAAGTTGGATGCATGAACTTTGCTCGGTTATAGATGAGCATTTCACACCACAATCTTGCTTCACCAGAGTAATGTTGGAGGAAAATGTTTAAATTTGATAAAACTTCACTGGTTTGATGATCACAATCGTGTTTGGGGTAAAATTGTTTCTGAGTCAACTTTATGGTTCAAATTTCTGACTGTCATTTGCAGTTTGTGTTCGCCAGTTGCGTCAAAAGTTTTCTGTCCGCATTTGAAGTTTACCGTTTGCGGTTCACTTTAAATTCAGTCTTTTTTAAAATATTTTTATTTTTAAATACTATTTTTAAACCATTTTAAATGATTGAAAATTATTTTAAAAATTTTTCAAATTAAACTGCACACTACTTTGTTTGAAATTCGCTGTTTGCATTCGAGATTCGCTGTTCACCATTAAAAACAGTTCAAATGTATCAATTTAGGTTCAAACATAATCGAGCAGGATCAAACATGGCCAAACCTCTTCTACTGTCTTGAATTTAGTTGGATTTTTTTAATTGATAAAAAAAATTGAGAAATGTTGTTGAATTTTTGTAATTATTTGTCAAAGCAGTTGAGAAACGATAGAGGTCTGGTTCAAGCATCTCTAGACAGAAGTTTGACATTACTACTCTATGCTGTTGCTAATGTTTAAATGCTCAGCTTGACGACCTGTTGGACTGTCCCCTACCACTTCACACTTGCCTATAAATGGACATGAAGCAGGTGGTTGACATTGAATAGTCTGTGCTGCCATTAACATTTTAGCTCTGTTTGGCTACAGATTGTTTTAACCCCATTCACTTTATCTCCTGCTTGCCTGTTCGTAAGCAATTTTGAAAATTAATTGAATATGTGCTAAGATCCTAGCCAAACACACTTAAATATATAAATATTGGTCTGCTCAAAAAAAGGGGAAAATGGGATTTTTGCGTTGAGCTTTGTCGGTGTCATTGGTATATTGTTAACAGATTCTTTATTGCTTGTAGTTTTGTGAGTTGTGCTCATTTCTTAAGTAAATACTTTGACATTGTGAATGAATCCATCGGCAGAGAATGTCAATGCGAGGAACTTACCCAGTGCTTTACCATATGTAGTTGCAATTCTCGTGCTAGACCTTATACAGTGCTTGTCTGTTCAGGAAACTGTAATGGTCACACTGAACTTCCTTGGTGACAAGAGGTGCAGCTTCTTTGGGACCCGCAACTCGCCTCAATTGTCAGCATATAATGTCTTGAGTTTCATTTAGTTTGTCATATCCTCAGTCTTACTGAAGCTCCCTCTGGTGATCATGCTATTACTGTTGTCATAGTAACCAAATGGAAGCCTGTTAATAGTTAACAGGCTGCTTCCTATTAGCAGCTGCAGACTAATCAGTAGTAGGGCCTTCAAAAATCAAGAGAAGGCAAGAAATTGTCAGATTTATGTACATAGAGACCCTTATAAATATTAGATTTTGGTCTCACAAATGTCAAGTTTATTTTACACTAAACTAACACTAAACTGACTAACGATCCTAATGAAATCTGTTGCAACAAATATACAAAACACATAGTAAAGTCTTGTAGTGTTTTGTGTGCTGATAAAGTAAATATATTTGGACAATATTCCAGTTGTAAGATAAGTCAACTCAATGAAGTTGCTGGCAATATCTCTTGAGTGGTCAGTGATCAGATAAGGTGTATCAAAATGGCTGGAAAGTAAGTCAACACACACAGGTCTGGTGTTGCAAGAACTCTGAGTTTATCAAAACAAATCAACATCTATATATAGCGTTTTAGTCCTATAGACATTTTATTACTGCGCAAGCGTAAATCATGACATTGTAGTTCAGATCCTATTGTTATAGGTTCTGTAGTGGACCAAAACCAGAATAGTGTCTAACTACAGCATGTGTCTAGCATCATTTGAGTATAAACTTGAGTTTTTACAAATAGGGAGACCCAGGTCCTGATGGAGTTTATTGGAAAGATGGTCTGCCTGAAGCTCAGTTATGAGACCGCACCAGAACATAGGAAATATTGTATGAGTAAGTTAGGTTTGGAGTATAAAAAGGAAACAATCAACTTAGTCTACAGTATATTTCTAAAGGTTTCATGCAGTAGTTCAGACAATATTAGGTAAAGAAAAGAATGTTAACATATAGGTCAGTAGCCAAAACACAAGACTAGAAGCTATTTACAATGGTATGTCATGTTTCTCAGTCTCCTGTATTGCAGCAAGGTGATTTTTGTGTTGAAATAATTTTTGAAGCCCACTTTAGAAATCCTGTGTTTACACCTGACTCTCGCCCTCCCAAATGGTGGCCCTGCTTTTTTGGAGGCCTCTTAACACCTACAAAATAATAGTCATCTCCTATTAGTGTAATGTGACATCATGTCCACCAATTATGTCAACCATTATCAGGGGCAGGCTGGGCTTGGGAGCAGGGGGGCATCTGCTCCCCTGGGCAGGTCCCTTAGCGGGCTACCTTGTGCTGGGTCACTGGGCCATCTGCATTTTTTTTTCTTTAAAGTAGGCTGCTGAGTCGAGTTTTGCCCCCCCAGGCTAAAATTTGCCAGCCCTCCACTGAACATTATGGGGTAAATGTATTAACCTCCGGATTGTTTCCCTTTATAAGGCAGCGCCGCTTTAAATTTAAGCGCTGAAGACGGCAAACTCGCGGGAGTTCAACAATCCGGAGGTTAATACATTTACCCCTATATGTCATATGTTTTTGACTTTTGCACAATATATCACAATAGGTTATGCAGATAATTTTTAAAACACAAACAAGCCAGTAAATCTAAATCCATGGCTGCAATTATAAAATCAAATTGTAGTTAGCACTTTTAAAATAATTTAGAATGACTTTTTAACAAAAGCTTCCTATTCTTGTACAATTAAAAACATAATCTTGTTTCTCTTTCAATGGACACATTGCAGTAAAGAAAGTAAGTACTGTTTATCATCATCATCATCATCTTATTTATATATATATATAGCGCCACTGATTCCGCAGCGCTGTACAGAGAACTCATTCACATCAGTCCCTGCCACATTGGAGCTTACAGTCTAAATTCCCTAATATAGGCACACACTCACACACAGACAGACAGACAGACAGACAGAGAGGGAGAGACAGACAGACAGAGAGGGAGATACAGACAGAGAGAGAGAGACTAGGGTCAATTTTTGATAGCAGCCAAGTAACCTACCAGTATGGTTTTTTTGAGAGTGTGGGAGGAAACCGGAGCACCCAGAGGAAACCCACGCAAACACAGGGAGAACATACAAACTCCACACAGATAAGGCCATGGTCGGGAATCGAACTCATGACTCCAGTGCTGTGAGGCAGAAGTGCTAACCACTAGGCCACTTTGCTCTATTATTCATTCTGTTATTTACCAACATTTCTCAAAGGAGCAAATATATCCTGAAATCTGTCAGTCAATTGGCAATCAGCTTTCATTTGTCTAGTTCAAGCTACACAATGAAAGCAAATGTCTGATTGGTTGGTATGGTTTTAGTGGTTTTTCACTGTTACATAATGTTATTAAATAATCTTTTCTGTGACTTTTCTCACTCCTTTCAAACTGCTAACCCATGTTAATATTTATAACTGTTGGCACATCATTGCAGTGGTGTGTAGTTCAATATAGTCTAAAATATTTACAGTGCATTGAAGATTTCTGTATTCAATATGACCTATTTTTCATTTGTGGACTCTTGTTAAATTTGAAGTTTGTAATAGTAAATATAGGTAATGCATGAGAAGCCCATTGAGTTAAATTTCATATGTTTAGAGCCTACTATTCCCTAACAGAATGCTGGCACTGCAATAACAGCACTGACACTCATAATTCAAGACCCTGGCCATTGGTCCTTGTCTCTTCCCTGCTTCACCTGGTGGATAAAAGGGTGAAACTGTATTCTGTGCTGCCTCTCTGCTCAGGAAAACAGTAAAAGCCCCTACACACACACAGACACAGACGTGTATGTACAGTGGTGAAAGTGGGCTGCTATACGGTGGAATGCCATACCGCAACTTCTACAGTCTTAATTGTAAAACTATCACATTTCATTCACTTACGTTCCAATTACATTTTTCATACTGTCGTTTCTAAATTTTCACAGCGCCACTGTATATATATGGCTCTCTCTCTCACTTTTCTTAACACCAATATTTCGGATCCTTACGTCTACAGCATAACCCAAAATCCTACATAAAATATAAAAAAGAGCACCCTTAGCATAGAACCAAATATTTTATAATCACATATTAACCATTAGGCCTTATTTATACTAAAATGTCCATCAAGATGAATATCATTAAAGCATATTACACAAGGTAGGTTGTAGAATGTGTATGTGTGTGTGTGTATGAGTTAAAGGGATTTCTTTAAGTGTCATGTTATATCAGTACTTTTTCCTGTAAGAAATAATGTAGTTCCTTACTTCAAGGCTTATGCTTCTAGATATGCTATGTTATTTGTACAAATAGAGAATAGGCATTTTATTGCTAAGTTCAACCCATGATATACCAGAGCTGTGTAACTACCAATTGGAAACGACTGTGCACTGATAAGAGAACTGTTTTTTCAAAAAAATATTATTGTATACTTTGCATGTAACATGTGTTAAAGTCGTTTTCTTCCTTTTTTCATTGGTGCAAGCTATAACTACCAGTATAAATTCATAGAGGTGGGGGAGGGTAGAGAAAGTGTCCTGTAGCTTGCGTGGTTCTTTTCTAGTGTATGTAGTATAGTATGTGTGCTAGTAGTATGTACCTATTTTCTAAGAGAACATGGCGGTGGTCAATCTCACTTTATAGCCTTCGGATTTTTATTTTATTCATTTATTTATTTAGTCTTTTGTTGCTGACAGAAATTCAGAATAAATCTGACCCCTGTCTTTATATTGGTTGTATTAATGGAAGGGTGCAGACCCATTAGTTTTTCTCACTGGCACAGGGGAGCTGAAGTCTTGTATATTCCTTTTGTAAATCAGCATGTGTCTTAATAATGTTCTAGTCATTCACCCTGCAGCCTATTCATATCTGCGACTCTTTGAAACTAGGACAATTACAACCTACAGTAACACTGCGAGATTTAACCTTCAAAATCGAATAAGTACAAAAAAGGCCTTTGAAATCATGTTGTTTTTTTTAATCTTACAGACAAAATGACTCCATCATTTGTAGCTGGGCTTGTGTTGATATAAGCACATGTGAGTTGTCTTATGGTACAGAGACATTAAGGCAACAGAACACAGATTTGATTAGATGATAAGCGGTTATATTTGTAAAAACGAATGCATAGGAAAATAGTAGTGCATTACATATTAACCAATCAGTTATTTGCCTTCCTGTTGTAAACTGTACTAGAAAAATTACAAGATGTGATTGGTTGATATGGCTTATAGCACGTATCCATTAAGCTCCAGTTTTAATTAATTACCGTGTTATTTTCTAATGTCCACAGAAACAATCATCTGTCAACTTGGGGCACTGCTCAGTTGCAGTCACTATTTAATATTTAATTTTATATTTGCAAAACAGTGGTAACTCACATTAAATTATTACAAATGAAGACAAATAGAATGCTTTTTATCTATGTCTGAAAATAAGGAAGTCTCCCTATAATGTTGCCATATTTATATCCCTAAAAATATGCCTTGTGAAATCAGGAAAACTAAGCTATGCCCCATATCCATCCAAACCTATTTTCTGCCCAAGTGCAAAAGATCTGCATGACCATTATTAGGATTACAGGCCACTATTGGGGTTCATGGAAAAGTAAAAAAAAAATTAACTTCAAAATCATTCCTAATACATACTTGCCTACTTTCAGGCGACATCCGGGAGAGGGGCGTGGGTGGGGCCAAAATGACGCGATTCACTGAGAATCGTGTCATTTTAGCAAGGGAATTGCGGGATGCAGGAGAAATGCTAGCTCTCCCGGGAGTCCGGGAAACCGACCCGAATTTCGGGAGTCTCCCGGACTTTCCGGGAGAGTTGGCAAGTATGTCCTAATATCAATTTATGGTTTCCTTGATTAAAACCTGCTCCTAAAAATCTCCTAAAATACTGCTAATTTGAACTTCATATATGACTGATATACAGTCAAGCCCATAAACATACATATATGTATGCATATGTATGTATATGCATATATATGTATGTATGTATGTATGTATATGTAGATATATATATGTGTGTGTATATATATATATATATATATATATACAAGTTAACCCGTGCATGATACTCATGCATTCTAGTCAAATCAAGCTACTTAAGGTGTTAAAAAGGTTCTTGTCATGCATTTGGGCCTTAGCCCATGCCTTCTCAGGGGAAGAGCGTTACTTCCCGACGCAAGCGCCCTTTTTTAACGTGGTTTTGTCCACATGTCACCACCTCATCATTTTTCTCCATCACCTCATCCTTCATCTTTAGCGCAGCATCTATCCAGACACAGGGATCTCTCTCAGCGGTCCTGAGTATCACACTCCTCTCGCTATGTCACCCCCGGCAACCACCAACCACTCCCCACTGTCACACCCGGCAACCACCAACCATTCCCAACTGTCACTTCTCCTTCAAGAAATATATATATATTTTTTTAAAATCTTTATAAACACTTTTAACAATTAACAAATTAAATTAACAAATTAAAAACATCTTAGTATACCAAATTTCAGCCCTTTCTGAGTTGTTTTTTTTCACACACACTAAGAATTTAGTAGGTCAGTGTATAACTTCGCCCAGCAGGTGGCGCTGCAGCTTGGTTTTTTTTTTTTCACACACAGACACACGCCACTAGGCTTTTATATGGTAGATACACCTCTTCTTTAAATGCATAACACATTTTGAGCAGAATGTAAAAAAAAAAAATACATCTCCCACTTACAGGGCAGTCCCTCTAATGATGCTATATATAGATAAGCAATTCCTCAAAAATCTAAAGATGTGAGAACTTCTAAAACAAATGTTTGTTCTTTTTATCTGTGTAGAGCAGAATACTTGCTCTACAAAGAAAGTCTTGTAGTGCTGAGATAAAACTAAGATTCACATAGAGACCCTTGACACTCTCCATACAAAAATATCTGGATAGTTACATTTTGACACAAAGATAAAATAGAAACGGTGAAAGACACGTTGAGCATTTTGAAATGAATATTGCTTAAGAAATTAAATGGAGAGGATAATGTCACAATGCAAATAAATCTGATTACGCCATTGGCAGCGGGAATAACTCAATAAAACATCTAATGGGGCAGAACGCTGATGGTTTATTATAAAATTAAAGTTTGCATATCTTTGTAAAGGTTAATAACTGATGCTTTTGTAAGTGTTAAAAACAGATTCAGGTGTAATTTATATGAGAAGAGCTTTATGTGAATCCTCCAGGCTTGATTTAACGTTGTTAAAGTGGAAGCTGTAATTGAAATTTTATTAGCCCTAACAGATATTTTAAACCGCTTTACATCTGTTTTTGATTGCATTGACTGTAGTATCAAACTCACGTTAACTGCAGGGAGTGGCAATATGTACTTTTAGGTATAAGATGTAATTGGCCTTTAAAGAGGTTCACATCAATATATTTAATGCGGATTGCAAGGTTAGACAAGACATGAGAAAAATGTGACATAGAACTTAAACCTTATTTTTCCTTTATTTGTATTGTAGAATGTGTATATGTGTGAAAGTCTTCTCTGTTATTTTTTGTTCTATGTCAAACCAACAATCTTTGTATGGGTAGATTGAACAAATTGTAAACAAATAAAGTGATCATGGTAAGTGCTACAACCTACCTACGTTATCAATCCACTAGAAACCAGCAACATCAGTAAGATACTTAGAGATAAGCTGGAGGATTATGAATATTGGTTCAGCACACAAAATAGATATAAAACAAGGCCAGGGGGACAATTGCCTCCCCAGCTGGTCCCCAACCATAACTGAAAGTACCACTGACCTTTGATGAGCTGATCCCTGACTGATGAAATCATTGAGGTTGTGGCTGGGATTGCTTAGAAGTAACTTCAGTGCAGATCTGTGCCAGCAACAACTGCCAGTAATAGGAGTAAATCAATAGGAAGTCAGGCTGTCTATTAACCTTACTCTCACTCCAGATCCTTACAATAGGCAGGCATCTCTGCAGTGATTGGAAAATCATACGCAAGTATCCTTCAATCTCTGTCCTGCACCTCCCAGTCATATAACCTTCATATCTTGTCCAGGCATTGGACAGTGTATATGCCAGGGTTAGCAGGAGCAGTATTGAAAATGGAGGCCCCTTATTGGATGTATTTCATCAATGCCCATTTCTAAGAGTAGCCCATGGCCTAGGATGCTGGTTGGGAGAGTGGGGACATCATAACCCCGGATAGTACTTTTGACTGTATTTTCACCCGGGTAAATATATATTTTCAATAGAATACTGTAGACTATTTAAGAGTTAGACAGTTAGGGACATTCAGTGATCTCTTAGGTCAATATGCAAAGTACAGAATACTACATGTATGTACATCACAGAAAGTAATAAGTAGTGCAGAATCAGCATACGTACCAGTCATGCTCAGAGGAAGCCCAAAATCAGAGAATGGGGCAAAGGAGAGGAAGAGAAGAGAAAAGGAGTGGGGAACAGAGAAAATGAATACACAAAGACAACAAATAACTCTGTTATATAGCTATCAACAACTAGGCATGGGACAACCGCTACAAGTGAAAAATGAAGTCAAACATGGGCAGAGGCAGTGAAATTAAAAAGGACATACATAACATATGGGGTGAGTCAAGAAGGAAACGACAGAAAAAAAAAAGATAGATAAGGACAATACAGTATAAGCAATGGACAGTGGAGAGCAGCCAAGAGACCTGGTCAGCCAGAGAAGTACAGAAATAATATAGACAATGAAATATGGGACAGAGAAGAAACATGAGGCAAGACTGATATAAATCATGGGGATACACAGGCATATGGGTCAGGGTAGAAAAAAGGGGTGACAAATGAGTTTAAACAAACAGATGGGAGAGATGGTGGGACAGACAACAGGCAAGGTTTTGATATAATGAAACAAGGAGCAGCACGGTAGCATAGTGGTTAGCACTCCTGCTTTACAGTACTGGGGTCATGAGTTCAATTCCTGACCATGGCCTTATCTGTGAGGAGTTTGTATGTTCTCCCCGTGTTTGCGTGGGTTTCCTCCGGGTGCTCCGGTTTCCTACCACATTCCAAAAACATACTGGTAGGCTGCTAACAAATTGACCCTAGTCTGTGTGTGTTAGGGAATTTAGACTGTAAGCCCCAATGGGGCAGGGACTGATGTGAGTGAGTTCTCTGTACAGCGCTGCGGAATTAGTGGCGCTATATAAATAAATGGTGATGATGATGAAGGAGTGTCACATCTAAAGAAAGCGGGCAGTTGAGACTTTAAGATGTAGACTTGAGATAAAGGGGTCACTGAAGCAAACTTCAGTGAAACGCGTATCATGGATACATTACTCTCTACTTGAGCTATTTAGATACTAATAGAATTTTTAGTTAATAAAAGATTTGATCTCTAACATAGCCCAACCCAGAGAAAGAATTATTAATAGGAAGCGAGCAATTCACTTCCCTCACCAATATGATACAGGGAACCATATAAATCAGAGTGGTTTAAATCCCTGCAGCTAGATTTGAATGCTACTGAAAATCACATATTTAATGGAATTTATTTTATGGGTATATTCTTACTACTTCTATAGATTAGGGATAATTTTTTGAGTGAATGTTTTAGGACTCATTGTTAGAGAGGATATAAGTTCCTACAATTATAAGATAATTTACAATCAGAACTCAATTACTATATAGAAGGGAGATTGGACAAGATACATTGCATTTTAATTCCCACTTAAATCACTATTCACCTTATATTTTGCTGTTTTTAATTACACTTGTCCAGTTTAGTCGTATTATAAGTTTTTTGGACAGGGGTATATAACAAAGTATCAATCAATCATGGTTAGTTTTAACCATTAAATAGGACTGTAGTGCACCCATTCTAGTCAGTTCCTTTTCCTTATTTTTTGTGTATTGAGATAAAGGGGTGTCAGAATTATGAACAGAGGTTGGGATAGAAACAGTGTCAGATTGAGGCATTTCAATACAACTCAGCCTATTTCTACTGGTGGACTTGACATCACTTAACTTCCCTGACACTCAGGTACTTGGCATCACTGATCAGCACTATGTGGGTTTGACTTGTTGAGATTGGCTTCAGGTGGCCTCATAAGGCTAGTAGCAGCTCACCTGTTATAGTGTTTTCTAGCTTAGACACTGCTCTGTATCTGTTCTGTTAGCTGAATTTTTTGTGTTTTGTCCCTGCTTGTTTATTGACCATTCTTGTCTGCTGTCTGCACTAACCTTAGCCTTTATATTGATTATCTTTGTCTGCTCTGACCATGGTTTGTGACGCCTACTATATGTTTGCTGCATACTACTAATTTGGATTATATTTGACTATTCTGCCTTTTGTATTTAGTTACCATTTGTCATCTGATATTTTTTCTGTGTTGATTCAGGGTATTTGTCTCCAGTATATTCTTTGTGTGCAGCATTGTACTATATAAACCTATATTATTGGAGACCTGAGGGCAACTGAAAATTGATGAGCATATATAGGTCAATGGGAAATAGGTGATACTATAGGTGAAGACCAGGGGCCTGAATCATTAAGGATCTTAACTGAAGAAACTTCTTATTTCAGTCTCCTGGACAAAACCATGTTACAATGCAAGGGGTGCAAATTAGCATTCTGTTTTGCACATAAGTTAAATACTGACTGTTTTTTCGTGTAGCACACAAATACTTGATAGCTTATTTGTACATTGAAATTTAAAGTTGATATATGTGTGCTACATGAAAAAACAGTCAGTATTTAACTTATGTGCAAAACAGAATACTAATTTGCACCCCTTGCATTGTAACATGGTTTTGTCCAGGAGACTGAAATAAGAAGTTTCTTCAGTTAAGATCCTTAATGAATCAGGCCCCAGATCTTCATTTCTATAGGTTTATTAAATAACTGGTGGCATACATTTCAATGGGGAAGTATGGCAAGACACAGAAGGGCAGATAACGGAGACCTCCATGATGGAAGAAAAGGCAGAACTCTTATCATTATGGAAAAGAAAGGCATTGTAGTAGAAATGGCTGGAGCAAGGTACTACTATGTATTATCGTTTATATATGGCGCCACCAAATACGCTGAGCTATACAGAGAATATTTGTCATTCACTTACATATAAAGAAAATATTATATGTAGATACCTTCAGCGCTCCACTTATAATCTGTAGCCCAACACTTTTTCTACAGACTATACACAGGTTTAGTAAATATACAAATAAAATATATGTAGTAGGAAAATGGTTAGGCGCTAATAAATTACCTCAATAAATTACCTCAGTAGACTACTAGTCAACGAAATAATAATAATATAAATAATTTTTGAATGCGATGTATCGTTAAATTTTCTCAATCTTTACTTTATGTTTCGATATTAGTCATAAAAAATAAACATAAAGAAAAAACATAGTGCAATCCAATTTTTATAAAATACAAAATAATAAGTGAACCAAATTATAAATGGACCATCAGTAAGGTGATAGGTTTCTTCTTCCTCTTGTGAAGTGAACACTTATTGGAACCCCTCTTTTAGTAAGACATCAAAAATCTTATACCTGAAGATGTATGAGTGAGATATAATTCCACACGTGCTCCCCTTGTCACTGGAAACTTACTAGAAGTTTTCTTGCAGAATAACTCTCAGATAATACAGTATTATTATTAATAATAATAAGTATTCTTATTTTAGTTTTTATAGTATTTTGTTTACTAATAGACACCTTAACTCGTAAGGTAATTTATTAGCGTCTAACCATTTTCCTACCACATATATTTTATTCACTGGCATGTGTATATTTTATGTGTATTGTGTTGTGTGCAGTGGTTCCTATTTGGATTGTGCAAAACTTGTCCCTCTGCCTTGGTGCTGTTGCTGAACATAAATGGGCTCTCTGAGTGGGTTTGGGATCTGGACCATTATACTGTGGATATGGAAGGGGCAATGTACATGGAGGAGGTCACGTGATGATCACATCCAATCTTGGGAAGACCTTTTGGGAAGGTACTCTCTAATGCTGAAGGAGTCCCCAGAACAATTTCAATACACATTATTATTATTACCATTTACTTATATAGCGCCACTAATTCCACAGCGTTGTATAGAAAACTCACTCACCCAATTGGGGCTTACAGTCTAAATTCCCTAACACACAGACAGACACACACTCACACACACACACAGATGGAGACAGAGACAGACAGACAAATAAACTAGCGTCAATTTGTTAGCAGCCAATTAAGCTACCAGTATGTTTTTTGGAGTGTGGGAGGAAACCGGAGCACCAGGAGGAAACCCGCGCAAACACGGGGAGAACATACAAACTCCACACAGATAAGGCCATGGATGGGAATTGAACTCATGACCCCAGTGCTGTAAGGCAGAAGTGCTAACCACTTAGCCACCGTGCTGCCCATATTGTTATACAGTCTGGTGTTTACATCACAGGAGCTTTTTTCTCCATCACTACTACAGCCTTCCACTGTATAGTTCTGGATAGTGCCTTTTCTTTGAAAGGTTGCACTTAGTATAATGGAAAAATTTTAATATACCTTTTTTCTCTAAATAAACTTTTATTTTCCTAAAACTGATCGATTGAGCGCTTGAGTTTTAAAGGAGAGCCAGTTACTTATGAATTAATGCACTTTTAATATAGTACCTAGTACACTATATTAGTGATATTTTTCCTCTGCTCTGTTAAGAACAGCACGTCCTGTAGTAAATGCAATGTATTAGATGCAGTGACTCTGCTTCACAGTAGATATAGTCATTCTTCATACCCACTGCTCTATCTCAGCACATTTACAAATAGGGCTTCTTGTTTTTCTATGCTCTCTCCTAAGCAGAGAGATAAAAACATTTTTCATTTTACACTAAAGTTTTGGGTTTCTTTGACGATTACATTTTTGTGTGTGCAATGTTGAAGGATATGCATTTATCATCATTGCAGCTAATTGATTTACAAGTCAAATTGTGGTATGTTTTCTAGTGACTATATATAGTTATCACATTTTACTACACAGACATATTGGGGTGCCCAAAGAAATAGTGAATGTACAGCATATTATAACTTGCAGATTATGTGCAAATTAGCAGATGTTTTATTTGTGCTCTTTAAAACAATTTGTGTGTGTGTTGAACTACAAGTACAAGCATGCCATGCTAAACAAACCCTGGTAACACGTGCTCAGACTAATTAGAAATTAACAATTAGTTGGAGAACCACAGGGATATATACCATGGATGCTCTCTAAGAAAGATGTAATTAATACTAGGCACAGCCGCAGCCTATTCCTTTTTTATATTATATATGGATTCAACAAAGTATGCTTAATTTAATATTGTTAAATCATATTTCCTCATATAGAAAAGTGAAATCGTAATATAGTTGATATTAAATCTAGCTGACAAGAAATTGTATGTCCATTTTTAGAGACATTGTAGAATGAATTGTTCTATAATGCAAGTTAGTTAGCAGCTTTCCTGGTTAATAGGCCCCTGATGCTCATCTGGTCCCTCAAAGCACATAATATAGTACACTATAGCACAATTGCTGAGGATGATATTGTTTTACAATCCAGTAAAGTCAGTAGGGAGGTTTTATTAACATAGATCATGTGAATTGACTTATGTATATTGTCATTTCCTAAAAACACTCTGCTATTAAGGCTGGTTGGGATCATATTGCCTCAAAATCCCTTTGTTGCTCATTTATTTCTGCAGGGTAGAAAATATTTTATCCTGAGCAAGACATCCTTTGTTTTGTCTCTCTCTAATTGGGAACTGAAAAACAACATTGAGTAACTAGTACACCGGTTTAGTGCAATATTTACCGTATGAAGTGACAACACTTTTAGTGAACTGAAAGCATATGAAAATCCTGGTTCTGCCATGTGTCTTTATAACTAGGTATTATATACGCCTGTCATCAGTTTACACATGGTCGATGATAGCATTAGGCCAAACTATGTAGTCCTAGGCTGAACAGCAGGGGGAATGCAAATACAACGTGCCCCCTTCAACAAGGCTACCAGCCTCACACTGAAAAGTGCTAGAACTGCCATCACTGCAAGAGTTTATGGACACATGTGCCACCCCCTACACATGGTTAGGAGAGCAGAACTAGGGCCTTTTCTGAGCATACACAGTGTGTGTATGCCTGTGTGTGTGTGTGTGTGTTAGGGAATTTCAGACTGTAAGACCCAATGGGGCAGGAACTGATGTGAGTGCGTTCTCTGTACAGCGCTGCGGAATTAGTGGCGCTATATACATAAATGGTGATGATGATGATGATACACAAGGCTGGCATGCTCATAAAAACAAAGTTGGGACCTCTGGAAGGGGAACTGGGATTGCTGGACACTCCCCCAAATTTTGCTATGGGGCCCAGCGATGTTGTCTTCTGTACCTGGCTGGGGTCTTCACAACCCTTCTATGCTATGGGATGGGGGCTTGGGTGTTTAAAAATATTGGTAGCCCTTTGCCATCTCAGAATGATGGGCAGTGGTCTATAAAACCACTGCCTATTATACCACAAGGGTGAAAAAAATGTGCACTCACACACATTTTGCAAATTAACTTTTACATTTAACAAGCTATATGATGTTACCCTCACTCTTCCACCAAATGGGGCAGCGTAACAGCAAAAATACTTTAATTGACCCAGAAAGGGGTATTTTCCTTTTTATTTTCTCTCATTCATGTCTTCCCTGCAGCAGTCTCCTCCTAGACCATAGGAAGACCCCTTCCCATTACACTAAAATACCTTCCCATCTTTTGCAATTAAAAAATTGGGACATATACCCTGCCATATACAGCCATATCACCCCCTAATTCACCCAAACCACACACAATACCTTCTCATCAACCTTAACTGAGACGTCATACTCCTTCTGACCACCAATAATGAAGACTTTCCTGGGAATATCGGGACTGTTGTCAGGTAAGCACTAAACAGCAATATCCTAACTGTATTAAAAGCCTGTTTTTATTTTTTGTCTATTATATATTGTAAGCTTGCATTAGTGTCTCATTATTATATCAGCTATCACCAGTAATGACATGGTTGTATTGAAGGATATGGATGATTGGGGCCTGTACTGCTGTTCTTTTATAGTAGTAGTGTGTGCAGTGCAACCAATTAAAAAGTTATTCAATTAGCAGCACACCAGACTGTGTATACTGGCCCTTAGGGAAATATATAGACATGGACAGATTTGTTGGTACCTTTACAGCTTATTGAAACAATGCTTCATTCCTCCTGGAAAGTGAAGCAATTAAAAGCTATTGTCTCATGTATACCTGCATGCCTTTGGTAATAAAGCAAAGAAACAGTGAAAATTGATAAATTATTGCTTATTCTCCAAAGATATTCTAAAATGGGCTGGACAGATTGTTGGTACCCATTAGAAAAGATTATAAATATTTGGATTATAGGGATATCTCAAACTAATTGCTTACGTGAATTATTATCACACATATCTTCAATCCTCTAATCAGTATTTCAGATTATTTTAATCGATAAAAGTAGTCACTCTGCTGTTTCGTATTATCATGTGCACTGAACATGGACCAGAGAAAGCAAAGAAGAGAATTGTCTGAGTGATCAGAAAGAGAATTATAGACAAGCATTTTAAAGGTAAAGACCATTTCTAAGCAGCTTGATGTTTCTGGGACTGCAGCAGAAGTTTAAAGTCCATGAGACTGTAGCCTAGAGGAAAATTGACCCCAGATAAAACAGAAGGATAGTGAGAATGGTAGAAAGAGATACAAGCTGGGGGGCGTCATTTGAACTGGAAACGTTTCTTTGGAGCTCTGGATGAAAAGTCCCAAATTGCGAGTTTTTAAGATACCTCCGCTCCTTCATCTATACCTCCGGACCCCACACCACGTGGGGGCAACCGGCTCATCTCAGAAGCCTGAACGAAGTTGCAATTGGGTTTTGGGACCCACGGCCCGCCCTGTGCAGCTCCCAACTAGACCTCCTGTCTAGATGAGTTCCCTCACCGACTTAGCCCGGCCTCCTGAAGTCCCTCCCTGTGGACTCCTGAAATACTGGGGCTGCTGCTTTCCAGCTGCTTGCCTCCCGCTGTGATAATAGGGGACTACTATGCCACACCTGCGGTTTGCCAACTTCATTTGCCGGCCATCACTCACCTATTTTTCTGCTGAGTGCCAGACGCACGCAAATCGCCTGAAAAACTCAGAGTGGCAGCCTATCCTGGCTTTTTGGCACTCCGCCCTACGTATAGGCCTACGTCTGGTCTCTTCCCCAGACTGGAGTGTGGACGGACGTAGCGGAGACCCTTAATCTGGCACGTCATCCCTGGATGGGCCACATCTGAGCACTGGACAATGCAGTTGCCGTCCTTGGAAGGTCACCCTGCATTTTATAGTGCCTAGTTCTACTCCTCCAAGCATATAGCATAACATAACCTGTGCTGATGATGCCAGGCCTGAAGTGTGAACACTACAGAACTGTGTGATGGTGGGTGCTATACCACAGTTACCCCTAACCAGCTACCCCCCTCGGTCCTCATCAAAGCCATGTAGATTCGTGCCCCACCCCTCCATCTGTGTTTCCAGGGGGCCATGATTGCTCTGGGGCCGCAGGTGTGAAGCTGGCGTTTGTGCAGTCCATGCTTCCCCTACGTAATTTATGCTTTGACTTTGATGGCTCAGTCTGACTTTGTACCACCAGCAGCTTATCAATCTCTGCCAGCCCCTTATCATCTGCTCAGCCCTGTTTTGAGCTACCAGTGAGCTTGGTTCCCCTCTACATGCCTCCCCCTCTAAATAGCCCTGTCAACATAGGCCCACTGATACGCAACTACCCAGAGTATCCTCCTGAACGGGCGATGCCAGTGCCTGGTCCCCTGAGTGTGCTTCTGTCATGAAACAAGTTTGATATCCCCTTAACCAGACTGTCCCTCGTTTCTCACAAAATGTGGAACATAACAATATGTAATTTTTATAGCCCTGTTTTTGTTCCCCAGCTCACCAGAGTACAAATGCATATGGATAAGGGGACATTGTACTTTTTCACTATATGTTAACCATTGTAAATATGTATATTGTTTATTGTATATTGTTAATATTGCAGTGAAGCTGTTATTAATTGCTCCTTTTTCTACAGGAAGTGCTGAACAGCTGAAACCTAGGTCTGGCTGAAAAAGATTGTAAGGGGTTAATTTCAAGTGGGTCTGACTGCTATCCTATATCTGGAGGTGGGGAAGGCCAATTAGTATCCATTGTCCTACCGAGGACTGGGCCAGACATTCTGTCAGGGGCACAGCAGGGGGGTCACTGTGGAAGGACAGCTCATATCCACTCCCCATCCAATCCCCTGATCCAGCACCCACCAATGTTTAAGAGGGAAAAAGCCACAGGTTTGCCTGGGGAGGGGAAAGCACTGTGGAAAATTGACACTGGATATAAGGAACCACTGCAGCTGAGAGAAATTTATGGGTTTTTGGATTCTGCAACTCGGGACAGCCAGGTGACTGTAACTCTTTAAGCTAGTGGGGTAAGGGACAAATAATGAAGTAAACCTGACTGTCATTTATTTATTGTGTGTATATAATATTCTAGTGATTGTTTTTATTACAATAAATGTATTGTTTTACTTTCTAACTGCGTGACTGAGTGACTAAAAGAACCCGAGAAGGTACTGGGTAGGCTTCCCTGGCATAATAATGCACCCCTGGATGACCAGAGTGAAATGCGTAGAATTGGGCAAGATAAATTTGTACCCACACAGCTTACTAGTGGATTGTCTCCAACAACATCTTCAGCCCTTGGGTTATGAGTGCATTTCCTCCCAGCTGACTGTTCACAGCTCTCTCATCTTAACTGGTTTGTGATACTGCAGCTGTCGCCAGATGGCAAAAGTGTCTCTACATCTGCCTCACAAGGCTTCTGTCTGCTGACCATTCTCGCATTCAACCTGCCTACACCTCCACATTCATGGGGTATGTCTGATCTGTAATGCTGGACTTACAGCCCCTGTGGCATCCCCTGTGATATTCACCATATCTACAGTCATTGTGCTTGAACTTTGATCTCCTCGTCTGTTAACGCAGCCCAGCAGGTCACCATGTCTCCCAAGAAGAAAAAACCCAATGTTCTTGCTCCTCCTATCCGCTTTCCACCAAAAGCCACCTCTAAAGCGGGATCATTCCTCTTTACCAAGGTCTGCTCCCAACCTGCTTTGGTTTCAGAGGCTGTCGTCCCTCCAACTTCTTTGCCTCTCCCTGACCTGGGTTTGAGGCGGAGTTGGATGAAACACTCACTGCCCGTATTCTGCACCACATATTGACCGCCCTGAGATTGGACTTGTCTGACAAAGTACATGCACACTTGGTGGTCTGAAACCTGACATTGCGGAGTTGGGAGTCCACACGGACCACTTGGAATCTAAGATGGAAGAACTGGTTGCTTCTCATAATGACTTGCTTTCCTCTCATTATCAACTTCAAGGTGAATATACATATATAGCCAATATACCTTTTGGCACTTAATAGGCATGGTTCACGTTTGCTAATTGCAAGGGGTCTGCAATCCCCAATAACAATATCCAAAAGAAAACCAAAATTGCAATAGTGTACTTGAGCCACAAAATGAGCAATCCGTGGGAAACTTAATTTAATAAACTTTTATTTGATGAGTATTCAGTTATTGTAAATTAGTTATAAAACATAGTTATAATGCATAACATGCAAAAAAAAAAAATCAAGTTAAAAACACCATGTATAAACAATTACCTTAATATGACTCAAAAATGCAGGACAAATATACACCTGTCTTAATGAATCTAACTCCTTGTCCGATCTGTGTGCAAAGACTAGACAATAAGATCTATTCAATAGTCACAGTCATAGAATGCATACCCTCTGTTTAATTAGTATTGCTGTATACTTCTCAATTCAAAATGTCAAATGTATGTAAAGGTGTGACGAGACTGGGTCCCATTTGGCTAAAATCGGATCAACCTGGTCTGTCATGAGTGGGCCCGACCGAGGATATCTGTTTCCTTGTATTTTATTTTATTTCACCTGGTGGATAGATCCGGTACGACATGTGTCCCAGGAGGGAGGGGAAGGGTGTCACAGGAAGTTTAGATCAGCTGAAGCCACTGTGACATCACAAAGTGGTTAAACAGGGAAGGATTTGGCTCTGATCTAAATACAGGGGGTGGATTTTATGATGATTGTGGATGTGACATGAAGCACCTAACCCCTCAGATTTTCTGTCAGATAAATCACAAGGAGACCTTTGTTGAAAACACACTCTTTTTCCACACCCGGATCACCACCCCTATGCTGTTATTACCAATGACTGTGGACTGGTGTAGAGGAGGGTGGGCCAGGACCAAAGAGGAGTAAAAACACGGGACCCGGGAGAGGGGCAGGGGGGTGTGTGCCGGGATTTTTGAAGGGGAAGGAACTCTGACTGGGATAGGATTAACAAAATCTACCAGGAGACAAAAACCGGTAGGACATTGCTATCCCAGTGAGGCCAGTGAGGAAGTTTGTTGGACCCTTACTCCATTGGAAATCACTTGTGATCCAGAGGAAACTGGGATCAGAAAGATTGGAGGACAACTACTTAAGATCGGTTCACTTGCCACCCTGTGGAATAAGTTTGGGACTCATTTGTGGCCTGACTGAGGCTCTATGAAACCTTTTGTGTGGTGAGACCTCTCCTAAATGCTGTTTGAGTGTTTTATTGCCATTGGTTATTAGCTAACATCCCTGTATATTTGGTGGAGGAAGTATTTCTCCTTTGCGGAGCACTGTTTTTGCATTTACTCTGTGTGAACACTTGTGTGAATAAAGGGATCATTATCTCTTTCTTGTCTCTTTACCTGTGTGATACCGTTAACCTAGAGGGCCAGGTATCTAGTGAACTTAGGTTATAACTAGAGATGGGCGGGCTCGATTCCCCGAGATCCGAACCCGCCCGAACTTTGCCTATCCGAGTACCGAGCCTGCTCGGCTCGGTACTCTCCCGCCCCTTCGGAATCGAAATCGAGGCGAAACGTCATCGTAACGTCGTCGGGGCTCGGTTCTCGCGATATTTGAAATGCATAAATACCCGCCTCCACAGCAATCCATCGCCATTTGACAGAGGGAGTGAGAGCAGGGTTATGCAGGGACAGAGCAATAATTTTCTACCGTATTCTTTAAATTATTATTGCAATTCTGATACCAATTCTATTAGCAATTATTAGAGGAGGATAGATGAGGCTTTTTTTTTCAATATTTTGCACTACAAGTGCTTTGGGTTGTCCCATATTCCCCACTGTGAAACACTAATTTTTCTGGCTGCCAAAAGTCATATTTAGCAACAGTATCTATTGAATATTTTGCACTACAAGTGGTTTTGGCTCATTAAAATGGATTCAAAGCAGTCCACATATGTGCAGAATCAGCAAGCAGGTGTAAGCACCAGTCCTGATGGTAGTGTTCCCAGTACGTTATCTGGTAAAGCCTATGTAAAAAGTACATAGTCTTTTTAAATCAGGGAATAAAACCCACACCCAAAAAAATTTACCGTGTTGAAGCGAAAAGATGTGTAACTGAAGAAAAGTTAAGTGCCGATAAAAAAAAATTGCCAACATGCCAGACCAAGCAAGACCAAGTAATTTGGAGTCTAAAAGTGGTGCACAATTACTGTTACTCATCAAAGCCGAGCTGCAAGAAAACAGTAAGGCATTAGAGGATAATGTATGCTCAGAATCAGAAATGACACCAATCCCTGAGCAGAGTCCATCCACGAGTGGTATGTGTAATCTTGACCATTCTGATAGTGTACCCATAAAGAAGGGCCCTTTTGGCATTTCTGCTGATGTGTGCCTGAACAGCCCGAGTGTAGCCGGTGATACACCAAGTGAGGATGACACTTTGGAATTAGAAGAGGATGAGGGGGAGATTTGGGTAGCCGACGAGGGCGCTGATGAGGATGCGGTTGATTTTGTAAGTCCTGCACCAGTGACAGCAGTGTGGCACCAGTGGCAGCAGTTCTGGCACATGAGGTTCTGGCACCAATTTGCACTTTCCAAACACAAGCAGGGATGACACAGGTGGCAGACCACAACAGTTTGACATCTGAGCTGGTTTGAAGGATTTGACAATAAAATGTGTGACCTTGCCCATAACTCCAACCAAAATGTTGTGCGGACTCATCTGCATCACCACTGGGTGTCTTTGGATTAAAATATAGTTAGCACATTTACTTTGTTTTATTTCACACATTTAATTTCTGTAGCTCCTTGTCAAAATGTATTATTAAGGCAATCACTTGACTCAAGCTAACCGTGTCTGCACTCTCTTCACAGGTGACTACTTCGCTGGACTAAAGTACATTCCCCTCAAATGCTAGTCTTCTTGCAGCTGCTGCATTCTCCAGCTGCTGCTGTTGGAGAAACCAGAAATTGACCCTAAATTTTTCGGGACACAAACAGCATCTCCTGCATGTCATTTTTTAAAAGTTCTGTAACACCAAGTTGATTGCGTGTGCAAAACAGGAAATGTGATGGAATTCAACCCCGCTGTAATGTTTGAACAATATTTCGGGTTGTAATCAGAAATGACATATCCTCAGGAGAGTCCAAGCAGGATTAGCCATCTTCCAATGGCATCCCTTAGTTTTTGGAACAGATTGTCAGCTGTATGCCTCTTAGTGAAGCTGCTGATACACAGAGTAGCCTACTTCTAAAAATGTGACGTACTTGGGTACATGCTGCCCCTGCTGGTGAAGGCGAATAACCAACCCAGTGGGCTGTCACAGTCATATAATCTTTAGTTTGCCCAGTTCCGCTTGCCCACATATCTGTGGTTAAGTGTACAGTAGGTAGAATGCCATTTTGTAGCCCAATAATTAAATGTTTAGGAACCTTCAGGTACAGGTGGGTAATAGCTTTTCTAGTAAAATGGTATAGTGATGACATTTGCTAACAGGGACAGAACACCTCAATTAAATGTCTTAAACCAACTGTATTAATAGTGGGCATTGGACGCAGATCTAATACTAGCATAGTACCCAGGGCGTCTGTGATCCGCTTTGCGACTGGGTGACAGGTTTCATACTTGCTTCCTCTTGCAAAGGATTGTTTAACTGTAAATTGTTGCTTCTGGGGATATTGATGATGAAGGTGTTAGGGGTGTAGATTGCAGGTGCTGGGATCTAGATGAGAGAAGGGAGGTAGTTGATGCTGGACTGCTAGTTGTTATTTTTTTTTTAACCTAAGTTTCTGATTTTCCCAACAGCTTTCCAAGAACTCGCTGAAAAATGACGTAATATGGATGAGGATCCAAGATGGTTAAGGTCCCTACCTCTACAGAGCGTGGCTTTAAAAAACGCTACAAATGGCTAGACAACTGTTGTCAGGATTTGTGTAAAAATAATTCCACACTTAAGAGGTGGATTTTTGGTCTTATGCCCAGGCATGACAATGGCCTTTTTCTTATCATTGGCAAGAACTGCAGCAATTTTTCTTTGAAAGTGTATGAAAATCATATTGTGACCTAGGAGGTGGTCAAAATTGAATGGAAATGACTGGAAATTAGTGTTAGTGAGGTTAATAATAATGTAGGTACAAAATAATACCTAAATTATGTTATTTTAGCCCCAAAAAATGTAATTTTTTTAACAAATTGCAAAACAAAACCAAACAAAACCAAAACCAAAACACGGAAGGGCGGTTTTGCCAAAACCAAAACCAAAACACGACGATAATCCAGATCCAAAACCAAAACCAAAACACGGGGCTCAGTGAGCATCTCTAGTTATAACCCTGGTGTCCTCACAAAGGTATAGGATGTTATACTTGCTCATAAAATGTCACACCAATCAAATCTACTTTCCTTCTCTACTCGGTAGTGTTGCAATAATAATGTGATAATGCCCAGAATTCTTTCTTACCTTCTCCCAAACAATAAATGTGGAATGGGATTTGTATTGTTGGTAATACTCTGTAGTTCAAATACAATTATGTGGATCATGTGGAAATGGCCTTGAGGTGATGAAACACATAAGACTGATTTAAATCAACTACAGAACTTTTGCTTTTGCTATCAGACTATTAGCAGCAGAAAATAAACAGATTTCTTTCCTTTAAAAGTGAAAGTTTTTCTATTGAAAGTAATCATGTATGGGGCAGTGACAAGTGAAGTCATTTTGAAAAAAGTGAGTGTATGGTAAGCCATATATTCTAATCTTTTGTAGTGTTTTAATATTTATATTTTGGAAGGGCCATTCAGTGAAATCTATATTTAAAGAAGGCTGTTTGTCAGGTTCAGCACACAGTTCGACCCCCAAAAAACACTATGTATGTTAATATTTTCTATTTTTCAATACATTTACATTTTGGAAGGGTCATTCGGTGAAATCTATATTTAAAGAAGGCTGCTTGTCAGGGTCAGCACGCAGCTGTATCCTCTAAAAAACACTATATATTTGAATCTTTTCTATTTTTCAATACTTTTATATTTTGGAAGGGTCATTCAGTGAAAACTATATTTACAGGGAGTTTTCGTTAGAGGATTTTTTCTGGGCATTTTCGTCATTCAGTGACCGCATGTAGAACATTGCAGCGGCTGAGCAAAAAAGTCATCTGCCATGCCACCAACGTCTGTGATTAAATTAACAGGCAGAGGTCATTGGATGGACAGTGGTATGAATGAATAGAGATAGAAATTGTGTGTAAATAGACGTAGTTGTCCTGCACCCATACTACAAAAATTCAAAGATTAGGCACACAGTACATTCCTAGAGCATTCATCTGAAGCCAAGGGCAGGGCTTTCCTTATATCATTATCATCATCAGCAGCAGCTATTTATATAGCGTCACTAATTCTGAAGCGCTGTACAGAAAACTCACATCAGTCCCTGCACCATTGGCACATACAGTCTAAATTCCCTAACATAGACACACACACAGACAGAGAGTGATTAAGGTCAATTTAATAACAGCCTTATATGCTCTGTACAGCAATGCTACCCTTCTGAATGAAACTAGGGAACTCGTAAACATTTATGTGGGAGGGAGGGTGGAAAAATCATTGCACTGGGGTAAGCTTCATCCAACCCCGGGATAACAGGGACTGCCTGAGACTTGCAGTGGAGGCCGTCCCCAAGAAGGGGTGTACTCACTATGATGCCAAGGCAACCGGGAAGCCTTACACTGCTGCTGCATCCTGGGTAGTGACAAGCAACGGGTGCACGGCTGTAATTAAAATATTGCTGCCTCTTGAGTGGACGTGGGGAACGTGCTCTTGGCCCCATTTCTCCTATCTCACTACTACTGATTCCTGCTCATAAGCTTTTACTACATTGAGTTAAGTCCTTGGGCATCCCACTACCTGTATGGGAAAGGTGGCTGCTATAGGTGAAGACTTCTCCTGCTAGTTCTAAAAGCTTATGATAGTTACTAGGAAGTCGTAACATCGTAAAGGAGTATATCCTGAGACCAGTGGTGTAATAGCAATCTGACCTTCCACTGTTTAGCTTTGTTATTAGTTAGCTGCCTCACATTGCTCTCTACCATCATTTTTGTTTAAATAAAAACCTGTGACCTTTTGCCAGTGTAGCACTGGTGACCCGAGCAGGCCGTACATGCACTTTAAATTCCTCTCCTACAGGCAGAGAAAAACATCTCCCAGCATGAAGCATGCAGTGGGGAAAAGGTGCTGGTGAAAAAACAGTTAAAATAAATGGCAGCTGGGATACTTAGAGAGAGAGGCAGCACCCGGATCCAGGCTGCAGTGATGAGATAGGAGAAAGAGAGAGACTGACAGGAGAGCCCTGTCCGCCTCTAATGAGAAAAAAGCCCTGAGAAGAGCCGCATGGGAGAAGCATCTGAGGAGCAGAGCAACCGCTGAGAACTGAGTGACCAAGTGGGACTGACAGGAAAGAGGACCCCATCAGCACTAACAGAATAGGGTGAGTCTTTCAGGGAAGAACCCTGTTTTGTAGTCAGCATAATAGCCCTGTGTCTGAAGAAAATCAGCTTAGGAGGAAACAGCTGGGAGGGACAGAAAAGTATCAGCTCTGTCAGGAGGGAGAGCCCAGTCAGACTTGTCAACCCTGTTCTTAGGGAGAAACAGCTGAAATTTCCTGTGAGAGGTCTGAGGAGAAAACAAAATCTAAATGAATAAGTAACCCCTGTTTATTTATTATTTGTGACTGTGTATTGTGAATCTTGTTATTAGGTAGATAGGGACTTAGTAGGGAGAGCCCGAAGATAATTTGTACACCCCATTGCAGGACTGTGATAAACTATCAGGAGTAATAATAGAGAAAGACCGTTAAGGATCAGAGACTGAGGTAAATTGTGAGAATTTGCCATAGACTACATAATTTACCTCAGGAGTGTGAAGTTTATTACATTGGAGTATTGTGGAGCTATAGTCAACTTCAGGACAGTGGTTTTGTGATAATCGAGGAAAGAGGGAAAACATGTACATATTTTACCTCATGTTACCACTAAATTTGGAGCCAAGACCATTTAAGATCTGAGTTTGCTGAATAGTTAAACTTTAACCAAGTGTTACAGTGTGGAATAATGTATGTCCTGTTAAAGTTGAAGAAAAACTGGCAGCCGTGAAATCATCGTTGGCCATTTGTACTTGTGTTGCTGTGAGTTGAGTAAAGGAGCAGAGGAGATCTGTTTCCTTAATACCCAGAAAAGACCATTCAATTGCATCCTTTAGGCAAATGTTGATTTATGATCTGTTATAATAATTGAATTATATGTTACTGAAGTGTAAAGTGTAGTATGGGTTAAGGATATTGCTATTTGTAGGGTAATGGCAGATTAGCATTCAAAAACAGATGTGCCTCTTAGTAAGCATAGACAGTCTTGTATTTAAAGTGTCACTTCGCAAATCCCCCAATATCTGTACTTGTGCTGGCATCACATACCTGACTGAATGGCTAACATATAGACAAGAAGTATATCACAGCTATTTGTGTCACTTCTGCTGAAACCTAAACTACTACCTCTAATAACACACTTTAATCAGAATATTTAGTCATTTTGGAAAGTAAGTAACTTATGAATACGCTCTTTACTCTAAATTATGGCTTGTACAAGCTTTCACGTTCAATGAAAAAATAGAACAAAATGTTTAAAAATAATTTAAACAAATCTAAAGCGAACGAACATATAAAAAAAAATTGCTTTGTTTAAATTAATAAAATATGTTCCCTTATTATTTCTTGCTATTGCAGTCCTGAGATGGAAATAGCAATAAGAGGACAGCGGCAGTACATGTACTGCCACAGTCCTTGCTAAATTGGGCTTCTGGTAGACAGACTCGGCAAAAGCGATCACCCGCAGGGAGGCATGCTAGACAAGGATGAGCTCTATCTCCACCTATTTTCGCTGGATATATTTATTTATTTTCTTTAATTAATAAATAGGCCCCCAGATAAGGAACAAATCATACAGGAATTGTTTTCAACAAAGTGTGTTTTTAACTAAAGCTGTTTAGCATGCTCTCTGTACCAACTCAGTGTGGAAAGCAGACTGCTCTTTATCCTCTTAGTTACAAGGCAGCATAGAAGGCTGGGTTGGAATGACACATGCAATCTGCTGTGTTTTTAGAAATAGGTGAATTCACGCACAAGGACAGAGTCAGTAATGTTATAGCAAGTTCAAAAAGCAATAACTTACATGGAATGCTGCGCTATTTGTCCTTTATCTGCAGCCTTTTGCCTAAGGTTGCCCGATGTACCCATTTTCTGCCCATTGTCCTTGTTTCAGGGGATCTCTTCATGTATCCTTTGGATCAGCACACTGGCCATCGATTGGTGAAATTTGGAGTGTTGGGTGAACTTCCCATCACCTCTACTATCACTGTATCATGGCTGTGAGATCACTAAATTTTATGAGCACTAAGCACACATAGCAATGAATGTCCCTGGCAACTCTAAACAGCAGAGCTTCTCTCTGCACCTCCACATCACATGACTTCTGCCAGCAGATTCCAGGGTCATTCAGGGTTATGCATGGTTCACATATATAGTAGGTAATATACAATACAGATACAAATCTGATTAGTAACCATAGCAGAGCACAATCTTGGTGTCTAGTGTACAATACAGAGCCCAATCTAATGGCTACTGTATAAAACAGAGCCCAATAAGCTAATGTAAAATACAGACAACTATCTAATGGTTAGTGCACAATAGGAACCCCAACTTGCAAGCTAGTATACAATAAGGATCCCACCCTGATGGCTAGTATACAATATAGAGCCCAACCTAATGGCTAATGTACAATACAGACCACTGCCTGATGGCCAGTGCACAAAACAGACCCCAATATTATTACTAGTGTACAATACAGACATCTGATGATAAGTGTGCAATACTGGTCTGAGCTGATGGTTAGTATACAATACAAGACCCAATCTAAGGCCAAATATACAATACAGTTTGCAACATGATGGCCAGTGCAAAACACATACTTTACTTTGATTGCTAGTAATACAAACTCCAATTTAATGATTAGCGTACAATCCAAACTTTAATTTGATGTCTAATGTACAATACAGAGCCTGATCTGATTTCTAGTACAATATACTGACTTTACTTTGATGGCTAGTGTACAATACAGGTCAGTCCTAATGTCCAATATAGAAAATGGATCCTAGTATGGGCAGATAGTGTAAAAAGTACAACGCAAACTTGGTGGCTAATGGAGAAAGGTCAGAGTCCAAGCCCCATCACTTACCTGTACCAGCATGTCATTGCGCTGCCCTTCTTAGTCCGCCAGGTGAGTTCTGTTCTCTGCACTAACAATAGTGTTAGATTTTCCATGATTTCTTTTGCAGTGAACTCTGGTAGCTGCCAGATTTTCCTGCAGGAGGAGCAAACATGTAACATCACTAGTGATAACACAGTCTTTTCCTCCACCTGCCTCTGACAGCCCAAGTTATTGTACAGAGAACAATCACTATGTGATGCCAGTACTAGTGACAGATTCACTGAGTCCTGTAAAAACACCATAAATCTGCCCAACTCCTCCCATCAGTCGATGCAAACGTCTGCACGCCTGCAGTCACTGTCATTTTGGACTACAAATCCATCTGCTTCCCTCTAAAACCATTTGAAATTGCACAAAAATAGTGGCTTTCCACTTTTGTGGGTTCATAAATGACCCTTACTGAGTGTGCCAAGAAATAAGGGATCAGTATACATCTTACTATACTCATCGGACATATCCATTTTGTGATCTGCAGCAATATTTCAGAAGATACAGACTTTCAATTTAATAAGAAAGTGTGGCATCACTGAGGAATGAGGAACAAGTGAGCACAATGCGTAGTAATTACACCTCCCAGGCAAAACACAATTGATTTTTCAGCTCAGAAAGCATTGACATACTGTTATGACATATTAAATATAAAACCACTTTCTTAACATACTCATTATAACTTTATATTGTTTTTCTATATTTCTTGGAATTTTACCTCTAAAGGATTTACACGTTAGGACAGTCTTATTTTGAGAGTTGAGGACAACATGTTGGTCTTAGTGAACATATTATTCTTACATAAAACACTACATAATTTGCTGGACACTGTAGTGTATAGTATAGTATAGTAAACAGTCTACACTTGTACAAACTGAACAAAGTCAAGCAAAACCATTCCTTTCATGCACACTTTTTGAGAAGGGAAAGACATAACACTGAGCAACAGTCATACAGAATGCACAAACATTCTCATCTTTTTGGGATAGAACAGAATTGTTCTCATCACATCAAAGGAAAATTTTCCGATTTAATGATTGAATTTCACCTAGGGGTGCATTGTTTAATAATCTAGCTCAGTATGGTCTTTTCTGTTCGACACATATAAGCAACATGAGACATTGTGTCCATAAGGAATAATGCCGTAACTAATTGGAAAATCCGTCTATATTAAGATTGTGGGTAAGCAAAGTAATTTTAATTGAAATAGTAATGTGTGTTTCATTAGATATCAGAAAATCTCTTTAAAGATGCATTACCACCTAAAATGTTACTTATCTGTTCTTTCCCCCTATCTGGAGCTCAGTGGCTGCTCCATGTTGCTGATTTCCCCAGGGCTTCTCAGTTTCTGTAATACAGAACACATTTAAGTTTGCCACTTTAAAATAGCTATATGAGGGCAGGAGTGAGCGGCAGAACCTATGAGAAACCAGAATCTCAGTGATTGCAGCATCTGATTGGTCCTCCTGCTCACAAGCCACTCTGTAGTGTCACACAGCCCTTGTTCTTGGTGGAAGTTGTGAGATAAACCACAGCTTCATGGAGCAGCCCCGGGGCTCAAGGGAGGGGAACTATCAGGTTAGTATATTTAACATTATTTGGTCATGTAACTTCAATTAATCTATTTGTATGAGAATAACCTCATTGGCACATATATAACAATTATACAGTGCTGATAAGCAACATTTGCAACTTTTAAAGCAATATAGGGTGCAGTAGTGTTTGGCCATAATCCCAAAAAATGAGGAGACCACAACTTGTAGACAGAGATGTATGTAATTGCGAGCAGGGTTTAGAACCATACTATAATATAGTAAATCTTTAAAGAAAAAGTATACAGTCTCTCCTAACATATTGGGCTTGATTCATTAAGGATCTTAAATGTAGAAGATTCTTATCTCAGTCCTGGACAAAATCATGTTACATTGCAAGGGGTGCAAATGAGTGTTCTGTTTTGCACATAAGTTAAATACTGCCTGTTTTTCATGTAGCACACACATATCAACTTTAAATTTCAGTGTACAAATAAGCTATCAAGTATTTTTGTGCTACATGAAAAAACATTCAGTTTTTAATGTGTGCAAAACAGAACACTCATTTGCACCCCTTGCAATGTAACATGGTTTTGTCCAGGAGACTAAAATAAGAATCCTCTTCATTTAAGATCCTTAATGAATCAGGCCCATTGTTATTGCGTAAAATTAAAGCCATTTTGTACAATCATAAAATTAAATAAATATCTATTGCTTTTTTCTGGTCACAGTACACTGTGAAACTGTAGCTAACACTATTCTTATTTCAAGAATTATTTGATGTCAACATCAAAAGTGTATCTTTTTTTTTTTTTGCTACATTCAACGCTACTGTGGGTCACACCTCTCTCTAAGAAGAGTGACCTTAGTCTAAATTCCCAAAGCCATGGCATAATAAAATATCATCCCTCTGTTTATCAAAGTGAATTCTGTATGTACTCTGTTCACCTTTGACGTACATGTTTTTTTAAGCAAATCACAGGAAGGCAATAAATGATACAGAAACTGCTTTTCCTGAAACTTAGCTCTGCAAACGTCTATATTTATACTGTAGCAAATCTCCATGTAAATTAAGTAAAAGTAACTAACTGCAGGAATCATGGCTGGTAGTTTATGATAGAAGTTAAATTTTACCTGCTGTGTATGTTGCTATTATAAAGAACGTAAGAAGCTGTATACCACTGAATATAGCTCTTTGTATTTCTCCAATGTAATTATTAGGAGATGAATAGATAAAGATAGTCATTCTGCAGGACTGTTGTTACTTCTATTAATGTTTAATATGTATGACCAATACCAGTGATGGATCTGGTTCATAAATAACAACTACAACAGATAACCTGCAATAACCTAAGTTACTGCCATGATCCCTCTATACCTCTGATAGACCATTCATAGATGTGAGTGAATGTGCTAGCAGTGGACAGGGCTGCCAAGAGGAATTCGGGACCCCGGTATAACAACTTCATGGAGCCCCCCTTATAGTTGAACATGGAAAAGTGACTGTGGGTGTTTTCATACGATTGGGGGTGGCTATGCATCATTGGAGCGTGGCTAGCAGGTGAAAAACGCTAGACCACCCTCCTACAGGAAAAAAAAACCTGCATTGTTGTGCACTCCTGACTTTCAGGACATCTAGCACCATAGTGTAGTATTTAAAGAATGCAGTGTGTATATAAAGAGTTAACAATCTTGGCCTGCCCCTTACATTGGGCAGAACAGTCAACAAAAATTGGGATTGTCCCACTAGAATCACAACATTTCACAGACTAAACGGCTCTCTCCTATCTGTTCTTGTCACTTTAACCACCTGTGGCTGCTGGTTTCTTTAGTTGCGGCTTGTCTGGATCCTGAAATGTTGGGGGTCCTATTTGGAAAAAAAAATGGGTACATTTAGAAAATTCAAACCAGCCCCGGTGTTAAATAAATAGCACCCATGAGTAATAATTAGGCCTTCTTCCAGCCCCAATATTAAAACAATAGCATTCCCATTTAATAAATTAACCTATTTCCTTCCCTGCAAACAGCACCAGCAATAAATTAATAGTATTTACATTTTATAAATATACCTATTTCCCGCAACCAACTCACCCCCACATTCAATAGCCCCCAAACCACCCCATCTTAAATTAAAAGTCCCCACTATTAAATTGCCCCACTGTCGCCCCACAAACAAAATAGCACTCATTAATTAGCCACCTCCTACCTCACACACACTACATTGCCACAAGGCCCCTGTGCCATCACACACACATTACTGTGCCCCTTTATCATCACCACGCTGTGCCCCCTTATGATCACATTGCACCCTCCATGCTGCTTTTCCCCATTCACCTGGCCCCCCTTCATCACACTGTTCCATGCTGCTACCCCCCCCTTTTTCAATCACACTGTGCCAAGCTGCTTCCCCCTCTTTTTTAATCACACTGTACCATGCTGCTCCCCCCCCTTTTTCAATCACACTGTGCCAAGCTGCTTCCCCCCCTTTTTCAGTCACACTGTGCCATGCTCCCCCTTTTACAATCACACTGTGCCATGCTGCTAGCCCCCCATTTATCAATCACACTGTGCCATGCTCCCCCCCCTTTTTCAATCACACTGTGCCATGCTGCTTCCCTCCCACTCTTTCAATCACACTGTGCCATGCTGCTTCCCTCCCACTCTTTCAATCACACTGTGCCATGCTGCTTCCCTCCCACTCTTTCAATCACACTGTGCCATGCTGCTTCCCTCCCACTCTTTCAATCACACTGTGCCATGCTGCTTCCCCCCTTTTTCAATCACATTGTGCCATGCTGCTCCCCCCCTTCTTTTTCAATCACAATGTGCCATGCTGCTTCCCCCCCTTTTTCAATCACAATGTGCCATGCTGCTCCCCCCCCTTTTTCAATCACACTGTGCCTCCCCCCCTTTTTTCAATCACACTGTGCCTTACCCCCCTTTTTCAATCACACTATGCCCCCCCTTTTCATCACACTGTGCTTTTCTGCCTTTCTCCCCTTGCCTCTGTTCCTTTACTTACCTTTGTGTTGGCTTCTTTCATCTCTTTTGTTTTCTTCTGTCTTCTCTCTTCCATGAACAGACTTTTTAAACTGTAGAGCTCCAATCAAAAAGTCTCATTCAGGGGCAGGCTGGGCTGGGTGGCAGGGGACATCTGCCCCCCGGGCCGGTCCCATAGTGGGCTACCTTGGACTGCATCACTGGGCCACCTGCATTTTTTTTCCCATTAAAATAGGCTGCTGAGTCGAGTCTTGACCCTCGGGCTAAAGTTTGCCAGACCTCCCCTGGTCCCATTCATTAGTTGACAAGTGTGTTTTAGCAGTTGTAATTCATATAGTTTTCTAGAAGGGATAGTATATTTCAACATCAATGAAAAATATCAAATATATACTGGTTTCTTCAAATTAAATGTAGACTAAAACTAGTGGTTTGACATGTTACACATTAAAGTAAATGAACCTTGAATCATAAAAACACTCAGAACATCATGATCATAGAAGAGATTGTACTAAACGTTTTATACAAAGACACTATGTGATTATATAGATTAATAAAATAAATTAACTAGCTATAAAGACATCTCAAGATCATATACAGTGTCTGTATGTGCTCTCCTACTAACGTTATGCCTTACATATCCATTAGTGGTCTCATGTTGCAACATTAGTAGCATCACAAGGTAGACATAACACTTGCAACTTCAAAAAATATTAATAGGTGGACTGATTAAAGAAGGCAAACCCCAATTTAGTACCATTAGCATGTTAAATTAATTACACAATATCGATCTCCAAAATCAAATGTAACGTGGTAAACATAAAAAAAAACAAATGTACATACAATATAGAAATCAGTTTGCAAACAGAACACTTCTAACTTTATACAATATTTGGTATAAGCATTTTCCATTTTATTTGTTTCATAGTCCAACTTGAATACATTGCTCAATATGTGACAACTAACTTCTATTCATATGTAAAAGAGTAATCAGCCACTATATAGGCAGCATATCTCAGTTAAAGGGATCTCCAATATAATCAAGATTCCCAATAATATATAAAGTGTAATCTGAAAATATAGTTTAAAAAATACAAGTTGCATACATTTACACGTAATACAATGGGTGCTACTAAATTCAGAGCAACCCATTACTTTCGGTAACCAAGTTTGTTGGCCGAACTAGGGTTGGAAGGAAAAATAGGTAGGATGGGGTGGGTACCATACACAACAAATAAGGGGAAGGAACCAGAACACTGATGGATGTGGTTATTATGGTAAAACTCAGCCCAGGGGAGAAGATCACTCCAATTGTCTTGATTTTCAGAAGAAAGACATCGTTAAAAACCCTCCAGGTCCTGGTTTACACGTTCCGTTTGGCCATTAGTTTGTGGGTGATAAGCTGAAGAAAATTTCATGTCTATGCCCATATTCCTGCAGAAGGCCTTCCAAAAATGTGACACAAACTGAACCCCATGGTAATTTCCTAAGGACAACCATGAAGTCTGAAAATCTCTTTTATGAAGATGAGAGCCAACTGAGAGTCAGAAGATAACTCAACCAAAGGAACTTAATGTGCCACTTTGGAAAAGCAGTCTATGACCACTCAAACAGCCCGCACTGGAAGGGAGATCTGTGATGAAATCCATCAATAAACTGGACCACAGATGATCAGGGATTGTAAGAGGATGGAGATGACCCAGAGGGGAACGTTTAGGACTTTTATGTTGGGCGCAAGTGTTGCAGGCTGATACGAATTTACATACATCAAGGTGGATAGTTGGCCACAAATAATGCCGGATCAGGTGAGCATATGTTTTCTTGACACCTGCATAATCAGCAAATTTTGATGCATGAGCCCAACGGAGAATTCTGTGCCGTAAGTGAGGTTCCACAAAAGAACAATCATGAGGGGGGAGTTCTATAGCAAGTCTTCGTTAGAGCTATAATCCTGGCGAAATCGAGGATGGGTTGAGGCTGGAAAGAGGGAAGAGTATTGGAGTCATCAAAAGACCGTGATAAAGCATTAGCCTGGATATTTTTAAAGCCTGGTCAATAAGTGAGAATAAGGTTCAAACGAACAAAGAAGGATGTCCAAAGAGCTTGATGTGGATTCAGACACTTGGCTTCTTGGAGAAAGATAAGATTTCTGTGATCAGTGTAGACAGTGGTGCCGGATTCTGGAAACGTGGAGCAAAACGAGGTGTGAATCTCCTGGAAGAGGACCTTTCCTGGGTATGTTTCATATATAAGGACATCTACTGTAATACAGAGAGAAATCAGAGAGTGCAAGTCTGCTAGCAGTTCCCTGGAGACAAGTTCATCCTTAATCTGGTCAGCGAGGCCCTGTCAGAAGGTTGTAATAAGGGCCTCATTATTCCACTTGGGCGGAAACAGGTGGAGGTGCAGAAGTCAGAGTTTCTGTGACCGCACTGGAGGTGGCTAGGGAGTTCTGTAAGGTGTCCAGATGGGACATTACTCCTTGCAGGCATTGAAGTATTTTAGTCTGTTCAGCTTCTGGTTAATCCATGTGGCGGGCAAAGTGGAGTAACAGGTGGCGGGCAGTTAGTTTACCATTACCATCCGAGGACATGACCAGAGTATACTGTCAGCAACTGAGGCTATTTGCTGATTTTGGCGCTACCCTACCTAGAGGCGCAGCATCTAATGCACTTATGGTCTTCACCAGGGACCTCACAAGGAGGTTTGGGTTTAGCTGCGAGAGGCGTGCAGGTCGCGGTTCTCCAGGAGGGTAATCAGAGAGATGAAGGTGAAGATAATCGGATGGTCAGGAATGCTGAGGTCTAGCCGTGCAGTCAATGCAGAACACAAGTGGTTTCCAAAAGAATAGTCAGGCAGGCAGAGGTCAAATACCGGAGCAGGGTTGAAAAGCAAAAGGGAGAATCCAAGAGGAGCGTTAGCAATAGCTGAGATCAGAACCAGGAAGTCAGACTAAGGATCAATACAGCACATGAATACCTGGAGCTAGGGGACCTAATACTCTGGCACCATTATGGTCTTCTTTAAATAGAGGCAGGGGAATTGGAAATGCCAAAGGCAGGGACGTCAGCTGTCACCGCCGGCTGTCAGACTATGATCTGGGTGTGGTGGAAAACTTTTTAGGGTATGTGGCCAGTATGGTTGACATCTTGAATTTGGCCATCTTTGATGTAACTTTAATGTTTTAAATGGGGATGTAGTTATGTGAGATATCAAACAGATGCAGAATTTCATAAGAAAAACAGTGGTACCCCACAAACCACAACATACCAACTGTTTTGCCGAGGTTACAACCCTACCGGCATCCATCCAGTAAGGGTTTATCTCTGACCAGTTACTAAACAACACCTGGGGGTAAATGTATTAAGCTCCGGGTTCTTCAACACCCGCGAGTTCGGCGTCTTCGGCGTTTAAATTTAAAGCGGCGCTGCCTTGTAAAGGGAAACTTCCCTTTACAAGGCAGCGCCGCTTTAAATTTAAACGCCGAAGACGCCGAACTCGCGGGTGTTGAAGAACCCGGAGCTTAATACATTTACCCCCTGGTGTGGAAAATGAGGGTTTAGTTGAAGTTGATGTGTTATCCAGTGTGCAAACTCCACCCGATGGTCTGGGTCATCCTCAGTCAGGTGTTGCAACATATGAATCTTGTAGTGGTGCCACTTATGTGTAGACAAGATTCTCAAAATGGCCGTATGACTAACTCCACGTTGAGGAGACAGACGACGAGTGCTACGTTGTGGGCTCTTTGAAAAGGATGCTAGCACAGCAGTTGTTGTTGCTTCATCTGTAGCAGTTTTTGCTTGAAATATTACTTACTCATTTCCATGTAAAAAATGTTTCCACACTTATGGACCACTCTGTATATTGCACTTCAATATACGATATAATCTCAACTCTGTAAATATTTCCCAATTTTGATCTTAATTTTATTGCAAAATAAGAGATCTATCAAGTTTTTTTTTAGCTCCTATTTATTATGTGAATAGTATCAACAAGTAATATTTTTCTATCAAGTGCAAGAGTTTCAGACAATGCATCTTTTTAGGGTATTATGTCTAAAGGCATCTATAAGCTTATTACTTTGCGTTGTGAATTGTTCTGTAGCTTTTAATGCGCCTCAGTTGTTCTTTTTAAAATATCCCCAAGCCAATTAAAATTAGTTATGGACTCATCATCCCCATCCAAAATAAAGAAATAAATCATCAATATATAACGCCCATAGAAAAACAGGTATTCCCGAAATTCCCACCCAAATGAGTTGCTCCATATCCGTATTGAGATTGGAAAAACTCGATTTGAAACTGGTCCCCGTTACAGTGCCAAGGATTTGAAGGTAGAAATCATAATCAAACAAAAAATGTGTCCCTGGGTTACATTGAGTTTTGTCTTATCCATGCCGTTAAGGAAATATCCAACTGGGTATAGCTTATTTATATGTTTTGATACTTTAGGTTGTACCAGGAATGCGGGTATTAAATTGGTACCAGAGTTCAATAGGTTTAATAGTTAAATCCAAGTCTTATATCCAATGCTTAGGAACAGAAGGTACTGTATATTTGTAGGAAAGGAACCTTACTATGGTAGTATGTGCATTCCATATACAAAGATGACTGATCTGTCAACTATATATCATGCTCTCCAACCTCCCTAGGCACCCTTTGCTATTTGTGATTGTAGGAACTATATATCCAGGGTGATTCCAATAAGTACCATTGAAAAGAAAAAGTTATAAGTGGAAAGCCTCAAATATAGCAATATAAGAGATTAGAAGGACGTCCGTTGACAAGAACAGAAAGCGATACACAGATATGTTTATTTTGCTGTGGTAATGAAATAAGACAATGATGAAAACCACAAAAGGGCAGCAGCTGCACCAGCTGATTCACAAGGTCTGTTCTCTCTTTACCTCTACATAATTAGAATTCAGACACATTTGCAGTTAACAGAACAAAATTCAAAGTCTGAAAATATCCCTGTTGACACATCAGTAATCGCCAGTTTTCTAACTGTGAATTTTGTGCTTTACAGTAAACAACCTGGTTTACAATGGTTAGGATATAATCTTTTTATGAAGAACACAGCATACACAAGTAGAAATGTCACATCTATTCCTGGATGCATTTTTTTATTATATAGTGTTTAGGAAAAATCATTTGGGATTTTGTTTAGAAAATAATGGCGTATTAATGAAATGCTTGAGTAAACAGGTAAGGCTTTAGTCAGTGCCTGAAGATTTCTAGAGTGGGGCCTGGCAGACTGTAAGAGGCATCATATTTTATTCATTTTATTCTGTTATCACCATCCTGAGATGGCAATATTAGAACAAGTATTGCAACGGTACATGTACATAACTAGACTTCTCATTGCAAAGCTATTGTCGGTGAAAGCTGGTAAATTGTACATCCCTTGATGTACAGGGCAAACCTTAGTTGCTAGTGAATTAGTCTAACTCATGCCCCAACTTTTGGATATCTACTGGTTCAAAACGGATTCGGTTTTATTTAAGGGGCTTCAATTTCATAATCTAACCCCTGCATTCAAGCTGCCCAGACAATGGTGCTTGAGGCATTCCATGCCATTCTCCTTGTTCTGTCAAGATGTTTATCTTAGACAAGCCGAATAAGTTGATGATGGATATTTGAATCTCCTCCTGTAGCCACTGGAATGACCAGTACTGTAAATTGGCTTCCTAAGCCACTGGCATCTGTCATTATAATTACAGGAATTTGGATTGACAAGGGTATACCCGTTATCAGGTTATCTTAGTTTTTTCATCATTCCAGTCCTTTGATTCCTTCTCAGTTTCTTTTCTTATGTACAGCTTTGTCTTTTCCCAGTCTTTAGAATGGAAGAGAGCTCAATGTACTGCCAGAATGGATTCTGCCATCAGTCCCTGAAGGGACATTACAAGCAGATGGCCCTAACATGTCTCTTCATCATACAGTTACCCCTTCATCACACTGATCCCCTTCATCACACTACTGTCCTCTTCATCACACTGCTCCCTCTTCAGTCATTCGAACATACAGCCCTAACATGCCCCTTCATCACAGTTTTCTTTCATCACACTACAGTGTTACCCTCTGCATCACAATGTTCCTCCCTGTATCACAATGTTCCCCGCTGCACCACACTGTCTTCCCTGCACCATTATGTCTCCCCTGCACCACACTGCCCCCCCCTGCATCCCAACATTCTTTACTTTACTGCTGTCTTTTCTTCAGGCAGCGGCTTCTCTCTGCCTGGCTCTTCACAGACAGTGATGGGATGTGATGATGACGTCACGCCCAACAGTCAGTAAGGGGGAAGAGGGGAGGCAGAAAGAAGGAGGGACTGTGCGCCCCATCTGCAGTGCTCCTGAGAAGGAGGCGATTGCCCCAATCGCCCCACCTCCCGTGGATCTGTAAATGTGTGGCAACCAGCGGCTGTGGAACTTAAACTCAGCGGCCACTGACAAACATTACACAATAGTGCTTGACATCAGTGGAGCCACCCAGAGCCGGGGGTCCTAGGCAGTTGCCTAATGGTAGCGCTGGGCCTGCCTTTTTATAATTTTTTTAGTCATGTGTATTTAGGAAGTGGAAGTGCTTTCTGGTCTCAGCATTGTATATCTTCTGTGCATTTACACAATTTACTGTCTGTAATGAAAATGATCTTGTACACTGTGTATGATGAACTCATTTTACTTCTTCTTTCCCATTATTAGACGCATCCAGTATGTATATAGAGCCATAGTCCAGCACAGTGAACAAGCTATACCCATATTCCTGCAGCTATTAAGTTAAACAGCAAACACGTAAATATTGTAATTAGAAGGACAAACAAAACAAAAAAAGCAAAACAAAAACAGACCTCATATTACTGTCATGCTAAAAATCCAGACATACATGTTTGATATGTTCTCCCCCATGTTGTATAGTTATAATGTACTGAACTGAACAATAGCCTACAAATACCAGTCATAACTATCCCTGCATGCATCATTGCCAGTAGAAATTAGTTATATCCAACAAATTCCAATAGAATTAAGCTCTGGTTGATTGACAGTTATTAGAGCCTGTCAGCTTCTGCAGCGGAAAGAAGGCAAAAAAGCTGCATAAAATAATTAAGTGCTTGAGGACGCAGTAACTGAATGAAGGGAGGGAGGCATACTAAAAATGGCTTGTCTTACACTGGCCACACATGAAGTATGCAGGATGAAGCATTGCAAAAAAACGCTAAGTGAGTTTCTTTTAAAAAAAAAACATGTAAATCGCGTATACGCACACCTGAATTTATGAAGAAGTGGATCTAAAGAAATGCTTCTTGATGAACACAGTAGTAAAGTTAAATACGTGATGTAAAAACTGGTGGACTTAGCCTTTTTGTTTGCCCCTCTAGCTAATTCGCTAGCAGACGTACATGTAAGTACAATATACATTTGTATTGCCTATTGGCAGTGAAATGCACAGGTGTGCAATTACATTAAATTATAAATAAATTATTAATCATTACACTCAGGTTTTGTTGTCAGAGTTATTATCATAATTTCATGCTAACCCTGCTTATTTACCCTTTCTATGATGCTGCATGTATGCTGTTAGTATATAAAAAAAACATATATGATGTTAGTGGGAGAATTGCTGTGCTGCCATATACTGTGTGCGCATAATGGAACAATAACTGTGCTGCTATATACATACTGTGTGAGCAAAGGAAATGACTATCACCCAGACAAACTGTACCTTGTTATTAACACTAATAGGGGACGAGTCACTATACTTTTTGTCCGTGGTCTCCTCATCACACACTTCATTATGATTGAAAATGTGTTGCAGTTAATACCCAGTCAAAAGGGACAAATGCACTTCATATTTTCAGTTATGTTCCAAATATCCCTTCATTATATTACAAATGTACATGACTGCACATTTTCCTTAACTAAAAAAAACATTCTCACACACACACACAATTTTTTTTTAAAAAAATTATATATGAATTTTGGGGTAAAATCTAACATTATAAATAAAAAAATTATAATAATTATAATATTTTTGCAAAAGAACTACATTTTTTTAACATTTTTTTAATAAGACATAGGCAGGGGGGATGAAAAGTGAGGCTGAGGGGATGGCAATTAGGGCTGTAAGGATTGAAACTGGGGCTGGAAACATTTTAGAATTGCAATCTGAGGACTTTTTGAAAACATATCTTAGCTCTATAGATGTGCTTTGTTCACACATATTTCAAACTCAGCAGAGTTCAGAAGTGGTACATTAAGTGAAACTCGCACAGTAGTAGCCATAGGAAGGGAGGGGGGGGGGGGGGTTGCATGGCAACAAACACACACCTATTAGATCCATGATGTCAAACACCTGTGGAATGGCAAACTCTGCCTAGGCCTAGGGAAAGTCACATTTGGAAAAGAAAGGCTTGCTAAGGACTACACTTACAATATTATGCTGGAAAACAAAATAACTTATAATAGACTACCCTATAACATACAGATACATACATTATTCTGCAGTGGCCTGGGTTTGGCTCCCAGCCTCATCCTCAGATTGGTGGGATGTTGGGGAAAAGGAAACTGGGCAAAGACAAATTATTACACCATCCTCCTCTTCCTCCTCCTGAGCCACCTCCTCTTACTCCTCCGGGTGCTCCTCCTGGGGCTCCTCCCTAGCCCCCTGATGTCTTTGGCGGAGGCAGTGGCATTCTGTTTAAAGAAATATAACAAAATATAACACATTAGTTTATTTCTAAAGGTTATCTCTGACTCACACATACTTAGAGACATTCAGATAATGTTAGGTTGCAATGCAAAATATTATTTCACATTGCAATAGCAATAGCACACATGGACCATCACTGTACAATTAAACACACCACTATACCACTTTTATATGAACTTGACCTGGGAGGTTATTATTAATCACATATTTAGAATTATTATTAGTACATAGCAGGCCCTGTACTTTGTCCTTTGGCTTCTACAACCCATATTGCATTATAATGGGCCAGATATAACAGCTTGAAAGGTATAAAAAAAAATATTAATTGTGAACTTACGTTCCGTAATTTGAGCCCTCAAATTGGAGAGGAGCACTGGCTGCCTTCTACTAAGGTCGCTCCATCTTCTTTGAAGTTGCACAATTGTGCGTCTATGGACAAACCTCAGACAGACTTCACAGCCCTGTATGCATTTTTTCTCCTCATTAGTAATGCACCGAGGTGCAGGTCCAAAGCAACAGTCCATGGTGGCTGTAAATACCTGCAGTGCTACCCTGGAGAAGGTTGTTACCCACATGTTTGCAAGTGAATAAGACTTTTCAACACTCTCCTTACTGCTTGGTTCTCAAGCCATGTATGAGAGCCAACACGTCAGTCACAGATCACTTACATACCATATCTAAAAAGGCTAACTTTCAGCTGTCAAAATTAATCTCAATAATCATGCGTATAAAGGCAATTAGGGGTATGACAATGCCTAACCATCAATACACAGGCAATCACAGAAAAATACACCTGCATATCCTATCTAACAGCTGGAGAGACAATCAATCAGTTTGCCATTTTGTGACTTATGATCTTAGTAGAAGTTATAAATTGTTGATCTTGATTTTCCATACATATCTTGGATTTCAACTTGGGTAATATTGATAAGTACTAGGCCATATGTCAGACAGTTTACAGGGCATTTAAGGCTTTTTATTAATGACTGCCCTTTTCCTCCTGTTTACTTTAATGGCTGAACCACAACAATCAGGCCAAAGTCAGGGCCTCGAAGTGGAGGCTGTCAAATTTTACTCCATGGGAGGTTGAAGTGCTGGTACAGCTGGTGGAGAGGCGGCACTCTATAAAACGGGAGCTCTCCGCCCCAGTGAAATACATAATCTGGGAGGAGATCACTATGCAGGTCAATGAGCAACCATAAAATTATTGTCCAAGGTATGACAGACCAACATCTTTACTAACTTTAAAAACTTGTACAATATCATTCCTGCTTTGCTACTGTTTTTTTTTTTTTTAATATCTTCAGATTAAGTATTAGCACTGGGTAGCTTGACCTCTAGCGACAATACATTTCTATCTATATAAGCCTTTGAAAACAATTTTGAATTGTATACATTGTAACATTTTTATCTTTATTATTATTATTATCATTGTAGATCTGTAAGGCGCCACAGTGCTCCGCAACGCTGTACAGTAGGGAAACAGGACATACATAAAACAAGGGCATACAAGTCAGACAAAATAAATGCAGATATGAAAAGAAAGTGTATGGAGGACCCTACTCATTAGAGAGCTTGTATTCCAAGTAGAAGAGGGCACAGCTGAAACAAGTGTGTTTGTGGCTTAGAGTGGAGATTGGGACAGTGTGAATAGTATCATCAGGGATAAGGTAAGCTTTAAAAAAGAGATGGGTTTTTAGAGAACGTCTAAAGATTTGAAGGCTGTGTGAAAGCCTGATTGGGCGTGGTAGGGAATTTCATAAGTGGGGAGCAGCACCGGAGAAGTCTTGTAGGCGAGAGTGAGAGGTGATTACCAGAGATGAAACAAAGCGCAAGTCAGAGGTAGATCTAAGAAGGGGGGAGGGAGAGTATTTTGTTATGAGATTTGAGACGTATGATGAGTATAAATAAATCATTAAACATTTCACACAGATGGAGAAACTTTAAGCATTGCCCAAAGGACAAACCCACAGACCACGGCAGGCATGCTAGGGGGACAGGTGGTGATCCCCCAGCTGCCTTGTAGCTCAATCCCCTGGAGACCACAGCATTGTCCTGCATAGATGATCAGTTAGTGCAGGGGATGGGCAGGATTGACATCAGAGATAGCCCACCCCTAGCCACACCACTAATTTCCTAGAAGTAAATTTCAAATCACAATACAGGGCAGATAAAAAAAAACTATAACAAATGTTTTATTTCAGAAATATAAATGTACCCAACAACAATAGCTATTTTTTTTCAGTCAAATTTTAGCAGTGGCCAATTTTAAATAAAATTAAAACTCCTAAATCCTTGCACTTATACTGCAACTTAGCCAGCCTCTTGTAGAATCTGCCCATGGTCTTCAAGATTATTGACTAGTTTCAGAGAAGATGAATTAGAGATTTCCAAAGGATGCCTAGGTAACATTCCATTCAGGAGACAGATATGCTGGATTTTAAATTTATATGTTACCACTATGTTTTATAATAAAATACACCAGTCATCCAGGCCCTAGAAAGCACCACCCAGGACATAAGCACAACCCTAACCCATATCAATAACACTTTCCAAAATATTAATACTACTCTCACCCTCCTGCCCACTGTTACATTTTTCCTCCTGCTCCTATGACACATGCTGCTACCCCTTACCCTATCATCATCATCAGCTATTTATATAGCGCCACTAATTCCACAGCGCTGTACAGAGAATTCACTTACATCACCCTGTTTGCAACAATACACATTTTGAAAGACAAAAAGATTTGTGTTTTTGTCCATTTAATTAAGCATTATTATTTGAAGTACAGGTCAAAGGGAACTTCCATGAAAAGTATGACAAAGTGAAATATTCTTTATACCCAGAACATTCTTGAGAATCTGGAGGACAAGGGTCGACATCATCCACCGCCTGGCCAGCAACCATGGCCTCTTCCACCCATGGAACCCCACTCTTGATGGCGATGTTATATAATACCACTCATAGTACAATTATATTACATACAATATTGGCCACATACAGAAGAGCGCCCCCGGACTGGTCAAGGCAGCGGAATCTGGCCTTTAAAAAGCCAAAAGTCCACTGTATAGCCAATCTGGTGAGCATTTGCACCAAATTGTTTACAACGTCTTGCTCCGTATGTGGATTTAAAATGTGAGTGAGAAGCCAAGGCCAGAAAGGATACAAGTTGTCTCCTATAGAGACTAACAAGAAAGAAAGAAAAAAAATATTAGCCCTGAGTGAGTAAACATACAAACAATTAGGGAGATCTTTTAACATGATATGGTGCTATTGTAATAAAATATTTGACAATTGATTCTACAAGTATACCATAAAGGAAAGAATGTTAATATTTTGCAAAGCTGGTATACCAACCATTTATGAAAACATTGTATACCAATGTATTTAGGACAACAAAAGGTTACTTGTAAATAATGATATGATAGAAAATAGTAGCTAATAGCCATGTGCCACCAGATAGCCTTGCACCCCCTTGCCTCTGTTGAAATCTGCGTCACATGCCTGATTGTCTGAAGGCAAAAGAATCATGGGTCATCTAGTAACCAGGCATCTATTCTGGAAAGAAAGACCTTAGCACAACCTTCAGCACACGACAGAAGGTGGCTTGGGACATTCCTGCCCCGACACTCTCACTGTAGTCCGGAAAGCAATGCAAATGTATGCCAGTGTGTAGGAATTAGACATTTGAAAAACAGAGACAATTTCTAAAAGTGCTAGTAAAATATTAAATAATACACCTACCACTTTGGTACAAGAATCCCTTTTATAATAATCCTCTAAGTAATAGCTCAAATTCAAAAATGCTACAGAAAGAGCTTGGTGAAATTTCACCTAGTAATCTTGCTATGTTGGACTTATATAATTGTGCATAACAAGCTGAGTGTGTACAGGTAAATGCATGTACATAGTTAATTCTCCCATTAGATGGCGCAGTTCTGAATGGTGTGTTTGGTCATCACTATCATCTGTGAGTTCGACTAGACCCTGAGCAGGTGCAAATTTTACATTTGAAAATCAGCGCACTTCTGCATGCAGCAAAGTTTGAATTGACCATATCTGTAGGGGAACGCCTTTACTGTATACTGTACATTGCCTACATGCAACAGTCTCTTCCACACTCCATTCCCTTCTCGAAATTGTAAGCTGTCGTAAGTGACCTTTGTGCTTGAAATTGAATTGTACACTGCTGTGTTATATGGCATGTGGACTGATTCTGGGCGTGTAATTGTGTGTATCATATGCAAAAAATAGCCGGTTACATACCTTAATGAATCACGCGCAGAGACTTTAATCAGAAAGACAGCAGCTTGATTTTCTTTTACTTAATTAAAGCTCGTGGCTGGCTGAACTGCTGCTGAAAGGAGTACCACCTATTTCGGATTGTAATAATTATACATTACATATTTATTATAAATATCTTGACGTGTTTTCAACAAATATCTATGTCCTGATTGAACCACACCCACCAAACTGGATTAAACATATAGCTCAATGGCACATCCTTTAAATAGGATTCTGCCACCCATCTACCTCTCTTTTTGATCTTTCGATGTAAAGCAGGAGTGATTTAAATATATAACTATATCAATTCCAATTTCATCAACCCATAATCAGAAAAGTTGTATTCAAACAATATAATAAACTATTCTGACAAAGCATGTTATACATGCATAACATATAATTGTTAATCAATTCTAGTAAAATAAACACAACCAGTAGGATTATACACTAAATGAGCTTGTAATTTCTTATTCTCTTTGTGTCAAGAATGTCCTGCACAATAATTTACTGTGTTCCAGGAAATCCACGTTAGCTGGATATTCAGTCTTAATGGTCACACACACATGGTACCTTATTCGTGGAAATAATAAGACAAACACTTTGGATGATGCAGACCTTGGCATGAAATAAACCCTGTGGTTGTGCAAAAAGCTGTGTTTTTCTATACAAGCCAAATACTTGTTTCATAGCAACTGCAAATGAGCAAAGGGACAAACATTCGTTCTGCATTTACTAGAATGATGCAAATCTGTATACCTTACATTGTGACCCAATTCACTAAATGCTTTGCTCCCTACCATTCCACTTATTTTCCAATTGCAGTAACCTGGACTGAATTATTTAATTAATGTCAATTTGGCAAAGGTTATTATAACTGGATAATAACGGACCTATATAATAATACAGGTCAAAAGAGCTGGTTTCCAATAGCCATTTGTCGTAAAGATAGAAAACCACCTATTGCTGTGATTCATCATTAAAAGCTTGCCGAAGCAGCTCAGCGATATTCAGCTGCTCTGGTGATACTGGCCAGGAGCAATCACATGAAAATATCATTATATACAGTTTATACTGTTTATATACACCGATCAGCCACAACATTGAAACTGCTGACAAGTGAAGTGGATAATAATGTGGCACCTGTCAAGGGGTGGGGTGCACAGTCAGTTCTTGAAGCTGATGTGTTGGAAGCGGGAAAGATGTGCAAGCGTAAGGATCTGAATGATTTTGGCAAGGGCTAGACAACTGGGTCAGAGCCTCTCTGACCGGAAGGTCTTGTAGGGTGTTCCCAGTATGCAGTGGGCAGTGGTTAGTACCTACCAAAAGTGGTCCAAGGAAGGATAACCAGTGAACCAGCAACAGGGTCATGGGTGCCCAAGGCTCATTGATGCGTGTGGCGAATGAAGGCTAGTCCATCTGGTCTAATCCCACTGAAGAGCTAAGGTAGCAAAAACTGCTGAAAAAGTTAATGCTGGCTATGATAGAAAGGTGTCAGAACACACAATGCATTGCAGCTTGCTGTGTATGGAACTGCGTAGCCACAGACTGGTCAGATTTTCCATTCTGACCCCTGTTCAAAAAAAAAGCGCCTACAATGGGCACCTGTGTGCCAGAACTGGATTGTGGAGGAATGGAAGAAGATGGCCTGGTCTGATGAATCATGTTTTCTTATATATCATGTGGACAGCTGAGTGCATGTGTGTCTTTTACCTGTGGAAGGAAGAACGCAAGCCGGCTGAGACTTGGGTCCTGGAATTCATGTGGATGTTACTTTCACATGAACATTCTACCTAAACATTAATGCTGACCAAGTACACCCCCCATGGCAATGGGGGGGTGCCATCATTCCCTGATGGCAGTAGCCTCTTTCAGCACGATAATGCGCCCTGCCACAAAGCAAAAATTGTTCAGGAATTATTTGAGGAACATGACAAAGATTTTTTTGGAGATGTGGCCTCCAAATTCCCCAGATCTCAATCCGATTAAGAATCTGTGGGATCTGCTGGAAAAACATGTCCGAGCCATGGAGGCCCCACCTCGCAATTTACTGGACTTAAAGGATCTGCTGCTAAAGTCTTGGTTCCAAATGCCACAGAACACTTTCAGATGTTTTGTGGAGTCCATGCCTCCATTGAAGTGTGCTTTGAGATCCTGACTTCCATACAGTTATTTGCTGTTTACCCAGATTTGATGGAGCCTCCTGGGGATCCTCCATGGGTGAGTCCCCTGGCTTTTGGGCCTAGGCCAGGCCTATTCACAGAAACAGTACCAGCAGTCAAGGAGTAAAGCCTGGAGATGAGCCTTATCATGGTTACCCCACCTGGGGTTTTGCCTTGAAAGCCATTGCCGCTTTAAATTTCCCCTGCAAATTCGCCGACATCTGGCAACTTGCAGAAACCAATGCATAATACATTTACCCCCTGTAGTGTGCAAAAAAGATAAAAAAGCAGCAGTGCACTTACTAAGTGCTTGGATATATGCTCAGGAAGCAGGATCTAGTGCAGAGGTAGAATTAGTAGCCAGCATACAACTCTGATAAGAATCGCAAATATTACACAAGAATCACAAAGATTTCCACCAAATATGCCTGTTCAGTTAAGCTGTGTACAAAAAACAGACAGTGTGACTTTACAAGAGATTAATTTATTGGAAAACAGTATACAAATGGTTGTGCAGTCAGCGACAGATGTGGAAGCTTCTGACAGCATGGAAACTGGCTTTGGCAGCATTGTTGCAGCTGAGGAATCACCAGATTGTGACCTCATTGTATCTGGGGTTGAGCTTAGCAGTGTATCAACATGTGATTTGCAAAATGTCCAGCAAGTGTGTGGGGGTAGGGGGGGGGTATGGGAAGGGGGACCCTGCAGTTAGTTCCTTGCAAGAAGTCTCAGTGAGCAGAGTCTGGCTGCCACAGAGTAAAGATATTCTCATGCTGATGACATCCACAGAGAAATCTGCAAGAAGTGATCTGCAGTCACACTACAGGAAGATTCAAGGAGTGTCTTCAGAAATGTCGCTCTCTGTAGTAGACTTTCCTGCAGCTATTGGAAAAATATATGAAAATTCTGGCATTCTCTTTTCTGGACATGACAAACATGAAGCAGATGCACTAGGCACAGGTATGCGGGCAGCAGTGGCCTTAGGTGGTCTTGTGCAAACAGAGGATGCTTCTGGTGAGAGTGTTGTAAAAAGCAATATCATGCCTTGTGCAAGTGATGCTAATTTGTCTAAACCTAGCTTTAAAAAGTAATCTCATCTGTATGGTGACCAAGGACTGCCTGGCAGCTAGAGACAAATTAAAAGCAAACTGGGATGTGCCAACAAGAGTTAAAAAGTAACTGATAGCCTGTTGGAAATGGGGGTTTCAGTGAAGGAATATGAAATTATATATTAGCTGTTTGCTTTGGAACATGAGCTGGAGCAAGAAAGAGTGGCTAGAAAGGGGAATAGGAATATGAGTGGAGGAGTGAAAGGGTTAATGATGGTGATGGGGGAGGACAGAAAATACAACCATACATTTTATATGCCAGGATCCTGGGGGCCAAAACCAGCCCCAGCACAGCCTAATAGAAGTAATGTAGTCCAACAGAAGTGGAAAGAGGTGGGTTCACCACCAGATAGAGGTACTTGTTTGGATCAGGTATTTGGACTGGGATTTGTAACAAAGGAAGTTTTGCCTGTATTCACCCAGTGAGTTCAGTTGAGTATTACATAAGTTTTGAGACCCCCTAAGAGCTCCAGAATTTCTGAGCAGAGTGGGGAGAGTGTCAAGAATAAGTCCCTCTGGGTTAATTATAAAATTTAGCGATTGTCAAACAAAATAACATCAGAATGACTATTTTGGTACGCAATGAATCCTTGCTAGTGGAATATCTATGGCTAAAAAGGTATGTGACAATGGAATCCCCTGTAGCAAGGTTTCAGATTTGGAGCAGCATGTCTAGGGTGAGGCCTGGATGGCCGTCATCAGCCTAAGGCAATTAGATTCTGGACCAGTCCACCTTCCATCTGCGGCCTATATAGGCAGGGACAGAATCCAGTGCATGTATCCTGGCCAACCCCTGACAAGATTTAGCTTTGGTTCTTTTTCGACATTTCAGCAAAGATTGTGATGTTGTCAGATGCACACATTGCCAAGAACTTGGACATACGACAAAATGTTGTAAAGTAGGCTGAGGAGGTGGAGAAAGAGAACAGAGGAGGCCTCCTAATGCAAAACCAAGAAAACAAGTATTGTTACAAACTAAGCATCAGCCAAGAGCTAGGCCTGCTCAGCTATGTAGTAAGACGCCACAGCCTAAGCCAAGTTCGATGGTGGATTCGGGCCAGCCTAGTACTAGTAAGGAAAGAGGGGAGGAGGATATGGAAAAAGGTGGAAGTTGAAAGGTGGTAAGAAAGCAGAAAGATGGTAGAGCAGGTCGGAGTTCCCATGAACCGGTTGTTCTGGCCAATAGGTTTAATTCATTATCAACCAATGAAGAGGATGGGGAAAATGTGAATACTCCTGGTGCAGAGACGGTCCTGAGTCTCAAGGTCTAGTGGACTAGAGCAAAGAATAGGGTAAGATAGGCTGATGCCTTTGTGAAAAAGGTGGTGAGTGTTGAGGTTGGAGCAGGTGGTGTAGGGGGAAGGGGGGTAGCAGGGAGATCCACATTGTGGGTGTTAAATTTCCTGGTAAGTCAAGTGGGAGGGGAGTCCACTAATGTAACAGAAAATATTGACATTATTACTGAGGTAGTTCATAGCTCAGGGGGAGGGAATCTGGGGATAGGGAGGAAGATAGGAGGGAGGTGGTAGGGGTAGATCCAGGCGGGGAGGAGGGAATAGATTTAGAAGGAGAGGACCTGAGGGGACAATTCCTAGGGTGGATGGTGTGGTTCTGTAGGAAAACTCTCTGGCCATAAGTAATGGTCTACAGGACCTGATGATAGGATCAAAGGTCTTATAGAGGTTATGTAATATAATGCTGAGAGGATGCCCATGCCAATAATCTTTAATGATCGTCTATAGAGTTTGTCACCATTAATGTGGCATCTGTGCATTCCAATTGAGCTCGTTATTTGGCCTTTGATTTTTTTCAACATGCTTGAGTTGGATTTTTTCTTTTTGCAAAAGACTAGAATTTTTTCCCTAAGGTGACAGGTCCTAAGCCTGATAAATATCAATGGTACTCAGACCAAACAATACCTTTTTACGGGCCAGCCAAGTTTTATAAAACCTTTGTGAATCTCCTGGCCCCTCACCTGGTAGAGGTGTTTGATGAGGGCTTGGATAGACGGTTACTCCATGATGCAGTCTGCCCTTATTTTGTTATCCAAGGGGAAAGACCCATCCAGGATTGAGAATTGATGCCCCATCACCATTCACAATTCGCATAGGAAGATTCTGGCAAAGATAATTGTTTTAAAAGGATTATGGAAGTCTCTGACCTGGTAATTTCCCCTTCTCAGCACTGTCAAGTAAGTGTCGAAGCAGCTTTGATGTTGTCCTTGGCATCTGGGAGGACACTGAATGGAGCAGAGCTAATAACCTTCTGGTACTGGATCAATCTAAGGCGTTTGATTGTGTCAAACATGAATACCTGTGGACACTTCTTTAGAGATATGGTCTGACAGTGATGGTGGTTAATTGGCTACATACCATTTATAGGCAGGATGAGAGCTTCTCTCTAGTGAATGGTTGGGTGGGCTTTACTTTTGGGATGTCATATGGAGTCAGGCAAGGTTGTCCCTTGAGCCCACTCCTTTATGTATTTGCGATAGATCCTTTTATCAGGAGGGTTAAGAATGGTACAGTGAGGGGAATGCAGCTGGCTGTGGATATTCCCTTGAAGGTTGTCCTGCCAGACATGGCTGAGGCGCGTGGCATGGAAAATCTGATCTGTAAATATTCTGAGGCTTAGGGCTCATAGATAAACCAGGAACAGAGTGATGTGTTCTGGTTAGGGAAGGAATGAAGACAGTTTGTCCTTCCAGATGAGCTCCCTCAGAACAGTCTCAAGAGGTTAAAATCGTAGGCATCAGATTTTGTTTTGGTGATTATGCCTGGTGAAGTTGGGAATTGAAACTGGCAGATGCCATCTCTAAGGTGAAGAATTGGAAGAAGTGGAACATAGAACGGATTGATTTGATCAAGACTTACTTGATCCCAGCTTTTTTATACGCCAGGTATATATGTCTGTTATCAGAATCATTAAGGGTCAGGGTCAGTTCCTCGTTCTTTCAGTTGTTATGGGGAAACAAGTTGAACGTCATAAAGAGGGGATGTGACATACAAACCGAAGTATGAAGGGGGCCTGGGGATGGTAAACCCAGAGCAATTCTTTAGTACTGCCTTCTTGAAGCTTCATCATGGGAGTCTATTTTTGGAGTCTCCCCTTCGGTAGCTGAATTTTGCATTTGGATGCACCCCTTTCTCAATGCATACTTTGATAGGGGTCCTATAAAAAGTCTTTGAGTTAAACATGGATACTTCCCGGCCAATGTGGTTCAGGATTTGAAGGTGACAAGCAAATAGCAGATCTAGGTGGGTGAGGTGAAAAAATTACTTTTGGAGTCTGTTGGATAGGAGGATCTTGTGTACTCAGTTTGATGTGCCCCTGTTACTAAAGGATTGCCCAGGTGATATGTGCTCTAAGGGTCTGTTTTTGATGATTCCCAAGCGGATTCCACTGAAGTTTAGAGATCTCACTTGGCTTGCAATTCACAGGAGGCTCCACATTAATTGGAACTTGAAGCATAGGGGTGTCTATGGGAGGAATGTAATGGGGAGGTGGGGACAACGAACCACTTATAACGTCAGTGACTTTTTAAAGGTTTACAAAGTAGTGTCCCATGCCTTAGGTCTTGGGTGCCTTTCAGTTTTAGTGTATGGAGCATTCATTAGGTGTGGGTATTTTGATTTAAGTACTCATTTTTTAGGTAGTACAGTTGTTAGATTTTACATGTGTAATACACAGTGTTTAGTGTCTAGTAGGGGCAAAATTCTTCCCTGTAGTGAGCTAGTGGATAGCATTCTACACGAGGTTTGGAAAATAATGGAAGAAGAGAGGAGTAGGACAATTGCTGTGAGCTGGGGTAAACTCTGGCAGGGGTTGAGACCTCCCTAGGTGGCAGCTAAGATCTGGCAGACTCTTGATTCTTGGCTATATATCCTGTTCTATCACTATTAGATTTTGTGGAAAGCCTTTTTTTTTAGTAAGGTTTACATACATTTAATGTTTGTTTTTATTTCTTGAAAGTAAAGGGTGTGTGGACAGTATTAGTCTCACATACATACATACATACATATATATATATATATATATATATATATATATATATATATATATATGTGAGACTAATACTGTCCACACACCCTTTACTTTCAAGAAATAAAAGCAAACTTTTATTAAAATATATAAATATTTATATATATATATATATATATATATATATATACATACATATACATATATATATATATATATATATATATATATATATACATACATACATACACGCACATACACACGCACACTTACCATATGGAGACAAAAGTTTTCGGACGCTTGACCATTACACCAACAGGGACTGTAATGACATTGTACATATACTTTACTATGGAGTTCGTCCCCTTTTTACAGCTTCCACTCTTCTTGAAAGGCTTTCCACAAAATGTTGGAGTGTTTGAATTTGTGCCCATTCATTCTTTAGAGAGGTCAGGCACTGACTAGGGCACAGTAATGTTAGAATAGAAAAGGGTCTTCCCCAAACTGTCACCACAAAGTTGGGAGCATAGCATTGCCCAAAATGACTTGGTATGCTGAAGCATTAAGATTGCCTTTTACTGGTGATAAGGGGCCTAGCTCAAACTCTGAAAAACAGCCCCATACCATTATCCCTCCTCCACCAAGCTTCACATTTGGCATAATGCAGGCAATGTTGTCAGGCAGGCAACGTTCTCCAGGCACACGCCAAAACCAGACTGACCCATCTGACTGCCAAACACAGAAGTGTGATTCGTCACTCAACAGAACACGTTTCCACTGCTCCACAGTCCAGTGTCAGTGTATTTCACACTACTCCATCAGACATTTGACATTGGTCTTTGTGATGTGAGGCGTGCATGCAGCTGCTTGGCCATGGAAACCAATTCCATTAAGCTCTTGCCGCGCAAATTTTATGCTTACATTAATGTCAGTGGAGGTTCAGAACTCTTCAGCAATGTGTCTGATTGAAACACCTCAATTCAATAATTAACAGGTGTAGCCAAACACTTTTGTCCATATAGTGTATATATATATATATATATATATATATATATATATATATATATATATACACACATACACACACACTTGAAAGATCATCTCACCCTTTCAGTCAAAAAGTGTCTAAAGAGAGAGTCCAAAGGGTTTCCCTTTCGGCGAATATGAGTACCTAGTAACCTCCTCTGTATCTATATTTGCATGTTTGATTACCTTGAATCTGAAGCTTTCTGAGGCTTTAGAGCCATGGCCTCATAAAAAAATTAGTTAGTATATTGTGGTTATCAACCTTACACATATTTGAGGTGTGTTGAAAAGTACACATTTTTAATTGCTTTTTTATTTTGCCTATGCGTTTTAGACCAGACTCACTTTCCAATAAATAAACCACAAAAATGGGAATACAATAAACTTTTCTATTTTTCTTATTGGTTCCATCCAAAGACTCCTTAGTGTCTTTGTGGAAATACTTACAAGCTTTACAGTGATTACAAGGACAAAGCCTCTTACATCCATTAACCAGGCAGACCTATCATTACCATTCTCTAGGAAACTTGGTGATATGATTTCAACATCTTGTCTTTCTTAAAAATAATTCTAGGTGTTTCAGGTATATGCTGTGATAAAATTGGGTGCAACTTAAGTAAATACCAAGAAAAAAGAGTGGGTAGAGCCGCGCTTCCTTATGTGTGTAGGTGCAGCCACAAGAGAGAACCTAAGTGTAAGCAGAGGGGGATCCCCACGCTCCCAGAATATTGGTATAGCAAAAGATATAGATAGGTTCTGGGCGCATGTGATTAAAGTATGAAGGTGGTAATTGTTTAATTTGTATATATTAAAACATGCATAAACGTTCATCCGGAACAAACAACAAATGTGTAAATCAATTGTACAAATCGATTTCTCAATCCATAAGTCATAAAGTGGTCATGGTAACTAGCAATGATAACAGAAATAGGCTGTAGGAAGGAACTTGTAATTTCAATTGAGTTTGGTAGATCTGACATAGCATAAAGTCCAATGGTTTAGTTCAATTGTATAGTCGATATCCAGAATCAAAAATCAATCAGTAAGCCATAGGGTGTCTGACCACTTCCTTAAGTACCATGATCATGATCCATCAGCTCTCAAATTTTTGGGGATCTGTAAGGTTCACAAACCATGGAGAGGGGGAGACTTTCTTGCACTCATTTCAAAGGAGGAGGCCAGGTGGATCTTTAACCTTAAAACTCTGATCCCCAGAGGATTAAATGTGGACTTCGATTTAGGCTATTTTTTTAACTCTTGGGACATCCATGTTATCTACCATTCTGGATAGCGACTATACCATTGGACTTTATTCTATGCTATGTCAGTTCTACCAAACTCAATTGGAATTACAAGTTCCTTCCTACAGCCTATTTCTGTTATCATTGCTAGTTACTATGACCACTTTACAGTGGTTCCCAAACTTTTGCAGTTCGCGGCACCCTTAGAGTCTCCAAATTTTTTCAAGGCACCCCTCCTAAATAATTATTGAGCAGTCCTGTTTTAGAAGTAGTTGGGTAAAAAAATTGTAATAAGTATTTAGGTCAGGACAGAAATACTTATTTAGTTGTATGCAAAAATGCCCCCTCTGCATCCAGACACTCTGCCCTCAGGCACTCTGTCCCCTCTGCATCCAGACACACTGCCCCTCTGCATCCAGACACACTGCCCCCTCTGCATCCAGACACACTGCCCTCTCTCACACTGCCCCCTCTGCCCTCTGTCACGCTGTCCCTCTCCTCTGCCCTCTCTCACAATGTCCCCCCTCCTCTGCCCTCTCTCACGATGTCCCCCCTCCTCTGCCCTCTATCACGATGTCCACCCTCCTCTGCCCCCTCCTCTGCCCTCTCTCACAATGTCCCCCCTCCTCTGCCCTCTCTCACGCTGTCCCCCTCCTCTGCCCTCTGTCACCCTCCTCTGCCCTCTGTCACGCTGTCCCCCTCCTTTGCCCTCTCTCACGATGTTCCCCCTCCTCTGCCCTCTCTCACGATGTCCACCCTCCTCTGCCCTCTCTCACGATGTCCCCCCTCCTCTGCCCTCTCTCACAATGTCCCCCCTCCTCTGCCCTCTGTCACCCTCCTCTGCCCTCTGTCACGCTGTCCCCCTCCTCTGCCCTCTCTCACACTGTCCTCCTCCTCTGCCATCTCTCATGCTGTCCCCCTCCTCTGCCCTCTCTCACGATGTCCCCCCTCATCTGCCCTCTCTCACAATGTCCCCCCTCCTCTGCCCTCTCTCACGATGTCCACCCTCCTCTGCCCTCTCTCACGATGTCCCCTCTCCTCTGCCCTCTCTCATGATGTCCCCCCTCCTCTGCCCTCTCTCACGCTGTCCCCCTCCTCTGCCCTCTGTCACCCTCCTCTGCCCTCTGTCACGCTGTCCCCCTCCTCTGCCCTCTCTCACACTGTCCTCCTCCTCGCCCTCTCTCACGCTGTCCTCCTCCTCTGCCCTCTCTCACGCTGTCCTCCTCCTCTGCCCTCTCTCACGCTGTCCCCCTCCACTGCCCCTCTCACGCTGTGTCCCCCTCCACTGTCCCTCTCACGCTGTGCCCATCCTCTGCCCCGCTGTGCCCCTCCTCTGCCCCCCTCCTCTGCCTCGCTGAGCCCCTCCTCTGCCCCGCTGTTGCACTCCTCTGCCCCGCTGTCGCACTCCTCTGGCCAGCTGTCACACTCCTCTGCCCCTGTTACACTCCTCTGCTCCTGTTACACTCCTCTGCCCGCTGTTACACTCCTCTGCCCCTGTTACACTCCTCTGCCCGCTGTTACACTCCTCTGCCCCTGTTACACTCCTCTGCCCTGTTGTGCCCCGCTGTCACCCTCCTCTGCCCCTGTTACACTCCTCTGTCCCCTGTTACACTCCTCTGTCCCCTGTTACACTCCTCTGTCCTGTTGTGTCCCGCTGTCACCCTCCTCTGCCCCTGTTACACTCCTCTGTCCCCTGTTACACTCCTCTGTCCTGTTGTGCCCCGCTGTCACCCTCCTCTGCCCCTGTTACACTCCTCTGTCCCCTTTTACACTCCTCTGTACTGTTGTGTCCCGCTGTCACTCTCCTCTGCCCCTGTTACACTCCTCTGTCCCCTGTTACACTCCTCTGCCCTGTTGTGCCCCGCTGTCACGCTCCCTCTCATTCCTCTGCCGCGCGCCAGTCATAGAATAAAAAGAAAGAACACAGAAACTTACCATTCAGTTGGGCGCCGGGACCGAGCAGACTCCTCTCAGCTGTGGGAGAGAGGAGTCTGCTGAGTCCCGGCGCCCGGCGGATTGGTAAGTTTCTGTGTTCTTTCTTTTTTTCAATGCTTGGCCCGCGGCACCCCAGTGACAGCGCCGCAGCACCCCTGGGAGCCGCGGCGCACAGTTTGGGAACCGCCGCCACTTTATGACTTATGGATTGAGAAATCAATTTGATTTACACATCTGTTGCTTGTTCTGTCCGGAACACGTTTATGTATGTTTTAATATATACGGATTAAACAATTACCACCTTCATACTTTTATCACATGCACCCAGAACCTATATCTTTTGTTTAAATAAATACCAATGTTTACCTAATATCTTAACTATCCCTTCTAAATCATTATATTTTGTGATAAAAGGATAAAATATTCCTTTATCATTTTTACTCTTCTTTACTCTTATAATCAATATAAAGCATCCTGTCTCCTAGACTTGCTACTCCCCTCTAATGAAACTCCCTACCCAGTCCAACCAGATTCTGCCAAAACTCAATCTTTCAAGAGCTCTCACAAAACGCAACTAATCAATATAATCTTACCAATCACCAACTAATACTACACCCACTGGGCACTAACAGCTACCATGCCATCCATCGAGCTCCTATTGCCTCAGCATTACTCTCTCCCTAAGTCCACTTGAGACACCTCTGTACCTTCTTGAAAGTTCTAATTCATTCTGAGCAAATTTTTTGTGTTTTTCTAACCAAGGATATCACTTATATTGTGCAGCAGTACCAGCTGCAAATTGTGTAGTTGCTTTTGTGTCTGAACCAGCTAAATGATAGATTGATAATAAAATGCTAATTCAACGCAATAGTTGACTTTTCTAAAGTATATATAAATGACAATGGCTGAGAGACTATGCAGAATAGAATTAAATTGGGAATCATTTTGAAGTAACTACAAATCCATACTGTGAGGAGAGATGCCATCAAGAACAAAATTTACATTTACAGAGCATCAATGTCGTTTTAACAACAAAAGACTCCAATCATGCATGAGTAGAAAACTGATTAGTCAGGGTAGAAATTCAGATTTACAAGTTTAATTTTACGGCAAGATAGACCAATAAAGATTTGTTTAAAGCTTACTTTAAAACTTTACATAGCTCTTAGCGTTTGCATAATTGTGCTTTAATTAATATGCAGACATTGCAAACTGCTTAGTCACTGTCATTTGTTTCATTATTCTCAATCCTGCTTTTACATTTTGTGTGAACAGTTAGGTGTGATTTTATTAAAGAAGCTAAAAAAAAATAATAAAAAAAAGACGTAAAAGCACAAAGCCGTAGCAAAAGAACATAGCACAATGAAATGAATCAAGTATAGAATATTCAATTAACTCTCACAAAAATAGGCAATTCCTATTCATACCAAAAGCATCTTCAGACACATTAATAGGTAGATGTCAACCCTTTTGTGGATCTTTCATTTGGTCATTGTAGCTCTGATCAGAAACATATAGTTCATCTGGCTAGAGAATGGTGAAGGAGCTCTCTTATCATTTTTGACCTGTCACAAAGGTCCATAACAAATAGATGTACCCTTATTTAGCTTGATATTAATAGTAAGCAAAATGTCTTTAAAACTTTTAGTCATTTCAAACTTTAAATTGGCAATTTCTGTCTCTAAGAGATTTTCAGTTCCATATATTGCACTATATGTAAAGCTGGTGAACAGTGTCAAATTATTTCTTTAACATGAGTGATATGAATATGATAATATTTGTATAAACAGCTGTTTAAGATATCCTTATCTTTCTCAACTTCTGACATCACGTCATCAAAGATAATCTTTCACTACGGTCTAAACATACCCCATCAATGCCATAGAGTGACAAAGATAACATAATTCAGTTTTCAAAACAGTTAGCCATTTAGGAAGAGCACCTGACATGCACTGTAAAACATCTTTGTTTTGCTCTGGTACATTTCAATGGTCCACCCAGGACACATCCACACTTGGGAGCAGTCTCTGCAGTTGAAAAGTATGCCTTAATATGCAGTGCAGTGGAAGAATCTTTAGCAGGTGCACTGAGTATAATAATAATCACCACATCAATCTCCAACTTCCTAACCTATTACTACCACCCATTTTAAAAAATCAACTATCAAGCTTTTCTCCTGAAGTTTATCTTTTGAACTGTAACAGGCGGGACGCTAGTATAATAAATTTCAGCCTCTGAGGAATGGTCTGAGATCCAGTTCTATCTGCATCAGAATAAAAGAGAACATCTATAAGGTTTTGTTTCGCTGGTTCTATGTGCCTTTGAGACTTCATAGAATCCTCCCTGACTCCTCTGATCGTTGTTGGCGAGAGAGCTCCCAGAAGTGCTTTTTCCTCCATATTTGCTGGATGTGCCTAAAATTGACACGTTTCTGGACGGAGATCAAACATTTGATTCAATCAATTCTTCAGGTGGGGATACCCTTGGAACCAAAACTTTTCCCTCATTCTCTGGGAGCCCCTTCAGCAAGTTAGTTAGACATATCTTCTCAGCAGCTGCCTGCCAAATTACAGCGGATTGGTGGCAGCAAACTCCCCCTTCCCTCCAGACTAAATAATAGAGTCTGGCAGACACAGCGAATGGAATATATGACCAGCATCATTCACAACTCATCATGAGCTTTCACCAAGGTATGGGACAAGTTGCCTTCTTTCTTTAAGGCTCACACATCATTCACATAACATCCCCCCCCCGCTCTTCTTTGCTAGCTTCTTGCTTCTCCTAACATGAAACTAGCTACTCCTCCTTTCTATCTCTACCCTTCCTTTATTTTCTCTCTTCCTTCTCTTTGTAATTTTTCTTACCCCTTTTACTCTTTATCATTCTTTCTATTCATTTGCAATCCTTTGCTGGTTGTAGAAGCTCTTTATTTCTTTAGCTTGTACATTTGACCTTGCAAAAATACAACTTACAAAAAATAAAAGTAAATACCAGCCTCACTGCAATGCTGATTCCTCTATGGGCGGTTGTGCAATAACCAGCATATCTTCTCTCACAAAGTCTACCAACCACGTGCTGGGAAGTGCTTGGACTCTTCCTGACCTCACTGGGCGGTGGGCGCCAGGATAAGAATACAAAACAAAAAGACAGTTGTCAGCGCTTATCTTTTACATTGCATATCTGTGTGTGTCTAGCAAAATGAAAACATGAGGCATTAGTTCATATTTTGATCAAAACATTTAAGCCTGCAACCCAGTGTCAAGGACACCTCATTATATGCAGGTCCTACACTGACCTAAATGCTTTAAACACCATTAAAATGCAGTTAAAATCAGATGCACTCACTTCCCAGGTATAGGAGTTTACATATAGCAAGGGCTGGCTTGTGAGCCACACCCAAATGTACCTTAAATAAGCTTGATGGACAGCTGCCATGACAATAAGGCAATATTTTGAAACAACACCAGGATAAGTAGCAAGAATAGAACATCTGGTGAGTTTTTTATTTTTTAAACTGTATTTGAAAATTGTGTCTTATTTTTTCTTTTTTGAAAAAATGGGCAGGGGTCTTAGGGACCACTGTCCATTATACTGAGGTGAATAGCATGGCAAATATGCCATTTTAGGTTTACAATATTGTTAATTACCACAGCCCTCACAGCCCAGGGCAGTCTGAAAGACGGAGTCCCTCTGGTAGAGGGACGGCACAGTGGCTTATTGGTTAGCACTTCTGCCTCACAGGACTGGGGTCATGAGTTCAATTTCCGACCATGGCCATATCATCTATGTAGAGTTTGTATCTTCTCCCTGTGTTTGTGTGGGTTTCCTCTGGGTAATCTGGCTTCCTCCCACACTCCAAAAACATACTAGTAGGTTAATTGACTGCTATTAAAACTGACCCTAATCTGTGTTTCTTTCAGTCTGTGTGTGTTAGGGAATTTAGACTGTAAGCTCCAATGGGGCAGGTACTGATGAGAGTGACAAATATTCACTGTACAACGCTGTGGAATTAGTCGCGCTACATAAATTATGCTGCTGCTTTTGCACTACCCTCATAGATAAAACAAGAAACTGGATGCACAAATCCTATCACTTTTAATAGATTGCACAGAGTGCAACACTGTAATGCGTGAACAAACAATACAAGCAAATAAATAGTAGCAGCCCTGAAATAACTAAAAATATACATATAAGATAAATTGAAAAAAGCAGAACAAGGTCCCCCTTTAAAAAAAAAAAAGAAGTATGTTCTTTGATCAAAGTGTTTAAATTAATTTACCACTGCACCTCTTTGGGTGGGTTCCCAAGCTAATATTTTGAGAAACTGGCCTAGTGGTCTCTGAGAGGGTGTGGCCTCAGAACGCTCGTCTCCTTCCTCAGCTCCATCCCGGCCGTCACCATGATTATCGGGATGTCATTTTCCCTTCCGTCCCGACCGTTGTCCTGGCAAATTGTGCCATGTCCCGGCATAATCTAGCAGCCAGGGGTGTGCGCAGCTATAAAACAATATAATCTTGTTTGTGGCCCATATTAGGAGACTGTGCAGGGACATTTACAATTCCAGCTGGAGCCCTGCCATTAGTGAAAACTGGCCAACACATTAATGTATACATATTCCTGGGTAATGTTATGCCAAATACCGACCCCAAAATAGTAATTAATTAACAGCCTCCTGAGGCTGACTTTTAGGCCTGTGCCTTCTCTTTCCTGATTGGCCCATCATAGTATTTAAGGCAGGGAGGGATTTCCCTCCTTGCTGGTTATAGTGTTCAGTTCCAGACTGCTGAACTGCTCGTTTCTACTGTGGTTACTCCTGGATCATTTTCTGTGTATGACCTTTGGCTTATGTTCCTGGACTTTTGATTATTTGCTTGTGACCCTGACCTCTGTTTGTGACTCGAATACCCTTGTTTTCTGCTGGCCCTGATCTTTGCCTGAACCCAACTTCACTGATTGCTCCTGTCCGTGGACCCTGGCTTGTTCCTGACCATGATGCCTGTTGTTATCACCTTCTATTCCCATGCTGCATTACTCATAAGCTTACACTACATTGAGTTTAAGACCTGGGGGTATCCAAGTACCTGTGAGCATATCTAGCTCTATGGGAAAGGCGGCTGCTATAGGTGAATCTGTAAGATTATGATAATAGCTTGTAGCCGTCCCAGTCTTCTTCATTCCTTTTGTCCACCATCAAATTTACCTTAGCCAGACATTATACGTCTCAGAAATGTTTTGCAAAATAACTGTTCCTGGCCTAGCTGCATCTAGTTTCATAAAAATAAACAAAACTTAATCATAAGCCCTAGCCTGTCCGGCTTTAAGTAATACAATATGGAATACCCTCCCTAAGAAGGACCTAATGTCCCAGACACACAAAACAACATGACTTACTGGTAAGAAATTGCAGTGCCTCTCAGCAGGCATCTGGCCTGTTTCCCAGGTAATGAGAGTGAAGAAACTGCCTCACAGCTTTTATTTTAACAGAACCTTATAGGTGCAACTCCTGATTGGCCAGCAACTGGTTAGCAGGTTGGAAGACCCGAAATGGGCCTTATGAATGGAGCCTGACCTTTTCTCTCCATTCATAACCCCTGCGACCCTTACAGCAGCTTTTCGTACAGCAAAAACAGTCTTTGGGATCTCTTTTCCAAACACAAACAATCTACCAAGGGTTTTAAAACACATATGACAGAAACCTAGGACATACATATCTGTCATTTACCACTTTCCCTGGGCTTTTATGCTTCTGTCTCTCTCTATAGATATATATATATATATATATATATACTATAAATATTCGCTTGAAAAATCTAGATAAAGGAGGTTATCTTGCCACATTCATTTAACCCTTTGAGTTAAAAAGTGTTTAAAGAGTGAGTCCGAAATATTTCGGCCAATATGAGTACCTAGTAACCTCCTCTGTATCTAATTTTGTATGTTTGATTTCCTTAAATCTGAAGCTTTCTGGATTAGAGCCATGGACTTTTAAAAAATGAGTGAGTACACTGTGGTTATCAACCTTACATATAATATTTCATGTGTGTTAAAAAAATGTACTTATTTTTAATACCTTTTTTTTTTTATTATGCTATGTATTTTAGACCACACTCACATTTCACAAAATAAACCACTAAGGTGGGAATACAATTCATAAATGAATAATTTTTTGTTTGAATACATAACACTCTCCTGGCCCACCTAGTTCCTCTCTTTTGCTCAATCTTTCAATTGCAGAATCCTCTTGTGAGAAACAACTGAGACAGATAACTGCTTTCCTTTCTCTCATAAAAAAAAGCAATAAAAAACATCTTGGTATATCGATGCATAAATTATTATTTACTGCTGGTGAGGCAAACATCTAATCCACACTAAAATATGTGCCTTAGAGAGTATGTGAGTTCCAGAAGAGATGAATGTGAGGAAATGAGGGGTTCATTCGACAGCACCATTGCTTTATATGATCATGATGCTTATTGGTGACTTCTAATATCATAATATTTTTCAATATGCCCCCAGTTTCTGCTTCCATGTGTAACGATACTCTGGCTCAATCCATAAACGAGACCAATAGTTGTGACCCATATCCGTAGGGCACATCAACAAAGTGTTGAATTGATGTAAAGTGTAATATTCACTGATAAAACCAACCTGATACATTCATCTGTGAGGGGATCCGCAAAACAAGCACTGCTGCTGTGATTTACAGGCATGGCTGAGAATGACTGGACTAGACACTTTACCAATGCATTTGCCTATGTTCTGGATGACAAAGATACACCATGGCTACTTTAAGAACCAATAACTGCTTTCCTATCAGTCTCATGAGGCCTGATTAAAATGTTTTATTTATTTTTTGCTAGTTGGAAGCTTATATCATATAACGAACAACTGTAACGGTCCAAAGACTGGATAGGAGTCCAGTGGCAAGAAGGAAGGTAGGTCACACAGGAAAAATGCAAAGAAAACTGTCAACAGCTGCCGGGTTTGGTACACAGTCAAGTCATAAGGCAAAAGGGTTCAGGCAGAGGTTTAAATAAAGGACAATCTGAGGTCGGTACACGATTAGTGGATAACTGGAGACAGAAAAGCAGCAACAACACTGGAACTAGATTAATGGCAGGAGCAAAATAATCTGGCAAGGAGTCAGGAACAGGCATGACTTTTATAGGAAATCAGAGGGTGGAGCTAAAACATGCTGGAACATGAAAAGAACAGTATAACTGAGCTAGAACACAAAGTAAAGCCAGGGAGCTGTCCAACAGCCAGAATAGCTCAGTCAGCAGAGCCGCAGTATACAGAAGCAGAAGCTCTGAGTTTGTAATCCTGACAAAAGCATTCTAGGACAAACAATTTAGTCCGGTAATTAAAAAATATGAAGGTATACAAATTAACAGGTATACATTATATAAAGTGGAAGCAGTGCAATGTAAGGAAAATAACTCAGTAGTACTCAAATATAAACACAACAGATAAAACACCACTAATATTGTGTAACTGTATAAGTTCAAAAGTTTGACAAAGAATGTTATTGGTACAAAATGAATAGGGAGATTTATGATTTGCACCAATAAATAACACTCTCTGGTGGGAGCCTGGAGCCAGTTAAGTGCAGTAAAGCTGGTGATTAGAAATCATTAGATCCACCCATGGATTTGTATCGCTTATTAAGCTGTAAGTGCTGTTGGGTATTATAGTTGTAGCAATGAGCTAGAAACAGTGGTGGCAAAAAAAACACATTTATTTTTAATGTACAATAAATGTGTATTCTGAATAAATCTGGTAAGACAGCTACACAAGCGTGCAAAAGTCTTTGGCCAAGGAAAATAATTAATAAAAGACAAAATGTAGTGAAATAATACAAATATGTATTCATAATAATGTTTCATGATATTGTAACTAAACATTTTTAAAATTATTTATAATTTTATAATATAACATAAGTTTCAGATTAAATTTGGCTATCATCAATGTGTCCTCTTTTTGTGCATAGCTTCACAATATTTTCTGCATTCAAGACACCAACTTTTCTAAAGTTTCTTAAGTTATGCCTTTCTAGACCTCGCTCAGACATTCCTATAAGTTTTTATTATTTGTTGGGGACATTACACAAACTTTTCTGTCTAATTCATCCCAGAGTTTCTCAAAGATATTGCGATCAGGCGACTATGTATTAATTTGTAGAACTTTCTGCTTTTCTTTACTTTTCAAATAATTGATACACAGTTTAGATATGTGCTTAGGGTCTTGTTGCATGATGAACCTCTTTCCAATATTTTGAGTACCACTTGGTACAGTTTGATGTTCTAAAATACTGTAGTATCGTTCTTATCCATAGTTCTTATCCATGGTCGTGTGCTAGATAATTGTATCTCCAACCTTGGCAATCTCCAACCTTTCATCCATCAAAACCACCCCAAATCATGAAATGACCACCACCATGCTTAACTGTATGACTTATACAATTATATAACACATGACCATTCGTTGAACATACTGACATCTTCTTGTTCCAAAAAGTTCAAATTTGGACTTGTCAGTCCAAAATACTTTTTTCCACTGATCCAGTGTCCAATATTGGTGTTCTTTGGCCCATCAAAAGTGTTTCACTTTATTTACAGACCTCAACAATGGTTTTCTGCAAGTTATGCGACCATTTAGGCCTACATAACCAAGACTTATCAATTGATACTGGAGTTTGTCTAATTTTATTACGTTCTTCTTTGCTAGGAGTCTTCGGTTTCACTTACTCATTACGATAATGTATTTATCTTCACCTTTCGATGTACACCTGGGTCATCCAGAATGTTTTTAGTCACGTTTGTACCTGTTTCTTTGTATCGAGCTAATGTATATGTTACACTAAACCATGGAGTTTTTCATTTTTTAGCAATTTGTTTATGAGTATAGTCTTCTTAAGAAAGAGTTAAAAGGTTACCACGCAAATCAAGTGAATATTCGCGTCTTTTTTTCATTTTGAAAAAGTTATGGTTATTATTATTGATTTTAACACTGTAAAAATTAATAAAAATATATTTTATATTAAAAATATTATTGAATAAAATTAATCATACATACCAGATTTATTAATGACCAGCTCAAAATTATGTACTTTAGCATATCAATAAACTCTTGGGACTACGATGAAAATGAAATACGTTTGTGTTTGCAAATAATATGGTACATTAGGTATAGTATATTTGAAGTAAAGTCCTAAAGTTTCGATTCTTATCATGATAATGATTTTAGGGAGCAATTAAAGTTGATATCCATTAAGATAGAGCAATATAAGTAAACAAATAAGCTTTGGCCAAAGACTTTCGCATGCTAGTATAAGGCTGTGTGCTGCTGTCCTGATTACCACTTATATTACACCAGTTCGCAGTAGGCAGGCCTAACTGACAGTCAAATATACAATATGGGTTTCTTCAATGTGCTCCTGATTTCTCCCACACTAAAAAGACATACTAGTAGGTTACTTGGCTTTTGAATAAAATTTGACTTGTTTATGTGTCTATGGAAATTAAACTAAGCACCACTGGACAAGGACTAATGTTCTCTGATTGTACTGCTCTATAGAATATGTAGACGCTATATAAAAGGGTATTCATAATATAGCCATTAACTTCAAGCTATGCAACAACTCTCACATACAGAATGGCAACAAGTACATACATATAAATGTGAAAGTATGCAAACAATAGGAAGCTGACTTATAAGAATGTTTAAAAACTACAAGCTGTTACAATTCACAAGTCATAAAGAGGCAGAAAGGAAGCCTTGTTACTGCAAATATCACATTTAGCTTCCTATAAAGAAAATATTTTATTTGAAACTTATATTATATTTAACATTGTCTTTATTTAACTTTCACATAGTGTTCAGCAGAGTTTTACAGGGAAACAGATGGGACTATTTTGCAACAGATGGAAGGGATACCATTTGATTTTGCCAAGCATTGCTAAGATGCATCCAGCTAAATCCTGAAAGTAGAACCTGCTAGTCAATGAAATATAGACATGCTAATCAGGCGCTCATAGAGTAATACTAATGAACTAACAATGCATTGATTTCTGCTAAGGTCTGCTAACTGAACATCTCACAATTAAGTCTTTAGGGGATTTGTGAGTTGGTGGTCTGCAGCAGCAAGAAAAATAAGACAACTATTCAAAAACAGAGTGAAATAAAATCATAAAATAATAACGGAAAACACTACAATTTTTGTTTTAGTAAAATATTTAAGTTGACAATTTTACCTCAATCCATGAAATATTGGTTATAAATTGGATATGTATTTCTTTCAATATATACAGCACAGCAAAAACATTAATGGTATATGATGTAAATTAGTATAAATCCCATTTATCACTTTAAATTAATTTTCAATATGTGTTTTCTGATTTTTGCCACATTTACATTGTGAGCAAAAGGAGAAACCTCAGCTGGAGATTACATATTGTACAGTCATGTGCTGTACACACAAACTGCACATAGATACACAGGGCCATCTATCTACCCAAGTGTGACCCATAAGCTACGTATTAACTCCAGTGCTCCCACTTTAGACCACACTTATTTATTAGAGATGTTCACCGACACCCATGTTTTGGTTTTTGGATCTGTATTAAGTTTGTGTTTTAGTTTTGGTTTTGGCAAAACTGCCCTTCCGTGTTTTGGTTTTGGTTTTGTATTTTTTTGAAAAATAGCTAAAACATGCTAAAATCACATAATTTTTCTCTTTTTTTGTTCTTAAATTATTATTAACCTCAATAACACTAAATTTTGACCACCTGAGAGGTCACAATATTATTTTCATCCACTTTCAGACAAAGACTACAGCAACCTGGCTGGATGCTAAGTGACAGACCAACGACACAAACACACGGCAGTTCATAGCACATCTAGGAAACATTTCCACACAGCAGTGGCAGAAAAGAAAAGTGGTGCAAGATGAAATTGTCCTTGGGCCCTCCCACTTACTCTTATACAAGATATTGAAAAGGACATGTACATTTTAAAAAAGCAAGCACTCCAGTGACAAGGAGTGCCACTTTTGTGGCTGAAGTGCTTGGTTTGTTTGGGCCCCAACAAAACAAGCTACCAATAGCTTAGCTGCCTTAAGCCCAACAGTGCTGTCAATGAACTCTACATTATTAAACCATGTCTGCTTGTGCTGCATCTTTAATCTCCTTCTCCTCTCTGGATACCTCCCTCTCATCCCTGAAGAACCACTAAACTTATGTAAACACAAGAATGGATATTACAACTGGAGTGGCATTACATATGCTTCAGGCAGACTGTGACATGGAACATGTGGGCAGCATGGAATCCGTCATCTTGGAATACGCTGCATTGAACAGAGATTTGAACCAATATATAGATGCAGTTGAGGAGACTGTACTTAAATTAAAAAGTGACCCACCGTATGAGATCCCAGATTTAAGAGAGCTTGTACACGAGAGATACACTGCGCTTCAGAAGAATATTATGGAGAAGGCCCTGAGGAAGGATGATAAATATGCCCAGTTTAAAGAACAGCTAAGAGACCTGAGAAAATAAATGGGTGTGTCACCGTCCCCTGCAGAAGAAGATTTGGAAGATGAAGACGAGGAGATCACCGTCACCCAGAGCACTCCTAATAGCACAGTTGGAGATGGTAAACCCAGTGAAAAACAAAGTATGTGGTCACACGTACGAGAGAGAGAAGCAATTGAAACGATGATTGAAAACAAACTTCTGCACTTATATATATGAAATTGCCAACATGTCATTTTACCCAAATATTAATAAGCATTCCAGCATCAGCTAGCTCCTCACAGCTAGATCGCAGCACCTGCAATCTACATTGTCATCATCCTTACCCTCATCAGTGTGTACATCATCATCACTCAATACTAATTAATCCCAGCTGAAATCTACCATTACAGAAGTTTCTGTACTTTGATTTAAATGCCAGTAAAGGCCTTCCTCGTGGAATTTGTAGTTCATTTTATGACAGAGCTGTCACGATTTTTGTGCAATTCTTTTAGAGCAGACCAAATGTCAAAATGTTCTGCTGAATCATCTGCATCATACTTAGGTCTCTTAGAAAAGATTACTTTTTCCTAGCAGCAGTAGCCTGAGAATCTGAAGGAGGGGACGTTGTTGTGTCAGGTACCACTTCAGCTGTCAACTTGCTCCCCAGGAGCTCATTGCATCTCTTGTGATCTGGGACAGTGGGAAATAAAGAGAAGACACAGCTCTTAAACCTAGGATCAAGCATAGTCGCCAAAATGTAGTGATACGATTTCCAGAAGTTGATAACTCTTCGATCCTGTCAAAGCAATTAAACTACTTCATCTACAAGTCCGATGGCTAAGGCGTAATGTCTTTGTTTCATCTCCTCCTCCATTTTTTCAAGGTGCTTTTCCAAAGGTCTAATTAAGGGAATCACTTTGCTCAAGCTATCAGTGTCTGAACTCAGTTCACAGGTGACTACTTCAAATAGTTTCCAGCACCTTGCAGAACATGGAAAAAATTCCCCCTCCTTTCCCAATGTCATGGCTTGTGGAGTAAACGTGGATGGCTTTTCGCTGTTCCTCCATCTTCACGAGATTATAAATTGTGGAATTCCACCTTGTTACCACCTCTTGCTTCAGTTGGTGGCAGGGCAAAATAAATTGTTCTTTAAGCTGCTACAATTTCCTACATGCTGTTGCAGAATGCCGAAAATGTCTAGAAATTTTTCAGGCCACAGACAGCATCTCCTGCACGTCCCTGTCATTTTTCAAAAAGCTCTGTATCACCAAGTAGATTGTGTGAACAAAACAGGGAATGTGATGGATTTCACCCAGCTGTAATGCTCTCACAATATTGGTGGGGTTATGGGGTTATAATGACATATCCTCATCCTTCTTCTTGGTCTACTTCTGGGTTGAAGATCCACCCCCAGCAGCAGGACTAACTCTCAAGAATTCTTCAGAGTAATCCTGGATAAAGGAGAAGTCATCTAGCTTTAGCAACTTGGATGCAGGACTAACACTGATCACTAGTCGCTGTGGCTTTACAAATGCTACAAATGGTTGGACAACTCTTGTCAGGATTGAGTAAAAATAATTCCACACATAAGAGGTGGATTTTTGGTCTTATGCCCAGGCATGACAATGGCCATCTTGCTATCACTGGCAAGAACTGCTTTGAATGGTGTAGGACCTGCACAAACAACATCATCCTCATCATCAACATCCTCATTAGCGCCGTCGTCAGCTACACAAATATCCCTCTCATCCTGTTGAAAATACAAAATGGTATCATACAGATGTGTATCACCAGCTACACTAACAGGCATACCGCTGACAATCTGTTTGAAAAAGTAAGGGATGTCATTGCAACATTTCTTATCTCGCTTGGACTCTCCTGAGGATATGTCCTTTGTGATAACGCCACCAATGTTGAGAGAGCAGTACAGCGGGGAGAATTCCATCACATTCCCTGTTTTGCTCACACAATCAACTTGGTGGTACCAAGCTTTTTAAAACATGACACTGACTCGCAGGAGATGCTGTCTGTGTCCAGAAATAATTTGGGTCATTTTCAGCATTCTGCAACAGCGTGTAGGAGATTGCAGCTGCTACAAGAAGAATCCAATTTGAGGGGGAATGTACTTTAGTCCAGTGCAGTGGAGAATACTTTCCGTGCTGTGCAAGGTGCTGAAACCACTCTAAGTAGTCACCTGTGAAGTGAGTTCAGACACTGTTAGCTTGAGTCAATTGACTCCCCTAATTAGACTTTTGGAAATTGAGAGAAATTGAAGGAGATTAAACTAAGTAATTCCGCTAACAATGTAGGACTTGTAGATCAAGTACTTTATTTGCTTCGCCAGGATCCGAGAGTTATCAACATCTTGAAATCGGATCACTACATTTTGGCAACTGTGCATGGATCCTAGGTTTAAGAGCTACGTCTTCTCTTTCTTTCCAGCTGACCCAGATCTCGAGATGCAATAAGCTCCTGGTCAGTAAGCTGACAGCTCAAGTGGTATATGCCACTCATCCTTCCTCAGTTTCTTTGGCACCTGCTGCTAGGAAAAAACTTAGCTTTCCCAAGACAGCCAGAGCTGATGCAGATGAGTCAGCACATTTTGACATTTGATCTGGTGTAAAATAATTGCCCAAAAATCGTGACAGCGGTTTTAAAATGAACTACAAATTCCACAGGGAAGGCCATTACTGGCAATTACATCAAAGTACAGATACTTCTGGTGGATTCCAGCGGGATAAATAAGTATTGTGTGAGGATGATGTACAAACTGATGAGGGTGAATATGATACCAGTGTAGATTGCAGGTGCTGAGATCTAGCTGAGAGAAGGGAGCTAGCTGATGCTGGTATGCTTGGTAATATTTTGGGTAGAATGGCATGTTGGCAATTTTTTGTTTTGCTACAGTAAACTTTCACTTTTATTAGACAGGTGTTTTTGGTTTTAAAAAGGTACAAGCTTTTTTTTTTTACATTTTTGTTTCCCTTATTTAAAACCACTATGCACTTGAACATAGGCTTTAGCACATGAAGTAGAGGTATTAGTATAATCATGACTGAGACTGAAGAGTGACAAGAACAATGTGACTGGAGAGTGACAAGGACACTGCCACCCCTCCTGTTTCTGCATGAGCTATGGCACAGTAGAATGTCACTGGAGACTTTAAGAAAACTGCCACCCCTCCACTTTCTGTTTTAGATATGTGATGCTGCCCAACTGCACTAGAGACTGCCAAGAACCTTGCTTACCCTTGTTGTGTCTCTCTGTGAAATGGAGCCGGATTTCCATGGAGGGTGGTACTTATAGAATCCAAAACGCGTGAGATCCGACGATGCAACAATGACGCTTTGCATTGACTTCCGGCTCGGTACTCAGATCAGTGAAGTTTGGGTGGGCTCAGTTTTCGGAGATTTAATTTACTGCTGATGCGGCCAGCCGTTCTTTAATCTGTACCAATGTTCATTAACATACACCATATTGCTTTTTACAATGCCTTGTTAGTTAAGTAGTACACTTATTTCCATGTCTAAAGTCCAAGGTAACAAAAAAATAAAGAGAGAATAGAGAAAGTGGATTTATACATCCACTATGTTGCTACGGTTTTCAGCAGTGCTAAATACACAAGTACAATATATTTGTGAATAGTTGTGAATGATTAGAAAGGAAAACCATGTTTCAATACTCAATCTGACAACTATGATTTATCACAATACAGGTTGATAGCAAAAATGCTTAGTAGACACACAACTGCTAGATTTTATTGAATTCCAAGTGTCATTCTAAGTGCATACAATATTACTTTTAGACCACTTCAGCAAATGTTAACTTTTAACATTGTTTCTCTGTGGGCTTCTGCTGATGGGCAGATTTGCTACATACATGCTGGCATCTGCTTTCTTTACAAACCTTATTTCATTCTTGAATTTTTTAGGTGCTCATTCACACATATGTGCTGTGGAAATGGGTAATAACGCACGAAAACTAACATGCCATTGAGTAATGTGTTTTTATCAATGCAGTTTAATGAACTGCTAGCTTGTGTTAACGCATGATAAATAGAAAATGCTGTGTTTAAAATATTAGAATGCAATTGGGGAAATGAGCAAAAAACAAACCAATCATTCTATTTTAATGTGTTTTTCAGGCACTGGAAATTGTGAACAAAACTAAAAAGGTTCATTTGTATTTAATGCATATCCTAAACTGGAGAAAAAGTAAAAATATGAACTTTATAGGTGAAATAAGACAATAGTGGCATTTAATATTTTTTGATAGGGGAAAAAATTCCCTCTGTTCTAACCCGATATGATGACTGCCTTAGGAATCCAAAATCCATGGCTCTGACACACCTCTTAGACAGCCTGAGTATAGGTAACTAGAGCGTCAAGTGCAGCCCACATGCCAAAGACAGTGAATCTATATTTGTGGAGCTCTGCAAGGCTGAAGGAGTGACCTAGAAATCTAATTGATACATGCCTGCTGTAATTCCCAGATCATAAGTAAATAGTTTACAAACCACTTAAACATTTATGCTTATTTTTCCCTCCATCAGAAGGCAGCAAAAAGGTTAATCGCAATCATTTTTAAATCAATATCAATTGGGGTATATGGGTATAGTGACAGTGTAGTGTTCCTTTTCAATAATTTTCATTCAACTACTTTGTGGTCTGTTTTATAGATATTCACATCCTTTATTCTGTACCTCTGTTTTTCTACATTTACCTGGATTACGAAATAATTGAAGCAATTGGTATCCAGAAAATGTGCAATGTTTTATTTTACATAGAAAATCATTGATCATATCCGTGTTAACAAAAAGAAGACTTGAGAGGGGAACACTAAAGACAAATGTGATTTATAGACTATAATATCTTTCACAGGTTTATCACAAAGAACACTAAAGAGCCACCAAGTCTAAACTGCAATATCCTTCAGTGCTGCTAATTTACTGGTTAAATTCTATATTATATATAAAAATCATTGGTCTGTTTATCTGTCCGGTTATGCATTCGGAGACACCCCTGCACCAATTGGGATGAAATCAATGCGAGGTGGTCCAGTTGGATCCTGGCCAGGTTTTAGGGGAGTTAGGGTCCCGGTCGGACCTAGTGTTGGTGTATGCTAGGCAGAACTTTGACCTCGGGGAGCCTATTCTGTGCCTTCTATTGGATAGATTTGGATGAAAACTTCACAGACTGGTAACAATGGATCCCATAAGACATACTAGGGTTTTGATGTCCTGGTCGGACCTCCTGTTGGTGTACACTGGACAGCAGTTTGACCTGGGGAGACTGTTCTGGGCCTTCCACTGAATGGATTTAGATGACATTTAATATAAAAACCGACACTGGGCAGTCACTTCATGGGTGTGTTGGAAGGGCTGCTCAACTGCTAATTATTTTTAAAAGGTTGACAGTAACGTCCAACTCATTGATAACTTAAAGCAGGCCTGTCCAACCTGCGGCCCTCCAGATGTTGTGAAACTACAAGTCCCAGCATGCCCTTCCAGCTATCAACAGGTTGTCTACTGGCAAAGCATGCTGGGGCTTGTAGTTTCACAACACCTGGAGGGCCGCAGGTTGGACAGGCCTGACTTAAAGATTTAAGCCCGGGCAACGCAAATTACTTCAGCTAGTATATATTAGTAACTTTTTTTTTATATAAAACAATTTTGGTGCATACAGAAATCATCATTGGTATAAGTTCCTAAGTGGCTATCAAATTTAATATGACAATATCAAACATTTTAATTATAAATCATGTAAGAAATGATTAAAAACATTGGTACAAAGAAAGGCATGATCTTTATTTGTGCATGACACACACTTGCATGATTTTAATGATTGTTTACTGTAAAATATAAATAAAAAGTACCCAATCCATTTTGCATTGTTTAAGGATGTCAAGGAGGTTATAAGCAGGGATGAGAATGGGTAAAAAGTACCTGGGGGCCTGGGGGTGGAGGATGTGGTTTCAGCCCCATTTGAGTATTGTTGTGGGTAGGGTAGAGTAACAGCAGCTTTCTAGTGGTCACTATGGTCAAACTATCCTACTTTTCACTTACAGCAACGGTGTTTGCCGAAGTTCCTAGCGAGTGGTGCCAGTGCGGTTGCATTCTCTAGGCGCAGTGCATCGGCTTTTGTCAGGGACGTGTGCAATGCCTACCAAGGGGCTATTAAGAACCAGCTGCAACAAGGCCCAGGGATCCTTGCAGTGTCTCTGGCTTGATCTACTTACATTCTGGGAGTTAAGTTTCATCCATTTAAACTGGAACACTAATTTTGCTATTATGTTGAAGTAGAAGGCAGTTTGAATAAGTAGCTTTTTGTGTTCTAGCTCCAGTTTGAATTGCCTTGACAGCACAAATAGTATGACATTGATTCATTTGATTAAATAAGGAATATATAAAAAAGTTCCTGAAAACTGGCTTTTTAGGCGATTATCACGCCACTCACACAATAAACAGTTTGGATTGATATTACATTAGTGCGTACACTGAAATGATGAACGATGGTCGTTCCAAAGCTCATAGTATTGTTTCATTTGATTTTTAACCTGGACTAAAAATCTTGTTCAATGAGGGAAGATGTCCTTCCAATTCTGCAGTGTGTATGTAAACTCTATGGAGATCCTGATCGTGTGTGCAGAGTCATGATCTTTCAGCAGATGGTTAAGACAGAGGAACAGCACAGATCGCAGGATAAATCTTTTAAAACGTATAGTATTTACACATAGATTGGCATGCTGATCGGGATTTTTTTTCCCCCCGTCATTGGTAAAATAGTTACTGATGTGGCACCGGGAGAAATTTTCTGTAGTGTGTACCCAGCCTAAGTTTGCCTATGTACAAAAGCAGTTTGAAAAATTACCTTTATTCCCCATGTATATTGTGTTTTATTTCATCTGTTTCCTATCTTAAACATCATTGCACAATTCTAAACTCTGACATTTACAGTTTCAGATGCATCATTTATAATAAAAAAAACAATTCAAGACATAAAGATAACTATCATTTCTTATACAGGGTGAACCAGCATGTCATGACTTAATGAGCTTGTGAAGTCATTAATAGACCGTATGACCCCTGGTCCATGATTTTAGAGTTCAGTAAAATTTTAAATACTAATTTGCATTTTCAAAATCATTCACCAGTGTCTGTTATGTAGCAAATTAAGACATTGAATATGTTGACCTGAGGACATATTGTGCAGTAAAATAAATGCATAAGTCAATAATTGTTAGTAAATCAGAAGAATTTGCTAAATCTAAATTCTTCATACAGCTCTTGTAATATGCTTTAATTAGTGCTTAATTACTGGAGAGATTTTGTGAATTTTCCTTGCAAGAAAAAAGATTGGAAAAATCTTTCATAGATCTATTTAAAATGTAAATACCTCTCTAAGATCATATTGGAAGGTTCCCTTATTAATACAGTTCCTGATCATTTAAAGAGCACTAGTCACCTACATGCAGTGGAGGTGGCCATTTTTCTGATAAACCAATATAGATGAGAATGCAGCCTATCACTTGTCTAGGAACCAATCAGATATCTTAGGCTGCAGTCTCATGAATATGGGTCCGGACACAGTTGACTTCCTCTACAGTGTAGACCACAGGTTGTCTTTAAAAGAAAAACGGTGAAAATGATAACGTTCTAAACTATGTTATTGCAGTTGTGTGTGTGTGTCTTGTGTATTTCTAATGAGAACATTCAGAGAAGTCATAAAAATTTGTAAAAAAGCATTGATTGATCCACACTATTTTACTTCTTCATAATCAAGTCCATAAGATCCTGATCAAGCCCTTCATTTTTCAGTTTGTCTAAGCTATAATATCTATGCACAATCTTATCTTCAGTGACAACCACCGCACGGACGCCGTGCTCGTCTTCCCCAAGTTGGCAGCCTATAGCCGACGTCACTACCATATCCAGATCTTTATACATTCCGCCTGCATTCCTGTGATAATGTCCTGAGAATACGGCTTTCACTCCTGGAAGAGAGAGATGAGCAGGTCATTCAAAACTTAAAGGCAGAGGATTTTACTGCTGATATGATTTACCTAATTAAAAAAAAATGGATTCTAAGTAGCAAGCTGAAATTTGGTAAAATTAATGGCCCAACTGTTTTTTACCCAGTGTAATTATCAAGTTAATTATATTCCATATATCACTCAGTAGGAGGCCCAACCCACTTCCTGGATAGCATGAATGTATCACAGTAGAATTTAGAGTAGACATACAAAATCCTAACATTATAACAGAAACAATTCCTGCGATTGTATTGTATAGCTCAAAAGTAAATCGGCTTTTTGCAATTGTTACTGACACTCTATTTGTCAACTTAATAGCGCACAGTTTGCTTTTTAGCGTAATGGAAAGTTTTTTTTAGTAAACTTAAGTAGAAGGAGGTTTGCAGCTGTCAGCCTAGAGATCAAGCACGAGAAACACAAGATTTTCACCAGCTAAAAGAAAAACATTACGAAAGGTCCAGTTTTTCAAAGATGTATTTATGATTATTTATGATAAATCTTTTCACAAGATTTATGCTTATTTTTTCTATTTTTTTTTATCTTTTTTTGCTAAATGTCTCCCAGAAAATCTTCATCTCACATTTTCTGAAGAATACGCCAAGTGGAGCCTCTCCTCCCTTCTGTTCACCAACCTTCAATACTTGTCTGACTCTACTCCCACACCAATCTCATCATCATCACCATTTATTTATATAGTGCCGCTAATTCAACAGCGCCGTACAGAGAACTCGCTCACATCAGTCCCTGCCCCATTGGGGCTTACAGTCTAAATTCCCTAACATACACACACAAAGACAGACAGACAGACTAGGGTCAATTTGTTTGCAGCCAATTAACCTACCAATATGTTTTTGGAGTGTGGGAGGAAACCGGAGCACCCGGAGGAAACCCACGCAAACATGGGGAGAAACTACATACTCCTCACAGATGACCCCAGTGCTGTAAGGCAGAAGTGCTAACCACTAACCTCTCCTTGCTAATCCTTTAACCAGACCTGAGGCCCACTATGCACCCCTCCCCTGCTGCCTATCATGTGATCACTACATATTTCCTCCGGTATAATTCTATGCGGAGCACACCAGGGGAGTGTTTGGGATCAATAAGAGTTGTTTTTCTCTCTTCTCTTCTTCTTCAGTGCACGTCCCAGCTCCAGGTACTCTGGGTATGTAACGTTTGCTGGGAGCAGTAACTTGTTGGAGCAAGGTGGCACAGGATATTTACAGCTTTGCCAAACAAGAAAACTTGCTAATCAATTTTTGGCCACTGCTGGGCAAAGCGGAGTATGTCAAGTAACTCCTCCGTGCCGCACATTATGTGGACAGATGGCGATACAAAGGCAGACTAAATGCCATTTTGCATGATGAAATTGCATAATTCAGGATATTCTCCTTGGAACAAGGTGATGGATAAAATATGTTATTTGTAAACTTAACCATCCTTTTCTTTGCTCATTCATGTTATTTATACCCTTCAGTGCATATAGATCCCCTTCATACACTTAAAAATATCTAGCTAATCATACAGAGATCTTATCCTGACTAAAACAGTTTATCTTCACTTACCAATCTTTATTCATTATTAGAGAAATAAAGAATTACTGTACAGACATATTACAATAACTACTTTTCTACTTTAGAAATTGTAACTTAATTTCACATTTTCATCACATCATCATTATTATACATAAATCCATTATAGCTACTAAATAGGGCAGTGTTGCTTTCCATCATCTTGAACACTGTGACTTTAACACACCATGATGACTTATGCAATTTTTAGTTTTGTATGTTTTTTGAGAAACAGCTACATAGTCAGTTTAGATAAAGAGTCCTTTGTGTAAAACAATAAGTAAAATATGGATGCTATTGGTTCAAAAGCAATTCCTCTGTCAGATGAATGCGATACACTACTTTCATTTGCTGATCAAGTTTTCTCTATTCTGTACAAGCCATGAATATCCACCTAAGGTACCAGTTACATCTATAATTCAGTGCATTAAACTTCAAAAGTCTTTTTTTCTCAGCAGCGCTGGAGCTTTCCAACAAAGTAATTGGGGGAAAAAAACATATCAAAAGTGTTAGTAAAACTTTTTCATGTTTCCAGAATGAATACAGAAATTGGCAAGAAAGAGGTGATGGCCACGATACAGTACAAATACATTATACAGAAAGAGAAAAACAGCCAATCTTAGTAATCTGCTACTATCAGGAGATAAAAGGATGTCTGTGTTTTTCCAGGGTAGGATGTGAAATTAGAATTTTGCCACCCACTAGAAAATTGCAGACACACAGATATGAATGGAAAGTGGCCACCACAATGAAGACTGTTTACTTGTGTTACGTTTAATGCTAGATGCTAGAAGGAAATTATGTCCCTGGACAGGAGTAGCATATTTGCATATTGTCCCCCTGGAGTTGATTAACAAATACCTTCTTCTCTTGTTTCATTGATGTTGTATCTACATATGTTGAGCAGAAAATTATATCCTGCGCTGATAAACAATCATCATCAACATTTCTTTATATAGCGCCAGCAAATTCCGTAGCGCTGTACAATAATAAGAAAGGCAAAACAGTTTGTCTAAAAGGTAGAAATTATGTCTTGGTACAAAAATCCATGTCTAAAAAGCCAGTAGGTGAAATATTACTTTAAAATGCCCAAAATATTCTCGTTTTAAGTGTGCTTAACAAAAATGTAAGTATAACGACCCTATGTGCTTTTCTTCTATTCCAATGTAAAAACCTATTTTGGGAGTACAACAGACAGTTGTAGTTAATCCCTACTTCCAGCATCTTGATACCCTACTCCTTTGCGACATTCAATTCCCCCACATAAAAGCACTGCTCTTCCCTATTTTAGCGCAAGCAAATCCATGATGAACTGAATCTATTAAAGCAGTCACTAATTGGTCTATTTTAGCATGGATCTATTAGTAAAACCTAACATGGAAATCCAAATGAGCCACATTGTGTTTGGCATAGTGGTGAAAGTGGTGAAACATGTATCTAACTGGATGGGGCAAAATATTCTTAGCGCTGGGGAGACAGCTACAAGCATCTGGGACTGTGGCAGCACAATGTTTGGCACTGGAGCGGTACAATAAGATGCCCACCTCAGGACACAATGTGTTGACACTGTTTGATACAGTCACCACTGCTGGAAGTAAGGAGATAATACAGGAAGCACTGACAGTGTATTTTATAATGGTAATTTACGTGGCATTACATGGCTTCAAACATTGAGAAAAGTTAATAAGCTGTGATGTTAATGAATATTTGTGTGGTGAATACAAATTAATACACTGCTACAACTTTGTGTGGTCATCCTCATTTTATAATTTTTGCACATCATTTTACTTATTCTATGCACACATGTAACCATAACATGTTTTAGCAAAAAATGGTTGCTCATGTGTTTAAAAATAGTCAAAACATTGTTTACATGTTTCCACCTATGGAATTCCCTACCAAGCAATGTCTCTTCCTTAGCCTCTGTAAACCTTCCTCTTTATTAGTCTACCCTTCCTTCACCAGTACTTCTCACACTGGTACACCCTCACTATTGTCACAATCTCCACTTGTATTTCTTTTGTTCCTTCTCTCTATCACCAGTAGAGTAGACTGTAATCTCACTCATGAGCAGGGCCTAATCCTACCCTTTATTTTGACATCTGCATTTTTTTTTCCTACCTTATATGTCCCTGTTTTATGTGTGCCCTGTTTTTCCCACTGTCCAGCACCAAGGAGCACTGTGGCACCTTACAAATCAAGGACAATGATAACAATAAGCATGTGAATGTCATGGTGAAGCCACCTGCTCTAAGTTCATCAACTAGAAACATGAAAGCCTGGTTGAACACTGCTATAAGATGACAATGGGCCTGTAATCTGGCATGTGTTACCTGTATTTTAGATCAGCTCTGTGATCTACCTCCCTCATAATCATCTTCTCACAAATATAAAACAGTTAAATATTTAGGCAGCAAGACTTTACAAAGTAAGGAGGAATGTCAACACACCAAGGACAGGGTTGTTTTGAAGACCTAATGGAATTCCCTCTCAGCCTGCTGGGTCTGTGAACTCAATTATCATTGCTGTTGCAACGTCTTTTCATTCTTTGGTGAATACAACAACAATAATAATTGAACTCAGCAATGAGAATGATGTCAAACAAATATACTGGGCACACAGCTACTCTGAGTTGGCGTATTGCTAGAGTTATTGCTAGTTCATCTTTCAAGTGTCCACCTTCCACTCTCTTTCATCATCCTGTACCATATCGCTGGTAGTTGCACAAAAAGTGCCAGTCACCAATAGCTGCATTAACATTGGTGGCAGATAATGCTCTCACTTTACAGGAGCCACAAACACTTTCTCCATCAAACAGCTACAATTGGTCTTCCACTATTTTATGTATGAAGTGTACCTCACACCACTTATACTGTAAACTCATTTGGGCCAGGCCATCTTTTCCTTGTTTAATATCATTGTATGTTGTTTGTTGGTATCATGAACCCGTCGATGTTCAGCACTATATAATATGCCAGTGTTTTATTTAAAAAAAGTAATAATAATAATAATAATCTACATAAAAAAAAGTATGGAACAATTAGCCACTATGATATATAATTGAAGTTGATGTCTTGGAATGGTAGCCCATGGTTTGCCCATTTGTGGGTAGGACATAAAGCTAATAAAGACCTTGTTTTGAGTTAATACTTTCTAGCTCAAACTATCGCCAAATGAGTTGTATGTTTAAAAAACCCAAGCTCTGAAACTCTTTATTCTCCTGTTTTATTTGCTGTTGTACTATGCCCAGTATGAGGCCTACTTGAGAATGCAATCTATACTTCCTGTACTGCAGAGCGATTTTATATTGACATTGGAACGTCTCTGCTGAATAGAAATATAAATAATATGCAACACTGTCACCACCAGCAGAAAATCAATTTGTGAATAAATCTTTCAGTAACGATTTCTTTAAACACTGTTGCTGGCAAGAAAGATAAAAACTGGAATATATCAAAACCGTTCTACAATATTCAATTTGCTACTTTTATCTGGGAACACAATGTATTCTTTATGAGAAAAAGATGTAAATAAGGTTAAATTTGTATTAAAATATGACGTTTGAATGAAGGGGTTTGTCTGTGTGTACATGGGTGGGATCCATTATCTGGAATGCTTGGAGAGTTTTGGGGATTCCTTATTTCCTTAATTTGGAACACTGTGACATACATTTCATTGAAGAATTACCTCACAACTGCCCCCTGGGATTCCCCTCAATATATATGGTGCGTAAGTGCTCCTCACAGTGACTGTAGGAGGAAACAGTTGATTACCAGGTTTGTGTGAATTATATTATCATTATTACGGCAGAAATTATTCACTTTTTTCTCTGGTTGTTAGAACTTTCGGGAAATTATTTTCATATAAGAGAACGACGTGTGTGTATATATATTAACAACCACATTACATTTGTGATAATTTAATTTAATGCACTCCATTTTAAGAGTAAGGTAATTTCACAAATATTTACATATACGCCTAGTTGTCTACTCTCCTGGAATGTCCAGGAGACTGCCGAATTTCTGGGGATCCTCCCGGACTCCCAGGAGAGCAGAGCAACCTCCAGGATCCCTGACCGTTTGGAAAATTACATTGCGGGGCAGGGCTTAGTGACATGACTCTCGACCCCAGCACCTGCAGGTAAAAATGAAAATGATCACTTAGGGGGCGGGGCTTTGTGACGCGATTTTCCGAGTCCCATCCCCACACACCCATCTGCGCCTGGACCTCCCGCAACACAAAATAAAAAAGCAGGCAAGTATGCGTTTAATTATGCTTAAAAAACTAACAACAATACTTACTAATGTAAATAAAACATGCCAATTTTATTTTGGTACAATAGTTATTATATATTCTAAAATTAATGTATAGAACATTTTATGTTGTAATTCTCTTAAAAAATAATATCCTAATTTATATTGACATGTTCTTTCTAAAACAAAACCCTGCAACACTTGAGAATCAGGTAGAAATAGCAACTAGATTCTTCTCATTTTAAGGCGATCTAAAAATTGAAAATAAAAATAAAAATGTTAAAACTATGTAAACATCACCTAATATGCAATTAGGCAACACACTTAGGTAGCCAAATTAGAAGAGATCTGGCTGATTCACTTCTGGCATTATAGGCGCCTGTTACTGTGGGTGGAATATGATCATCAGCATTTCGAAACATGTCCATTAATGATCCGGTTGTTTTCTATAGGATCACTAATCTGACATTGGGGGAATTTTCAGGCAAGGCATGCTGCATTATTGGGTCAACTGCCCAAAATCCCTGCAAAGGCACTGTGTGTAACCACTGTGTATGATCAGTAAATAGTGCATATGGGAGAGCACTTAATATGAATCACTTCTCTATGGAAAAGGTCAAAAACAAAGTAATTATATCCACATTTGGTTTTCAAGGGAGGACCCTGAAATCCATATTGGCAAATACTGACATTACTATTATAATAAAGCGATGGTCCTCCCTCTTCATCTGGTGTAATAGAAATATTGATTGATTGGCTAAGATGCAAGGAGGCAAAATAAAAATAACTCTTAAAGTGCTGGATGGCTGGAACGAACAGATAAGTTCTCAGATGATAGTCTTCTGCAGTGTTTCCAAAATCCAGTCCTCAGGGAGACCAACAGTGCATGTTTTCCATATATCCTTGCTAAAGCACTGCTGTCTTTATTATGGACTGACACATTTTAAAAGATCCACAGGTTCTACTATTTCACTTGTGACTTGGAAAACCTGCACTGTTAGGGCTCCATGAGAACTGGATTTGGGAAACTTTTGTCTATCTAAAATGAGCATACAATTTATTTGCATAATTCTTTTCATTCTAGTCATTTTAGGGATGTATTAAATGAAAACATTTGAAAGAAGAGTGGGCAGGCATTTTTGAATACAAGAATGCCAGTGGATTTTTATTTGTAGGGACCCAACAAATGTCAAACACATTAGGATGCAGGATATTCATCTCTAGGAGATACAAGCACAGGTAACATGCAATTACAAAGTAACAGATTGTGATCAGAATGGCTAAATGAAAAACAAAAATAAAATGCATTCTGTATACAGCTTCCTACTAATATGGTATAAGATAGTCAGTTTTCTTAAAATAATAATAACCATCTACAGCATTATAAATTATATAGACAGTGTTTATGAAGAGTATTGGGTGCTTTCAAGTTGAAGCTGTACCTGATCGAATTTGAGTTACATATATTCTGTATTTATGCTTGTTCTGTTTTATCTTTTGTACACACTCAACTGAACAATTTTTGGAAATTCCAATTTTAGGCAATACTACCTTTGGAAAAGGTACTGTATAATATGGTCTGTACAATCTAATGAGTTTAATTGATTGCCCCTGGTATTATGCAGCAGTATTATGTGACCAATGGATTTTAAACTGATTTGATATTAAAGTATATGTAATAAACAAATATAATAAACAGAAGTCAATTTGTTGTGTAGTCAGCTTTCTTACACATCCCTCTCCCCAGTGGAACCTTTGGAAAATGCATATTTCAGAGTGAGAGCACTTGCATTGGCGTGCAACTGACCTGTCCTGTATTCCACTATGAGCTGAAATGAGCCTGTCCTAAAGTTTTTGTGGATTTCACACATTCTGGACTACAGCCTTTACCATTTCTAGCAATTTACCGATAAATGGATTATACCACTCACTCCACTACAATCCCTAAATCAAATTCAGGAATGAAGTGACATATATGTGATATCATCTAGAAACTAAACATAACAATTTTCACCGCATCATCTAGAAACAACAGAACAAAACCATTTTGGGCAACTCCATGGATAAAACATTAACATTAACATAAAACATTAAAAATTAAGTTGAACTCTGGAACCACAACTAAAGAAGGCATATACCCTATTTTTAACTGCATGATCAGCGTGTCTAGTAATTGTCTTTGTAGTAAAATGTAAAATTCCTCATGAGAGAGTCAATTAGGACAGGTACTGAAATGTTATTTTCACTTCAGTCCCAAAAATAAGGAGAGGAGATTTATTCCACATATGATAGAGACGTTTTGAGACCAAGGTGGGCTCTTTTTCAAGCCGCCAAACAAACCTTCAATAGCAAAAATGATGCCAAACAACTGTCAGTGTACACTTCTAGGTGAAGAATTACATCACTGGAAAACAAAGTTATGTAAAATTAGTTTGACCCGATTATCAGGAATGAAAAGACACATGTCAACAATTTTGTCACTGCTCGATTGGATAGCTTTGAAAAATTTGAGAGATGTAAGTATAGGTTTTGGAGGTATGTAAAAAGGTTAGTATTAAGTAACATGAAGTCATTGACAAAGAGGCATCAATTGTTGTGCATTCCTACGACCTCCAAGTATGCTATATTTCTATTAACAATGATGCCAGTGACTAACGTTGCAGGGGTTCAAGTGCTAAAATGAACAGAATTGAGTATATTGGTTATTCCTGCTGCATCCATCATCGCATAGTAGGCTGGTAGCCAATAAACACTATGGACCCGATTCATTAAGGAAAGGAAAGCATAAATTGGAGTAACTTTGCACCTGGGCAAAACCATGTTGTATTGGAGGGGGAGGTAAATTTAAAACGCGGGGACAAATTTATATTTGGGGTAGGGTATGTCCTAGATCAGTGTTGGCTAACCTGTGACACTCCAGCTGTTGTGAAACTACAAGTCCCAGCTTTGCCAATATATAGCAGCTTATTGCTGGAAGGGTATGCTGGGACTTGTAGTGTCACAACACCTGGAGTGTCACAGGTTAGCTGACACTGTCCTAGATCAACTTTAAATTTCAGTGCAAAAATAAAGCTATCAAGTGTGTGCGCTACATGAAAAAACAGCCAGTATTTAACGTATGTGCAAAATAATAGAATAATTTGCACCCCTTGCATTGTAACATTGGTTTTGTCTAGGATCAAATTTACTCATTTTTTTCCCTTTGCTCTCCTTAATGAATCAGGCCCTATATCTTAACCTTTCAGGAGAACCGGAGAGAGAAAGTACTTATTTGGGAAAAATGTATCCAATACCCTACTTCTTAAAAGAGCTGGTGAGAGGAGGACACAAAGAACAGAAAATGTGGTGGAGGTATCATAAAAACATAAATGCAGTTTATTTTTGCTTGGCTGCTTGGGACAAATTTCGCTTGGTCCCTGTGAATAATCTTCATTCTTGGTCAATCTTGAAACCGAGATCTTTGTTAAAAGTCTGACATTTATATATGAGAAGAAAAAGGCCTGTACACACCTGGCACTAGTTTGCGTGGCACTGAATGGATGCTTGGAGGAGAAGTAAGGAGACTAAGTAGCGGCAGAGCCTGTTAGAATCAGTAGGCACCTCCCCTAGATGTGTCCACTCCCCCATAATGACATGACCATAACACTTCACCTTCTGTCCTAATTTCAGCAGCTACAAGTTGGGAAGTATGATGTGTGCTAGATAATGTTGACATTTTGCAATAATCACTCCAGTGTTCTCAGAGGTTAGGAGGCAGTGCAGATTCAAAGTTGCAGGAAATTGCAATGAGGAAAGCCTCAAATTACTGCCCATCAATATTTTTTGACCTAAACCCAGTTTTAATATTGCAATGAAAAGCAACGGACGATTAAACCAAGACACAACTGCTTAAGTTAAGAAAAACAGAGTTGTGTTTTTTGTTTAATAATATTTATCATAAAGACATTATTTTCTGTTCAATTAACTTGAATGTTAAATGTACCTCAAATATGAGAAATGTGTTTCATTACCAAACACCAGATGTAGTTTCTGCAGTCAGCCTTTCATCTAGACAAATGATAAATGCCATCACATTAGTAAAGCAGTATGCTAAGGAGAAATTGATTTTATTGTGAGGTAGCACCAACAGAGTTTAAATGTATTTTTATAGCTTGCAAAAATAGATATTTTATCTTTGCATCATTAGGCGGATTAAGGAGAGCAGGGTAAATTCTCTCAACACAAGTGGTACTAATCATATCAACCTCTATTTAAATAGCGTGGTTTCAACGTGGCAATATGAGAAAAGGTTTAAATTGCATCCATAAATCTGACTGAGTAAGAAACAATAGTAATGGGAAAATTCAAAGCAGACTGAAAGCAAGCCCATGATTTCATCATAGCATACTTTATTTAAAAGACCATCAATTTAACTTTGTAGCTTAATAGAATAAAAGCACATGGAAATATAGAAATGTTTTTTCTTCTATGGGTAAGAAACAACATAGTAGAGATCCTCTGCAATGAACCATAATCCTGGTCATTCAAGTGAATTCCCCCCACCCCCCGCCCCTTAAATGAAGAGGAATGATTGTTAAAAGTATGGGCTCAAGGAAAAAACACTATTAAAAAAACATCCACCAAAAAACCCATGTAGCCTGTTAGCTATGGTGAAGGCAACAAAAAAGATTTGGAGGGCCACCGGATCGGCCCTGTACTAAACAAAAGCTTTTAGGGACAAAAGGAAAAAACTGCAGCTATACCTTTATATAGTACTACTTCAAACGGCAACAGGTTGCTGAATATACTCTAGGATACAGAAAAGTAGAAATAAGATGATACAAATATTAATATAATCCTTACCAACAAAGTGCTGACGGTGATAGCAACAAAATATAGGAATTACTTACAAACAAACCTCCAGACTTTAATATCTATTTCAAAGTTCTGCAAACTTCTCTAAGCTATTTGTCAAATCTTCATAGATGTAGTGTAATCCCCATGTCCTCAGAAGGAAAGAGGGGAATTGAAAACATGACTGGATCCTCAAGTACCTTATAGTGAGTAAACAGATGCTTGAATTAGCGAGGCATCTCTCAAAAATTGTTCTCCTTCCATTTCCAGTCTACAAATGTAATCTTTCCTACCGTTCAGGTTCCATAATTACCAGCTGACCTAGTTTACTTATCTTAAACACTTCCAATAAGTATATGGTTAGTCAAAAAAGCAACAGGTCGTAGAAAGTACTGGGAAAATAACTTTCATCAAAGAGACAGAATAATTTTGCTCTACATTCATTAGGTTCAGAAAATTGGAATAAATATTAAATGTTCAAGAGGTTAAGCTCCTTACACTTCAAAAAAAATAAAAAGTCAAAGTGGGAAAAAAATACAAAATATGGAGATGGATTTTTGTTATTTACTGTCTCTTCTCTTTGGCCTTCAAATATGCATGAGTTGATTGAGGGAAAAAGGCAATTTCATAACCAAGGATGTGCTGAAAATTGATTATCACTGGCTAAGACACTAAGAGAGAAAATAACCGGTGTCAGTACACATCTGTGTATCTGTCCTGCTGTGATAACTACTTATTTGTTCATTTCCATAGTATTTTGTAGCATGCAAAAAATAGGTTCATGCAGGGAAAGAAAGAAGGGGGGGGACCAAAAAAAAAGCAATCGGACTGCATCTGTTTCTAAGGTAACACGCAGAAATGTGGAGAACATAAAGTAAGACACTTAGCTCTAGATACTTCAGCTAATAAAATGTGCTAAATTACTTATAAGTGAGAACTAAAAATGTGGAGGCCAATGAGTGCTGGTACTTATCTTCCCTAAAAACACCAGAGATATGCGAGGTAATATGAAGGAAGACATTTTTCCCCTATCCAACAGTCTTGCAGTTATAAAACATTGGCACCCTTGATCAAAATTTCTCTCACTATAAATTGTTAAATTGAAATAAGACTTAATTTTTAATATATAATGTCAACCGAATGCAAGTCTTTCTGCAAAGATTGCTACGGTTTGTGAGCACTATTTTCTTAAGAGCAACACCTGAATAATTTTCAAAATATCTATCCTTCTACCTGGTAAATGTACTGTATTTGTCAGGATGCCCTGTGGTCTGGGAATTCTGAGAAAGGTTTACATTCATTTGTTTGTTTTCTGGAAAAAACATGTTTAAAACAGATTTTCATAGAGGGTAGGAGACAGTGGCTCCACACAGAGAATTCTGAATGTCAGGTTTTCTAGACAAATATAAGAAATACATTGTGTTCTGAAGCTATTAGAAACCTGTGTCATAGCACATAATGGTCAATGTAAAACACTGAGCTGCTGTCACAAGAGGGTGCTTATTTATACCACGTTTGTTTTCCTCAAACTTGTCTTCTCATAATCTACATGTAAAATCTCTCCTTCAACGTTCACACAGTAATTGTCTTTACATAAAATTGGGAAAATGTCTGTTTTAACAGCCAAAGGTTTCTATTTTGGGTTGTATCATTTCTGCTGCCGAGTTTGAAATGGATCAAAGTAAAACGTCTCAAAGCTACACAACCTTTCCCAGGTTTTGCAAATTACTATCGCCAGTTTACTAAAAACTCCAACTACCTTGAAAATGCCCAAAGAAGGAATTTGTCACCTTAATTTTTTTTAAAAAGGCTATTTACCTCTGTTTCTGTCTTCCCACATCCTGATTATTCCAAGACATTTTTCTACAGGGGATGCATGCTTTATTGGAGGGGGAAGTACTGTTCCAACTAAACAATCCTGGAAAGGTAACACCTTCCTCAGAGATATTTTTTCTATTGGAGACCATGAGCCATTGGCAATTATCTTCAGCCATTGAAGCAAAGTGCCATCTATCTGAAGGTATGGCCTTTCCTGTAACCATTTACACTGACCATAGGGCCACCTTTGTAGTAACTTTCAAGTCCACCCTGAATCACAATGCGCACAGTACTGAAACCAAAATGTGAGAAAACAATAAACCTATAGTACATATCATTTTGTATTAGTCTTCGGTTCAAGCAGCTGAACGAAACTGTCTTGAAGTCATGAGCCACACTTTCCCCTCTGTACATCTACTGCTAAAACACATGCACATACACAACAGCTTGCAATACCTGTCCATCTTGGTCTATAAAAAACAGTATCAAGATCTAACTAAATGTCATTTGTTCTGTGTAAAAATGATCTGGCAAGTGTGATGGCATAAAAACCTGCCAACCTAACAGATCAAAACAGTCAGAATATCAAAGTCAGTTAACAACCAGTCGACTCTTCCTGTCAGGAGGATGCTCTGACTTAACTGTCGAAACTGTCGAATTAAAAATAAAATGCATTTGATGACATTGAAAAGGTCTACTGCCACAACAGACAAATGCCATTCACTATACTGCTGCACTCTGGTTAACGGGAAACATCATGGTACATAATTTGTTAACATCACAAACCCATAATTTCCCTCTGGTTGCGCTGCCAGCACTTTGCAAGCTTACGACAGTAGCTTTACAACACTGGTCGTAAAACAATGACCTTTTGCCAACCTTCATAACTTGCATATCTCCTGCTATTGTTAAAGGCCAGCTCAACAACAAAAACAATTTGTTAAAAGTGAAGAAGCTACTAGAATCATTCTAAACTTAAATATAACATTTTTAAGAGCCTATCAGAACAGGAGATGGTAAAGGTAATGGTGTGATTGTAGGTGAGCATTTTTCCCCAAGGACTGTAGACTTCCATTCTTTTAAAGAACACACACTGGGCTCATCTTAGTCTAAAATGTCTGGCAGCAGATAGCTACCACTCGGCTATACAGCAAATGACAAGCATTTAGGTTCTAACAAGGTAATGGAACATATACATTTATGAAAATTATTACTAATTCACAAAGAACACGTATTTTAGGATAATTATTCCTTTACATTATGATTTCAATGATCACATATCTCTAAAAGAAAACCGCTGAACTACATGAATTTGAATTACGCATTTAGTAAGATATTCTCCAATACTATCCTTTCACATGTAATTTACCTACAGATCGTTTAATGTTCATCTTAGAGTATAAGACATTCAATAAAAATTAAAGAAGCACTGCCCCCCCGGTATCTCCCACTCATCTATCAGAACAGTCTGGAAGAAACTAACCAGCCAACATATTCCTAGAAACATTTGTACTGTAAGTAACTGTATACACGGGAATCAGCATTACTCATTTAGCACACAATCTTAAAAAAGTCCGATAAAAGTGCTTTAATGTTCATAGTCCAAAAAATATTGTAAGTGCATGGACCTGTGCACACACTTTCTGACAAGTTGTTTGTATCACTTTGCGTCAAATTAAACATTGGCTACAGTGTTCACAAGCTTTAAAGCTTGATAGTATGTAATGGCGTTCTATGCCAGTGCCTCATTAAGTATGTAGTACGCTATGCTGTAAGAAGCTTTGAACGCTTTGTTAAAAGCTAGAACAAGTACAAGGTTTTGTCTACATTTTTAACAAACTTTGTTGGTAATACCCATGAGTACAAGTCCTTAGCGAGGTCTGTGGATGAGTTGAATTATATAAGAACCAATGATCTATGCCAACACCAAATTTAGTTCATGTCTAGATAATGATTCTGACTTAGCCAGCAGATACTGAAGTGCTACAACTGGAACGATCATACAGAACAAGTAAGGGAATGGTATGCTGTCTTATGTTTCCCTCACAGCAGTGGGGTCCTTCTACCATTTAATCTCCTGCCATTGAGTTGGCAATGGATGGTGAGGAAGTTAACTTGTGTCTGAAGGTTAACTTGAATCTGTTTGACTGTTGATCGAAGTGTTTTCTCCACCATTTGATCAATACTGAACTGCAATCTTCTATGAATTTTCTCTTGTGGCTACGTTTAGGGAGGTTGTCCGGAAGAGAACATTGTGCCATGAACGTACACTTTCTGACATTTGGAAATTTGAACATTAAAGGTCTCTGGAGATTGATTTATAGCCTTTATATGGTACATACTTAGCTACAAAAATCTGACCTCCTCAGACAATCTTCCTTTTCTCCATGCTCATTTCAATACACACAGTGACCCAAAACAGGAGAATGCGGCATTTTCTCTATTCAAGCTTACTTAATGAGTTACTTGTATATTACATGCACCTTCTACTCACCAGAGGTGAGTTCAGTTCCAAAATAAAGGAGAATCAAATGCTTGAAATCTAATTATTTCTAAGTATGTCTAAGAGGTGCCAATCATTTTGTCTGGCCCATTTAAGGATTTCTGTGTGGAATAACCTAAGGCTTAGTAGATTTATCTGATTTTTGTGTTTTAGTCCAGTGCAAACCCAAAAAAATACATATGTGTACGTCAAAATACTTTTTTTAGGTTCAACAATTTTCTGGAAGAAAAGATGTATTATTAGAAAAAAAAAAGGTGCTTTTTGGTAGATATGATCATGTGCTAAATGATCTATACCTTAGTTTGAGCTTTAAACTACGTATTTATATTACTGAAAGCACCAAGCAAACTGCATTAAAGTGACTATTTTTACTAGAAGTCAGAGCAGCTGACAATATCAAATCATGTACTCTGTATCTTGGAAAGAGTAATATATTATGCCTTTTGGCAGATTCAATAAATAGGGATTAAGGCCAAAACTCTTCAGGCAAAACGTGTTTCTCCGTGTTGGAAGGCAGATCAGATCTCAGTAATATGTTTCTGTAAACCTCACAGAAAACATACTGGGGATATGAGTGTGTTATTTTCTTCTACAACAAAGCAGACAAGCACACAACACTACAAATTATTTATCAATATTAAAGCACATTACCTGCTTTATGAAACACCTCTAATAGCTCTTGCCTAGATGCTTTTTCCAGGTTGAAATAGTTGTTTTCTTCGTCTGGATCCTGAAGGAATAGAGGAATGTGTTGAAATATGATGGCTCTCTTGCACTGCCGCTCTTTGGCTAGGGCCAGCTGATCAGCAAGCCACTTGTCTTGATGTTCCTTTTGCTCAGGGCATTTGCTTCCATCAAAGAATAGCTGTGAGTTTAATACAAGAAAGAAAACTCCACCAACCCAGAAGGAAAAGTAGTCATCACCCCAGTTGTTACAGAAGGTCTGTACAGTTTCAAGGGTTGGAGCATTGCCTATGTCATGGTTTCCACTGACAAACACCAGGGGGATTTCACTGTTGGTCTTCAGGAGAGCAGTCTTAAGATCACGTTCCTGAGCTTCTTTCCACTCGATTCCTGAAAAAGAAATTAGAAATACAGTAAAGAAACTATAAATCATTATGTTATAGGATAGCAACCTTAATTGATATGAACCACAGGCGTTGAGAATTATGATATAAAAAGATCAGATTTGATTTCAGAGCATGGGAAACTCCCTGGGTTATAGATATTACTGCGCTGCCGCTAAGAGCTCAATTGCGGTGGAGCTCTCGGCCGAGTTAGTAGTGCATCATACTACAATGGGTTTTTTTTTTTGCCAAGACCGGATTGCCCAAGGAAGATGCCAGAGGTGCCATCTTTGATACTTAAGTGAGGAAATAAAGAGGTTTAATGAAGGCAGTGTGGTGGTGTATTTATTTCAATTGAAAAAAATTCAATCCAGTGTCTTTTTTGTTTACATTTTTTTTGGGGTGCATTACAGGTCCCATTGGACCTGTAATGCATGCCAGGCATGTTGGAACTTCTGGTCTCTGAAGTGCCAGCGTGCCCTGGCAGCTGTAGGAATGCTGGAGCTTGTAGTACTACAAGTGTTATCATTCCCCAACCACTTAAAGGCAGCTGGGACCTGTATGCAAAAAATGACAATTTAATAATTTTGTTATATCATCAGCACCAGGGGGAAGCAGGCGCCTCCTTCTGCATAGTACGTATGGTGCGTTAACACGCCCTTACTGTACTCAGGCTACTCTAGCCAGCAACTTCCCTCTTCCGTATAGAGAAACAAATAGCAGAGACATTCGCCATATTAATGCGCATGCACAGTAGGGAAAAGCACATTTTGTTCTTTCATTTTGGACTTCTGTCCACAACACTACATGAACCCCCTAACAAACAAAAACAGAAACAGAATGAAAAAGAAAAAAAGTATTTCTCAAGCATAATTCACAGCACTAGACAAAAATAAAAGATGATTGCGAAAGTTAACAAGGCATGAAAGAAATGACATTGCAACTAAGAAAACAGTTTCTGAAATCCCAGATCCTATTCTCATTGCTCAGCTATGTCTCAAGTATATGTGTTATTAAACTAGCTTCTCTGCAGCATTTTTCTAAGTTTTGAAATACACTAGTGTCCATTTAGCTTCCTGTATGTGCACATTATTGGTTCACCTTGCGCTGTGAAAATAACCTCCATGCTTCATTTCAGCAGATCTTCGCCACACAGTCCACATATGCTCCTCAAAAAAGTATTACCTCATTCATCACTCCCACTATCACTTAGCTCTTTTATATTACCACAGATGATGGGGAAAAGACAAACAAAAAGTTCTCAGAGACTTTGGATAAGAAACTAACATGCCTGAACTTTTCTCATAATAGGAACTATGCCATCACACAAAATATTATATAAAGGAAGCACAGATTAAAATATATTATATCCACTGGAAAAACATTTATCATCTCTATATCCGTTTGACACTACTGGGCTACTATTTGCCGCGTAGCTGCTAGAAACCCATTTAACTCTTTAGCTTCTCCAAAATACTAGCCAGTTACCACTACTATCCTCTACGTCAGCTCTATACTCTCCTTACATTTTCCACAGATAATCCCTGGATGAGGTACACACCCACTCCATTGTTACCTTGTCTGCCAGCGATATTCCAGCTCACTAGCTCTCCTCCATAGTCTTACCTACCCATTCACCTCCATCATCTGTATACTGTACTCACTATCACACCAGTGACAACATAATCTTCCGTAGCCCTTTTTACTTAAGCTTTATAATACATTAAGATTAACATCTTAAAGTAAAATAATGTGTGCATAACTAACTACATATAGTTCTGATTCCAGCAACACTCCCAGTTTTATATTAAATATCTCTATCTTTGGCAGCTGAGCCAAAGACAGAGAGGTAGAAAGAGAAGAGAGAATGGAGGAGAGAGACTGATTGACAGCAAAAGACTGAAAGATTAAATTAGAAGATTTCTGTTGAGGGCACCAGATCCTGGTACAAAGTTAAACAATGATTAATAATATAAATGTTTGGAAGATATGTACATGGATGTTATGCATATAAAAGATAACTGTATGACCCGAAACAGTAGCTTCACACTGAAAGCGTTAGTAAATCTACCGCATAGGAATGTGTATTAGGACAGCATAGAAGGAACTCAATGTTTCCTGGACAGGCTCTGTCAGGCAATTCCATAGAATAGGTCTACAATCTGGAATTGTCTTTAGCAAATGCCTAATAAAAACTGAATGTTAAACTCTTCTTCTCTATAACTTATTGGTTGATGTTCAATGATTTAGTAATAGACAGTAGAAGTGAGCCTGCAGGTCCATCTAATCTGACCTGGTGTGTGTTGTTTTACTTTTATTTTCGGATTTAATTTTCTTACCTTCTTTGTATTGTATATATTTTAGATTTAAGCACTAACAATAGGCATAGGTTCGTTCCGTGTATTCTTAAATTATTTTACTGTACAAGTCCCCACCAATACTACTGGGTGATCATTCTATGGATCTAGCACAATTTTTGTAAAAGCCTCCTTACTTATATTACCTTTCAGTATTCCTAACTCCAATTATAATGTGTGTCCCTTTGCAATAGAAAGCAATAAGTTGGTATTATCTAAAAGTATGCACATATAATATAGAGAATGGGATTTTAAATAAGATGTCATATCCTAGAACTGTATATATGATTATACTAATGAGACCCGCAGAAACTGCACATATCAGTTTAAAGTTTACTATTTGTGTATTATGTCTACCTAAGGAATTCTATACTGTTGACCCATCATCCAACTTGTTCATGCAATAAATTGAAGGAAGTCATGAGCCAAGAAATAGATGCGAGCATTTGGTTTAGCAGATAATTTTAAAGCCCTTCTGAGAGCAGGCATTCTTTGTACATGCTGTGGGAAGTCAAGCAGAAAAAGGATGTGTGGCCAGTGATAAAGAACCATTTGACATACAGTAGGGACGCGTGTTTATAAGAACACTGTTTGTGCTCGCTTAACCAGTGTGTGAGTGGGAGTGGGGGGCTGAGTGCAAGAGGCAGCAGTGCTATGATAAAGGGTAAACTATACCTCAGTTGTCAAGCAAGACCCAAATACAGGACGCACACAATTGAGACAGGAAGAGTCGGGGCAAATGAAAGTGAATTGTAACAAAATGGTAAGTAAAGAAGGATGCTTGTGCCACTGGTTGCGGCCTCACAATGAAACAGAGAAAGTATTAATTTTAGATTAGAACAACTTCCTAGGGCACAAATAGAAAAAGGGTGCACCCCTTCCAAAAGAGGTGGATTTTTGCCATTGTTTTAGTAAGGTACCTGTGCATCACTTCACCTTCTGAGCAGAGATCTTTATCCTACACCAGAAACTCTAAGAAGGAAAGGGCTGTCTGTTGGTTAAATTGTATTTCAACACATGCCCTGATGCAAACTGTGCAAAGTATAAACTCAAAAGATTGCCATGTAAAGTGTATTACCCAGAAGGATGTGCTCTGGAAATGAAGTGGCTTATTTGCACTACCAGAAAAAAATAATTAGATTTGTTTAATTTGTTAATGTCTCTCCAAAAACATCTTTATTTAAAACGATTTCAAGACTTAGGGCTAGATTTACTAAGCTGCGGGTTTGAAAAAGTGGGGATGTTGCCTATAGCAACCAATCAGATTCTAGGTTTCATTTATTTAGTACCGTCTACAAAATGATAGCTAGAATCTGATTGGTTGCTATAGGCAACATCCCCACTTTTTCAAACCCACAGCTTAGTAAATCTAGCCCTAACTGTAAGTTTCAAATAATTCTTCTGCAATTCATTTAATGAAACATGGTTTGTGAAAAATGTTGTAAAATGTACAAATGCCAATTTTTATGTTTTTTACATTTCAAATAAAAGTTTTTTTTAAAAAAAACAAACAAAAAAAAACATTTTTATAGAAAGTCCTGTGAAATGGGCTCTTCATAGAAATGTTTCCTACAAACAAATTCATTTTAACATTGGCAAATGCATCCAGTTAATATTAACAGTTATCAGTAATTAACACACTCCTAAAAAGATAAATATGTTATATTTGAGTTAATAGGCAGATTTAAGAGCATTTCATAAACATGTAAATTCCTGCTGAAACCAAACTTTTTTCATCTTGAATCCAAATGAGTAATTTGTTGATTTGTTCTACAGAGGTACATCTCTCAGTATCCAAGTTGCCACCACACAATATCCGATTAATGTGTGACAGTTCAACCACCTAAGGCTATGCAGAGATTTTAATGAGATGTCATGCTTGATAACAATCCTTCATATTTCTTATTACTATGCTGTGCAAGGAGATAGGTTTATGTTTACATGTAACTTCACCTTAATTCATCCTTCCTGGCTCCTGCATAGCGTAGAACAAGAAAAAGTAAAAGTCATCTTTTGTAGCTTTATTTTAAAGGACACCTGCATTTGTCGGAAGTTAAATTACAGAATATATATATATATATATATATATATATATATATATATATATATATATATATATATATATATATATATATATATATATATTAGGGATGTGCACCGGCGACTTTTGAGGTCTCGTGTTTTGTGTTTTGGATCCGGATTTTCGTTATTTTTGAGGTTCGGATTTGTCTCGCAAAACACTTGACGAAAGGTCTCAGTTCGGATTTAAGGTATTGGATTCGGATTTTTTTTGAAAAAAACATAAAAAGTTTAAAAATCAAGTTTTTGGGCTTATTTTCACTCCTAGGCTATTATTAACCTCAATAACATTCAATAACAAGCATTTCCACTAATTTACAGTGTATTGTGAACACCTCACAATATAGTTATTAGTCCAAAACGTTGCAACAAGGTATCTTTCTGGACTGCGTAGAGGAGTGGGTCACCACAATATATATTAAAAACCCTGAACTTTTATGATTCGCACCAATAATTGTACCTGGACTGCGTAGAGGAGTGGGTCACCACAATATCTTAAAAACCCTGAACTTTTATGATTCGCACCAATAATTGTACCTGGACTGCGTAGAGGAGTGGGTCACCACAATATCTTAAAAACCCTGAACTTTTATGATTCGCACCAATAATTGTACCTGGACTGCGTAGAGGAGTGGGTCACCACAATATCTTAAAAACCCTGAACTTTTATGATTCGCACCAATAATTGTACCTGGACTGCGTAGAGGAGTGGGTCACCACAATATCTATTAAAAACCCTGAACTTTTATGATTCGCACCAATAAATGTACCTGGACTGCGTAGAGGAGTGGGTCACCACAATATATATTAAAAACCCTGAACTTTTATGAATCGCACCAATAAATGTACCTGGACTGCGTAGAGGAGTGGGTCACCACAATATATATTAAAAACCCTGAACTTTTATGATTCGCACCAATAAATGTACCTGGACTGCGTAGAGGAGTGGGTCACCACAATATCTATTAAAAACCCTGAACTTTTATGATTCGCACCAATAAATGTACCTGGACTGCGTAGAGGAGTGGGTCACCACAATATATATTAAAAACCCTGAACTTTTATGATTCGCACCAATAAATGTACCTGGACTGCGTAGAGGAGTGGGTCACCACAATATATATTAAAAACCCTGAACTTTTATGATTCGCACCAATAAATGTATCTGGACTGCGTAGAGGAGTGGGTCACCACAATATCTATTAAAAACCCTGAACTTTTATGATTCGCACCAATAAATGTACCTGGACTGTGTAGAGGAGTGGGTCACCACAATATATATTAAAAACCCTGAACTTTTATGATTCGCACCAATAAATGTACCTGGACTGCGTAGAGGAGTGGGTCACCACAATATATATTAAAAACCCTGAACTTTTATGATTCGCACCAATAAATGTATCTGGACTGCGTAGAGGAGTGGGCACTGGGCACCACAATAAAATATATAAAAAACCTTCAACAGATCTGCATTACACTACACATACGGCTGCTCCTCCATCCTCTCCATCATATACATGTTGGAGTTTTAGCGTGTGACAACCTCTTGTTTTTGATAATGTCAGTGCATTTGGAATATTTTTCAATTTGCCCCACACCACTGAATGTACTTTATCTATGATACGCAATACGCATCTATCTATCTTGACTGCGTAGTGTGGTGGCCCCGGTACACAATTTGGTACCGAGGCCACAATATAATTTAAAAACCCTCCACGTGTCGGAATTCCACCAAACAAGTATCTGGACTGCATAGTGGGGTGGCCCCGGTACCCAATTTGATACCGGGGCCACAATACCTCCTCCAAACATGCTCCAGACAATTCGTCATTGACAGACCCCAGACAGACAGGGTCGTAGTGTTATTGTTTGACTTTGTAAACCCAAAAAAATGTCCCTGTTGCACTTGCACATAGTCGTGCAATGAAGACTGACTTTTTCATTTAAAGGCACGATCTTTAAAGTGTCAGAAAGAGAGAGAAGACACAGGAGAGGAGAGTTGTAGCTGGGGACCTGGGGTGGAAGCTCCCAGGCTCCCCCAGCATTGCCTGGAAGTCTGAGCGTGGTGACTAAGCCAGGGCAAGGAATGTGTGCCCTGGATGAGGGGGAGAACTCCATGCCACTATAGTGAACCCAAGAGAGAGGGGGACACTGCACATGGAAGAGGCCCTGGAGTGAGGGCTGCTACAAGAGGCATGGTAGCTGTAGTGTCAGATCCTGAGGCTGAGAGTACACAGAGTGACGTGTCAGAGCACAGGAGACATTATCCCCGCAGAGGAGGGATGAGCTGCAGTTGAGAGGTCTGTTGTTGAAATAGGACATGCACACTTTAACAAACCAATCATTTCAGCGACAGGGCCTACCAAACAACTTTGACTGAAATGATTGGTTTGTTTGGGCCCCCACACCAAAAAAGCTATTCATCTCTCCCTGTACAGACTAAACAGGCTCTACTGAGGCAAGATGTCGTCCTCATCCTCAACCTCTGATTCCTCTCCCCCTACAGTGTGTACTTCCTCCTCATCACACATTATCAATTCGTCCCCGCTGGACTCCACAACCACAGGTCCCTCTGTAGTATCTGGAGGGCAGTGCTGTACTTCATTGAGGAATTGATTATTCATTTTTATAAACATCATTTTTTCAACGTTGTGAGGAAGCAACCTCCTTCGCCGCTCACTGACCAGGTTCCCCGCTGCACTAAAAACTCTTTCCGAGTACACACTGGAGGGGGGACAACTCAGGTAAAATAGAGCCAGTTTGTACAGGGGCTTCCAAACTGCCTTTTTTTCCTGCCAGTAACAATATGGACTGTCTGACATGTCTACTTGGATGGTGTCAGCAAAGTAATCATCCACAATTTTTTCTATTGTCACAGCATCCAATGCAGAGAGAGTAGACATGTCTGCAATGGTTGGCAGGTCCTTCAGTCCGGACCAGATGTTATCAGCATCCCCGCCAGTGCCTCTTTTGGGAAAACTGAGCTTTTTCCTCGAAGCCATAGACGTGGAAGAAAATGAGGGTGGAGCTGTTGGCATGTCACGGTCCTCTTCAGAGGACAATCTCCTGACCAGCAGGTCTTTGCACCGCTGTAGATTTGTGTCCGCCGGAAACAGAGACACAACATACGCTTTAAACCGAGGATCAAGCACGGTGGCCAGAATGTATTCCTCTGACTTTAAAAGAGTGACCACCCTCGGATCCTGGCAAAGCGTACGAAGGGCTACATCCACAAGAGCTACATGCTTGCTGTAATCGCAATGGCTTACCAGCTCCTCCCTCACTTTCTCCAGCTGCTTCTGCAACAGCCTGATCAGGGGAATGACCTGACTCAAGCTGGCAGTGTCGGAACTGACTTCTCGTGTGGCAAGTTCAAATGGCTGCAGAACCTTGCACAACACGGAAATCAGTCTCCACTGCGCTTGACTCAGGCGCATCCCCACTCCTTTGCCTATGTCGTAGGTGGCTGTGTAGGCCTGAATGGCCTTTTGCTGCTCCTCCATCCTCTGCAGCATATAGAGGGTGGAGTTCCAGCGCGTCACAACCTCTTGTTTGAGGTGATGGCAGGGCAGGTTCAAGCTTTTTTGATGTGCTGTAGGCACTGGCTGAATGCCGAAAGTGTCCAGCAATTTTGCGGGCCACCGCAAGCATCTCCTGCACACCCCTGTCACTCTTGAGGTAATGCTGCACCACCAAATTAATGGTGTGGGCAAAACATGGGACGTGCTGGAAATTGCCCATATTTAATGCCCGCACAATGTTACTGGCATTGTCTGACACCACAAATCCCCATGAGAGTCTAAGTGGGGTAAGCCACTGGGAGATAATTTCCCTCATTTTCTCTAATATGTTGTCAGCGTTGTGCCTCTTATTAAAGCCTGTAATGCACAATGTTGCCTGCCTTTGCATGAGCAGCCATTTTGTAGATGCTGCTACTGATGCAGCTGTTGCTGTTGCTGCGGAAGGGGATGCATCTACCCAGTGGGCTGTCACAGTCATATAGTCCTTCGTTTGCCCAGAACCACTTGTCCACATGTCCGTGGTTAAGTGGACAGTGGGTACAACCGCATTTTTAAGAGCACTGAGGACACTTGATCGTACTTCTCTGTACATTTTTGGTATCGCCTGCCTAGTGAAGTGGAATCTCGAGGGGATTTGGTACCGGGGACACAATACCTCCATCAACCCTCTAAATCCCACTCCACTGATGGCGGACACCGGGCGCACGTCTAACACCAACATTGCAGTTACAGCCGCAGTTATACGCTTTGCAATAGGGTGACTACTATCGTATTTGGTGGTCATGGCAAACGACTGTTGGACGGTCAATTGTTTGGTGAAAGACTTAGCGGTCTTACGACTTCCCCTCTGGGAAGATGACCGACTAACAGCAGCAACAGCAGCAGTGGCAGTAGTAGGCGTACCGCTGCAGGATTCCTCGGATGAATCCCGTATTGAGGAGGACTCAGTCTGGCTGCTGACTTGGGCTGCAGGACTGAATCTGATGGAGATTGTGGAGGAAGTTGACGAGGAGGGTGTTGCTGGTGTGTATCCAACTGGACCACGGGATTTAGGTGTCCCTGTACCGATGAGGGTCCTAGCCCCAGTTCCTGAACTAACCACTGAACTATGAAGGTTATTCAGGTGACGTATAAGGGAGGATGTTCCTAGGTGGGCAAGATCCTTACCCCTGCTTATTTGAGCTTTACATAAGCTACATATTGCCATACATTGGTTGTCTGGATTTGGATAAAAATAACTCCAGACCGAAGAGGTGCATTTTTTGGTCTTCTGACCAGGCATGACGATGGGTTTTTTCATCCCATGGACATCAGCTGTTTCCCCCCCTGGTGCCTCATTTACAATAACCACATCACCATCCTCATCATCAAGTTCCTTCACAGCGCCAGCTACATCATCAATAGCCTCCTCCCGAGCCACCTCTTCCCGTACAGTGATGGGAAGGTCAGGCTTGACAACCACCAACACCCTTGGACTCGCCTTGGGAATTTGTGATAATTTCTCTTTAGAAGGCAGAGTTGTTTGCTGTTTTGTTGCTGACAGCATAACTCTCTTCAATTTTTTGTAGGGGGGGGGAGGAGGAGGAGGGCTAAGATCCGTGGGTGAAGCTGAACCACTAGTCATGAACACGGGCCAGGGCCTAAGCCGTTCCTTGCCACTCCGTGTCGTAAATGGCATATTGGCAACTTTACGTTTCTCCTCAGATGATTTTAAGTTTCTCTTTTTGCTACTTTTTCTTAACTTGGGCTTTTTGGATTTTACATGCCCGGTACTACGAGATTGGGCATCGGGCTTGGAAGACGACGTTGATGGCATTTCATCGTCTATGTCATGACTAGTGGCAGCAGCTTCAGCATTAGGAGGAAGTGGGTCTTGATCTTTCCCTACTTTATCCTCCAAATTTTTGGTCTCCATTATATGTAGCACAAGATACTGCAGAATGTGTGAACTTGGTAATATTGCAGTACCAATGGACTTATACTGCTGGATTGGGTTTGCAAATTTGGTTATAATTATTATATATTTATTTTTTTTAAAATTTTTTATTTTTTTTTACTTTTTTTTTATTTTTAAAAAACTTGGGAATAGTGGGGAAATAACTATGCCCTTAGAAGCACAGAGCACAGGACACAGCACCACTGGACTGAACAGGACACGGCACAGGACCCAGCAGCACTACGGAACTCAGCAGGACAGAGCACAGGACACAGCACCACTGGACTGATACTGCAGAATGTGTGAACTTGGTAATATTGCAGTACCAATGGACTTATAATGCTGGATTGGTTTTGCAAATTTGGTTATAATTATTATATTTATTTATTTTTTTTAATTTTTTATTTTTTTTTACTTTTTTTTTATTTTTAAAAAACTTGGGAATAGTGGGGAAATAACTATGCCCTTAGAAGCACAGAGCACAGGACACAGCACCACTGGACTGAACAGGACACGGCACAGGACCCAGCAGCACTACGGAACTCAGCAGGACAGAGCACAGGACACAGCACCACTGGACTGATACTGCAGAATGTGTGAACTTGGTAATATTGCAGTACCAATGGACTTATAATGCTGGATTGGTTTTGCAAATTTGGTTATAATTATTATATTTTTTTTTTTTTTTAATTTTTTATTATTTTTTACTTTTTTTTTATTTTTTAAAAACTTGGGAATAATGGGGAAATAACTATGCCCTTAGAAGCACAGAGCACAGGACACAGCACCACTGGACTGAACAGGACACGGCACAGGACCCAGCAGCACTACGGAACTCAGCAGGACAGAGCACAGGACACAGCACCACTGGACTGATACTGCAGAATGTGTAAACTTTGTAATATTGCAGTACCACTGGACTTTTACTGCTGAATGTGTGAACTTGGTAATATTGCAGTACCAATGGGCTTATACTGCAGGATTGGTTGTGAAAATTTTGTGGTAATTAAAAAATATTAAAGTAGTTTTTGGTATTTTTTAAAAAAACTTTTTTTTATTTTTTTAAACACAGGGGAATATTGGGGAAATAACTATGCCCTTAGAAGCACAGAGCACAGGACACAGCACCACTGGACTGAACAGGACACAGCACAGGACCCAGCAGCACCACTGACCTCAGAAGGACAGAGCACAGCACACAGCACCACTGGACTGATACTGCAGAACACAGCACAGCACAGCACAGCACAGCACAGCACAGCACAGCACAGCACAGAACTTAACAGCACAGAACTAAACAGCACAGAACTAAACAGCACAGAACTAAACAGCACAGAACTAAACAGCACAGAACTAAACAGCACAGAGGACCACCTAACACACCCTCCCTCTACCCTGATCAATGCCCGAGTGAAGATGGCGGCGACTAGCGGGGAATTTATAGGATCCGAGTATCGCGAGATCCGACAACGGGATTATGAGTCAGAGCCTCAGTTTCACTTTTGAATTTGGCGCCAATACCCGGATCTGTCTCGGATCCGACTCGGATCCGCAACGTTCGGGTGGGCTCGGATTTCAGAAATCCGAGTGCGCTCATCCCTAATATATATATATATATATATATATATAAATATAAATAAGTGCTTGAGACATTTACATGTGTATCTGTAAATATTACTAGCAGCTATTTGAGGCAACTTGCACTTGAGGCTTAGAAATGTTTTAGGTTTTGATACCATGGAAGTATGGTTTCCCAGACTAGAATGGTACCTAATTTGTAGGGTTTGCTTTGAGTAAAGGGGGTGCAGGAGTACAAATATGCACTTACTACTTTTATTTACACAAATATGTTTCTTACTCTATTGTGTGGGATTGACCATCAGACAATAAAGTGAGGCATCCCACCGTTCAAATATTATTTCACAGGGGAAATTTGGACTATAAAAGAGATGCTCCATTTCTATTTACATAAATATTGTGATTTTATTTGGATTTCATGATTGAGCACCAGATATTAAATAAAAAAGGTCCTCTAGTTTGAAAGAGGGGTCTGTAGGACAGCTAAAACACAGCCATCCTCCCAGCCTCCAGACGCAAGGGTGGTGAATGGAGTCTGTTAAAAAACCACTAAAATACATCAGACTGTTGTAATGCTTTGTTTCAAATGTATTGCTGTAAAGAGACAAACCTCTGATTAGCTGGGAACTCTGGGAACTGATTAGCAGCTGGTTTAGTTGCAAAAGAAAGCAAAAGCTAAACACTGCTGGTCATTGCAGTGCCACAATAGTTAAAGGTTCAAACTGTGAGTTGGGTGTGGTCCAATAATTGTAGTACCACACCTTGTGGGTAACTCAGTTGTGAATTGGGTGTGGTCCAGAAACTTTTATTGTTTGCCTGAATGCTGAGAGAAGCTAGGTTTCATTTCCCAGCACAAACTCCTGTGGGAATGGAAGACATTTTAAGAACCCTAGTGAATGTGGCAGCAGTGCAGGAGGAAAATACCCGACTTCTCCCCGATATCGCTCAGGGGAGACGGGATAGAGAGGCTCCAGCTACCGCCACACTACAGAAATTAACTTCTGATGATGACGTGGAGGCATATCTAATAGCCTTTGAGTGTGCCGCCACCTGAGCCAAGTGGCCACCTGGGTTTTGGTCCGAACACCTGGCTCCCTATCTTTCAGGAGAAGCACAGTGAACCTATATAGACCTAGATGAGGATCAGGCTGGCGATCTTCAGCAGCTGAAAACCGCCATCTTAGCGAGGGTTGGAGCAGTGAAGGCCCAACGATATCATGACTGGAGGCTCTCCAAAGATTTATCAGTTCGGGCTCAGCTTGCTGAACTTGGTAGAACACTAAAGAAGTGGTTACAGCCAGAAAAGAACACACTGCGGGCAGAAAGATCCAAATTCTGGCCATTGACCATTGTATCCTGGGTATGGACCGAGGGCTGCAAAGGTGGGCACTGCAGCGGATCCTCAGTCATATGAGGAATTGGCTGCTGTAGTAGAGAGATACAGCGCCTTGCAGCATATGCCCAAACCTCCGTTGCCCGCTCCAAAGTTTGTGCCTCGGTCAAAATCTGGCATATAGAACAGTGGACCGGATGTTGGTGAGGAGAGATTGCTTGATAAAAAGGCAGCCAAACTTGCTTCAAGTGCAAAGAGCCTGGACATTTGCGGGCTCAGTGCCCAAAGTTAGTAGAGCCTATGGATTGTTCACTAGCGCACACACAACCAAGCTATCCGAGCTGCTGTACAATGAGTCTATTTACCGGGAAGTCCTGTTCCGCGTGACTGTGTTTGTGAACCACCATCTGGTGCTGGTCCTGGTAGATTCGGGTAGTGAACTGTCCTTGGTTTCCAGCTTCATATTACCAGAGAAACTGATTCATAATCTGCCCAAAGTGAAGATACTCTGTGTCTATGGGACTGCCGAGGAATATGACAGGACTCTTTTGCCTATTATTCTGAATGGACAGGCAGCAACAGTGATAGCGGCATTGCCCCAAAACTGCCATACCCTTTAATCCTGGACAGAGACTTTCCGCTATTCAAGCAGATCCTCCAGGAGCGAATCCAGCAGGACACGTCGCCAATTGAAGCACCAGCCGAAAGTCCAACCTTGATTGAGGAGCTTGAGGGAACAGCAAATGGGAAGTGCCAGGATCTACTACAAAACCTGAAACAGACAATTCAGGAGAATACACCTCCTAAGAGGTGGAAGCATAGACAAAGAAGAGCTGCACAAGTACCAACGCGGAACCATACCCTAGCATTGTTCAATGGCGAGACCTCGGGTGAAGGGGCTACGCCTCCCAACGAGGACTCAGACTGGGCAGGATTGTCTAACTTGTTTCCACTAAGAGACTTTGGCTGAGACCAACTTGGGAGATTTTGCCTTAGGTAATGTCTATAAGAATGTGGTTGAGATTAATGGGGTTGAGAAGGCTCACAAGCCTGCAGAAGGTATTGCCTATTATAAAGAATGATCTGTTGTATAGAGTTGCTAATGTACAGGGTAGAACTGTAGAGCAATTGTTAGTGCCGCAAATCCATACATCCCTTGTTCTCAAAGCTGCACATACACATCTGTGTGGGGGACACTTGGGGGAAGATAAAACAAGGGAGCATATATTACTCAGGTTCTATTGGCCAGGAGTGTACGAGGCAATAAAAATGTTTTGCCAGACGTGTCCTGGTACCCACACAAGAGAGTAAGCTCTTCACCCATTGGCAGGAGCCATATGAGGTGGTTAAGGCTGTGGGGCCTGTTAATTATAAAGTCAGGTAGGAAGGCTGGAGGAAACCTATTCAGACATATCATGTCAACTTTATGAAACCTTGGCATGATAGGAAGGAGCCACAAGCCACGTTGGTAAACGCAGTTGTGCAGGAAAACAAAGTTCCCATGAGGGACGATCTGTCCCCAGGGCGGAGACGACAGACTGAGGAAATGGTTCAGAGGAACCTTGACGTGTTTTCTGAGGTGCCAGGCCGTACCACGCTCATAGAACACAACTTAGATACACCTCCAGGTGTGGTGGTGAGAGTAAGACCATACCGCATTCCTGAAGCTAGACGTGTAGCTGTGAAAAAGGAGATTAGGAAAATCTTGGACCTTGATGTCATTGAGGAATCCAATAGCAACTGGAATAGCCCCATTGTGTTAGTGGCCAGCCAAACGGGAGTATTCATTTTTGCAACAACTTTAGGAAGTTAAACGAAGTCTACCGTTTTGACACATATCCGATGCCCCGAATTGATGAATTAGTGGAAACCTTAGCCAATAGTCGGTACACCTCGCAACATTAGATCTAACCAAAGACTACTGGCAAATTCCCCTAACACCATCTGAAAAGGCTAAGACAGCCTTTTCAACCCCAGATGGGTTGTTCCAGTATAAAGTTCTGCCTTTTGGGCTACATGGGGCTCCCGCCACCTTCCAAAGGGCCATGAATTGTCTCCTAAAATCACACCAGGAGTACGCAGCTGCATACCTAGATGATATAGTCATCCACTCACAGGACTGGGAGACACATCTACCCAAAGTGGAGACAGTATTATCCTCGCTTAGGGAGGCGGGTTTAACCGCCAATCCAGAAAAATGCACATTGGCTACACTTAAGGCCAAATACTTGGGGTATTTTGTGGGACAGGGTCAGGTGAAACCCCAAGTGGATAAAATAAAGGCCGTCAGAGATTGGCCCAAGCCTGTGCAGAAGACCAAGCTGAGAACCTTTTTGGGCCTAGTGTGCTACTATCGCCGGTTTATGGCTAATTTTGCCATTAGGGCTGCTCTTCTTACAGAGCTCCTAAAAAAGGCTTGTCCAAACAAGCTGGTCTGGTCAGAAGCAGCGGAGACGGCCTGGCGGGATCTTCGGGTGGCTCTGTGTTCGGCACCAATGCTCCAAGCACCAGATTTCAACAGGAGATTATATCTCCAAAAGGATGCCTCTGGAGTAGGTTTGGATGCCATGCTGTCGCACAGGTTTGATGGGACAGAAAAACTCATCCTCTATCTTGGCCGCAAACTTCTGCCCCGGGAGAAGAAATACTCCACCGTGAAGCAGGAGTGCTTAGCCATCAAATGGGCTGCCGAGCCTCTCAGGTACTATCCCCTGGGTAGGGAATTCACCTTGGTCATTGACCATGCATTACTGAAGTGGATGCACAGGAACAAGGAGGGGAATGCCCGGGTAACTAGGTGGTTCCTGGCGCTGCAGCCCTACCACTTTACAGTGGAGCATAGGTCAGGGAGTCTGCACACAAATGCGGACGCCCTTTTCCGCCGGGATGCGCTCTCTGCAGTGTCTGCCTCACCAAGGTTGGCGATGCTAAGGGGAGGGGTATGTGGCAAAGAGGGAAATTTGACACAGTTGCCATATAAGGGAACAGGTAGGAACACAGTTAGTCTGCAGCAGCAGGTTGCATACAGGGTTAAGTTTTCCCTAGGTTTCTCTTTTAGCACACACACACACACAGGTGTACCACATGGGTACGATTGGTTTGTAGTGCTTGGGGTGGAGGATAAAGACACTGTCTGTATGTGTGGATGGAACCACCAATGCCAGTAAGTGGCTGGCTTGCAGACAGGGAAGTTATGTCTAGCCAGATGTAGGTGGTGGGGATTTTTGTGTTACTTTTTCTGGATGACTGTTGTACCATTGCTAGAGCTGTTTACCATCCTGACAACTGCTAATAAACAGTTAAATGGTTCCACATACCTGTGTCCGATTCCTGCGAATGCTGTACTTTCTCACAATGTCTATTGCCTTTGCCCCTTGACCTTTGTGCATGAAAAGCAAATGTTCACTTTAATATTTTGAGCTGATGCTATTGATCAGATTTGACCCCAGTGTTGGCATATTTGTCAAAAATCTTTAGGATGAAGCTCCCAGTCATTCTTGTCAAGTTTTCTTTGACTCAAGTAGTCTGCATGCATTGTCTGTGTCTGGTACGTGATTCACCATTACACAGTTTACAATCTTTTCTGCCCACAAACATAATTTTTGTTTTGTAATAACTTTTTATTTAATGTCTATGCAAATAGAAATAATGCATTTGTACAAATACAGATAGAAATAACATAGAAAAAAATAAAATTTAAAAAATAAGAGGGTAAACATTCAGTAACTAGGGCTGGGGGAATGGAAGTTGTGGCTATAAGGGGTGGTGGGGGGTATAATGAATCACAATCATTTATGTTATGTTAAGTTTATACATATTACAATAGAGGGGATGTATATTGTAGCTGCCCTATTGTTGTCCTATTTAACTAATATCTTAATAAAGAGGCCTCCGATATACATGGCTAGTTTATAATGGAGCATTTCTGTATGAGGACTGACTTTGCCTACATAGCCATGTGGACCAAACTAAGAAACATCATTCTACAGATAAATTGAGAAGATTTTGTCTTCTTGAACTGCCATAAAGACTTGCATGAGCAACTACTGTAGAGTTCTACAGTTACAGTTCTGTATCCTATGCTGTGGAGAAAAGCCATTAAAGCATGTCAGATGGCTTTTAGTTCTTTTTGATTGGAGAACATCAAAGGCTACTTCAAAGACCACGTTCCATATTTGAACAAGGTGTAAAAATGCGCCCCCGAACAGACTGCTTATATCAGGGTGACATAATTTTGAAGTATCAAACATTTTACTTTTGGACAATTTTCATTGTTCAGCCATACCTTTAAATCCCTCTTCATCTTTTGTGGTAGGCATATCAGGGTGTCCAGGGAATTTTGTTCTTGACCCCAGATTATAAGAGAAAGTTTACTAGTCTTTTCATATGCATTTTTATCCATGGAACTGCTTCAATAAAGGCTGAAAAGACCCCCAGCAGCAAGGCTATATATGATGAGAGGATACTAGGCCAGATACCTCGGACTTTAACTTTTGAATTTTGTTAGGGGGCAAGAATATATTCGCTAAGTGAGTTCAACATCAGGTCCAGAATCTGGACTTCTTACATCATCTAAGGTTGTGTTTTCTGCTCTAAACAATAAAGGTTGGGTGACTAGTAACACATGATCAATACAGCCGCTGTCTCAATTTGCTATTATGGTCCACTTGTTGAGTTAAGAGATGATAATATAAAAATATCTCCCTCAATTTCACTCTCATATTCTACATGCTCATAGGACAAATTATTGTTTAATACAAGTAATCCTGAGAAGTTGTGAGACCTTTCCTGTGTAGAGTAGTCAGGAATTTAGGTGTTGCTATCTCTTGGGTTACTTCTGTTAAAGGAATCGGTAAAGGTGGAGGCGATTTAGTTTCTACAAAAGTAAAAATGTTTTGTTACATAACATTTTTAGTCCACTCTAAGGAAGTAGTCAAAGCTGGGGATGTAGATTATTTATCCAACTTTTCAGAACAAGCTATTTCTTTTCTTTTTATATTCCTCAGTTTTATATCACATGCAGCATATAAAAGTCTTATGACTGTTGCCTGGCTCTCCTTTGTCCTACCCCTGGTTGTGAATATCCAAACACACAACAGAAAGCAGCTATATCATCTGTGCAACTGGTCATGTCATTGTGTCAGAGTCTCCAATCCCAGCAGCTGAAGGAACTGGAATGTGCTCAACAGTGGGAGAACATGCAAACCTCTGGACTGGTAATCTGGCTAGGAAGAACAAACAACACAGCATCACTGCAGGAAGTGGACCCTACAGGAATGTGAATCATAAACTATATTCTTTTATGAGTACATGATAAGAAAACGACCGAGTTTCCAACATATATTGTTGTGGTATAACGGGAAAATAGCAATTCTACCACTCCGAGAAGCTAAGCAGAAGGTTAAGATTCCCTATGGTCAAATAGGACCAGTTTAAAAAATAAAAACACTATTGCATAAAAAAACAGAGGAAGTGTTCATAAAATATTTGAAGGAGTGCTAATGAGACAGTACTACTGGGAAAAATCAGCTCTATGTCACTGTGCAATATGCAATATGATGTAGCACATGCCCTTGTGTCTCTAACTCCCATTGTCCTATAGATTGTAAGCTTGCGAGCAGGGTTCTCTTACCTCTCTGTCTGTATGTATTACCCAGTATTGTTTTATCAATGTTTGTTCCCAATTGTAAAGCGCTATGGAATTTGCTGGCGCTATATAAATAAATGTTGATGATGATGATGATGTATGTGCAGCCTTCAACAATAGGAAAAAGTATATAAGAAATGTCATGCCTGTAACACCTATTAAATATAAATATATGTTGTTTGGGTAAGTGGCAGACATTCTTTAAAACTAAATAAAACTGGGCAAACATTGGGAAAGAGTTATTTTTCTCCAAATATAAGATTTTTTTGTAAGGACACTGCAGCTAGTCACTCAATGTCTGAAATAGTGGATAACAACGAACAACAGCTTGCACTAAACATCCATGTGTATTTTGGGATATGGCAACATTTACACACAATGAATGTTAATGATACTGTCTTTATAATGGAGCAACTGGTATTTTACAAAGCCATTACAAAACAAAGACAGCAATAGAGACTTTAGGATATGTAATAGGATTTCCCTGGTGTATTTAAGCTTATTAAGGACAATGTTATAAGAGGGCTTTAAGGACGTAATAAAGAGCATTCTTGCTTATTTAACTGGCTAGAAACATGACCTACTGTGCACTTTGCTGACCAGCTCCAAGCGTGTGTAATCCTTTAACATGAAGCAGCTGCTGAATCGGGACACCCAACTAATAAAGTGTGTAATCAAAGGCAATTGAAAACGGATTAATTTTGATCAACAAGCAATAGTGAATCACTGAACAAACTAAACTTGTTTTAAATGTATTAGTTCAAATCCATGTGAGTGCATTAGTCATGGGTAATAATGATCGCTGTGTTGCCCCTGATTAGTGCTATAAATAGAAGTAGCTGACGGTAACATTTGTAAAGAGAGACAAACATCACAGAATAGTTTACACATTTAAAGGAGATGTCCAACTTTTTCCCTAACAAAAGGCATCTCTCCACAGAGCTGAAAACATTTTATAACAGACATGTATAATAAGTACTCTGACATTTCCTGAGGGATCCAATGCTGTGCACACACTACTGTGTCTCCCTATTATTAAAATATTCAAGGGGTGTAGGTGTAGGTGTGTGTGTGTATAACATTAATGCTAGAGCTTTCAATCCTGTCAGCACTTGCTTGAAATCTGAAATCCTGCAGAAAGGCATAATACAGAAAGCAGCGTATTTGAGGAAGAGACCGGTCAAGTGTAATATTTTTTTTAAAGAAAGTCATTGCCTTAAAAAAAACCCGAAAGCTTATATTTACTTTCTAAACACTGTAGTTCATTATTTTACTTCACTCCTGCAACCGCAACTTGCATGTATTGTATATTTAAAGAGTATATAAACCTATAGTTCATTATTTTCCTTGTTTAATATAAATATCAAAGGATCCTTGTATAAAATCATTCTTGTCATGGGATGTTACCTAGTCTATGGTGATGGTCTGCGCGTAGAACTCACCATTTAGCAGAAATGCCAATAATTCTTTTATCTTCTCCCAGAGCTCTCCGTTTAATCATACAGAGTAGGCTAACCTCCCACGATACAATAGCTTGGGGGCATGGTCTATGGAAACGGGTATTTGTGCTTGAATACTGATGAGGGGTATGGCATCAATGCGAGTGTGGACAAGCCCAGAAAGCACTGAAAATATAACAGAGAGCAGGCAAAAGGTAGCAGACAAAGCGTTTGCTTATAGCCAAGATAATATAAAAATTATGTCTAACATATACAGTCTCCTATGTTAGGCACGATTAAGCAAAGAAGAAATATAAAATGCCAGTCTCTTTAAAGCTGTATCCAGTAACATGCAACTAACTGAAGAGGCATCACATAAGAAAATTACATTTACAGCAATAAATTCACAAGCAGTCTATGCTTGCAGATTAACCCCTTCATGTCATGAATATTTCAAACTTTCATGACCAGATCACATTTCATTTGCTTTATTTTGGTAGCAGAGTGAAATAAATAATATTTTAAGTACCTTACACTGAGGAAAACATGTAAAATTAGCCATAAAAACACCTTTCCATGACTCCATCTGCAGCAGTGGCGGATCCAGGGGGGGGGGGGGGGGTGATCGGGGCAATCGCCCCCCCTAGCGGGGGCTTGCTGCCAACGGCTGCACATTATGTGCAGGTCCGTTCTGCAGTGACAATGTGCTGCCCGGCTGCTCTGATTGTGTTTTAAACACAATCAGATCATTCGGGCAGCACACTGTCACAGCAGAACGGACCTGCACATAGTGTGCAGCCGCCGGCAGCCTCAGAAGGCAGAAAGGGGGCGGGGCCTAAATTGTCCACCCTAAATCGACCCCCGGTACACCAATTATCTGGATCCGCCCCTGATCTGCAGTTACGTTTATCCAATTAGTGCAACTCTAGAACTATACCCTATTGTCTAGTTCTCCAGAGAATACGGATACCAAATTTGTACTTTATGTAAGGTAGGTGAAGTTACACATCTAAGAAATAACTATTACCATTGTGACATCACAGGATATACTATGCTCAATGGGGAAACCTTTGAACGATATGTACAGCCATTGGGTGGCCAGGATCCGTAAATAACATTAACGATCACCGAAGGCAGTCACTGACAGCAGCTGCCATATTGAGATGCCATTTATAAAAGGCATGTCAGCACAAAGCCCACCCATTGTCACTTTACTGCCGATGGTCAGGAGTTAGTCAGCATACAGGTGTTTTTTGTATCAGTCTTTCCTCTGTTCTGTGTGTGCTATACTGGCAGCTTGGACAGGACTGCTCTATACCAGCTTAAGTCAGGATATATATAACGAGACATCACAAAACTGCACTTTTAGAAACACAATGAACCTCCATACAGTAATTCCAAATCAACAAAACAGAGTCAAATCTATTGCTGTAACATTGGTAGCAACAGTACCCTATATTATAAACAATAGTCAGATGGGGGGTATATGGTGGTATATCATACCTCCACTTCTCCTACTGCTTTGACTGGACAACTATCAAATTCCATTCACTTACATTTTCCATACCACCGCTTCTAAATTTCCACTTCGACCACTGATTGTAAAACATAAACTGGAAAACATGTTATTTCATGATATTGCTCCTTTGAAATATTATATCTAAACATAAATAAAATCTACTTATAAACAGGATATTCAAACTAATTAAATTTAAAGCAACCTGCCTTCTCCTTGAAGGATGCAACTCTAAATGGGAAGACTAGGACTGATTATTTTTAAAGTAAATTTAAAATTTATTATTATTATTATTATTATCATTTATTTGTTGGGCGCCACAAGGTTTCCGCAGCGCCTTACATAATACAAACAGTAGACCATACAGGGTGAAACATTACAGAACAATAAACACAGAGTACCAATGCTTCAGAAACTCCGGGCAGACATATGGAGTAAATACGGAGCAGAAGATTCGGTATGGATACAGGAGGGGAGAGGGGCCCTGCTCATGCGAGCTTACATCCTAAGGGTCACTTCCACTGACGTTTTGAGTTATTGTCATCATACATTTTTTTCTAGCTGTGGAAGAGCTGTAAACCAATATATCTGTTTCAGATAGAATATGTAATGTAAACCATTTTGTATGTCTATGCTCATGTGCACAATTGTAAATATGCCAATAAATACATACATACATAATTGATGCTTGTTGTACTCTCCTAAAGTATGGGCTACTTCTGTGGTGGGACTACAAGAGATTGCAATGATCTAATATGCAGCACTGGAATATGTAATATGCCTTATGATCCAGATTTAGATCATGCAGAAGACTAACCATTCAAAAGAGAAGATCTTAATGAGAATGTCAATACAAATATTATGTATTATTGACACACAGATGTTTATATTCAGTGATGTTTTTACTCCATAAAGTCCTAGTTTTTCCTTTTAGAATGTTACACAATTTGATAAAGGAAATATGTGACAAGTTAAAGAGCTGTGATGTTCAAGGTTATTCTTACACATCTCAGCCTTGCACAAAAGCTGAATGTAGGACAGATTTCAAGGGAAACGTGCATAAAGTGAGAACCTTTCCTGCTAATTACGGCTGATTTTGTTGTACATTAAAAACTCTTAACCGGTATAAAACACCAAGGGGCATATTCAATTCCGATCCGATGTAACGCGCGTTACCGCGGAAAATGCGCACAACTGCCGGTAATACGGTATCGCAATAACGCGAATTTTCGTACGCAGCCCTATGGACTGCAAACGAAAATCCACATTATTGCGGTACCGCGGATTACGGTCGCGGCCGTTCCGCCGCGATCCCGCGAATCGGGATCGGAATTGAATATGCCCCCAAGAGTCATGTTTCACCACCACTCACCGACGGTGGTCATTTTTTAATACTTTGACAAGTGTAAAATTTTGCATAATCGCCATCATATATTCTGCACAAACAATTCAGTTAACTACCATTTAAATATCTCACTTACTACTTTGAAGTAGCATACATATGTCATTTTTGAAGGACAACATAAAACAATAAGTAAATATTTACATATTACAAACAATAATTAGAGATGAATATCAGTATTATAATTGTGGTAAGGAATGAGAGCTAACATGATTATATAAGAATGTTTGGCATTGTGGTTGCCAGCTAGATAAAATTAATGACATTACCAGTTCATCTTGCAGCTCTTTGGGGCCCTTATAAGACACTGCTGAAAGCACTAACATCTTGAAGTTCTGATAGGCAGATGGGCTCTATTGTGTACATTGGGAGATATTTACCTGTTAATTTTATGGTTTCTTTTTATTTTACTTTTTATTATACTGCTTATAGTGCTGAATAAATAAGTTGTAATGCACCATGTGCTTCCCCTTTCTTTCCCTGCCCTAAATACATTGAGGATATTTGAAAGAGAAGTGGAAACTCACTACATCCATGAATGATTGACAGCTAATATATATATATATATATATATATATATACACGCTTGTTATACATGGAGTCAAGTAAGCAGATTCAGATAAGGGGAAACCCTTACGAAGAATGTTTTTCACACGTTGGGCTAACATTTTATGACAGACTGGCCAGGTTAGATTACTGCTCTTCCCATTGCACTAGTGTCTTAATTTCCATTGTAAATGTTGATCATATAGTGCAGAATATATTAGCCAATATACAATAAGCAGAGACATTATATACATAATATTCTAATAAATATTCACAAAGTGTAGTTTTCAGCTTTTGATCAGTCTATTTTAAGATGTCAGTCAATCTACCCATAAATATTCTAATATCGAGTTGATTGCACCGCTTGCCCTGATGTATGGTGTAATTACTTGTAGCTTAATTACGCAGTTGCATGTTCTCCAGGGAAAGAGAGTTACGTTATTGTGTGCGTTGTGACACTTTTTATAGATTAACATTACTAAGTATTGCAGAGCCTATGATTTAAAGACAGCTGAGATTTCAGCAAATGTCAATCATTCAGGTGAAAATGGAGGCTTCTTTGATGAGATCGCTTGATTAGAAGCAGCTTTTTGTCAGCCACATGTCTCAGGGAGAGACACATGATATACAGATAGGCGTCAAACTCCTCTAGAGCCCTTTGTGTTCAGTAACAGATCTACTGATGAATCCTTTTTCTTTATTAAGTGCACCTATACCCTACATAAAGCAGTAGCAGCCATTTTGTTGGGTTTGATAGATATTTTACACCATGTAAACAGAAAGGCAGGTGCCACTCAAGCTAAAATGGCAAACATGCTGAAAATGTATAAATGTAGTATAATTCAGCTTCAACGTGTTCTTTGTCTATTACCTAAAAGCCATCCTGATTGTGGCACCTTAAATAAATCAAACAGAATGGGTTTGTTAGAATTGAGCGATATAATTAATTGAAAAATCTTGTCTGGCATACACTAGAACCCTATGATGTCAAATGTCTTCAGAGAATGATGCAGTTAGGATGAGTAGCTTCTTCCTAATCATAACACCAAGAGGCTGGGGTGGTTTAATGAACCTTACGGATGCATATCCAGTGATGCTGCTAGCTTCTATTCTGTTATAATTCTCAGGAGACAGTATTTATCAGAGGTATGTAAAGAAGACTGAAGTGATGCTGGACTTATCTTTGACCACCATCCCTACCACCACTTATCTATAGGATATATTCTACTTCTATTAAACATTTTTATTGGAAACATTTAGCATTTGTTTAATCGTCTTATCAAAAAGAAATGCTTCCTCCTATATTTATATTTAAGTAGCAAGTTAAGTAACTTTGATGCAACTGTTTTCATTTAATGTTTCTTAGTTATCCTCCTACAAATCACAATTTCCATTTCAAAAGCTCTCTGGTTGGCAAACATAAATGACTGCCAGGCACATACACAGTCAATCTGTTACACAGACACAGTTTTGCAACACGTCATGTGATTGAGAAGGAGGGGGAATGCAGACGGGCGTTCCAAAGCCTCACTGCTCACTATATCATGTGCCATGTGACTCTGGTTGCCATTTCAGCTGACAACCATAAATCATTGACACCAGGAAAAAAAAAAGTAAGTAAAATGGTAAATACTAACAATCTTCTTATAACCTTCCATAGTTATTGATGTTAAATAACACACCAGCTTTTTTCATGAGATTGTTGCTTTCTCATTTCTGTTGTTACTAGTGTTAGTGATTTACATGGTGATCTAGACTAATTAATGCCTACCTGGCATAGCATGAACGAGGTCACCGCACACCACAAAGAACTTTGGTTTGGGACACAGCTTATTAATGGCTTCCACTGCCTCTTCTGTCAATCTGAACTCCTGGTCCCATTCATCTCCTCCAAAGTCACTGTCGCCAATTGCCCAAGACTTCATGAGGCCGAACTGTGGGTCTGCTCCTTGTATAAAATAAAATGGACCTTTCCATTCGGATTCCACATCTCCAAAAAATAAGAAAAAAAAACAATAATTAGAATACTCTGCCGTATACATAAAATATCACTTGTGTAGATAATTGCTGCAAACAGCCTTTTAAATATTAATCTTAACAAAAAGCCAAATATGAAAGGCTACATTTTCTAAAAAAGAACTTGTGTCTCATAACTGTACAAATCTAGAAGCTGCTGACCTTTCAATTAAACAAAGTGAAACAATTCCTGGGGCGGTCAATGGCTTGTGTCTTTTCTGCAATGCAAAGAATCCATTCCCTGAAAGAGGAACAGTGACAAACCAATGTAACTATGTATTACTGTGGTGCCTCTGGGAGGATGAGTTGTAGTGCATCCTGGGAAATACATTACAGAATCTTGGGAAATTCCCTTTGAGAATAAAATTTCTTCAGTATTGTGTGGCTCTAGTAATTTTCTTAGATGATATAATTTTGAATTTGCATACGTCTATGAAAAATGTTCCTAAGATTACAGTTGACACTTATGAATTTTCCATAATGCCCTTAACACAAATAGTAGGGTATGCAGTAGGGATGTATTTGGATTCTGTCTTTGTACTAGAACACTTAGGAATATGTGCTTTTATCACATAGAAAATAGGAGTGGTACATTTTCCCACAAGTCGTAGGGCTTCATTTACAAAACACAAACTAAATGGGGTACAATGCCAAACCTTTAGTGGTGCCATGCATCTTGATTTGCACAGGTACACATTTCTACCAAAGTACATGGGTATACAAAATAAGAGGACTTAAATTTGTACCAACCTATGGGAGGAATTGGGCATGAGGGCATTCCTTGCTAAGTACTGAGTAAGCTAGATGTGCGCCTTTTAGTGGTGCAAAAACAAGATTTTATTGTGTGGAGCAATATTGTTGAAATTAGATTAAAAACAAACTGGAGAGGACTCAATATCCCCACACTCATGATTAATTTAAGTCATACACGAGGATAAACTGCCCACTAGCTTAGGATAAAACTGGAAAAGTTTAATTTAATAAAAAAGATGATTGTAAAGTGTAAGGAGGTTGAACTTTCGATGTGAAGTTTACACTTATGCACATTGCATTTATATTGATTTTGATATATTGATATTGATCAAATATAGGTGCAATTTGCTTTGCAGAGGAGTCTCTTGAGTAGGAAGGGTAGGTGTGCAACGTTATAGTGCTTGGTATGCCAGAAGTACAAAATCAAGGCTTTGTGCACTTCATATATAAGGTTCACTGTCTCTTTTTCAGCAAATATAAATAAAGTGAATATCAAGTTAGAGACTCATCCATTTACAGTAAAGATATCGCAGTGATAGAAAATTTTCTTTATCTTTCATTTATGAATAAGATTGCATAGGGGCAATGGTGCAATTCTCAGCTCCCTGTCGATACTGGATGGCAGAAGAGGAATCGTACAGCTTGTCAGGCTAGTCCGCGATCAATCTGCGCATGTTGCGCTTTTGCACTGAAACTGAAAGCCCAGAACAACAACAAAAATAAAGCTGTATAAAAAAAAAACAAAGAAACAAATAATATAAACTTTATTTCAACCAAAAAAAAATAAATGGAAAAAATGCTTTATTTTAACTATAAAGAATTTTTTTCCTGTTTCTCAGCCAGACAATCACCATCCTGAGATGACGATAATGTGGGGCTTTTCACTTATTCATAATTAGACCCCTTAGTTTCATCACTAAATGCAATAAGGATTACAGGTGAATTAAACGAATTTTATGAAAACACTGGAAAATGTTTACATATGTTTTATGCTGTATCTTAACACCTATCCCTAAAGGTGACAGAGCTGGACACTGTTTATTTGAGATAGTAAGTGCATATATTTTTTGCTAACACTCCCGTCCAGCAGTCATCATAATGGATTGATGATCTGAGACCTGTCAGTATCTAGGCGATTTATTTCTGCAGGTATCACTATTACACCACAACATTATAATTACTGACTTATTGTGTTGATGTGGAATATATTCTTTTTAAAGTGGGTTAATATACCTACCATCCTACTTGAGGTCCGGTACACAGAGTTGATACTATTATCAGTGTTGATTGCTATTTTATTTTGCATATTTTAGGTGTTATTTGTGCCAATGTATGATATACTTTTTTTTTATATTGATTAAATATTAATTGTGTTTGCAATCCTCGTGGATAAGGCATTTTGATTACTTCTTCCACCTATATCCCTTTCCCCTCATTGACTACCCATGTGCCTCTTTTCTGCACTGTATTTACCTTTATTCATAGGATAAATACAGTAGCATTAAAGACAGATTATTAACAACAGTGAAAAATACAAATACAATTTGGATTAAAAGTAACAATATATGGCATAGATGTACTAGTAATTTTGTCCAACTATAAAAAGTTGTCACTTTATAGCAAGGACAAACGTTTAAAATAAAAGAACAAATTACGTGTTCTTCTACTTTTATTTATTTGGCAACATGCCCCTGTGGCATATAATATATTGAGTGCACTGCTAGAATGGTAAAATAGCGAATCTACAATCATCAGCACCATTGAAAATGTAACAGTCAAAGACTTAAAGTTATAGGCAACTTAAATGACTTTGTAAAAGTCAATTCTTTTGGACATACACCCTGGGTTTAATAATGGATTTGATGTCAAATACATATTGTTAATATTTGTTTCATTTCTATTTTTATTTTAATATTTATATGAGACTATTACTTTGGATGCATATATAATACATGTGTTTATGTTTTTTTATGGATATGTAATGCATAACTTGATATGTTAAGATTATTTCTAAATCTATTATGAATGTATTATTTCAATGGATTGTTTCCATATGGTTTGTAAAACAAAATATTTACTTATTCTGACACTAGTTTGTAATTATTTGGTCTTGTGAATAATACATTCTATTTAAGATGGCTACTCCAATATGTTACTACATAAGTTTCCTGAGCCTATAGAAGAGATCCTTGGGTAGATTTACTTCTAAAAAGGAAAAGTGGATTTGCTGATCATAACAACCAATCATATTATAGCTATCATTCTCTAGAATGTACTAGATAACTGACAGCTGGAATCTGATTGTTGCTATGGGCAACACCGGAACTTTGCCTTTTTTTTACTAAATCTACCCCTTTCTTGAAATGTGCAACTGTATATATATGCTTTGTACCTGATCAACTAGGATACATGCTTAGTGGAGTGGAGTGCAGAGACCTGATATTACTTCACGACCTCCTACATAATGTGAGTTTTGATCTACTTAATAAACATCACATGGTCTATTGGAGTATCTCTCTTTCAATCAACACGCTTCTGTGTACCCGCAGTTCACAAATTGAAACATCTACCTCAGGTGCTGTAGACTGCACCAACAGAGCAAAATAAATGGATTTGTTAAAATTAAAAGGATGACCTAAGCAGCAAGCCTGAGGGATAAAGTTTATTGCTATGTTGTCAACAGAAAAGGAGAGTCGTGTAAGTAGTTTTTGTTGGCTAATTCAAAGATTATTAACGCAGTTCTTGAAATACCGAATTTCTGAGGTGCAAGAGAACGTCCAAGATGAAATGGCAGAATGACATTCAGTTATTAAATTCTTATCTCATTCTATTTTCACATTATTTTATATTAGCTGGGCGACTAATTATGCCATATTTTCACATACTGTACTGTATCTCTTTATAGACACACATTGTCAATGGAAATCATGGGGAGTATTCATGCTTCTTTAGTACCTGGGTACTCGGTGTAATAAAGTACTACAATGCTGTATATGCAGCTCTGTTTTATAGTAATGATAAAAGAGAATTTACTGTAAACAAAGAAAAGGGTCATTCATCAGAACACTTTTTCTATTTCAGAAGGTGATGCATATGAATACTGAGCAAAGCCTTACGTGTTTCCTCTTGCTTCCAACAGAAAAAAAGCTAAAGTTAGACTCTTCTCTCTTCCACTGATCATATATTGTGCTTCAATCACTAATTATAGGCTCATAGTATTCAGCATCTTTCCTGCTCTAAACACAGATTGAGAAAGGGATTTAGGATCTATTAGCAGGTAATCAGCTAATAGGTTTCAGAAAAGGGAGGATGTTGTCGCACTAGTTAGATACACAAACTACACATCTCTTAATACATTTTATCAGTATCATGTCCTCAACATTTCTAGTTATATGTTGCGATCATTCTTTTATTGAGGTGCTACCATCCAGTAACCAAATAATCAGAAGTAAACAAAAAAGGAGAATAAAACTTAACTTTTATTAGTAAAAGATAAAATGTTTGATTCTAAAAAGCAGCAAAATATAAATGTGAAAATAAAGTGTTTTAAAACTTGCCGTGCATGACTCTAATTTCATATTTATATATAATAATAGAATACCTTATCTGAAATAATCAGCTTAGGGGAAGTCAACCTCCAAAAGGGCAAAAATTTATATAAATATGTTGATATTCCAGTAATATTGTCCAATATCAGCAATTACTGGAAAAAATATATTGGTTCAAATCGATTATAATCCTTATCTGATATCATTTAGGCAACTGCTGCAGCTAAATGTCAGACTGACATTTAGCTGCAGCAGTTACTTAAACGAAGGCAAATCTTTTATCTTTTACTAGTAAAAGTTATGTTTTATTCCAATTACTTGGTACATGTGCATTTCAAATAAGAGACCCAATACTACACAGTGCACCTTCAAGATCCAGTTCTTTTTTCTCCATTTTGTTTAAATCAGCTAATCGGTGTCAGGAGCCGTCCCCACGCATTCCCTGGCAGCCAGGGACGGTCGCCTTTCTTCTCGAGCCGCACGTCCCAACATCTTCCTGCTGGCCAGACGTTTGGGCGCATGCATAGCCAATCGCTGCTTGCTGCTCCTGTTGGCGGTCAGCTGTTCCGACAGCCGAATCCACTGCCCACAAATCAATTTCAGCTCTCTATCTATTTAAGGGAGGTTCTGGCACCATTAGGGTGCCAGAGTATCTAAGTCTCCCTATGCTCCAGTGTTCCTACCTGTCTCCCTGCTCTCTGACTGATCTCCTGTGTACTGACCTGGCTTCCTCTGGTCTGCTCCTGGATCTCCCTTTGGCCTGACTGCTCCTTTTGAAACTGACCCTTGGCTTCCTGACTCCGATATGCTTACACCTTTGGTACCTCACTTGCTTAAACGGTTTGACCTCTGCCTATACGACCACGCCAGTTCATCTTTCAATTTGCTGATAGCTAACTTGGAGGGACACGACCTGCATGTCCCTTGCAGCAAACTCTAAACTCCCTTGCGGGGGTCCCTGGTGAAGACCGGGGGCATGTTTAGGCTACTCCTAGCTTAGCAGTGCAAATATCAGCTAGTAGCCTTCAGCTCTAATCATCTCGTGACAGTAGGTCAATTAATCCGGGCTTGAAGCACGGTGCTGGTAACCGATTGTTCCTTCTCATTCTGAACTATTTATCTGATGGTGGCGGCAGATGGAGCACTCGTGGTAGGATACTTGGGGGCCAGAAGGTGACCTGGAGGGCAAACCATATGTATTGTTTAGTGTAGCAGGCAAGTAACCTTTCACCATTGGCCACATGTTACATTGTAGACATTTGTCTTTTAGAGTAGGAAGCAAATCCATCTACCTGGTGTACTTTGGATTTGCTTAGCTAAACAATTTTCTGCCACAGGGACGAATATGTAAATACACAGCCATATTTAATGAAGTGAAGGGGGGGGGGTTGCTTAGTCCAACTCTAAAATGTAGTGTAAAAATAGAGCTAGCCAGTATGAGGGTGCAGCATGCAAGAGCATACAGTATTTGTCTTACATGCCAAAGATATTTGCATTTGCATTCGTTGTAGTGCAACACAATTTGCTTGGCTGCAAACTCTGCAACCAGGCAAAATTTGTACCAAACTCAAAGTTAAATGTATCTTTGTAAGGATATTAATTATGTAAACTCCACTGAGGGTGGAGATCACCTTGACAGTTTGTCCTTTGTTTCCCACATCAAATCTGTATCCAAATATTGTTACATACATCTACTGGTCTTCCCCTAACCAGAATTTCACTCCTATAAGCTATTTTGAATGCAACGGCTAGATTCAGTTTCTTTGCAAATCATTCTTCTACCGAGTGTAATATAAAATACTTCTATTAACATACAAATATCTCATCTAAAAATATCTTCAAACTTGACTCCACCACTCTATCCAAGACCTGCGCCTCTAATACATCTCGTTACGGATTACAGGAATTTACAGGAATTTTTCCAGCCTGCACGTATTCTATGGAATTCCTTCCCACATACAAGACTTTCCCCTAGCCTGTAAACCTTCAAGTATTCCCGGAAAACTCACCACTTTTGGCAAGAGAATCAAATTCCTGAACCAATTTTTTAACCTCCATGGGCAACTGTACCAGATTACCAACCCTCTAAACAATTCACTCAAAACATGCTTATTCGCTTTCTATTCTTAAACAAATTCAGACCAGTAAATCAACAGTGTTGTAAAACTGTATTATATAGCCTCCCTTAAGCGCTTTTCTCATTTCAAAATTGCTCCACCAATATGCAATCTGAGGCACATATCACTGTTTCAAACTCAGATTTTCTTGCATCTTTGTTTAATACCCAGTCTTATTTCCGTTTTTATTCTCAATTGAAAAAAATGTGGTGTATGCTGTAGCTAAACACATGTTAATAAATGATAATACTCTATATACAGTACTTTCCATTTCCCTTCTCTATTTCATGCAAGTTGAGCACGAGTGAATGAGAATTCAGGAACCAAAACTTTGCTGAATAGACAGTGTGGCCCTGTGCAACAACCAGGCAAGAAACCGGGACTCTTCACACTGTCCCTGTAGACACACATCTGCTTTCTGCATGATTTTGAATTGTCATCTACAGTTTCATGTGTTAAAGACAGCAGGCTAAGGCCAGCTTTCACTCCCCCCTTTATATAAACACTGGGACAAATGGCACTCTTCTCAAGTTCTTGTGTGTGTCATCTGGTCTATACAAAGGCAATGAGTTTCCATTTCAAGGTATCTTACCCTGCAAAAGTTTTAATTTTCAATTACAGTACCTGACCCTTATCTTTCCTTCTAATTCTATTTATACGTGTGTGTTTTTTTAACCCGTCAAAATCATTTACCCTACTGGTAATCAATCACTTCATCCAATTCCTATGTCCTTCTATTTCCATACTATTTTTTTCTATTACCTGGGTTATATGGAAACACAGAAAATCATGCTGCAGTTGTTGTTTTCATACCATTCCATTTCAGTATCACTGCACATTTCCTTTTGTATTACTGTATTTGATTTTGCAGTATCACTGATGTTACATTTTTATGATCAAGAAAAAAAGTATTTGTCAAAATATGAACTGTTATATTATGATACAGTATGGTGTTAAAGCACCAAAAGGATTAATAAAAAAAAATATTGTAATTGCACTTGTACTGATTCATGTTCAGTTATTTGGCATACTGCTGTTTTGGAGCCGCTAATATAGTAATGATAAATTGTAAACACACAAGAGAAACAATACACCATAGTAAAATAAAACACACTGATTGTAATACAATTTTCTCTGATTCACACTACACTGGGAAGGTGATGTAAATAAATAAATAAATAGCATTTACGCTTAATATAACCATTTCCCACAACCATCCCCAGCACTAAATAATTCATATACAAATTTAATAAATAGCCCTCCTCCCCAAACTCAGCCCTCCTCCCCCAAACTCGGCGCCACATTCAACTAATAGCTTCAAACCACCCCAGCATTAAATTAAAGGTCCCATCACCTCAGCTTAATTTACTAGAGCCCAGTATTAAATAGCCCCACCAATAAATGAAATTGCCCCACCACCACCCCACAAATAAAATAGCACCCATTAAATTTTAAATTCCATTAAAATAATAGCCTACCTCCCACCCATGTACTATTAAGACAGTCTCCCTCCCTTCCTTCATATCACACAATATAGTAAGACCCCCCAATTCTCTCATACATAACAGCCCCCACTCTGCCCACCTTTACATATAACAGCAACCACTCTGTCCTCCTTCACACATAACAGCCCCCCTTCACACATAACAGCCCCCCCTCTGCCCTCCTTTACACATAACAGCCCTCACTCTGTCCTCCTTCACACATAACAGCCCCCCCTCTCTGCCCTCCTTCACACTTACCTTGCTACAGCTGCTGTGGAGACTCCTCTCTGTACACAGAGGTAAGGGGAGGTGGGAATGAAGGATAGATCCGCGGCCACTCACAGTAAGGAAGGTGGCGGGGCCAACCACCCACTGCACTCCCCCCTATCGCTGGCACCCGGTCCGGGGGGGGGGGGGGGGCGCGCCACATGATTTTTTTTAGTTTTTTTTTTCAATTATCTTTTTTTGTACCTCAGAAAAGACATATACCTCGGGAAAAGTGCAGGTAGGTTATATGGCCAATCCGCCCCTGGTGGGGGGGAATGTGGTGGAGGAGTGAGAATCAGCATAAAGAATGGAATTAAGGTGGGGATAGAGAAGGAGTATGAAGTGAGCTGTGTATAAAGACAGTAGGGGCTATATGTATGATCAGATATTTATTAGCCGATACCATATAAAAATGTAAATAATTTGTCTGCTCCTAAATTTTTACACTTGCTCCAAGGTTCTAAAAAATTGTTGACCGTAGGATACAGAAAATCATGTAAAATCCCTACATTCCCCAGCCTGGGCCTGTATCTACTGTATACAATGATCAAGAGAAAGACAGCTCACAGCTGTGCATGTGTAGGGGGCTTTTGTGTATACAGTATCTCTTTCTTTCACCCTCCCGCTAACATCTTAGGCAGTGAATAAGAGCCCCATGGCACCCATACAGTGATCGGAGCAGAAACCTTCAGCTACAGGTGATGAGTTAGCAAGCAGGGATGCAAAATAAAAATATTAGAGAAATGGTGGTCACTGATCTGATAAAAATAGAGAATGCAAAACAGTTTTTGATCTGCCACCTTTAGCTGGCACAAGTAATGTATTCATGAACATCAGCAGATTTAAAAACGGTTTCACATTTTCTGCCAGGATGTGTAACTACAGAAAGTCTTGACATTCTCTCAATCCTGTATAATAAATTGTATATTATTTTTTTATACAAACATTAAAATAATTATATACAAATCACTTAATGTAACAATAACAGAAATGAGAGCAGCATCATACAATAAATACATTTTAACTGCATTTATTGAACATGTAAACAACATGTGCAAAAGTTTACTTGAGGGATAGCCTGTAGGGGAAAGTTCCAATAAACAAATAAAGAGTCACTAGTGAGCACACAACTTCAAAGGTCCAGGTATTTACAGGTACGAAACACATAAAAATATAACAGGTGCAATACAGCTTTATATATTTGACTCGTTTTTATCATCAGTTATTTAACTTTGTTAATACTTTTTTTGTGTTTTTGTTATTTAGGTTTCTATTGCTTCTTGTATAGTTCTCAAATGAGAAGCTACATTTAGAACTGAATGTAATAATAGGTGTGGGTGTGTAGGATTTCTTCCTACAGTAAATGCAGTATAATTGAAACAATCCCATCTTCCATACAGATCTCTTCCTTGTCAGCCCTTCCCCAGTAGACAGTACTAATCTAATTAAGAGCCACAAAAGCTCTGTCTGCCTTGGTGTTTACACATGCTCTATAAAACAAGTTGTTTATTAAATCAGGGAGTGTTCAAACATTAGCAGCTTATATGTACAGTAGTTGTGCAAAAAAAAAAAAAAGAAAAGGTACATTTGCACTTCATAAAAATAAAAGTATGCGTTTTGTGCATATTTGACAACTTTCTACTGTTGCCCTCTGGGAGATCCCAGAGGAGGAGTGTAGTGGTAGGATGGAAAGGGACAGGACGCGGCGAATCACGTCACTTTGCCCCTGTGACAAACATTGTCATTTTGTTGCAGGGGCGGGGCCAAAATGCTGCAAATTCCCAGTGAATCACACCATTTAGGCTCTCTACAGGCTGTTTGTAGGAGAATTGCCTGCTCTCCAGGGAGCAGGTCTGGGTAGACCTCAGGTAGACTTACCCAGAATTCGGAACTCTCACAGACATTGCAAGAGAGTTTTGAGTGTGGTTTTAAGTAGCATTTGCAATGCACATGTGCAAATCCTGTGTCAGTATTCTGCGCTGCATATATCTGACACTTGTTGCGCCTTACGCATGGGCCAGCAAATAGGGGACATTCACGGGCATGTGCAGTACAGCATGGGTGTGCAGACGCAAGCATGTCCTTTGAAATTCTTCACAACAGTAAATTCTGTGACTACACACATTGTGTGTAGTAATGAGTTGTGAAGATGATTGCTACCAGTTTTGTAAGTAACATCCGTATGACCCGTTGCAAAATAGTGTAAAAGCCACATGTACAGTCCAAAGGTTTAATATATATGAAATTCACGTGGCTTTGACAGTGGAAGTGGGCACCCCTGCTGTGTACGCCTCAGATTTAAGGTTGTAGGGAGTGGTCAAAGTGGGGGTGTATACAGTTGTATGCTATACCACCACTTCTCCTACTGCCTTCATTGTAAAAGTATTATAATCCATTTACTTACATTCCCATTACATTTTTCATAGTGCCACTTCTAAATTTCCACTCTGACCACTGGTTGCACGTATACGGACATTAATATAGACATGGAAACGCAAGCGTGTGAGGTACCTTAACCTGGTTGTGTACAGTGTCTCTAGAAAACCATTGTACTCTTGACAGTGGTATTTGCATACAATCAGCAAATCCTAAACATGTGAACCTTGATAATAAGCCAGGTCATAAAGGCAGCAAGTTAATTGTGAAGCTTAGTATTCCAATCTACTTCAACATTATAGAATGGTAGTCAGGATAGTATAACTCAGTGGTTCCCAAGCTGTACACAGTGGCGATCTCACTGGGGAGCTGCGGCCAGGGCCAGAGATAAGCAAGGCAGGGGACTAAGTGGTAATTATTTTGACTTAGGGGTGCCTTAAAAAATTATGGAGAACCCAAGGCTGCTTTGTTCTAAGAAAGTTTGGGGTCCACTGGTATAACTCATTCTCCATAATGTCCATGGTGTTTAAATAGTTAGGTATGCTAATGATTACCTGCAATATTCAGTATACAAAAGGTCTGAAAACTAGATCAGCTATAAACATACATGAAACTATGTTTTCTATATCATAGAAAAGTACCCATAATACAGAAAACACTGTGCAGTCCTGACTTATACTTTAAATATAAACATGCAAGCAAAAATAGCGCAGTCCTTTATTGGTAAAGAACACATGTACAGACACAAAAAAAACTGTAATTTGTTTTCTTTAAAAAAAAAATTATATCATACTGTAATTGACTTTCTAAATATTACATGAAGTTGTAACTATTGCAATTGCTACTGGCATTCATTGAAGCTGCAGAGTGTAGTTTGTCAGTAATTATGCCTAGTAGTACCTCTGGTTACTTAAATAACAGTTCTCCCTGGGTATATTATAAAGTATAATCATACTATAAATGACTATGCATGACACCATGGCGGTTAGATAAGTAACATTACAATCACTATCATAGCATAGAGAGGAACCTTCAGTCTCATTACTTTACAAGATCGTCTCACTACCTTCACGAAATGAAGTAAATGTCCTATTCCGGGCTCTCAGAAATACTTCCCGATCCTCCGACATTGCCTAGGAAACCAGCGGACCCCAAACAACAGAATACGCCCCGACGTGCTGTCAAACCCAGCGCTGCTCTCCTTGTAGTTCCTGCTCAATCGACGATCTATTCCCGCTGCCTGGTGGTTTCTGCGCTGGAGAGGTTGGCACAGTTCTATCTCCGTCTATCGATTGGTTAGTCTGGGACTTACGTTCTATTGCTGATTTCATTGTAGCAAGTAGTGATTTGGTGAAGAGTTTAAAGAACAAATCTGTTAGATAACAAATAGCACATTAAATGGATATGAATAAATGATGTTATATTTTCATGACGGCACAATAATATGTTTTCTGGATTCCGATTTAGAATTACTGTACCGTCTGTACGAACTTTAAGGTAGTGGCAATGACTTTGGACATATAAATATTTACTAAAATATATTCTTGTACTGTAGACAAGGCTTTATTAGGAAGGCAATGCTCTTTTTGGGATGTGTTGGGTCACAATCTTGTGATTTTGCTCTCCATTGTTAATTTTCTCTAGCACACAAACTTTGCTGATTCATGTAATTTATATATTTAACTCTTTAGATTTTTGTAATTTGCTTTTTTATATTAAACATTTTAGTTCTATATGAGTAATTATCTGTTCATGTATACCTTATATTAACAACATTTTCAAAACTCTTCTAAAAACTATGCTCATTTTGCATTTGAATGCAACATTTTTCACCTTTAGTGTTCACGGGCAAACCCCAAATGTATCACAGAGAATAGTGCACCTGATTCATTAAGGAAAGTTAAGTAAACAATTGAGTAAGCAGTCTCCTGGACAAAACCATATTACAATGCAATGGGCGCAAATCAGTTTTCTATTTTGCACATAAGTTAAATACTGTCTGATTTTCATGTAGTAGGAGACTACTTATTCAGTTTTCGACTTAACTTTCCTTAATTAATCAGGTCCAATGTCATCATTCCTGCACTATTCATGAATTTATATTCCTGCAAATTTACAAATAGATTGCAGAATGCGGATTTGCAGAATGGCTATGCAATAGCAGCACTCAAAGAAATTCACAGCTTGCAAAACAGCATGTTCTGTCATGGAGAACACAACACTCTATTTTGTTGTGACTCATCTGACATTTTAAATGTGTGTGTGTGTGTCAGTGGCGGATCCAGGGGGGGCGTTCGGGGCAATCGCCCCCCCTAGCAGTGGCTTGCTGCCGGTGACTGCACACTATGTGCAGGTCCGCTCGGCAGTGACAATGTGCTGCCCGGCTGCTCTGATTGTGTTTTAAACACAATCACAGCAGCCAGGCAGCACATTGTCACTGCCGAACGGACCTGCACATAGTGTGTAGCCGCTGGCAGCCTTAGATGGCAGAAAGGGGCCTAAATCGCCCCCCCCCCCCCCCCCTAAATTGCCTGGGGTAGAATTTTTTTTTAGATCCGCCCCTGGTGTGTGTGTGTGTATGTGTGTGTGTGTGTGTGTGTGTGTCATACGTACAATTCCATGTACAAGAGTGTAAAACTGACCACACTCAATCTGTACACTCTGCATGACCAGGGCCAATGCTACCTTTATTTGAACTCAGGCCGTCTCTTAGAGCACCAACATTTCTCCCCCCCCCCCCCCCCACCACCTCGGTTGCTATACACAGGTAAGAAGTGGTAGGAGAGTAGGGCAGCACCCGAGGAGTGGGCATTTGGGGGTGGCTCCCTGAGGGGAGGGACGCTTAGGGCACCTAGTACCATTATTCTGGCCCTGAACATGACCGCTGTGCCTACTTAGCCACATATATGAATAATCAAAGTTTCTCTGATCTTATCTGGTCATTTTGAAAGGTGAGCTGAATAAACATGGATGGGATATAGAAACACAAACACGGACAGATGCAGTAATCAGGTAACAGAATCTTCAAGCCAGCCCAAGCAAACTTTATTTGAATAATATCAGTTTTGGATCACAAAACTGATCCAAAAATCTAGGTGATTATTTTGGTACATGTACATAATAGCCAAGTTTGACACCTAAACTTAACATGAAATAAGAAAGCACCACATCTCTAAGCCACTCCAGAATTATGCTCCATTACTAATGTCACACACATGCCAAGATCTGCTACAAGCCTAAGAAATACCCTCACCATTACAATGTTGTTAATGAAGCCTGCTAAGTAAATCAATGTGCAGGAACACCGGAAAATGGGGGGGCGGGGGGGGGGGGGAGTGTTATGTTAGATGCAATAGAAGCAAGTATTTCAATGGTTCCAGGACTTTTATGCTTTACGGCTTTAGTCACATAGACTGCTATTGTTACACTCTTGTCCAAACATTTATTTCTAAGTATTTATATAGTATTTATAATGTTAAATGTTTCATATCTATGCATTTATTATTACTGATCTAATTATCAAAGCATTCAAGCTCATACAGTCATATATGATATTTAGAATAGGAAGAGACATAAAAGTAGAGGATAGGCAAGGACACTGAAGAACGCACAGATAGCTAAGGCACCAGATATAAAGAAAACAAATGTGCAGTAATTTGCAGAAATAGCACCAGAGAAGCCAAACGGTTAATCGGAGCTGAGGTTAAAGAACCCAAGGGTCAGATAAAAGCCAGAAGTGATATGTGCCAATGGCTACAGAAGTAGAATGTAGAAACAAGATAATAAATTATAAGGACTGTCATAGAAAAGGATAAACACACATAGAAAAACAAGGAATCTAGGAACAGGACAGGGAGATATGTCTTGCAACCTAACCACTTGTGAAGAACCAGGGAAATAGGCACAGCATGTTCTTGTACTCTCTCTCTTCAGGAGCAGCCCTCCCATATCCTTGCAGATCATGCATTGACATAATATTCATAGATTGTAAGATTGTAGAAGTCTTGTAGTAAATGCATTCACAGTTAATCATCCAATCCATTTCTACTTTTACCAGCACTCTATATCAGTAATGGTCTTAACACTAAAAAATACCAGAACATGCTTGGTACCATTTTGTCTTATTTGCCCACGAATGTTCTCCCCAATTTTTTTTTTATTTGCGTGATGTACCAAGTATCATCCTTATTACATATATTTCAAATAGACAAGTTCCAGAAACAAAAGATAGTGGTGCTTCATTAAATAAGTTTTTTGTGGAATAGAACTTTTAAATGAAGATGGTAATCCATCTAATATTTGCTGGCTGTCCTTCTGTGACAACTGTTGTGGTGAGATGTGAGGAGAACCACGCAAACAAATACATATTAAACTCTTGATGTATACAGATAGAATATATTCCAATAATCTATAATCACACCTACTGTGCAGGGCTAGACTTAGAATGGTAAATTGTAACACATTCCTCCATTACCGTCAATCGCAGCTACAGTAGTGGCTAGTTCCTCTTCATGTTGAGGACCTTCTGAATGTCACTGTGATATCTTCATGTTATGAGACAACTCTGGTCATGTGACAACTCTGGTCATGTGACAACTCTGGTCATGTGGAACACAGATCATGTGGCCTAAAGTTTGAACAAAAGATTGAGAAGATGGCAAGCAGTTGCGAAGGGGGGCATGTGATGCACGGACTGGTGAGGGAGAGGCATGTAGAGTACAAGAAGGAGAAAAGGGTATGTGGAACACAGATTGATAATAATGAGTCATTGTTGCACAACTATCGATGATATGGGATTGTGTGGCACAAGCTGGTTGAGAAAGGAAGCATTTGGTGTATAGACTGGTGTTTAGCTTTGGCCCACTTGCACCCACTTAACACTGGCTGATGTCCTAGAGGAACTTTATGTGCTACATGATGATACCCGGTACCTTTTAAGGTTCTAAGTCATTAAGGCAATAACAGTTACAAATTACAGCATACTTTTATTGTGCAAAAGCACAAATGCTAGAAAATGTTAGAAAATACAGTATTAAATAACTGCCAGTCAGAATTACCCCACTGGCTTAATTACTGCAGTCACCCCACTAGCCCAAACCCATTTTCTAGTTTGATTATAATTTCTATATCCAAATAAGGGGGGCAGCCATGGGGATAAAGCTTGCACCTTACTATGCTTACCTTTTCTTGAAGAGCACACAATCTGGTACGGCTACCGACTCAACTCAGACATTATCCTCTGGTATTAATACAAACAACCTCAACTTGGAATTAGTCCAAACAAAATCACAAACTCAGACAACAATCCTGTGGCCAAAAGGCTTAAAATCAACTTCACTAGCCAGAAAACATATAAAAGAGAATCACCATAAAATAATATTTGATTACAAATACAACCCCGAAATAGTCAATAAAGCATACAAAGCCATTAAAACAACAGAGAAAACTTACTTTCTCACAGACCGAAAACATCTAAATTTTTATCACTATATATATAAGCTATTCTAAAGTTTACTAAAATATCTGTAAAAAAAACCACTGGTCTCCCTAAGGATGCAACCTTACCAAATTACCAGAAAGTAATATACCAAAGCACCATTCTTCAAAAACAAACTAATATCTAGCTATTTCCCAAAAGGAAAAAGGTTAGATGTGCCTAGACAAATATAACATCACCCAAGACACACAACTGTCACAAACCCAAAGGATATGATGGTAGCTGCTTGCCAGTAGTTGGCGCAACTAAGCAAAGAGGTCTAACACGCTCCCCATGTTCACCGGCGGTGTGGACATATGGATATAGGAGGTATGGACATGGCTGCATGGGATGTACAGGTCGAAACCCTAAATGTCAGTCGCTGGCGAAGCAGCAGGCGTATAGAATGGTCAGACAAGCCGAGGTCAAAACTGAACCGTGATACAGGTGCCAACTCAGAATGGATAGTCAGGAACAAACAAGGCCAAACCAGGCAGACTGAAGAAACAAATCAGGATCCAGGAGAGAAGTCAAATGTAGTAGCCAAAGTCAGAAACCAAGAACAAGTTGACTGTAACAGCACTGGAGCAAGTAAGTAGACCTAATACTCTGGCAACCTAATGGTGTCAGAGTCTGCCTTATATAGGCAGCAGATAATTGAAAATTCTGGTCAGTGAGAGGGACCACATCCAGCTGCCTAGCAACGGGACACACATGTACAGACCTGGAAAAGGAAGCCAGGGGGATTGTGTCACATTGCTAGACAACTGCACTGATTTGAAGATGCAGGGATGGCGCCTGATAACAACAAAATTACTAAACAAATCACATGCAGCACAGAGGGAGAAATTTACATGTTAGAATGTCTATGTTGTTTAAAAAGCATAGGATGCACCTCAAGAAGACTAAATACTAGAAATGTAAACTTGCATACGTCCCTCTCTTTATGACCCCCACTGTCAATAATCATAGCTCTTCTAAAACACACACAGCACTTATTGAATTTTTTTTGGATAATAATGTATTGTTCACACTATTTTATTATTGCCCACAACTGTGGTCCTCATATCAAATATAATCTAAGGTTTTTTTTCCTCACTACCAACTGACATGTATTTATCTCAATTATTCATTATTTCACCCCTCTCTATTTACCCCTCTAATTTCCTCTCTAGTCTACTCCATCCATTTCTTTTCATATTCTTGCACCAAAGGATATAACACAACTTAAATACAGCAAGATTAAAACCCCAAAAGGCAGCATTATGATACACCCCCTATATTTTTTCATCTGAGATGTGCAGATTAGTATTATACCTTCATCTAAAATATATTAGCAAATTAAATACAATATTAATATTGCATTGTTTGTTCTTTTGCGTTTAAAATATGTGCTTTGTTTTCTTTACAGTCATACAAAATGAAGAGGTTGTTATTGCATTGTTTATGTGATAGAAAAATTTAACAACTCATTTTCACAAAATTACGATTAGTGATACCTCATTTAAATAAATTCTATGCTGATGCATCCTTAAAATGTGCCAATATTAAAAGGAATGCAATACTTTTGGCCACCACTGTACAAGTTGACTCTATGAAAAGGTATCATGTAACATTGTTAAGGTGTAGCACTATTTTGTTACTCTTTCAAACAAAAACAAACTTACTGTTTGAGAATATTTACAAATCAAAAAACTCCATGTTTTGAGAAAACATTTTTTTTATAATATATAAATATTTTCAATTAAGCCAATTTATTTTCTTTACTTTCAGTAATGCAGTAATATTTTGCCAGCTTAAACTTCAACAGTGCCGAGTGACAACAACTGTGTAAAGCAAAAGGTGAACGTGAAATTCTATCTTTTATTAGATAATAGGTGGCATTCGGTATTAAAAATGAAACATTCACAGTGCTCCATGAAAAGTGACTCAAAGGTCATTTATTCAAACAGTTCTGCAAGCTGGTATTTGACTTCTTGTTCTTCAGCAGATTTAACAATGGATTGTTTAAAGAAAAGCCATATATGAAAGGTACCCTTACATTTTCTACTAATTCAATATTATGCTCATCTGAATGTATGCAGCTGCAATATACATAGCAAAATGTGGGGATTTATTTTGTATTGAAGGCATCAAAGACCCTTACCATCTTTTTCAGTCCTTTCATAACTCTACTTTGTTTTCTGTAGTGTGTAGTGGAGCTGTAACATCATATTATTTTTTTAAACATTAAGGCACATATTCAATTAGTCGCAATGTTCCTCCGAACATCGCAACTGCGGAACCTCAACATTTCTCCTCGCACCTCTAAGATTGGGCAAAGAGAAATTCGCAATGTTACATCGCCGCAGAGTGACTTCACAACCGTTCCGGAGGCAATCCACAGCTAATTGATTATGCCTCTAAAGCGGAACATCATGGCTGCACACATTTTCAGGTAGTACGGAACCTTGACATCACGGATTTATAACCCCATAGGGGTGCTAAGAGAATTCCGCAATGTTACATAGTAGCGGATCGCTTTCACGTCCATTCCAGAGGCACTCGGCGGCTAATTGAATGCCCTCTTAAATATTGGGTCAGCGGTGCTATATAAATAACATGATGATGATGATAATGATGATGATGATGATGATGATGATGATGATGATTGGGTGTTTCTGTATTCCAGTTTTCTGAGGAAATCTTTATTTCATAATATGCCAGAATTCTGATAAACAATATGAGTGTGGGTAGGTCCCTGTTTTTATTAAAAAATATTAAAGCCCTAAGCTGACCGTGTGTTAAGATATAAGATTTTAATTATATTAAATTTGCATTCTTCGCCCTCAGATAATAGTGCCATATGTTATATATGTTTCAAACTGCTAGAATGTCTGCTGAATCTGTCTCACCCTCTCATTTACATGTAATGTGATTGGCATTATGACATGGTCTCAGGAAAGGAGAAAGCAAGAAGTGAAATTTCTCTTATTAATGCCTAATGTTCATGGATGTATTATTGAAGCAGAGAACTGGCAGGTCTATGCTAAAATTATATAGATATCTCTGGCAACTGTAGCATTACCAATGGCTTTTGCCTAAGTGCCTAGAATGTTAAACTAGACATAGCATCTGTTTTTTATTAATCATCTTCTGAAGATAAATGTTACACACATTGGGGCTGATGCAGAGTTGGATGTATGGCAGTTTGCTTAAGGTATATTGCGTGAAATAACTTGCACGATGACACTCATACCTGCTTGTGCAAGAAGACCCGGGACTGGAGGGGGAAACGGTGTTCTAACGTTATAGTTTTCCCATGCTCTATTTTGTGTCCAACTATGCATTAGCTTGTTTGTACTGTGTACGGCGCTGCGGAAATCTTGTGGCGCCTAACAAATAAATGATAATAATAATAATAATAATAATAATTAGCTCCACTGTACTTAAACTTACTATACATACTATACTAAAATGTCAAGCAAAATATCGCAATTGATAGCTATTTAAACCAGTAGGTTTAAAATACTAAAACATCTAATCAATTTAAAAATAACTATGAGCACAGTAAGATCATTAATTCTTTGCCAAACAAATAGCAAACAATTTTAGAACCTGCAGAATAATCAGGTATCAGTCTTGTTCCGTCAGTTACTGGCGTGGCAGTGACTGGGGCTGGCAGGAGCAGTGGATTCATGGGGGGTATTCAATTGTTAGCGTTAACGGAAAAAAACAAGCGCTCAAAAAATCTTAGCGTTAATACGGTAATTACTCGCGGAATTTCAGCGAGTAAACTACCGTATTAACGCTTTTCTTGCGCAATATTACCGTATAAACGGTAATATTTTTTGAGCGCTCGTTTTTTTTCATTAACGCTAACAATTGAATACCCCCCATAGACTGCTTCAGAGCGCGCTCTTTTTCTATTTTATTGCATGATTATTCTCAGCTCTTGATCCATTTTTAAGCTAAAGAAAAATAAAATGCAACAAAATAAAATATAATTTCTGACGTGTTATAGATTTGCATTATAAAGATGAAGCACTGTATTACAAAAACAGTTCCTCTGTGCCCCCTTCACTTTAGAGAAATCAAAGAGAGCCGGACTCAACTTCCAAATCGGGCCACAAACTGCGTTATGCTTATTCCTGGCCAGTTTTCTCTATAAAAGTTCTCTGACTTGTGAGGATTGGGTTGAGTTCTTAAAAATCAATGCCAAAAGCCGCCGCTCTTGCCAGCCCGAGTCACTGCCATGTCAGAATAAGAGTAAAATGTTTGAATGATAAAGGTGGAGTGCTAAATGAGAAAACTGTATATATAAGTACTGTTGGCCATTTTATTATAATAGAAAAATGGATGCACTTACAGACTTAGAATAAAACAGACATAAATGGGTTAAGCCTTCAAACGTGTCCTCCCTGCAAAGTGTTTTGGAGCAGGTCTTCTTCTACAGACAGCTAGAGAATACTGTACTGTATACATGCTATATAACATGGACATTTAAATGAAAATCATCCAGGAAGTTCAACTGAAAATTGTCATCATGTATGCAAGAAACTTAATCATATGTTACACAATATAAATGTATCCCTGTCCCTCTTGTCTAATAAAAGTTACAAAATGAAATGACATTATACAACGATCGACCACAGCATTTAAACCACTGACAAGTGAAGTGAATAACATTGATAATCTTGTTACAATGGTGCCTGTATATTAGGCAGCAAGTGAACAATCAGTTCTTGAAGTTGATGAGTTGGAAGCAGGAAAAATGGGCAAGTGTACGGATCTGAGCAACTTTGACAAGGGCCAAGTTGTGATGGTTAGACGAGTGGGTCAGAGCATCTCCAAAATGGCAGGTCTTGTGGGGTGTTCCTGGTATGCTGTGGTTCGCACTTACCAAAAGTGGTCCAAAAAAAGGACAACCGGTGAACCGTCAACAGGGTCATGGCCGTCCAAGGCTCATTGATTTGCGTGCAGAGTGAAGACTAGCCCTTTTGGTCCAATCCCACAGAAGAGCTGCTGTAGCACAAATTGCTAAAAAAAAGTAATGCTGGCTATGATAGGAAGGTGTCGGAACACACAGTGCATTGCAGACTGCTGCATATGGGTCTGTGTAGCCGCAGACCAGTGAGTGTGCCCATGCTGACCTCTGTCCACCGCCAGAACTACCTACAACGGGCATGTGAGCGCCAGAACTGAATCATGGAGCAATGAAAGAAGGTGTCCTGGTCTTAGGAATCACGGTTTATTTTATATAAAGTTGGTGGCCGGCTTCATGTGCTTGTTTACCTGGGGAAGAAATGGCACCAGGATGCACTATGGAAAAATGGCAAGCCAGCGGAGGCAGTGTTCTGCTGCGACACCTTGGGTCCTGGCATTCATGTGAATGTTAAATGTACCACCTACCTAAACATTGTTGTAGACCAAATACACCTCTTCATGGCAATGGTATACCCTGATGGCAGTGGCCTCTTTCAGCAGGATAATATGCCCTGCAACACTGCAAACATTGTTATGGAATAGTTTGAAGAACATGATAAAAAGTTCAAGGTGTTGACTTGGCCTCCAAATTCCCCTGATCTCAATCCAATTGAGCATCTGTGGGATGTGCTGAAAAAACAAGTCTGAGCCACTTACAGGATTTAAAAGATCTGCTGCTAAAGTCTTGGTGCCAGTTACCACAGGACACCTTCAGAGGTCTTCTGGAGTCCATGTCTCAATGAGTCAGAGCTGTTTTTGCAGCACAAGGGGGAACTACACAATATTGGGCAGGTGGTTTAAATATTGTGGCTGATCAATGTATGTAACATTAAATTAACTTTCTAAAAAAGCATTAACATCAAAAGAATAAGTAAATCCGTTGAATTAAAGAGTATCAATTGTATAAATCCAGTAAGTTTCACATTTCCTTAAAAGGTCCTCCCAAATACTTATGGGGTTATTTTCAATACCAAAATAATGTAATTGCACTGGATTAGCTTTATGATTTTCAATGAAGTGACAATATATAGTGTGTGTTAGGAAAAGCAGGTAATTGCTGTGTTCATTCTGTCTGCTGCAGTGTTGTCAGCCTGGGTGTGATCACTTGAGCACCTCTCACATGTAGCTCAATCTGACACCTGCCCTGATTGACTGCTACTGCTTTAAGTACCTGTCAGTTTCACTGAACCTTTGTTGGCTATAACATTCACATGCTTGCTTCTCTGTTCTCCTGTTTGATATTTGGTTTTGACCTCTGCCTGTGACCTGACCATCCCTGTTTGCTGCCTGGATAGACCTTTTGCTTGTGACCCTGACTTCATATTTCACTGCTTGGACCGACCCTTTGCCTGTTATTTGATTCTTCCTTTTCATCTTTGAGATCATCTCCCAGCCGCAGGATCATGTGCCCGCTATCCGCTCCATCAGAATCACCTGTGCCAGCTGTGTTTTGCCTTCCAAAATTGCAGCTCGATATTGCTCTAGCACCTTGCACTGTGTTAATTGCATCCCCACAGAGGCCACTATTGGTACTACACTCATCTTCTACTGAACACTGCCCAGCAGTTTTACTGGTGGAGATTGGTACTACATCTTATTGCAACTCAATATATCTGCCTTATCTGGTCCAGGTGTATCCTGCATCCTTGTTGCCATAGGTACAGTATCTCTGCTCAGCATCCCACTGCCTAGTCCTCTGTGGTGCCCACCTGCCTGAGCTAAATTACCACTACTTGAGATTAAGTCCTGGGGACAACTGAGTACTGGCAAACATATTTACAGTTTAAATTATCTGTTTTGGGAAAGACCTGTGCTGCGGGATGTAAATCTATTCAATTTAGTATAACCATAAGCTCAACTCTTACATTTACTACAAAACACCCAATTATTGTAATATATCATTTGTTTCTCCCTAGGGAATGATGGAGCAGTTTATTCTTGAGGCTTGAGGCTCTGGTATATATAAAACTATTACTTTCTCTAAGCAGAAGTTCCAATATTGGGTCCATTTTCTACATTTGCCAATTCCTCCATAATATTGATTCTATTTTATTTTTAATCCCTATTAAATCCAGAGATAGTATATTGTGAATTTGGCATTTTTTAGGTGTCTTTTGTAAGGATCCCCTATCCACCTTTTCAGCTTCATCCTTTAGGTCAAGTGAAAAAGAGGAATCATATCATTTATCACTGAATCTCTTAATGGGAAAATCTCTTTGATCATCCCCATCGATGGTGATGTTCTTTTTAACCTTCAAAAGTTGGCTTTGGGAATCATTTTGATGTCTACTCTGAGCATTTAATTAGGCATTTGCATCTACTTCTTTGTAGTGATTACAAAAGTAAGTTGTGAACAGATACATTTAAATAATCCAGTAAAAGCTACTGAAGTTTGACTAGCAGTATAAGTAAAATCATGGTTAAAATTATTGTAAAAATTAGTGTAAATAGTTAATAAAATTCTCCAAATCAACCATATGGCCAGTCCAAATAAAATTTAAATCATTAATGTACCATTCCATTTGTGTATTAAAATGCTAAATGAATTATTGGACCATATAAAACATTGCTCCCAAAAACCCATAAGGAGATTCGCTATATTAGGAGCCATAGTGGTTCCCATTTTTATGTTTAAATAATCATGGCTCAATAGGAAATGAATAAATTCCATTAAAGCACACATATTGTTCTCTGGGAGGTTAGACTGTTACAGAAACCACAAAACTTCAATGCATTGTAGGTGCTTAATAAATGGATATAAAGACTTACTATAATTATTATTTTATTATTATTATTATTATTGCAGATTTGTAAGGCGCCACAGTGTTCCGCAGTGAGGTACAGTAGGGAAAACAGTACATAAACATACATAAAACATATATAAAACAGGGACATACAAGGTAGACAAAATAAATACAAACAAAGGGTATGGAGGACCCTGCTCATTAGAGAGGTTACATTCTAAATGGAAGAGGGCACAGCTGAAACAAAAAGAACTAGTGAGGCTTAGAGTGGAGATTGAGATAGTTGTGAGGGTGCATTAGTGTGAGTAGTGTTATCGAGGATAAGGTCACCTCTAAAAAAGAGATGTGTTTTTAAAGAGCTTCTATAGATTTGAAGGCTGTGGGAAAGTCTGATTGAGCGTAGTAGGGAATTCCATAAGTGGGGAGCAGCACAGGAGAAGTAGTTGCGAGTGAGAGGTGGTTACCGTAGACAAGAAAAGGCGAAGGTCAGAGGTAGAACGAAGAGGGCGGGAGGGAGAGTATTTTGATATGAGATTTGAGGTGTATGCAGGGGTAGTATTGTTGAGGGCTTTGTAGGTAAGGGTGAGTAATTTGAATTTGATTCTGGAGGACACAGAGCCAGTGTAGAGACTTGCAAAGTGGTGCAGCAGATTTGGAGTGGTGAGAGAAATATATCACCCATTACTAGGATAAAGTGTGGTTCCCATTATATGTGCTCAGAGTCTCTAATAATGTAAGTAAAGTCCTTTGTAATCATAACAGAGAGTACACAATAGGCTGTAAAAAGGAATTTTGATAAGTTGGACGTGAAATATTTTATTCCTGAAATGATTTGCCTCCCTTCTCTTAGATTCTTATACATTTTAAGCTGCCAATGAAAAGTTGGAATCTTGGGTCTCTTGACATACAGAAAATCATACTCAGTTTATGTAATCACCCCCACTCAGGCCCTTCTTTAAAAGTATCCTCAATTGTTTGTACACTATAAATCTCAGTAGGATATCCTCCTTAAAAGTGTTTAAGGGTTATAATCAGATAAAATATTAATGCATTCACTATAATATGTCTGACTAGTTGGAACAACAATATCCAACCCCTTTTGTCGGCTTGTTGAATTACTTCTTGAAATCATAACAAAGTTGTTGCAATTCCTTTTTCTTATTACAATTAAGATTTTCCTTGCAGTAGATTTGGAAATTTGCACTGCATTTAAATCCTGCATGGTAACTGTCTAGAAGATACAGTATCAATATATGTCCCTCTGGTATATGTTGAAAGTGGAAGCAGACTTGAATGAACTGTGAAAATCAGAATAATGTATCAACTTAGAATCAGTTTCCTTAGAATATTTAGGATAAGTACCTGAATCCATTTTTGTATCAGAGATAATGGCCAGTTTATTTACATGAAAAAATTGCCAAAATGCGACTGAATTTAATTTAAACTAATGGTGTTTTAAAATGTATCTAAATTTTTATTGAGTGCAAATTTTAGACCCTTAGAAAGATGTGAAATGTGTGAATTGATAAAAATTAGGGGAGGAATTAATAATGCCCATATAAGCACTAAAGGTACTTCTTACCCTTTGTAAATAATCCGTAATACACCAAACAATAAGCAATCAGAACAAATCATTTCTATTATTCTAGAAATTGTTTTTCCCCACATCTGGGGAACATTTATGAAAACTGATGCACAGTAATTAGATAATGTAACCCATTGCAATTAGTCAGTGCATTCTTTAGTACAGGTTAGAAAATAAAAAATAAATCGGTTGCTATAAGTAATATATTCCTGTCCATCAGTTTTCAGAAATTTCACTCAAAGAGTGAACATGACTCATTAGATACAGCTTATCATGGTAGATCTTGTTTAGCAAAGGCTAATATTGAAATCTAATATATGTCTCTTAGAGGCATGCTGGTTTTGACAAAAATGGACACGTTTTAGTGGGTATACATTAATTAAATAATTAACATGTTCTTTTAAACACAAATTACCATGTGTTAAATACTCTATTACAATCTGGAAATGTTTTGCAGAAATTCACCCAAGTAAAAGTTTTGTCATATTGCCAAATCTATGCAGCATGTATCTGAGCAGCTAAAGACCATCAAGATATAGTTTGTGTGATATTTTGCCAGTTTATTGCTTTGTGCCTCAAGCATGAAAATTAGATTAAAAGTTCTGTGTGTGTATCGCCTTATCTTTCTTGTAAGAAATGCACATGATAAACAGATATTTTGAATTTTAGTTATTTACTTATTTATTTTTTAAAATCATCCCCAGACTGAATATAGGCAGATGATTCACTAAATTAGCTGTAAGATCAGCTAACAGCCATAGGTAAACCTCTTCCTCTCTGAAGGATGACACAATAATGTTCCTGTTTTTCATTTGAAACATGCAAAAGATTAACAATAGGCTGTTCAATCAAATTATATTGGAATTGTTACTGATTTAAGGTACATATATTGTGTATAGATAAGTGTGCTCACATCTACATTAATTTCCATATGATTCATTGGGTGTAGGCTGGAGCCACTTGTTCTTTAGATAAGTTAAATTGCTATGTTGATATTTAAGAAGCCTTTTGTATGCTGATTATTATCTCTGTACTAAAAATATGTAAAGCCTTATAAATATGTTATTAAATACAATTCCCTAGTAAATTGTTTTGTATATAAGTGGTGCTTTATTTAAGTACAGGTAGTTTTCAGTATGACAAGATAATTCTTTTTCAGCATGACTTTTACAGCAGTCTTTGCAGTTTTACTCAGCAGTAGGAAAACATAATCCAATTATACACATGATGGAGCTCTCCAAGGCTTTGTTGTTAATCTGTCCTAATATTGTCCTTCTTGCCTCATATAATATGGTCGCACACATTGCACTATTGGCAGCTTTATGTGTTTTATGTTAATAATCCAGTTGAAATAGATTGGATTATCTTGAATGTACATTAATACAGTTGGAAGATGACCTCTATTGGCCTGTGTGTGTGGTAAGACCTAATAACTTTGAGTTTGTGGTAAACTTTGGGGGATGAAATTAGGAAAAGGCCACCAAAATTTAATTTGCAAGGGAAGCTAACTGCCCTATATCCCAAAACATGTACTATAATACTGTACATTCCTGTAGGCGCAATATGCTTCTATCTATCCTCTAGCAACTAATTGGCAACTTTTCATTGATGGAAATATTCAGACAAGTGCCCAATGATGGTCAGAGTTGCATTAGCCACGCCCTTAAGAGCAGGAGCGGGCAGACCCGACAGCCAAAGACCATTTTGGTATCTAATACTTGGTGGCTGACCCCTCCTCTGGGAACAGCCACCATCCATTATTGGCCTTGGATCTTATAATCTGTCCCCCCACCTTCCCTTTGACTATGTGTGACCTCCTCCCTCCCCCAGTGTGTGACTACCTATTATCAGCAAGAGACCCAGTGTCATATGGGGCACACACCACTTGACAGGTGCTGTCCCATGTGTGCAGAGCAGTAAGACCTACACAGCGTGGATGGAACAAGGTAAGTGTTTGTGTGGGGGGTAGTATGTTAATATAATGTGTGTGAGAGGTGGATATTAATATAACATGGAAGGTAGGCTATTCATTTAATGGTGGAGTGTATGTGGGAGCTAATTAATGGGTGCTATTTTATTTGTGGGGTGATTGTGAGACACTTTAATTTATTGGTGGGCTACTTAATTTAATATTGGGGTCCATCAATTTAAGTTTGGATGATTGGACCTTTAATAAGGTAAGTGTGAGGGGGGTATGTTAACATAATGAGTGTATGAGGAGAGGAGTATGTTAATAAAATGTGGAAGATAGGCTATTAATTTAATGGTGGAGTGTAGCTGGGGGCAAATTATATAGTGGGGCTACTTAATTTAATATTAGGGCCTATTAATTTAAGATGAGGTGACCTTTAATTTAATGCTTGGATGATATGGGGCTACTAATTGAATATGGGGTTGAGTTTGGGGAGGAGGGCTATATATTAAATGTGAATATGAATTATTTAATGCCAGATATAGTTGTGGGAAATAGCTATATTTATTAAACGTAAATGCTATTTAGTTTATTGCTGGGGCTGTTTGGAGGAAGGGAAATGGGTTTATTTATTAAATGTGTTTGTTATTAATTTAATGTAAGGGCTGGTTGGAGGGAAATAGATCTATTTGTCAAATGTAAATACTATTCTCTTAATGCTGGGACTGGATGGAGGCCTAATTATAAAACCTGGGTGCTATTCATTTAATGCCAGGGCTGGTTGGAGTTTTCTAAATTTCATGTACCCATTTTTTTTCCAAATTGGGCCCCCGACATTCCAGAATCCAGACAAGTAGCAACTCCTACCTGTGACAATAACAGGTAGGAGAGAGCAGGACAGTCTGCCAACTGTCCTGAATCTGGTGGTACGATCACAAATTTGGATGACTCTCTTGCTTCGTCAGGATTTGGTCCAACAGCAAGCATAGTTGGGAGCTATGTCCCATTCCACAATGTACTGCTCGTGAAAGCAGACCTGCGTGCACCTAACCGTAGTGCACACAGTTTTGCCTGTGTATTTGTCTAAAATGATAACCATTTTACATCATAGGGGCACCCCTGTCTTGAGTGCTCCAGGCCCCCCAGCCTTAATCCAGCTCTGTGCCAGGGTGTCAGATTGACACTCAGTGCTCTACTCAAGCCCTTTTGCTTGCATCGTTTTGTTTTTTTAATCAGCACCTCTGTTCAGTACTGTAATAGAACATAATTATATAATCTATTGCTATAATATGATATAAATATATGCTCCACATTGAAATATTTAAGTTTTTAGATTTTTTTTCTCTTTCCTTGTCAAGACTAGAGTGCAGGTAACTTTTTTGAGTACCTGTAGCTGAAAGTCTGTATCTTATACCTGTAACCATAATAATGAAGTTTCTCTTGAGTGGTGGTAAGAGTGTTTAATAATAACAATTACATACTGTTCTATTTCTAGATAGATTCATTATATAAAAAGTTCCCTTACATCATGATGATAATATTCATTACATCATAAACATTGAACTACTTACTGGTTCCTCTGATAATGAGTATGCAGGATTCCGCCAACTAGAGATATTTTCACATAATGATTTACAGATGAAGATTCCGGAGGTGCCATGCTTGATACCAGTACTTAGGTGAGGAAATAAAGGGGTTAATGAGAGACGGGTGATGGAGTATTAACTTAGAATTAAGGTGTTTTATATATGGTGCGTGTGTTTTTTTTACCGCACACTTTTTTCAACATGCACTACATGTGCTAGAGGGGCCTGGATGCCAGGGCATGCTGGCACTTGTTGTTCCTCAAGTGCCAGTATATCATTGTGGCCATGGGCAGCATGCCTAACCACTTAAAGGGATCAGGGCATGCTGGAGTCAGTAGTGCACCTTGACATAAATAATATGTTGGCACTCTGAGTTAAATAATTAACCCACATCTACCTGAAGGGTATGGGAATAACCCTAGTGCTTTCAGCACATGGCTGGTTTGTCCCTGGGGGGTGTCTGCATTTTTGTTTGGCCCGATCCTTCTAGGGAAGTCAACCCTGTGTTGACCGGGCTAGGGCTGGTTGCTTCTATTGCTGGATGACCCCATGCTGCAGGTTCCCTTGCTGTAGTGCCATCATCCCTGGCTGGCATAGCCTAGTGCTAGTATAGCCATTTTCAAAAAAGCATGATGTCCCTACCAATTTGTCCAATACCAGCCTAGGCTGGCAGGACTAAAGTTGCTTTAACTTTTGGGGAGGGTGGAAGGCTGTTCATTATTTAAAATTTTATTTATTTTACAGATAGGGAAAGTTATTCGGTGATGATCATATTTATCATCACGGTTCTTGAACCAGGATGGAAACAGATGCAACATATACGCCTCCTAAGAGACATATTTGCGTACATACAGAGTAAGGTGCGTAAACACGCCATTACTGTTTTCGGTGTATGCAAGCTTTCCAACTCCCTTCCCCATTCCACCTCTCCAAGCAGAGAGATACAATGGGTAGATACGGCTGTATACAGACTTAGACATACTCCGTTTTACTGCATATGCGAATTATGGAAAAGCGCATCTTACAAGCTGTACTTATGCCCAACTCTATATCAGCAGGCCATTTTCCTAAATATAACACCCCCTTCTGCGCAGCAGGAAACAGGCATAGAAAAATGCTAAGGGAGAGCAAATAGACTTGGTACAGGCACTCACCTGGTAAGGGGGAGGGGTTTCCAGTTGCCCAAAAACACATTTCTCTGGGGTCAGATCAAAAGGCTGGTCCTTCACTTGGGACCAGCTATTTTACTACTGAGGATCCCCAGATCTGTTCCACCTTGTCTACACTTTATGTCCTGCCTCCCTCTCCTACACTCTCACACGGACATGCACAATCAACAATGCAGACCCATGTGTGCAAGAAACAAGAGAGGCAGACAGAAGAATCTGTTTCTGAAATCTACAGACGGAAAAAGGTGAATGGGGGGATGGTTGGTATTAATTTAATGGTGTGGATGGCTGCTAATAATTTAATAGTGGGTGGGAAATATTAATCTATTGGTGGGGACAATTTATTTGATGGTGGGGACTATTTAATTTTATAGTGAGGTCATGGTAGTGAATATTAATTTAAGGTGGGGTGATGGTATTATTTTATTAATGCTGGGGTGGTTTGTTAGCTAGTAATTGAATGGATTTTTGAGTTTGGGGAGAAGAAGGACTATTTATTAAATGTGAATACTTATGATTTTGGGGGGGATAGGTTTAATTATTTCATGTGAATACTAATTATTTAATATTGGGTAGTTTTGGGTGGAAATAGGTGAATTTATTAAATGTAAGTACTATTGATTTATTGTTGGGGCTGGTAGGTGGGAATAGATCTACTAATTTATTATGAATGCTATTAATTTAATGTCATGCTGTATCAGGTAGAAACACATAATTATTAAAAGTGGGTCCTATTGATTTAATACTGGGTCTGCTTTGGGGAGGGAGACCTAAAAGGATCACTCACTGCTAGACATTTCATATTTCATATTTATCCAAACAGGGCTCCAACATTCCAGGATCCACACCAGCAGCAACAGAGCTTAAGACACAGGCAGCAACATGTAGTGGATGAATGAAGATCAGGTAGGAGAGACTAGCACAGTCTGTCAACTGTCCTGATTCTGTTGGGGCAGTCTCAATTTTTTTTTTGTGTGATTGCAACGAATGGATGTATGTCCTGCTTCACACTGTATTGCTTGTTAAAGGCAAGCTGCATCCTCTATTTTGATCAATATAGATACATACAATAGAGATTGTTTATATATATTTATACTTTGATTCAAGTTTATTTTTTTTATTAATTTTCTTAAGTTTTCAGCACCCTGTACTTTTTTCAATGTTAAAAGCCTGAAAATGAGCATTTTTCTATTAAAGCACTTTATAAATCCCCTACGCTGGCTCAAAATATTTCTAAAATACAGTACAGCTTTGAAAAGGAGACGATAGACATGCCATACTTCACTTCTGCTTCAGCCCCTGTCATGAAGTGGTTCAAGTGGCATGTGTACGTTACAGAGGGAGTGGGTGGAAGTAGAGGTTCATCTTCCTCCTCTCCCACCCACTCGCTCCTGGCTTCACCTGATTCCCCCCAAAAGGATTAGTGGTTCCCCCCAACGGCATCTTTTGGATGTTTTATTTTTCTATGATGTGCATTGCAATGTTTTTTGTTTTTTGTTGTGTCTTTTCTATTTTCAGAATGTGTGGATTTATATTTGTTGTAATAGTCATTGTGCTACGTCCCTGTATCCCCCCTTATTGATTCCTTCTTTTTTTTCTGTACCCCAAATATTTTGCAAAAACTTCAATAAAAGTTATTGATGAAAAAAAAGCACTTTATAAATAAAAATAATCAACCATTGTATTTTTGTCTTTAATTGTCAATAAAATAACATAACTTTACCTCTCAACTGTCCCGATTCCATCAGGATAGTTCTGATTTTAGGGGACTATCTTGATTAGCCAAGAGCATGAGGAACAGCTGGGATGTAGTTCCACTCTTCACTTTACATAGGATGGGAGGGTGATGTAAGTGGCTGGAGGTAAGTGCAAGCTATGCCCTCCATGGTGCTAGCCATGCCTACACACATCAGGCCACACCCACACATCACTGGCCACACCTCCGGTGGGGTGGCACTTCTCACAACAGGCCCTTTATAATTTTCAGCCCCAGGCCCATGTGACCCTTAATCTGGTCCTGGCAAACACCAAGGTAATCATAGCAGTTGCATTCTTTATATAAAACTCTGGTACATTTAGACTATTCTCCTTGTTACAATTCTCTATAAACACTGATGGGGAGTTGTTAACTCATTGAGTTGAAGCAACATCTCACCTACCACTATCTCACAGTACAGCACCTAGGAATCTACATACTTTCATTCCTCTACAGGTGTTTGCAGTGCACGAGATTCCCCTTTCTGCAATTTATTACTTTATAGAGCTTAGATATCTCTATACTCTTGCGGCTCTCACTGAGAGTTAACCAGCCATCCTACCTTCTTTATGTGCTACTTGTATGTCATCAACCAATGCATATCATGTGCAGAGTTCTCCTGTTTCTGGTTGCCTGTGATAACTCCCATCTGTGTAAAATGTTAATTCTACTGTTTCTAATAGAACATCACATATATCTGGTCTTGCAGTAAATGTCTGGTCTAGATGTTTTAAGCAGTCATGTGTTTCCATGCACACATTGAATTTCTCTGCATCCTGAGACACATAAGGTAAACATGTGTCTGGATTCAATGTATTACACCTGTTAATACTGATGTTGGGAGGTGCCATAAGTACTAATTCCCATTTGTAAACCGTAACATGTCTTGACTGTGCCGAGTTCAAAAGTGCAGATACAGAATGAGGTTTATGCAGGGTCAGATCATGTTGTCATCAGTTTTATTTCAACCAGAAGGAACAAATTGAGCTACTGTGTCTAGTTGCATACTGTGGTACCCAACTGGTCTATTTGCATTACTTTGCCTCTCTCTGAGTACCTCTTCTGCACATCCATTAGTCTCAGTGCAATATAGATCAAAGCATTTATTGTAATCAGGGATGCCTTGTGCTGGAAAACGTGTAAGGTTTCTTTAAGAGCAAAGAAGGTCTGTTCTATTTCATCTGGTTTGGAAACTAGTTCCTGTAGTGGTAGGTGCAGAATGGAATATCCTGGTATCTATTGTCTATATTATCATCATCATCATTATCTATTTATTTATATAGCACCACTAATTCTGCAGCGCTGCACAGAGAACACTGTGCACATTAGTCCCTGCCCCATTGGAGCTTACAATCTAAATCCCCTAACACACACACACACACACACACACACACACACAGACCGAGAGAGACTAAGGGCAATTTAATAGCAGCAAAATAACCAGTATGTTTTTGGAGTGTAGGAGAACATACAAACTCCACACAGATAAGGCCATGGTCGGGGATTGAACTCTTGACCCCAGTGCTGTGAGTCAAAAGTGCTAACCACTAAGCCACCATGCTGCCCACAGATGTGTATAACTGACTGATTTGTGCAACTGACTGATGTGTGTAACTGACTGATGTGTGTAACTTACTGATGTGTGTAACTAACTGATGTGTGCAACTTACTGATGTGTGCAACTGACCGATGTGTATAACTGACCGATGTGTATAACTGACCGATGTGTATAACTGACCGATGTGTGTAACTGCCTGATGTGTGTAACTGACCGATGTATGTAACTGCCCGATGTGTGTAACTTGACTTATGTATGTAACTTGACTTATGTATGTAACTTGACTTATGTATGTAACTGACTGATGTGTGTAACTGACTGATGTGTATAACTGACTGATGTATGTAACTGACTGTTGTATGCAATAGACTGATGTGTATAATATCAGTATCCACACATCTCAAGGAATATACAAACTCATTGTTGGTTTTGGGGTAATGTTATATTTTGTTTATCCTGTCTGTGGTTAAGTGTCTAAGAGTTTGCGTAAGGCAATGGCCTAAGTATTCAACATTTGTGAAACAAACTTGAAGTTTATCCTTTGATACTTTGTTTCCTGTTTGCGAGAGATAGTATAACAGATGTTCGGCATCTATAAGAGATGATGTCAGAGAATTAGAGCATAATAACAAATCGTCTACATATTATATAAGTACAAATTCTTTGACTGGCCGAAAGGATTGCAAACACTCATGTAATGCCTGGGAAAATATACTAGGACTGTCAATGAAACTTTGTGGAACTCTTCTCCACGTTTATTGAACTCCTCTGAAAGTGAAGGCAAAACGTCATTAACAATCAGCATGTAATGGAGTAGAAGAGAATACAGAACATGAATCAATCACGATAAAATGTATAGCATTACTCGGTATATGCATAAGTATAATGGCTGGATTTGGTACAACAGGGAATTGGCTTTCTACAAATTTGCTCACTGCCCTCATATCTTGTACCTATCTATAGTATCTCCCACCACTTTTCTTAACCCGAAAAATGTAGTCATCAATCCTCTATCCTGTTTATCCTTTGTCCAATAGGAACTAGGAACTTGGGACAACAGGTGTTCAGCTCTAGATGGGTTTAGGGATTTTACCAGATCATTAGTCTCTGTGGGGTATGTAATAAATCTTTTACTTCCTGAGCCGTACTTCCTGGTATGTCACGGAATACACCATCAGGAGAACAATAAATAATATCACTCATTTTGCATAACAAATCATGGCCCAGCAAGTTAGGTGTCGATGCTGTCAGCACAAAAGAGTGCTTGGTTCGCAAATGACCCACTGTAAGCTCTATTGGCATTATCAAAGACTATTGACGAACCTCTCCAGTTATTCCTATTGCTGAAATGGTTGATCTGAAAGAGAGAGATTTAGAAAGGATGTTACAACATACTAGGCTGGGGTTGGGTACGCTTAATCGATGAGGAAAAATCCGACATCGACAAGACCTACAAATAAAATTCGAATTTCTGCAAAACCGATTTGAAAATAAACAGACTTACCTTGAAACCGACGCTGGAGATCTCTGATTGGATCACCATGCTGACAGTAAGTTATTACGATTGGAGAAGTGTTCGACACTGCAGCTTGACATCATCGCAACGTCTGTCAAAAGAAATTTAAAGCGGCAATGTGGGGACCCCTAAGGTTAAGTGTTTAAACACTTAACCCGACATTGCCGCTTTAAATTTCTATTGACAGACGTCACAATGATATCAAGCTGCAGTGCCGAACACTTCTCCAATCGGAATAACTTCCTGTCAGCATGGTGATCCAATCGGAGATCTCCAGCGTCGGCTTCAAGGTAAGTATGTTTATTTTCAAATCAGTTTTGCAGAAATTCAGGCCAGAATGGCCTGAATCTCATTGTGACTGATCCTAATGTACCCTTCTATTGGTGTTAGGGATGTTAGTATACTCCTGTATGGGATTGATTCTGGCATCAATAGATCTTCCAGTTTCTGGTAAATGGTTGGAACTTTTTTCATCCTGAATATGCGAATAAGACTGGAATCGATGATAATGACTCCCTCTCCCCAAACCCATTATACTGAGATAGGGAATCTCCTCATTAGCATTACTACAGATTTTTGTATATGCCCTGCCATTCATAACACATTATAGTGTTTCGATACCTTTATGTATCGAATTGAATATCATACAAATATATTTGTAGTCATTAGTTAAGTCTTAGAAATGTTTTATATCATACACTATCGCAGATTCCTTTATAGCATCTACCGTTACCACCATACAGGGAAGTATTGATGTTTGGACTCTGGTTTTCTCCATCCATCGATGCGGCTACAGCTACTTCCCTATGATCTATATTAGCATCAATAGCTTCCCTCCCATATATTTGTCCAACTTTCTGAAGCACAAAAGAAATACTCAGTGATCACTTTCCCATCTTTCTGTCTGATTTTAAAAATTTTATACCACTCCAAAACCACAGGAAATACCACAGATAATTGTTATATTATATTTTTAATTATTGGTTGTTTGATTCGACTGATTGGTTGGAGCAACATCCTCACTCAAGCTGGCTGCTTGTCACAAACTTACCTGTCTTCACTCCAGCACCGTTTCCGCTCGCGTTGCTGTCAGTCACTTCCGGGTGTCGGGTCACATGACTTGCCTGCCGGGCTGGCTTTTCAAATCTCTCCCACTACAAAACTCTACTCCGACACTTGTCCTATGTCAGAGCAACCTGGTTGCCATGTGTCTGAATCTTGTTCCAGCATTACCCACCTAGTGAGATTCTCTGCTGGATTACTTGTGTATTAACCAGAGGCGGAACTAGCGAGTCGTGGGCTCAGGTGAAATTTTTTTTGGGGGGCCCTTCTCACATACACACACAAAAATAAAAAGAGCGCGTATTATCTTTTTGTTTTTACTTCAAATTTCAAGTATAAGAAATATAAATATTTAGTATAAAAACTATGAACAACCCTCTTCCCCATAACAAAACTTTCTTCAATTTCAATAATGTCTTGTGCCTATATCTCCTACAAATAATTTAAATATATAAATGTACATTAGAAAAGATGCAAATCAAAAGGATACTTAGTACGGCACACTAGCTTCTAGATTGTATGATTTAGTTCAAACCTTGACTGTTTTAAGTAAGCCGCAAACGATGGGTATTTGGGGGGGGGGGTGTCTATCATTTTTACTCTCATTTGCATCTAACAGACTCCGGCCCGATCAATAAATGGAAGCCTTTTTGGTAGTAGCAGGCTCCTGTAGGAGTCCGGCACAGGGGACAGAAGATTCTTTTTTTTTCAGCACCAATGAACCTACTGATGTGTTATTGGTTGAGGCATGGGAGAAAACTGGAGTACCTGAAGGAAACTCACGCAAACTTATAAACTCAATACAGATAGGACCCTGGTTGGAAATGAAATCAAGCACATCTAAAATATATACTAAACAAGTACACCCCAAAACACATACAAAAAAATGGCAAATTAATTGGATCTTTTGGTACTGTTCTGTCATCAAGTTCTTTGTTTATGAAGTAATTTATTGAACAGATGTATTTGATAGCAATACAATTATGTTATAATCAAATTCAGTACGCAAGGTTTGATGGGGATTATAGTGCTTTGAGGTCTGCCAGGACAGTACTATGAGTGACGTGTTTAGTTGCATGGTCCCTCCAGTAAAGTGACCCTGTAAAAGATTTTAAAATGTTGCCAAATATGTCACACTATATATGTTTTCTCATGTAAAAATATTTATTTCTGTTAGGAAAATGGCTAGTTGTCACTGACCTGACAGGATACGCTGTAAAACTTTTATACATACAGCTATGAGGTACAGAGTCTCTGCGGTAGCCTCGGACGTAGTGCTCTGTAACTGCTCGTTGGTGAGCACAGCTGACAGTGAGGAAGAGAGGAAGAGGTGGGGTTTAGGAAGGAGAGGGTCAGGGCTGTTCCACACTGCACCGCCGACTGCCGCACATGTACTAAGGTGGCTGGTTTCTGGGAAGGAAGTCTTTAATCAGCACCGCACCTGGGCCCCATTTTCTTTATGGGCCCCAGTGCGATGCACCGGCTACACCGCCGGTAGTTCCGCTCCTAGTATTAACCCCTGCCCGTCTGACCATTCTCTGCTGGTTTGCCTGTGTACCAAACACCTGTCTCTCTGACTATTCTTGGCTTGATAACCTGTGTACCAGATTCCTGCTTATCTGACCATTCTTGGCTTGATCTGCCGTGTACCATACCCAGCTTGTCTGACTCGGCTGTTTTCTGTGTACTTCCTCCAACTTCTGTTCTGTCTGCTGTACTGCATCCTGAGGCAGCCCAGGGGACCGCAAACTTCGAGTTCTTGGCAGCAAAGTCCATCCTGCCTTTCGGCAGTTCTTGGTGAATACCGGGGAACTCGTTAGACTCTGCACCTCAGTGCCAATCAAGGTTAGTACGGTTTCCAAACTACCTTAGGCAGTTGTAACATTGTTATACTGAAAACGCCGGTGTTCTTACTTGTAGGAAGACATGCTCTAATTAATGGTCACCAGTCTTTGTAGGTTTATGTGCATTACCCAAATCTTTAGTAAACTTCTGGCATCTATCTAGGTTTTTCCTTGGTTCTAGGAAAATGATAATAACAGATTACATCTCTGGCCTACTCCAAGGATAATACATTGCTTCGACCCTTGTAGGCCCAACACCATTAGCATCGGCCATTCCACTTGGGACAGAAAGTGTATAAATAGGAAATAATCCTAGCTTTTCCAAGACTTCTAGTTTATCTTTATTAGCTCTCTTCTCCACCCATTTCCTTTCTTCAGAGTCACATGTAAGGGGCAATTTAAGAGACTAACATTAGCAGTTGGTGAATTTCGCCAAAAATTTAAATGTGGTGATGGGTCAATTATAGCCTGCTGGGCTAACTGTATTTGCATAACGTATGCCATGGTCACAATAAGGGAAGAATATTTTTGTTCTCACTACTTTCAGGTTCTACTTCTTTGGTCAATACCGGTTACAACCTAGTTGCATTACTGGGATTATAAAGGGGAAGCAATGCGTTAGATGTATATATTATATTATTTGTCTTATTTTCCAGACTTGTATTCGTTAACCATTTAGCACCTTCCTGCTGCCACAGTGTTAAAAATTCACTCTGTTCTAGTCTTTCCTGGTGTGAACCTATTTTACATATTCTACACGTCCTGCAAAATGGCTTTATCAAAAGTACCGATACTGGGAAAAGGTCTCACACATTCTTTGGTCAATTGTGATCATTCATCACAAAACCTAATGGCACTAACTCCATATTTTGCCTTCATTACAAACACTTCCATCCCTAATGGCATATTTCCTACATCCTGCCATATCTGCCTTGCTCCCATGCTATGCTTCTGGATCTCAAGCTATCCCACTAGAAGCGATAAACATCGGTAGGTAGGTAGAGATGCATCTTACTTGTCTGATCAAGTACCCTTCAACTAATATCAATATAGGCACCGTCCGGTGGCACGTCTATTTTGGATCTCAAATTTAAATAACTTAAAAAATGACTCAAAACTATTTTCCATGAATAAAAAAAAAAACTAAAACAAATATAATTTCCCAACACTATCTTTCCTTATTTTTCGACTATATCTTTCCCTAAACTCTTGTACTCCAAATGTGCAAATCCCAGAATCATACTCTTCAAACAGTAAACTAAAAATAAAACTTACTACACTACCAATTCCCTTTACTGGTACAGTTGAAAGTGACCTAAACAAAAATTAAATAAAATAGAAAATAATATACATGTTTTAAAGAAACAGGTCTAACTGCAATGCAGAAGGAAGCAATACAAAGAAATAAACTACAATCTGAAAATCGGATTAAATAATAATAATAATAATAATAATAATAAATGTAAGAAAAAACTTTAATCCTATATTTCTTTCGGCATCTTGGCAACCCACAGAGAGAGACGCCAGTCTACCAATACAAGATAGTAAAGGAAAAAAAGCACCCTCTGTTTAGGTCCGGAGGTGCATGGGTAGCAAGATGTGAAAGTCTGGCGAGCCCCCAATTAGTAAAGAAATAAATAATGAAATGTCCAATTCGTTTGTAAGGTAGAATTAGAAGGATTTATTCACTATTGCTGAAAAAACAGGGAATGCAGTGCAGCCAATATCAGCAATAGTTTCAATTCTGAATGCCTCTCATCCAACGGAGCTGGCAGATATAATAGGATATAATAATAAGGTTAAAGGATAGTAGGAGGGTCAACAGTACATGGCACAGATTTTTGCATGCATTTTACAAGTGGTCAGAAAACGCATCACTTGATAATAACATTTCATTGCTAATAGTCAAACTTCCAGCATTTGGAGTTGATGTAGACGTTGTATGGTAACGGGCTCAAATGATGGTTTCGGGTGCATTACTTCTAGGATCGTGTGACTGGTGCAACGACCCTGGATTTGGTGACTGGTGCAACTATTTCCGGGCTTCCTGATAAGACAATAGATTTAAGGATGTGATCTGATGCTATATCTGCAAATCGACATTTTGGATATATAATGTAGAGATATGGGTTTTACTCTACATTGTTGCAGGATGTTATCTGGTGTGCTTGGTATTCCTATTGCTATGCCACAGTATTTGCACTATGAACACATAACAATAAAGATTTAAGGTATAAATAATTAGATCGATTAAAGAATATCATTGTGGGTAGATACATAGAAGTTTAAATGTATTTTTTCTTTATTATATTCTTTACTTTAACACTGTGGGAACCCCCCTCCCATCTAGAAATCCTTTTCTTTTCCCTGGGGTAGATTGGCTGCTTAGTTAGATTTTTTACAGAAAAAACCATCTCCTACAGTGATCTATCAGTTATTCAGTAGAAATTCTTTTAAAACTCTAAATTACATAATCTCTTTAAGTTTATCCATAGAGGATTTATTAGAATTTATTAACAGAGATCATATGTTCACTTACGTATTTTTTATCTACCTACTCAGCTCACCCAGTTTGGGTAATGAATCGATTCACTGAGTCTGGATTAATCTTGTGTTATTATTTTAGACTCTCTCATTTCTTTTCTTATTAATATAATACAGTTTTCTTCACAGATATTTCAATATTTATCTATATCAGTTTTGTTTGAGATATTGTTCTGTTTTAAAAAAAAAAATAAAATTTTTTTTATCAGTTTGTTTCATTAGAAAGAACATCAATCATACTTCAGCATCTCCTATAAATACCGGTCATTTCTCCCTCCCTCCCCACTTATCTAAGGGAGCAGAGGTCAGAGAAACACTTTGTATCAAATGGGAGGAAGAGAAGTATTTAATTTTTTCATCTTAAAGCAAATTTTTTATTTTAATCATTATGTATTATGTTTGTTAATTGACACACTCTAGATACTAATAAATTAAACATTTGTATATGAAATAAGGTTTTCCCAAACTGTATATTTTGTTATAAGAAAAACAATTGTAGGGGACATTTTTATTCATATATATGTATATATATTTATATATCTATATCTATCTACATAACAATTTTTGGAGAGTCTTCCTTTGAAGAAATACAAATGACTGACAGACATCAGTATAATAAATGTCCAAAGTGCATTTTTCCCTTAATACAGGTGACTGCAATAGTATTGTCCTCTGTATTGTTATTCATCCCCCATTGAACAGTATTGGTGTGTCTTTTTTTCTGGGGTACACATGGCCTAGTAAACCAGAGGACAACATAAGCTGTTTGCCATTTTCTTCAAGAACCGGCAGATATCGGTGCAATATTGCCCAAAGTGCTCATATCACCAGCAATATGTGAGCATTTATCATTATTTGAAGGAATTCAATAATCACACAGTATACACTATTGTATTCCTTTCTATTTTTTGTTTTCAGTTTGCAGTCCTTAGGATCAATAAGCACAGGGCTAACTCTCATCCTATGTATTAGTTATAATTATTGTCATATATTTGAACCATATTGGTAGGGCACAACTGAAACAAGAGGAGCAAGTTTGACTCAGAGTGGAGAGTGGGACAGTTGTGAGGGTGCATTAGTGTGAGTAATATCATTGGGGATCATCGGGGATAAGGTAAGTTTGAAAAAAGAGATGGGTTTTCAGAGTCCATCTAAAGATTTGAAGGCTCCGGGAAAGTCTGATTGGGCATGGTAGGGATTTTCATAAATGGATAGCAGCACAGGAGAAGTCTTGTAGGCAGCAGCAAGCGAGGTGGTTACCAGAACCGAAACAAGGTACATGTCAGAGGTAGATCTAAGAAGGTGGGAATCAAATTAGTTAAATGAACCCCTTCTTGCTTGCCCACAGGGAGCTCACATGGTAAAACATTTAATATTTTATTTTCTTAAACTCTGATTATGCCATAATTATGGCAAATAATATCAATGAGAAAAATACAAAGGGTTGTTTAGGAAGCTGCAAAATTCAGCCCTGCACTAGAAAAATGATTTTGTGTCATCATGTGCCTGGTTCTGTGGAAAACCGTCTGCCTATGTGGGTAATTCATGACTCATCAGGTGCGGATAGCGCCAAATGTGAGATTACAAATTTTGCACATTTTGGTGGAAGCAGGTTGGTGGATCTGGTAGTGGCTCCATGTGCATTAGTTGCGCTTTTCCACCTTGTATTGTGCACACATGTAAATAACAGACTTTGCGCTGTGGAAGACAATATTTTAATGAGCTCCAATTGGCTGAAAAAATGGTGGCTGCAAAGCCTCGTGTCCCCACACAAAACTCATTTCTACACATCCTTTGGGTGTTGGTAGTTGAGAGACAGCCTATATTTTCAATTAAACACTTGTTTGCATTAAACTAGGCATATTTTGCACAGGAAAGCAAATGGCAATTGAATAAAAATTAAAATGTACAAATCTGCAACATGAAAAAAAATATAGTGTTGATGTTCCATTGCTTCCATTATTTATTTAGGTCATAAATGAGGATAAATTGAGCAGTAAGAAAAATATAAAAGTTAATTTGAAATAACTGGTCCAAGTGATTCAGGCAGGTCTTTGTCCCACTATGGGTTTTCCAGTTTAGGCCCACAATCTCCCAAATGAGCTTAATGTTTGCACAGGTAGCTCCAAAACCTGGAAGGAGGGGTGTACTTGTATATGCACTAGGAGGACAAATGGATACATTTGTGCATATTTTTATGTGCTAGAAGTCCACAGTGTGGTTATACTTTTATTTCATCAGGGTTCCTGAAGGTAGAACGACTCGGTATATAACTCAATAGCCTACTCCAGGGTTTCCCAATCCCAGTCCTCAGGGCTCCCCAACAGTGCAGGTTTTCTGGATCACATCTGACATAATTAGGACCATCTGTGGATCTGTTATAATGTGTCAGTCAGTAATGAATACACCCAGGGCCGGACTGGGACTAAAAATCAGCCCTGGCATTTAAAGCACACAGGCCCACGTGTTGTGGGCTCCATGCACTATATTGTTGCACACTGATGCTGGCGCAGTACAACATGATGTAGTATGAGTGTGTGTGGGGGGGGGTATTTATTTCTCCTAATGACCCTCAACATTACATTATTAGCACCCCAATTACATCAATAAATACCATGACAATACATTATTAGTACCCAAATTACAGCAATAAATAACCCCCCACACACACTCATACTACATCAATCACCCCACATTACAGCAACCGGCATCACCCTCCACATTACAGCAACCAGCATCACTCCCACATTACAGCATCCAGCATCACCCCCCACATTACAGCGTCCAGCATCACCCCCCACATTACAGCATCCAGCATCACCCCCCACATTACAGCGTCCAGCATGACCCCCCACATTACAGCAACCGGCATCACCCCCCACATTACAGCGTCCAATGTCACCCCCCACATTATAGCAATACCCTCTCCTACTTAATAGCAATACTAAGCACCAAACACACTACAACATTGCCACCAGCACACCACCCCATACTACAGCAATACCACCAATTATACAGACGCCACTGTAGGAAACAATGTTTTGCTTTTTTCAAATCTCCCACAAAATAGCAACAACGAACAGAGTACTTACACACACATATAGGTAACAGGTACCCTTTTCCCTCAATTAAATAGTAATGGCAGAATTTTCATGAATCATTCCACATGAAATAAAACTAACATATATCTAAAAAAAACATAACTATTGAATGATCAGTTGAACCCACACGGCCGCATTAAAAGTATTTCCATCTACAGCATAATGTCAGAGAAAAATATTTTTGTTTTACTACAGTAATTGGATATGCGTCTTTTCTATTCATTTTAAATAACACAGTATATAAATTAAGGGGGATAGAGGAGGTGGGTGAGAAATAATTGGATGTGACCCATCAGTTTGATTAGATAGGAAACATTTAGATTATTTACCCGGAGACGTCTACCCCCTTGACTCACAGGCAGGGCTGACAAGAGGAATTTTGGGCCCCGATACAGCAACTTCTTTGGGCTCCCATCATATTCAACAATGAAAGACTTGCCTTTGGCAGAAATTCATATGATTCCACACCGTAGTGTGCCCAGTTCATATTATGCCACATCGTAGTGCCCCAAGGTCATATTATGCCACATAGTATTACCCTCAATTCATATTTGGTCATGCAGAAGTGCCCACAAATCATATTATGGCATAGTAGTGCCCCCAAAACATATACCATACAGTAGTGCCCACAAATCACATTATGTCACAACAGTGCCTCCAAATCATATTATGCCACAATAGTGACCCCAAATAACATTATGCCATAGTAGTGGGCCCAAATCATTAGTAAAGCTCAGACAAAAACTCATTCACAAATAAAAATTGGTACAGCATATCAGATACTGAGTGTGAGTCCCAAGAGCAGCTTAATACATCATTTACAATGCAAAAAAATAGATATATTGACACAATTACAGATAAAATTTATGACAAGCAATGTTTTTTCCTCTTAATTAAAAATCTCTGTACAGATAAATATGCAAAAAACATTACAGCGCAATAATGAGCAATACATAGTGTTAAACATTATTGGATACGCTGTAGTGTCCCCAGTTCAAGAAAGGATGGTTAAAAACATATTGCACACGAGAAAATATATGAACTTACCTGATTATGGTATCCTGTGTTCTGATCTCCTACTGGGCGTGCTGGGCGAGGAGGGATCAGCAGCTGTCAGCTCACACAGGCAGTCGGGAGCAGGAATAGAGGGCAGTGGTCGAAGCAGAAATTTAGGAGTGGGGGTACAGAAAATATAAGTGAATGGAGTATGAAGGCTTGATTTTTTATTTTTTTTAACACTTGTCCCCCCTGTGCATTTCCATTCTTCATTATTACTTGTGTTTTATGATAACTGCATCCCTGACATTCGAATTCTTAAGATGTCTCTCCCTTTACACTTTCTTTTACCTATGCCCCTGCACCATCTTCTCCTTTGTCCCTCTCTCCTTTCTCCGCTTGCTCTCACACATCTTCCTATACCACCTACTCCCCTGGCTCTCTCACACGTCTTCCTGCACCCTCTAACCCACAGCTCTCTCACTCCTCTTCCTGCACCCCCTACCACCCTGGCTCTCTCACCCCATCTCCCAGCGCCCCCTTCCTCCTGGCTCTCTCACCCCCTCTCCCAGTGCCCCTTCCCCTTTGGCTCTCTCACCCCCTCTCCCAGCGCCCCCTTCCCCTTTGGCTCTCTCACCCCCTCTCCCAGCGCCCCCTTTCCCTTTGGCTCTCTTACCCCCTCTCCCAGCGCCCCCTTCCCCTTTGGCTCTCTCACCCCCTCTCCCAGCACCCCTTCCCCTTTGGCTCTCTCACCCCCTCTCCCAGCACCCCCTTCCCCTTTGGCTCTCTCACCCCCTCTCCCAGAATCCCCTTCCCCTTTGGCTCTCTCACCCCCTCTCCCAGCACCCCCTGGCTCTCACCCCCTCTCCCAGCACCCCCTGGCTCTCTCACCCCTTCTCCTAGCACCCCCTGGCTCTCTCACCCCTCTCACAGCACCTCTTCCCCTTTGGCTCTCTCACCCCCTTTCCCAGCACCCCCTTCGGCTCTCTCACCCCCTCTCCCAGCACCCCCTAGCTCTCACCCCCTCTTCCAGCACCCCCTGGCTCTCACCCCCTCTCCCAGCATCCCCTGGCTATCTCACCCCCTTTCCCAGCACCCCATGGCTCTCACCCTCTCTCCCAGCACCCCCTGGCTCTCACCCCCTCTCCCAGCACCCCCTGGCTATCTCACCCCCTTTCCCAGCACCCCATGGCTCTTCCACACTCTTGACCCCCCCGCGCGAGCATGAGGGCACCCACGTGACCCCCCCCCCGAAAATCGCGGCATCCCCGCGACCCCCCCCCGAAAATCGCGGCACCCCCGTGACTGTATGTAGACAGACATAAAAATTAAGCTCCAAAAAACTGTATTTTAAAATGTACAAGTTGTAATCAAGATGTGGTTCAAATTGGATAATATTGAAGTGACATTTTTAATGACATATGCATTCCCTTATCAGACCGCGGTTCCTTGAATGGTCACAAAATGTTACCTGCACAGAACTGAGAAGGGGACATGCTCATATGAATGCTCCTGGCAACTGTTTGTGCAAAAACGATTCTCTGCACTTTTTCAAGTTTGTAAATGAAACTTACAGTCAAATTGATTTGACCAGCTCACTTGATGTAGCTTACAATGTGATGCTTTCTAAATGAATAAGTAGTCTGATTAATTATTTTCAAAATTAATCTTTTATTCCTGATACAATGAAACATAAAGCTGATAACCGCTGTTTGGGAAAAAATACAATAATTGAATCTGATGGGGATTCATCTTTGTTCTGAGCAAGTGGCACGGGAATTCACATAGTTGAGCACATCCTGTTAGAGTTTAGGCCACTTAAGGAATGGAAGAGTAATTTCTGAGTCTTATGGATCCCAGATTTTTTTATTGGTGCTTATTAAGGCAATAAAAAAAATCACATAGTACCTCAATATATCAATAAAAAAATCTATTTCCATTTGTACCTGGGACTTGTTGCTGACATTATTGTTGAGGAATATTGCCTTCTATGTACTATGAGTTGTTGTTCGCTAGTCAATACATGTGGATACTTTAATGAGAAGTTTTTTTTACATTACAAAAATTTGACTAACTTGCGTTTTCATTCATATCTAACATTTGGGACTCGTAGAGATATACTGCTGTTGGAGACTGCTGCCTCCTAAGTAGTAGAGTTCCTGATTGGAGTTAAGGTTGGTTAAACATTCTGAGCCTGATTGAAGTCCAAACACAACTTGCACACAAGATGCATTCGAAGAAAGAACTTGCAGCAGAGCAGAACCTTTGCCGTGTGCCAGACGTGCAAACTGAAGAGCAGTGTAGAGACTGCTAAATTCAAAAGGATGTTGAATCTTTGAAGTTTTTAAATTTGCACAATGATAAGAAAGAAGTATACTGTTGATTAATTCTCTGTGATACTTTATCTATATTTGTAATCTGGATGGCTCATTAATGGGTTTTGGATACTGACTTTAGGTATCTTATAAAAACGCAGATCTATACAGGCAAAGGAATTGTGCAATATGCTATGAGCCAGTAATTTGATTGTTTGCTTTACACGTAGCAGATTCACATATGGGGCCTGAGTCATTAAGGAAAGCAAAGCAACAAAAAGGAGTAAATTTGCTCCTGGACAAACCATGTTACAATGCAAGGGGTGCAAATTAGTTTATTATTTTGCATGTAAGGAAAATACTGGCTGCTTTTTCATGTAGCACACAAATACTTAATAGCTTACTTTTACACTGAAATTTAAAGTTGATTTAGGACATGCCCTACCCCAACTATAAATATGTCCCCAAATTTTAAATTTAACTCCCCCTCCAATGCAACATGGTTTTGCCCAGGTGCAAATTTACTACTTGTTTTTGCTTTGCTTTCCTTAATGAATCAGGCCCATGGATTCCACATTCTTTTTTATAAATACAGATTTATAGCTGAAAAATGATTGCTTAATGTGTAAGTAATCCGAAGTTGAAACTGTAGTTCTCTAGGTACCTAGCCCTCTAGGTTCACGGAACATATAGGTAAGGAAACAAGAAAGAGATAATAACCTCTTTATTTAAACAAAGTGTACACACAAAGTAAATGCAACAGTGCTCCCCAAGGAGAAATGTGTTCCCCCACCAAATATAACAAAGTGTCAGTAAATTCACCAGTGTCACTAAAACCCCCAACAAAGTCCCCAGCAGGTTAACGTCCAGCTCAGAGTCCTAACAGACACAAACTCCTTCCAACATAGTCCACAGTTGGCAATCCAAGTGGGCCAGGGTTCCTGATACGTTAGGTGGGTCTGTGTGTCTTTCTGATTCTGGCGGTCAACTCTCTACAAGGCTGGTGGGACTCTAGGTATTTGTCTTTCTATGGATATAGGCTAACCAATTCCCCATAATCAGCGAGTGTCTCCCGATGGAGTGATGACAAATCAGCCCTAGAGTTTCAGCACCCTGTCTGGCAAAACAGGTGTCACGCTTCAAAGTAAATCACAGCTATGGAGTCCAGGATATGATGAAGCATAAGGTGTTTATTGTTAGAAAATACAAAGAAATAGTACCAACCAAATATAGTTGAAACTGCACAGAGATTTCTGATGAGGCTGAATTCTGGTTGCAAGGAATACTGCAGAAACAGGTAGCAAGGTAAGTTGAGAGAGATCCGGAGAAGTGTTGTTAGCAGCTAAATGTGAGGGCCAGAGGGCACAGGAGCAGCAGGAGAACAAAACCAACAATGACCAGCACAGGAAATATAGGGAGGCAGGTATAAGTAGGGAACACCCAGGTGCAGGAGATAAGTAGTGAGACAGGTTAACCCCTAGTAATAACAAAGGAAAAGGCATTATAGCAGCACCTCTGGTGAACAGAGGTACTGCCAGATAAACATAATAAAACAGTTTCTGGAGGCAGAAGCTGCCAATAGGTTTCTGATTCAAACAATCCTCTCTGGCACTGATAGAGTATGGCTACTCAACATCAGTCCAAGTCCTCTCTGTCCAGAATCTCTCATGACCAACAACCTCTTCCCTCCAGCTTTTCCTTTTAGTTCATCCCTATAATCCCCCAACCCTTGTCCTCTCCCTGGGTCATCCCCCTGGGCCATGGGTTATTTTCATTGGTGGTGGATGGAATCTAGGTGGTAACAGGGGTATTGGAAGAATATGACCTCAACAGTAGGCCATCTGCTGTTTCCCTGACAGAATGTCTGGACCAGTTAAATGGAAGACAATAGGTATTAACTGGCCTTCCCCACCTCCAGATCTTAGTTAGCACTCAATCCCTCCTGAAGTTAACTCTTTCCACTACTTTGTTATGTTATAGGGTCCCCAGCTGTTCCTTGCATCCTGTGGGATTTCTTCCCTTCCCTCTTTGGTCGCCAAAACAATTTTGGATCCAGCCACTGGATGACATTTACTAACTAGGGGGGCAGATGTTGCCCAATTGGCCCACTGACTGACAGACCGGGTTGGCCCAATATTCCCACTGTGGTGCCTGGTCTCATCACGTAATGCAATATTTATCATGTGTTATTTATTTATTTGTATGTAAGTAGAGATTTTTGTGTGCACATTTTTCACTTGAAGTATTAAATATATGTTTTTTAATAAATTAGTCTGTAATTGGACCTGATTTTAAACTAACTCAAATTTCTCATAAATGTTGTTTTTTTATCTCCTGATATTGTGGCATCATCTATAGTATTACTTTACTGAAATATGTTGCTGATTGAGAAAACAATTCTTTTATATTCTTGTTTTTTATCACTTTGAGAAAATTTATAATACCTTTTTTTTTTAAATTAAAATCAGTTTTCTAAAGTACGGTTTGAAGCTTATATAAAAATTGAAGTCGCCTTGTCACAAAATTTACCTGCTCCACACTCTGCCTCTGTGTAGAAGTCAGCACTTCCTGGTTTGGTCTGTCACATGATCGTGGCATATTCAAACTTGCAGAGTATAAAAAGCTTACTTTGACATTGCAGCTGTGTCAGAGAAACAGGTATTCATACCCAGACTTACTCCATGTTATGCTGTATTGCTGCTGACCTTGGCTTCCCTTGTGATTCCTTCTTGGAGAGTGCTTCCACTTGTTAAGCCCTCGTGTACCAGTCCTTGCTTGTTTTGACCATTCTCTCTGATCCTGATTTTGTACTGCACTATTGCCTGTGTACCAGATCCCAGGCCTGTTTTTGGACTTCCCTTCTGCATATCGATTTTGTATCTTGTTACTGCCAGTGTACCAGTCCTCAACTAGCTGACATGCTTTCGGATTTCCCCTTTTTCTCCACTGTGTTATGCCTAGTGGCTGATCAGAGGCCCGCGACCTGCATGTTCCCAGCTGCAAAAGTTCATCATGCCTTGCGGCTGTTCTTGGTGAAGACCAGGGACACGTTAGACTCTGTTTGGCCAGCCCTAAACCAGGCTAACACGTGTATCCATAGCCACAGGGCTCTCTTCCTCAGACAATCAAAGAGCCGTTTGCTGAAACTGCCAGTTTTCTGCAATTTTTCCGGCGTTTTTAAATCTGCCAGATTTACTAAAGCCCAAATCAACATTTAAACGGCCAGTAATGACATTTTTCAAAGCCACCACTTTACAAATCGCACTCCCGATTTTAACAATAATGAACATTCAAACCATTGGATTTACTAAGCTGGGGTTTGCAAAAATGCCACAAAACTGCCATCCAACTGACCAAAATAAAAGATGGGGTTGTTAGTGGCAACATTGCTCAAACTGCATGCTGTTTGAGCTATTTTGCCATTCAGAACAAAAGAGAAAGCACCATTGACATTTAAATTATTTGGGTATTATCATTAATTATTGATTAAGGGACCAAATTAATTTAATATTAACTTATGGGGGATTTTTTTTTGCAGGGGACACTGTTATTATGGGGAAATGTGAATATATAATAATATTAACTGATTGCTTATGGTGGATATAAATATTTATGTTGCACATTTTGGCATTACATAGTGCCGGATATAATATAATGATTAAATAATTTTGTCCACTTAATATAGTGAAAAAAAAAGTTAATATTAAATTAATTTTGCACTCTAATCAATAAATAAAGATTGCCCAAATAATTTAAATGGCAATGGTGCTTTCTCTTATGTTCTGAATGGCAAAATAGCTCAAACAGCATGTTTGAACTTTCAAGCTATTCAGAAGCAGGTATTAAAACTGTCCTGTTCTGTCTTTTGGATGGCGGTTTTAATCAAACCGCCGGCGGTTTAGCTTTTTCAATCCGCCACACAGTGCCATCCATTTCAAATTGCAGTCCTGAACCGCCCTATAAATGTGGCAGTTTGGACCATTAAACCGCCGGTGATGTGTGGCAGTTTAAAACCGGCACCAGACTCGATTTTAAGTAAATCTAGCCCTTAGTCCGTGTTCCGAATAATTTCTATGAAGTGTTCTTGGTTTTGTGAATACCCTTTACGAATAGCAGCTGTAAGGATTTCTGTGTCTTACTTATAATATCAATTATTAAGCAATTGGCCATTAATTGGTGATTAGTCTGTCTAGAGCCTGGCTATCTTTTTCTTTTGGCCATTAATCATTAATTCCTACCAAAATCACTCCATTTTCCATCTTACCAATCATTGTATTAATACTTATAATACTATTAGTCATTAGTTTTCTTCCCACTCCCAAACATAGTTTTCTATCTTACCCCAAATTATTTGCACAGCCACACTCTAATATTTCAATCACCAAATTATAAATATATTCTATCAACTTCTCCCAAGTAGTACCTCCTTTGCTTTAATTTAATCCAATTATAAAATCACTCCACCTTCCTATTTTCTTAATATTTACTATCTCTTCTTGCATCTATTTTGTTCTTCTCTCCATCTCCTTTCTATCACATATATCCATCATTGATATACCTTTCCTTCATCAATCATATACCTTTCCTTCACTAGAATAGTCCCAAATTCACTTTATTCTCCCACCGGATCCTTTCTATCTTCCCTCCCTTTCTCCTTTCTTTCTCTTTGCCTGGCTCTTTTCTCTCCTTCTTATTTCCATTTTTGCCTTCCTTTTTTCTTTTCATTTTACTTTGCTAACCTGCTTATTTTTTATAATTCTAATCTTATAATAGTATACATGGTTTTATTTCCCACCTCTCATTATATGTTTTACATGCATCCTAAAACTAACATCATCCATCTTCACAATTCTTCTTTTCTTTCTCAAAAACCACTATACGAACTAAGGTCCTGTGCCATACCACTCCAGACATTCATATCCAGAACATCCAGCTCCTCCATGCAGTGCTCCATGGTGACGAGCGCCTAAGTATCACTTTTTCAAGGTAAGTGGAGGATACTGTGTAGTGCATAATACCATCAGCCACATAAGCCAGGTGCATTAGTGTACCTTTAATTGAGCTTTGAATAAAATCAAGCAGATATTGCATTGAACATAGTGTCAGTGACTCTGCTGAGCCTTGTGCAATATCACCGTTTAGAGCAGGATTTTAGGGTGTGGGTGAGAACAAACTTTTGGTTCACTGCTTCTTCTCCATCTTGCAGTCTCTAGGGCTGCACACCTTGATCGAAAAACTGAGCAGTACTTTTTTGTGCCTCCTCACAAGCATTTTGGGTGCAGGGGATATTCAGAGCTAGATCCAGAGCGTTTGCTCTTGTTCAATGGGTAATTTTTGCAAATCAGTTAGTGAATACTGTGGAACTGAAGGACATTGCTGCCCTTCACCTTGACAGTTAGCGGTGCCCCCAATGTCTTTTATATGTTTTTACTGAAAGCCCTCCTCACTAGTTGAAGCAAGGGGTTCCTCCCCTGTAACGCTCACTCTTCTGGAAATATATTTTTTCAGGCCCCTATGTCTGGAGAGTTTACATCGTAAATTAGAAATATGCTAGGAAGCTGGTTACTGCTAGCACTTGTCTTCCTGTTGTGACCAAACAGCTGTGTCCTGACACCCTGTCTACAACCCTGTGCAATTTCAAAAAAAGTATTGAACAATAACTAATAATCATAAGAAAAAGATTATAACATTAATCCAAACAATCTCAACATTAGTAGAAAAGACTATATGGATAGCTATTGTACTACCAAATCCAAGAAAAAAGATATAGAGAGCCGTGTGGGAAATCTACAACATCAGGCTTTTGTGTGTCATATTAATATCAGACATATTGAAGTTTATACCATGAAGTATGTTTCAATGTTTCTTGTATTTTTAATTACAATGAAATTTGTAGTGTGTTGATAATGCTCTCCCATTCAGCAAAACACTTGACAGTTTTTTTTCTTTATCTAGAGTTGTTTCCAACCAGTAAATTTTAAATAGATAAAATAGTTTTTCTTTAAATAAAGTGAAAGAAGTGGAACTATTTGGATTATCACTCTTCAAAAACCCTTCCAGCAAATCAATTTCACCGCATCGTGAGGAGGACTCCATTAGTTGCAGAAGGGAAAGAGCAGGGTAAGATTTTAAAACAACTACTTTTTCTGCAGAAGAGCTATAACATTTCTATACCACGTGCATATCCTAATATATTACCAGTCATATTGTCTATCAACTATGCGCTGAATTTTCTCATTAATTTGTATACAGTTCATAATTTTTTCAGCAGCAGGTTATTTGAGCATGAGAAGCGCCGATATATATATATATATATATATATATATATATATATTACCAGGTGTCTTTGTTCTTTACGTTGTAAGTTGCCCTCCACGGGCTGACCACACCCCCTTGACTGGCCACACACACTCTTACAGTTGGCCACACCCCAATGTAGTGAGCCCCTATCACTGCATTCCCCGGGTGGGCCCTTCATGCCCCAGTCTAACACTGGATGCACAGACATAATTGTGTGCAAACAGAAATGCCAATGAATACTCACAAATACATTTGTATTTATCTGAGGCTTGTGCAAATGTCATAGGTCTTATATCTGCTTTATTTATCAAACAACTCATTGAGGTATTGCCGCCTTGTTCCCAAATTGTGAAAGGGTAGGATGGCGCACTCTTTTGTAAGTTTGGGTTTTGGGGGAATGTTAAGAAAATAGATTTATGTGCATTGAGCAAATGTTTTTGTCTAAGAATGTGCCAAACCCTATGAGTAAACCACAATAGAGGGTTGTCCTGGATTTTTTTGTGATAATTCCTGATCATGTTGGTGGAAAAAGCTAATCAAATAAATAATTGTTCAAATTATTTTTTTTTCCAATAGATGTGTGGGCATATGAATCTTGATTGTGGAGCCAATCCCTTAAATTCAGAAGGATGGCTGTATGATTGTAATGTAACAGATATTATTTTGATTTAGTTTGTTGGAGTTTTATAAAAATAATATGTGGGCTCTTCCAATTCCATATAAATTTGCAGAAAAGCAATTTTATTGTTTTGATATCTTTAAGTGTTTCCAAGTGAGGTAGTGATTGTAGCAAGTAGTTAAATCTGGGAAAAATATTTTTTCTATTAGGTTAGCTCTTCTTAAATTGTATATAATGGTTCCACCCTTTTAGTTCAACTAATATGTCCTTGATGGCCTTTGTAATATTTAAGCAATACAACTCAGACTGATGTTTTAAGAGTCTGATTCCCACATACATTATATGATCTTTAGTAGGGATGTGCACCGGCGACTTTTGAGGTCTCGTGTTTTGTGTTTTGGATCCGGATTTTCATTATTTTTGGGGTTCGGATTTGTCTCGCAAAACACTTGACGAAAGGTCTCGGTTCGGATTTAAGGTTTTGGATTCGGATTTTTTTTGGAAAAAACATAAAAAGTTTAAAAATCAAGTTTCTGGGCTTATTTTCACTCCTATGCTATTAGTAACCTCAATAACATTCAATAACAAGCATTTCCACTAATTTACAGTGTATTCTGAACACCTCACAATATAGTTATTAGTCCAAAACGTTGCAACGAGGTATCTTTCTGGACTGCGTAGAGGAGTGGGTCACCACAATATATATAATAAGAAAACCATCAACTTGTATGATTCGCACCAATAAATGTACCTGGACTGCGTAGAGAAGTGGGTCACCACAATATATATTAAAAACCCTGAACTTTTATGATTCGCACCAATAAATGTATCTGGACTGCGTAGAGGAGTGGGCACTGGGCACCACAATAAAATATATAAAAAACCTTCAACAGGTCTGCATTACACTGCACATACGGCTGCTCCTCCATCCTCTCCATCATATACATGTTGGAGTTTTAGCGTGTGACAACCTCTTGTTTTTGATAATGTCAGTGCATTTTGAATATTTTTCAATTTGCCCCACACCACTGAATGTACTTTATCTATGATACGCATCTATCTATCTTGACTGCGTAGTGTGGTGGCCCCGGTACACAATTTGGTACCGAGGCCACAATATAATTAAAAAACCCTCCACGGGTCAGAATTCCACCAAAAAAGGGTATGGACTGCGTAGTGTGGTGGCCCCGGTACACAATTTGGTACCGAGACCACAATATAATTAAAAAATTGGGCATCAACTGTCACCGTTGTTTAATATCTGATACACCTAAATATGGACTGCACAGTGGAGTGGCCCCGGTAGTAAATTTGGTGCCGGGGCCACAATACCTCCTCCAACTTCCAAGTGTAGTGTTTATAAAGACAGACAGCGTCGAAGTGTTATTAGTTGACTTTCTTAACCCTAAAATTGTCCCTGTTGCAAATATTCGTGCAATGGACAGTTACTTTTTTATTGAAAGACTCAAGCTTTCAAGTGTAGTGTTTATAAAATATAAACAACAATACAGTAGTTTTAGAGCACGTCAATACCTCTTGTTTTAAATTATGACAGGGCATTTTACTTTTGGTTTAATTTCTTGAATTTGTTTAAATTTGGTTTTACTTTTTGAACATGGCAAACGACTGTTGATTGGTCATATAATGCAAAAAAAAAAGTTCCAAGATGGAATTGTCCTTGGGCCCTCACACCCACCCTTATGTTGTTGAAATAGGACATGCACACTTTAACAAACCAATCATTTCAGCGACAGGGCCTACCAAACAACTTTGGCTGAAATGATTGGTTTGTTTGGGCCCCCACACCAAAAAAGCTATTCATCTCTCCCTGTACAGACTAAACAGGCTCTACTGAGGCAAGATTTCGTCCTCATCCTCAACCTCTGATTCCTCTCCCCCTACAGTGTGTACTTCCTCCTCATCACACATTATCAATTCGTCCCCGCTGGACTCCACAACCACAGGTCCCTCTGTAGTATCTGGAGGGCAGTGCTGTACTTCATTGAGGAATTGATTATTCATTTTTATAAACATCATTTTTTCAACGTTATGAGGAAGCAACCTCCTTCGCCGCTCACTGACCAGCTTCCCCGCTGCACTAAAAACTCTTTCCGAGTACACACTGGAGGGGGGACAACTCAGGTAAAATAGAGCCAGTTTGTACAGGGGCTTCCAAACTGCCTTTTTTTCCTGCCAGTAACAATATGGACTGTCTGACATGTCTACTTGGATGGTGTCAGCAAAGTAATCATCCACAATTTTTTCTATTGTGACAGCATCCAATGCAGCGAGAGTAGACATGTCTGCAATGGTTGGCAGGTCCTTCAGTCCGGACCAGATGTTATCAGCATCCCCGCCAGTGCCTCTTTTGGGAAAACTGAGCTTTTTCCTCGCAGCCATAGATGTGGAAGAAAATGAGGGTGGAGCTGTTGGCATGGCACGGTCCTCTTCAGAGGACAATCTCCTGGCCAGCAGGTCTTTGCACCGCTGTAGACTTGTGTCCGCCGGAAACAGAGACACAACATACGCTTTAAACCGAGGATCGAGCACGGTGGCCAGAATGTATTCCTCTGACTTTAAAAGAGTGACCACCCTCGGATCCTGGCAAAGCGTACGAAGGGCTACATCCACAAGAGCTACATGCTTGGTGTAATCGCAATGGCTTACCAGCTCCTCCCTCACTTTCTCCAGCTGCTTCTGCAACAGCCTGATCAGGGGAATGACCTGACTCAAGCTGGCAGTGTCGGAACTGACTTCTCGTGTGGCAAGTTCAAATGGCTGCAGAACCTTGCACAACACGGAAATCAGTCTCCACTGCGCTTGACTGAGGCGCATCCCCACTCCTTTGCCTATGTCGTAGGTGGCTGTGTAGGCCTGAATGGCCTTTTGCTGCTCCTCCATCCTCTGCAGCATATAGAGGGTGGAGTTCCAGCGTGTCACAACCTCTTGTTTGAGGTGATGGCAGGGCAGGTTCATGCTTTTTTGATGTGCCTCTAGTCTGCGGTAGGCACTGGCTGAATGCCGAAAGTGTCCAGCAATTTTGCGCGCCACCGCAAGCATCTCCTGCACACCCCTGTCACTCTTGAGGTAATGCTGCACCACCAAATTAATGGTGTGGGCAAAACATGGGACGTGCTGGAAATTGCCCATATTTAATGCCCGCACAATGTTACTGGCATTGTCTGACACCACAAATCCCCATGAGAGTCTAAGTGGGGTAAGCCACTGGGAGATAATTTCCCTCATTTTCTCTAATATGTTGTCAGCGTTGTGCCTCTTATTAAAGCCTGTAATACACAATGTTGCCTGCCTTTGCACGAGCAGCCATTTTATAGTTGCTGCTACTGATGCAGCTGTTGCTGCGGAAGGGGATGCATCTACCCAGTGGGCTGTCACAGTCATATAGTCCTTCGTTTGCCCAGAACCACTTGTCCACATGTCCGTGGTTAAGTGGACAGTGGGTACAACCGCATTTTTTAGAGCACTGAGGACACTTGATCGTACTTCTCTGTACATTTTTGGTATCGCCTGCCTAGTGAAGTGGAATCTCGACGGGATTTGGTACCGGGGACACAATACCTCCATCAACCCTCTAAATCCCACTCCACTGATGGCGGACACCGGACGCACGTCTAACACCAACATTGCAGTTACAGCCGCAGTTATACGCTTTGCAATAGGGTGACTACTATCGTATTTTGTGGTCATGGCAAACGACTGTTGGACGGTCAATTGTTTTGTGAAAGACTTAGCGGTCTTACGACTTCCCCTCTGGGAAGATGACCGACTAACAGCAGCAACAGCAGCAGTGGCAGTAGTAGGTGTACCGCTGCAGGATTCCTCGGATGAATCCCGTATTGAGGAGGACTCAGTCTGGCTGCTGACTTTGGCTGCAGGACTGAATCTGATGGAGATTGTGGAGGAAGTTGACGAGGAGGGTGTTGCTGGTGTGTATCCAACTGGACCACGGGATTTAGGTGTCCCTGTACCGATGAGGGTCCTAGCCCCAGTTCCTGAACTAACCACTGAACTATGAAGGTTATTCAGGTGACGTATAAGGGAGGATGTTCCTAGGTGGGCAAGATCCTTACCCCTGCTTATTTGAGCTTTACATAAGCTACATATGGCCATACATTGGTTGTCTGGATTTGGATAAAAATAACTCCAGACCGAAGAGGTGCATTTTTTGGTCTTCTGACCAGGCATGACGATGGGCTTTTTCATCCCATGGACATCAGCTGTTTCCCCCCCTGGTGCCTCATTTACAATAACCACATCACCATCCTCATCATCAAGTTCCTCCACAGCGCCAGCTACATCATCAATAGCCTCCTCCCGAGCCACCTCTTCCCGTACAGTGATGGGAAGGTCAGGCTTGACAACCACCAACATCCTTGGACTCGCCTTGTTTATTTGTGATAATTTCTCTTTAGAAGGCAGAGTTGTTTGCTGTTTTGTTGCTGACAGCATAACTCTCTTCAATTTTTTGTAGGGGGGGGGAGGAGGAGGAGGGCTAAGATCCGTGGGTGAAGCTGAACCACTAGTCATGAACACGGGCCAGGGCCTAAGCCGTTCCTTGCCACTCCATGTCGTAAATGGCATATTGGCAACTTTACGTTTCTCTTTTTGCTACTTTTTCTTAACTTGGGCTTTTTGGATTTTACATGCCCGGTACTACGAGATTGGGCATCGGGCTTGGAAGACGACGTTGATGGCATTTCATCGTCTATGTCATGACTAGTGGCAGCAGCTTCAGCATTAGGAGGAAGTGGGTCTTGATCTATCCCTACTTTATCCTCCAAATTTTTGGTCTCCATTATATGTAGCACAAGATACTGCAGAATGTGTGAACTTGGTAATATTGCAGTACCAATGGACTTATACTGCTGGATTGGTTTTGCAAATTTGGTTATAATTATATATATTTTTTTTTAATTTTTAATTTTTTATTTTTTTTAACTTTTTTTTTTATTTTTTAAAAACTTGGGAATAATGGGGAAATAACTATGCCCTTAGAAGCACAGAGCACAGGACACAGCACCACTGGACTGAACAGGACACGGCACAGGACCCAGCAGCACTACGGAACTCAGCAGGACAGAGCACAGGACACAGCACCACTGGACTGATACTGCAGAATGTGTGAACTTTGTAATATTGCAGTACCAATGGACTTATACTGCTGGATTGGTTTTGCAAATTTGGTTATAATTATATATATTTTTTTTAATTTTTAATTTTTAATTTTTTTTTACTTTTTTTTTATTTTTTAAAAACTTGGGAATAATGGGGAAATAACTATGCCCTTAGAAGCACAGAGCACAGGACACAGCACCACTGGACTGAACAGGACACGGCACAGGACCCAGCAGCACTACGGAACTCAGCAGGACAGAGCACAGGACACAGCACCACTGGACTGATACTGCAGAATGTGTGAACTTTGTAATATTGCAGTACCACTGGACTTTTACTGCTGAATGTGTGAACTTGGTAATATTGCAGTACCAATGGGCTTATACTGCAGGATTGGTTGTGCAAATTTTGTGGTAATTAAAAAAAATTAAATTAGTTTTTGGTATTTTTTTAAATAACTTTTTTTTATTTTTTTAAACACAGGGGAATATTGGGGAAATAACTATGCCCTTAGAAGCACAGAGCACAGGACACAGCACCACTGGACTGAACAGGACACAGCACAGGACCCAGCAGCACCACTGACCTCAGAAGGACAGAGCACAGCACACAGCACCACTGGACTGATACTGCAGAACACAGCACAGCACAGCACAGCACAGAACTAAACAGCACAGCACAGAACTAAACAGCACAGCACGAGATCTACCAGGACAGAGGACCACCTAACACACCCTCCCTCTACCCTGATCAATGCCCGAGTGAAGATGGCGGCGACTAGCGGGGAATTTATAGGATCCGAGTATCGCGAGATCCGACAACGGGATTATGAGTCAGAGCCTCAGTTTCAGATTTGAATTTGGCGCCAATACCCGGATCTGTCTCGGATCCGACTCGGATCGGCAACGTTCGGGTGGGCTCGGATTTCAGAAATCCGAGTGCGCTCATCTCTAATCTTTAGCCCATTGGATCTGTATGACATTACTCCAGTTTTGCTTTGTACGTCCTTAGATACATAGCAGTTGATTTGACTATGTTTATTATAAATCCTGAATCCTCTCCATATTCCTTGATTTTATTTTAGATTGAGTTGTGGATTAGTGATGTGCAAATGTAAATCATTAGCAAACACCAAAATCTTGATTACAGGCTCCCCTTTTCTTAATACCTTTGAAAACGGCCATGACTGAAGGATACGTAGTGTGATATATTAAATAGCAAAGGAGATAAGGGATATGCCTGTCTGGTTCCCCTTTTCATTTAAATCCTATTTCCTTTAATTTCATTTATCAGTATAGCAGTTGAAGGGTTAGTATAAAAGTAACATATCAAATGAATAAATGATGGGTCAAAATTCCTATAGTTAAAATACTGTAAACAGGTGTGGCCAAGCTACTGTATTGAAAGCTTTTTGTGTGTTTTGACTCAACAGTATATTATGTGTTTACCTTTGGCTGGATGATGCTACTACTGATGCAATGCTGGTATGTATGGCTTTTACAAAATGTTTTTCATACACAAATCTTAATTGGTGAGTTGTCAGAAGATCTGGGAGCAATGATTGCAGACATGCTATTATTTTCAAAAAGATCTTAAAATCTGTATTGAGTTATGTTATTGGACAATCTGGTTTTCTTTATTAGGCTTATGGATGTTAGGACTCTGTCCTTCATTCTGAATTAGGCCTGCAGTACCTCTGTGCTACCAGAGGTGTTGATGTTGTACCTGGACAGTTTCTCTGTGTCTGCAAGTGGTTAAACCCATATCATCTGAGATGGACCGCAGTTACCTGTGCCTGGCCTTTATTAGACTGCCTTTTCCTACAGACTGGTGCCAGTTTGTTTGTCTTCGTCTCTGTTGTTACTGGTCTCTGTGAAACTTCTGTTTGGATCCTGACTTATGCCTGGTACTGAGACCTGCTTTGTTCCTACATTTGCACCTCATCTTGTGACCCAGATCCGGGCTTTGTTTGACCTTGCTCCTGCTTACTACCTGGTATAATATGGCTCTTTCAGCTTCTGATCCATGGCTTGCCTGACCCTCCTTTTGACTGATTCTCTCATGAATCATCCAGTGCCTGTGCCTCCTGGCTAACCTGTGCCTCATGCCTCCTGACTAAACCTGGTAACCTAAATCTGAACTTCACCATTTGTACCTGGCAATCCAGTGTCTTCTGCTTCAGATGTTATACCTGGACATCTGTGTTTTCTGCTTCAGCTTCCCAGCTAACCTGGTTACTCTGGCACCTACATCTGCATATTCACCATTGACTGCCCCTATTTATTACCTGTGTGATTTTTATATATAATAAAGAGACTCTGTTTTCAAGCACAACTACTTTCTAACAATGGATTAGTGAAGTTAGTGTTTCATTGAAAGATGGATATGGGGGGTTATCAGCCTGGAGTTTATGATGGAGTTTTTACAAAATAGGAGCCAAGTCATGTTGTAAAAGTTTGTAAACCTCTCTCGTAAATCAATCTGGGTATCAGACTTTATGAAAGTGTAAATCCGAAATAGTAGTGTTTATTTTAAGTCTGAGGAGGTGTGCTTCTTGTTTCCTGTGTTTCTATTAGTTGGGGTTAGTGGAGGTTACGATAAAAACTTTATTTGGACTCAAGTTCTACTTTTATCCTTAATCTGTAACCAAATTGTGTATTGTATCAGTTACAAAGAATACGTTATTACTTTTGGAGATGTCATAATCACAATGAGTGATGGGTCAGTAGTATATTTTTTCTAACAAGCAAGAACTTCAGCTACACTAGTTGTAACTGTCATACTTCATAACACGGAAACATAGTCTGCAGGAATTCACAGGGGTTTAGAAAGTTAATGTAATCTTTGCTTTAGTTTGATTACTTTTAGCATGGTTTTGATGGTATTCTCAGCTGAATAAGGATTTCCAAATGCTCATTCCTTGTTATGTAAATCTTACATTAATTCATTCAGTGAACCATAGACAAAAGCTTCATAATTTTCATAAATCATAATGTTTCCAGAGATTGCGTGTTAAATTTCAATTGCTTCTCAAGACACCTCTGTATCACACATTTCAGTAGAATGTGCAGGATGCTAAATTAAAATAAATACAGGAAGATGGTATTCAATATGTTTTCAATAGTTGAGGCAATGGCAGTTTCTCATGATAACTAGATTTATAAATGCTCAAACTTAACACAGTAATACTTAGTTATATCAACATTTTTTTCCCCACATATGTATTTAAGGTGAATAAATGCACAAAAAAAGGATAATTTTTTAGGGGAATTTCACAAGGATGTAGGCAATTATTTTAATTTGCTTATCTCTGTTTGTAGAAATGATTTAAACATTAAAAATACAGCAGTTACAAAGTTAAATGCAATTATGTGGAGTAGAGATAAAATGTAGAGAGAAAAAGGAGGACTGTAGAAGGGCTTTGTAAGGGGTACTTAAAAATAGAGCTGTTCACTGACCCCCGTGTTTTGGTTTTGGATCTGGATTAACTTCATGTTTTAGTTTTGGTTTTGGCAAAACCGCCCTTTTCTGATTGTGGTTCCCTATTTTTTTTTCTAAAATCCCTATATTTTTGCTAAAATCACATAATTTTGCTCTTTTTTTTTGTTCCTACATTATTAACCCCAATAACATTAATTTCCATTTTAAAGTCATGTTTTGTGAAGTGACAAGAACACTGCTACCCCTCCTGTTTCTGTATGAGCAATGGCACTGAGCAATGGCACTGGAAAATGGAGAGTGACAAGAACACTGCTACCCCTGTTTCTGTGTGAGCAATGGCACTGGAGAATGGAGAGTGACAAGAACACTGCTACCCCTGTTTCTGTGTGAGCAATGGCACTGAGCAATGGCACTGGAGAATGGGGAGTGACAAGAACACTGCTACCCCTGTTTCTGTGTGAGCAATGGTGCTCACACAGAAACAATGATCTGCTGGGGAGGGAGGTACTTTTGGAATCCAAAACCTGCGAGATCCAACAACGCAACGATGATGTTTTGCCTTGATTCAAATCCGAAGATGCGCAAAAGTACTGAGTCAGATCGCGAGCCTACTCGGATCCCCTAATTTCGGGGTGGTTCAGTTTTCAGAAAACCAAGCCCAAGCATCTCTACTTAAAAACAACAACACACATTTATAAAATGCACTTGTACATAAAACAAAGTCAGTGGCAGATGTAGATTGCCATGGTCACCAAGTGGTAATGAAACATGAACCCCTACTGTCTCTACACAGGTATCCACCAACTAGTAAGCTATGCATATAAACTTCATAATACAGTTTCCCTGTTTCTTACTAAAAAGGAAAAAAAAGTCTAAAACACTACATTAACAAACATTTACAATTAACACAAAAGGTTCTCAGATAAGTGTAAAATGTTCCCAAATCATACGCAAACTCAAATATTATAAACTTCAAAAAAAAGTATATTCCTAGTCAATTTCCAAGTTCCATTACTTTTTATTGTAAGATGCTTTATGTTAATTTGTGAGTGTTCACAGTAAGCAGTAAGACAGGATTATTCAGTAGGCAACCTACGCTTGGGTGCAGCTGGTTGGTGTTTTTTTATGGCCCAACAGATTCTGTTTGTTAAGGAAAGCAGCAGTATTCTACATTGCTACTTGTTTTCCATGGTCATGCATTCTGCAGCATTTGTGCCAACTTATTCTTACTGCAGATTGACTCTCAGGGATAAATTTACTAAAGTGCGAGTTTCATAACATCCAATCAGATTCTAGTTATCATTTATTTAGCACATTCTACAAAATGACAGCTAGAATCTGATTGGTTGCTATATGCAACCTCTCCACTTTTTCAAACTCGCAGTTTAGTAAATATACCCCATAGGAGCTTACACCATTCTATCTGGGAAAAAAAAGGCTGTATGTGAAGATCTGCCTGTCATCCTTTTTTTTCCACCAGGTACTCATGATTCAGGAGTGAAATTTGTATTATTTTGGGTGAAGTATATTTTATGTATAGGTGCACATATATGTCTTCAACAGGATGGGCAAATAGGGCCCCCTTCATCATCCTTTGCATTTACTCAACTTTATATGTAATTATTTGACTTATAGTAATTAAATCATAAGATCAACAGTACAAATTTATTCTAGGCAATTCATATTAATCATAAGAATGGATAGACAGGTTAAAACAGCCCTGATAGTAAGACATATGTGAGCTAGGCTAGGCAAGCTGAGCTGAAAACATTAAAACACAATAATCAAGATAAACCAGTATGTCTTGACAGAGGTGTTTTATGAGTTTAATGGGATTGTGTACAAGAATAGTTCCCCCCCCCTATATGTATAGGGGATAATGGTGGGGGAAGTCATATATGACACACACCCTCCTCAGTCTCCCTTTGTCACATATGGTACCCCATCAGTCTCCCATGCCACATGTACTCCCCTCTCCCCACACTCAAATCTCACAGGTTTTTACCTGCTTCAGGGTCTGGTGGAGGAGGACTCTTCACAGCAGCACTCACCTCTGCTGTGCAGAGCTCCAGTGGCTCTCACTGGTGATGTCAGTGGCTGTATGCACAGGCCACCCATACCATGGAGCAGCAGAGTGAGCTATAGTATAGTGCTCTGACCCCTCATCTACCAGACACTGCTGCAGGATAAGGAATGCTGGCAGGGGCAAATTGGGAGTGCAGCTTGAAGCTGGATATATTGAATCTCCCAGAATCAGGACAGATGGCAATTTGCCTTGTCTCTCTCCTACCTGTTCTTGCAGCTTTATCTACCTGCTGTTGATGTGTTAGGCTCAGTTGCTGCTCGGCTTAATCTTGGCATGTCGGGTCCCTACTTGGAAAAGAAATATGAATTATACACCTCCTGGAAATCAGCTTGTTAAACGGATTTGCTCTCATATCTGCCCTGACCTCTGGCTTGTTAAAAGGAGCTGCTAATTTCTCCTGCTCCTGTCCTAGGGTCACTGCCTGCTACCGTGTGCTGTCCACTCAACCTGTAAAATGCCAGATTACTCTGCATTAAACCCCACCTTTCTGGCTCTGAGTTCTGCCAATAACATCTTGGTTGCTCTCTACCTCCTACCGCTGTCCACTGCTCCGGTTAAGTGCTAGATCAACGACTGTTACTACCGAAGCTTAAGTCCTGGGGGCAACCAAGTACTGTGGAACTGTCATAGCTGTTGAAATGAAGTAATCAGAGGATCTGATATTTTTAAAAAGAGCCAAGTTTAATGACTCTATTTAAAACAGAGCATCTGACTAAGCAGATCAGAATGGTAGCAATAATACATTTGTCCATATGTTTTAAGAATTAATCTTGGCACACTTATGCAGAGGGGCGTTTAGCTTGGTATTTACACTGATTGGATAACTATTAATTACGTACAGCTCTACTCAAAGAATGTGTCTCTTTAACCACAATGTGTTAAAATATGAGGCCTTGCCTCTGAGGTTTGGAGATGCTAATTCTCTTATCACTGTTTTTCTAAATAAGCACAAAGGCAAAACAGTATGGCATTGCAAAGCGTACATTCCATGAAGCATGAAAGTTGTAAACATTTTAATTTCTTGCAAAACTTAATTTTATTAAAGCTGTAGCATATAAATACAATCATGACTGCTAGACTCCATTTTGGAATCCAGACTCCAAAACATACTGGTAGGTTAATTGGCTGCTAACAAATTGACCCTAGACTGTCTGTCTGTGTGTGTTAGGGAATTTAGTTCTCTGTACAGCGCTGTGGAATTAGTGGCGCTATATAAATAAATGGCGATGATGATGATGATGAATCCAGACTTCATTTTCAAACAATTTTACATCAATCTGCCCTGTGATTACTAAGAACACAAAACCTCTTACTATATATTGTACTATACCTGACATCTGTCTCTCTCTCTCTGCTAACAGCACATCAAGTTTATGATGGAGAGTAATACTTTAGTTTCATTTATCACCTTATCTAAAATTTCTACCTATTATTGCAGTCTATCTGACAATATCCCAACTCCTACTTGAAGAAAAAAGTGAATACCAGGACTTTGTGTTTTTGTATTCTACCCCTCTTTTCTGTACCTTAGGTACTGCTAGTAAATTATATCTTATTAATATTGCAGGGATAACACGGCCAAGGAAACATGTTCCATTAGCCCCAGCCGGTGACCATGAGTAAGCTCTTTTTCCACACACATAATACAGCCCCTGGGGAAACACAAAGGAGACCTATAACTTATGGTCTGGACTGCTTTGTACCATTTCAAATATTCAAGTTTGTAGGCAGAGTTACACTTAGGTCAGGGGAATGTAATTTTAACATTGAATGTGATAGCTTTCTTTATGTCAATTTGTTTTGATAAAATTACTGATACATTAGTATGCCGACAATCAGAAACTCCTACATCCTTATGTTTAACTTGAAATTAAATGACATACAGATATAAGGGTTACCAAACACACCTGCCAATATCAAATACTAACTCTGAGGGAGATATGTAGCTAAAGTATATTTTGAACTGAAGGCAGGTTTTGCTTCTGGTATATCACTACAATGCTACCTCAGACCAAGAGATTGGTAGTGCCTAAAAAGGTTTCTTTCCTCCTGCGGGAGACATATATGAACATATCCAACAATTTGTTTCATTTGTTATCTGAGCAGTAATTGTGTGTGTGTAGCATCAAGTTTCTCCCCAGGCCCAATTATACCCTTTTAAAATAATGGTCTGTCATATTACTTGATTTACAAGAGTCAGGAAACATATAATATGCTTCCAAAATAAAGATGATTCCTCCAAAAAAGATGGTTGTGGCTGCTGTGAATGCCCAAAGTTTGTTATCTGGATTGGGTGCTAACAAATTCGTTGTCAGGTTGTCTCACTTTTTCTTCACAGCAGGGACCTTTTTGGTTTCCCCAGAACTACCTGGTGCTGACTGATTCAACTCCAGTCTGTGGTTTATTTTGCCCATCTAAACTGGTGTACTTGGGGAAGTGTCTGTAAAGATGTCTACTTTATTCAGTAGTATAGGGGTAGCAGATACCTGCTTGCAGTGTGAGGTGTGCATCCACGTAGACATCTCTTCCACCTTGACTAAAGTTTAAGATGCCAGAAGAGCTTGGTAAGAACATTCCCATCGATCAGACATCCCTCCTTTTCTTCCAAACACCTTTATTATCAATGTAATCTGGATTTAGATCATGATATTTATCAATATCAGGCAGATGAGTAGAAAGCAGTGCATCATGGATCTGCATTATTTGTCTGCTCACTTGCTTGAGACAAGTATTTAACAGTCAAGTCATTTCATGTAGGTCAGTCTGTTAAAGGGCCAATTGAAACATTAGGGATTTTCTCAAAAAGAGTTTCATAAGGCGAAACATGTAACGGTCCTCTGGGTATGATCCTCGTGCTGTATAATTGTTGCTTTATACCCATCAAATTACACTTTATTTGAAACACTTTACCTGTGAAACATGTACCTTGGTCTGAGGATATCACTTGCTTCAGATATGCAGATCCTAGACATCCATTGTTTTGATCATGTATTCCACTTGCTAATTGACTTCCTTTATTGCGGTATTGTAAAAAGAACCACTAGGTGTAAATTAGAGAGTCATATGCCTAGGTGAGCATCTTGGAGATCCAGGTAAAACCTGCAGGCTCTTTATGCAGGTACATAGAAATATGAACTTCAAATAAAATGCCTTCATATTTCATATTTTGGGAAACCTGTGTGCTACTCCACACTGAGGGGCAAAAACCACACCCGGGTTGTGAATTATACTTACTAGCGGTACCAGGGAACAGCTATAATCATATGTCTTTTGGAAAGGTATGTCAGATTGTTATAATTCCATGTTTGGCATTTAAATATGTGGGAGATTATGACTGGTTAATTGAAGGGGGAGTTATGTCTCTGGGATATATTTGAGGAGAGTTACCAAAGGTCAAAACTTTTGGAATATGTTTGAGCAAACTATAATGACACCCAGGGGACATTTCTGCCCCCACAAAAGCATATATATATAATGATTATACGTACACTTCAGGGATATTCAAGGTTCAGGTTATAGGAAAGGTATCATGCCTAGTGTCATATTGAAGCCCTATTCATCAGCAGCTGTCCGGTGCAGTCGGCAAAGAGATCGCACATTGCATACTTTAGTTATTGATATTAGGGAATAAACATTTGTATGATGCTGGCTATGAAAGGAGCAGACCCCCTGGAGAGACGACCCCCACCTTTGGATTCCTTAGATTGAATCATCCTATGACCTGTTTACCCTGGACCCACCCAACGTCTGGACCTATAGAAACAATCTACGTCATCTCTATTGTTCACTATGTAACACTGTACTGTATATAATCATAGCTGCACTCCCCCTGGCTCTCAGTCAACTGACACAGTATTCTAAACAGATATACTGTGGTCCCGTGGTTTGCGCAGCGAGCGCATGCGATAGCATCGGTATGTATTTATCTATTGGTATTGGCTGTACTGTACTGTATCATAATATAATAATGTATTGAATTGTTGACTATTTACATCTGCTAAAATAAATCACTTTGTGCTTTGGAAACACATACAATTGATTGGGCAATGCTTATTTGAAAACAATAAAATTACTTTAATAATTTGGGGGCTCGAAGGTGAGTTACGTTACCGGCAGGTATGCAACGCTTACAGTATTCGGTTCCTCAACAAAGGGTGGATTGACGTACGCATCGCATAACAGGAAAGAACGCAATGTGTTTAAGACCTGTGGTTCACTTTGTGTTGCGAAACCGAATGTCCGTTGTTGCATAGACTGAAGGAACGCTAATTTGAATCTAGGGACAAGAAAGAAAAATATTTCTTTTTATTGTCGTTTTGCATTTTAAAGGGTATAGCATTGCATAGAGTATGTGTATTTCCTGCATTGAGTATGTGTACTTCCGGTATTATTGCCACGTGTGTAATCAGTCATGATCATAGTCTGTTATCTATGCATAGTGTAATCACTTGGTAAAATCTCTGAAAGGATAGTGCCATTGTTTAGGAAATTTATTTTCTGTACAGAAAACAAAGGTTATGTGTGTGTATGTGAATGTTATTTATACATAAAGGCAAAAGTATACTGGTAACTATAGGCAACTATAGGTTTTTACACGTGTGCCTAATACTAATCACGATGTTCACAGATAACTAGTATCTCTGAGCAGTGCGGTTGGACTGCATGGCAGGGCCTTGATTAAGTATTGGGAGGGCAGTGTGGAACTATCTAAAATTGATAGCGCTTTGGTTCAGGTGTGTCTGACGGGGCATGGTAAAAAAGGTGACCTGACAACAAAGGTTCTGTTCTAGGGCTGAGCAGGATATAAAGAAACCTTTCTGTGAGTGGTGTTCTGTTCTAACAAAGAGCAGGTGATAAAGAGACACCACAGAGTATGCATGGCATACTCAAAGCAAAAATAACAGGTTTTCGCGGCATTCCCAAATATTAATCGCAAAGCTTACTGATAGTTACTATCCGAAAGTGGTGCGATCGGACTGCATGGTTGATTTAATACAGCTGTGATTGTGACTTGGGAGATGTGGGAGGAAATACGCTGCAACCACTGATATTCTTGATTGATATCGGTTGCTAACAGTGGTAAAGTACTCAAACTAGGAAAGGCATTGATATTTTTAAGGGGACGTACCTGTTGAAACCGTCGACGGATAAAAAGCTCTAGTAGGTTCTGTTTTGCATAGCGTTGAGAAATAGGTTGTTTTTACAATGGATACGAAGCAAACGCTAGAGATAGTTCATGTTGTGCTGCCTAATGAATGGCCGGTTGCTTCGGCGAAGTATGTTATGTATAATAAATACGGTGCGTATGCAACGGCATACTGCGACAAATGGGTCAAGATGACCCGGGAGTGTGTGAAACCTTTCCCAAACATAGGTAGTCTTGACTCAGAGGTGTTAAATAATGTTAGAGATAAAGTAAGGTTGATCAAATCAACAAAAACAAGAATTGAACATGATGACTGTTTAAAATTGTGGCAACAAGAAGGGTACACGTGGCAAGGAAGCGCGTGCTCAGCAGAAGTAAGGGTACGGGAAACAAGCATTCCGGAAGTGTGCATTGCAAAGTGTGGCGAACTGAGCGCAAACACGCCCCCGACAAATTCGGTCGGGGCGGATAGTACAACCAATACCAAAAATGTAAAAACTGTAACTAGTAAGTTGTATGATGTCTTAAGTAATGTTTTAAAGGAAGAAGATGTACCCACAGTCATTTCAGCCATTGCCCATGCCAGTAACATACACGGACAAGGAAAGGGAATGGTTCCACCAGCAGGGGCAGTAGCTGAAATTGGTGAGAATAATGCAAAGGTTATCAAAGGGGGAGACATTCATTGTACTGCAACAGCGATTCCAGCAACTAGTTCAGAACATAGTGATTTGGTAGGCTTATATCCTGTCCGCACAACAGCAGTTCCCAATGGGAGAGCGGACAGAGATGGTGTAGTTCCCATGAAACAAGTAGCAATGTATTTTCCATGGACTAAGACGGAACTATTTACAATTATGTCTGATTTCCCTGATCCTAGAAAAGATTTGGCCAAGTGTCAGAAATTTATTAGACATTTAGGTAATGCACATGAGCCTAGTAATAAAGATTGGCGAGTGTTGTTTAAAGCTTGTCTTCCTCTCGATACTGATATACAAAAGTTCATTAAGGATTCTAGGTTGGAGAAGGATAAACCCTTAACTGAGGATGACAATCAGGATAATATTGGATGTATAATCACAGAGTTGGCCATATATTTTCCAGTGACAATGGAATGGGGCAAAATATACACCATCAAACAAAAAGGTAATGAGATTACAACTGATTATTTTTCAAGGGCTCTAGCGGCTATGATTAAGTACACAGGAATATTGGCTATAAGGGTAAATCCACATTACAGGGAGGTAGCTGTTGCAGTACTAATGGACGGCCTCCAGGAGGATCTAAGGACCTGGATACAAACCTCTTTTCCTAATTGGAGAGGTCTCACGGTAAATGATATTAAAGAGCATGCTATAGAACATGATAAAAATATATGTAAAAAGGAAAAAGCACAGAGTGATAGGTTAATGATGTTGAGTATCCAGGCGTTAGAAAAACTACATCCACAACCTCAGAATTATAACAACCACTATAAGGGACGAAAGAAACAGAAATCTTTGAAGTGTTTTTACTGTCTTAAGAAGGGACATTTGAGGAAAGATTGTAAAGAAAATATTAGAGCCAAGGCTAGGAAATTAGGACCAGGCAAGGCAAATAATAATCTGTGGTAAGTATTAATGTGTACTTTTAGAAGAAAGAAACTGAGTTTAAAAGGTAATCTTTATTGATTTTGTTTGTTTGTTTTAGGTTGTCAAATGCTTGTTTTCCTAATCGCTGGCCGATGGTAAAGAATGGAAATGTTTGTTTTGTTTGCTGGTTTAAGATAACTATCTTGTTTTTCTTCTCACAGATAAAGGGGACACAAGAGGAGTATAGACTTAGTGATCAGAGGTGTGGGATAGAGAAATAGAAAAAAACCACTCTTGAAAGACAAATTAACAATAGACAATTGGAACACTCTTTGTTTTAGGCTGCAGTGACTCATGATAATTTGTTTGGCTGAGAATCATTATCCAAAAATGAAGTATGTACATACTTTGCTCCAAAATATCGTTTTATGTATTTCAGAGAAAATATGATTCACTAAGAGTAAATTTTTCATTTCTCTATCATAAGTTAGGAAAGTCCGTTGAAAAGGTACGTAGTTGATGTTATACCGAGTTCTTAAAGAACAAATGATGGACGACACTGGATTGCACGGTTAAGACCCCCTAGTCAAGGAGGGGGAGGGATCATAGTTAAAGGAATACAGCCATTGACCCATAGAGTCCAATCCAGCTGTCATTCTTTGCTATAAAGATCTCCCTTTCTGCATGTATGTTTGTTGTCAAACCTTTGTATTCAAATCTTGGTATTCCTATTATTCATTGCTTTCTTATTCCTCATTCTTTACATCCATGCTAGTCTGTCTCTCTCTCTCTCTCTCTCTTTCTCTGCTCTGGTAGAGATAAAAAAAAAACAGACAGTCTCATCAACGGGGCTAAGACATATTTTTATTTTTTACATAAGACAAGTTCAGGGATACACACACTAGATTGACATGAGTCACAGAAACAGTCAGGGGTTTTGTTTTCATGCGTATGGAAACTGCTGATTTTAAGCAGAAAGGTTCTGTCGTGGAAATACAATTCATCTTTTATAGATTGCATATATGTTTTTTTTGTTTTTGTTTTTGTGGTTCGTGCCTCCTGTACAAAAATGTGCCTTTATATGGATGCACAAAAGGTGGATAGGAGATTGCTGGAGGTTAGGCATACAGATATGCATCTCTGTGTAGAACATTGGAGTAGGACTTTTACCACAAGATACAACATAATGTGAAACCCTAGAAAATGTAGAATTTTCGTGTTTTATATTTTTCACTGTTAGACAGACATGTACTGGGTACTGTTATATTTGAAGAAAGTGTTATAGAAATAGACCCCTTTGCCTTTCTAACTTAGTCAAGTAACTGAATGTGAGGTACTGAGAATGGCATGTGAGTTGGCAGAGGGAAAATCGATTGATATACATTGGTCTTCAGCATTTTTCTAGTCTAAGGGGCGATGTTGAGTTAACTGAAAAATCGTTTTATAGCAAAACCAGCACATGAGTAGGACACTACATAGAGGACTTTATACAGTGACACAGTTACCAACTGAAGTAGCTGCTAGTAAAGTCCACACTTACACACACGACCAGACAGCAGGGTTTTATGTGACAGCTAACAAATCTGTTTTGTTTTGTTTTTCGTTGTATTGTTTTAGTTTTAAAATGTGAACACACACACACACACATGCACGCATACACATATTGGTTAATATAGGAAGATTTGTGTTACCTGAGGGATAAACAGTCTGGAAGGTGAAGAGATGTGGTGAGGAGTCTGGCGGACCCTGGAGAGATGGACAAGGTAAACCAGTAGCTCCCAGAGTGTATCTCCCAGACCCTGAGGAGGCAGAAAATGGTCTGGATCAGCTGGGTACAGAAGGTATGTGCAAGCTGGTAAGAGTATATTGGGGTGCACCAGACATTTAGTCTCAAGCTAGAAGGATGGCAACGTCCTATCTTGATTAAGAGAATGTCAGGAAAATGATACCAATAGAACCATCCCATATCCCTCCTGCAGATGGGTTTTCCTCCAGGTAAAACAAATCCACATCATCCAATTACCACCATGCAGGATCCTCAAGTATACAGTGGTGTACTAATGAAATATGTCTGGGTAAAGGTGTATTGAAATGTGTCTAATGTATTACTGTATCATACTCAAAGCTTTTGTTATTCAATATGATAGTCCTAGAGTTATAATAGATGATAGGGGTATTCATGTTATTGATAATAGAGGTATAATGTATGAGTAGTGGTAACAAATCACATACTTTCAATTAGCCATAAACCAGTGTGAACATAAAGTAGTGGTACTAGGTAGAACGAATTGAATAGAATAAGAGTTGGAACTTGATTGAAGTGACTGATAGCTTCGGCCATTAGGCCTTCCCCGCCACCAAAAGATCACTCCTGGGTAGCCTCTTAACCTGACGATTTTGAAATGTTCTTGACCCATCGTGAGATGAGATTGTAACTGGGGGGCTAGGTTAGACCTTCAGAGAAGGTAAATAGTGAGGCAGAAACCGAGAACGTCCAAAACACTGTTTCCTGAAAAGTCACACTAACTGTCAGGATGTTGGATCGGGAGAGTAAGTTGTGGAGCAGTAATTTCTTAGGCTCAGGTTATTTGACAGACAGGTACCAGGTGTAGGCTACCAGCATCACGGCTTCAAGGGTAGCAGAGACACACTGGTGCCCATTCCACCCACTGCAGAGGGGCCAACACTCAGAGAAGGGTTCAAGGGCACTCATGAATCTGTTCTGGAAGGCCTCGAATGCAGTTAGTAGCACCTGAGCCAAAGGCTAAGACTGTTGTCCAGCATGAAGTTGTAGTTTTCCTGTTTTGTGTTCTCTCATTTCATTCTCTTCTCAGGACGGTCAATTCTTTAAATTATTAGCAGGTGACAGAGACTGGTTCAGGTAATGATCTTGAGGAATTGGGGATGAAGGAGAAGTTAGTAGCATAATCGGTCCAGCCAATTACTCTATTCAATTCAGGGGTAAAGTAAAATTTGGAAACCTCGGAGCTTGGAGAAAGTGCGAGGGGCTATTGTCTGAGTAGCATTACGTCCGTAAGTACGTTGACCACATAGTTAAAAAGAGGTACACCCAGCGATGCCAGTCCAGTAATATTCGGACTTGAGCAGGCATCCTTGAGAATGATTATCATTCTTGGGAGGGTAAGCTTTTAGACCAAACAAAGTGCTGGGCGTGCTCACACGTGCCTCAGTGATTATATCAAGTAGGATTAGTTCTCTTTCCACTAAATATTCTTGAGGTACCCGAACTATAGGTTGGAGGTCACTAGGGGAAAAAGTACGACACCTAGGTCCCTTAGTCTGAAGTCTCCCAATGCTTTGCAAGCCGATCACTGTTAAATCTGAGTATTGGGAGACTGGGAATAACGAACAGACAATAGCCCGCCCACAAGTGTTTGTCACGGGCACTAGGAGTCTTTACCCAGGGATCACCAGGTGATAGGCTTACCAGAGCAGTATAGGTGGTAATATGGTACTCTGGTAGCAGGGTGATCACGGAACAGGGAATAGCAGATGATGAGATGCTCAGGAAAGTCTATGACTAGCAGCACTGGCAATATGGAGGTAGCAATACACGAGGAACTGTATGGACAAAGGACACGTGAAGGTAGTCAGTGGTCTGCGGTAGCAAGTTGTACCACTGCTATAGTGAGGAGGAATGTCCAACAGAAACGAGGAGGTGATGAGAGTCAGCGGTCTGCGGATAGCAAGTTGTACCGCTGTCTGAGTGAAGGAATGGAATCCAAGTGGAGGTATCCGGGGAGTCAGTGGTCTGCGTTAGCAAGTTGTACCACTGCTATGTGAGGATACTGGAACAGGTGAAACTGGAAACAGGGGTCAGTGGTCTGCCACTAGCAAGTTGTACCACTGAATATATATGTGAGGAGGTGCACGGGGAGAGACTGCAACACAAGACATACACGGGCACCTTGACTTTGATCCACAGTAATATGCACAATATAAATGTATATATGACTGAACAACACTGCCAATATAGAAAGTCTCTTGAAGTAATCCAGCACGAGATAACACAGTCAATGATGGCAATAGACTCAGCGGATAGCAAACTCCAGAGGAGAACCAACACAGTCCAGCAAGGTATGCAATACACGGCACAGTCAATGAGAAGTATGCATACCGTGGTTCAGGAGAAGGCAGTCAGACAGGAGTGCAGAGATACCTGAACGGCAGGAGGCCGGCAGGATACAAAGTCCCTGGATGGGTGAAGCGGTGATCTAGTAGGTGCAGCGCACAGGTAGGTAGACCAGCAGGGAACCCAGGAAAGCGTGGAGAGCGGATCAGCAGTAGATGGATGAGTAGCGCTGAGGAGTAGCAGCAGCGGGTCTCTGCGGGAACACGGAGGTAGCCAATAGCAACCAGCAGGTGCAGTAACGATGGGACACGGGAGAGCAGAGTTGAACTGGAACTGTTGATCACGGAGAGTAGCGGGTAGCAATAGTGGCAGCAGACTCAAGGAAACACGGGAGAGTTGACAAGAACTGAAGACTGAAGCGCACAGAGGCAGCGGATAGGAATCAGCCAAACAGTCACGATGAAACACAGACGGGTTGCAGGTTGAAGACGGTAGTGCACGGAGGCAGCGGATAGGAATCAGCTAACAGTCACGATGATGAAACACAGACGAGTTGCAGGTTGAAGACTGTAGTGCACGGAGGCAGCGGATAGGAATCAGCTAGCAGTCACAATCATGAACAGGTGAGTGGATGTGAATTAAAGACTGTAGTGCACGGAGGCAGCGGATAGGCATCAGCTAACAGTCCCAATAATACATGGTAGAGTTGAAGTGGTTAGAAGACTGTAGTGCACGGAGGCAGCGGATAGGAATCAGCTAACAGTCACGATGATACACAGAAGAGTAGCTGTGGTATGGGAACCACAGTAGTAGAAGTGGTTTGGAAACCACAGAGGTAGAAGTGGTTTGGAAACCACAGGAATCAGCTGGGCTGAATAAACGAGGAAACACAGGAACACCTTCAGAGACTCATGGGGAATGAGACTCCAAGATCAGGCAACGTGGTGTTGACCACAGGTGCTTAATATAGGGAGGTTGCCTGATCTGCCAATTAAGTTAAAGGAACATACACTGGAGGTATAGAAAGGGCTGCGCATGCGCAGTCCCTCAGGATGGAGGACGGCCACGGTTCCTAAATGTCCGGGAAGAAGCACTCACAGTCCGGTGAGTGACAGTACCCCCCCTTTTAAAGGTGGGCACAGAACGCCTGGAACCGGGCTTGTCCGGATTTTTGGAATAAAACTTCTTCAGAAGGGCAGGAGCACTAAGATCTTCAGCTTTGATCCATGAACGCTCTTCAGGACCAAAGCCCTTCCAATGAACGAGGAAACGGAGGACTCCTCGCAAAATTTTTGCATCCAATACCTCAGTAATCTCGAAATCCTCCTCCTGATGAACTTGAACTGGCTGCGGTGCTGAGGGAGGAGTCGAGAAACGGTTGATGATGAGAGGTTTGAGCAAGGACACATGGAAGGCATTGGAAATCCGAAGATTCTTAGGAAGAAGAAGTTTAACACATACTGGATTGATAACTTGAATGATCCTATATGGACCAATAAAACGAGGGGCGAATTTCATAGATGGGACCTTCAAACGAATATTTTTGGTAGATAACCAGACACGATCTCCAATTTTTAGTGGTGGAATAGCCCGCCTCTTCTTATCTGCGAAAGACTTATATTTGTTAGATGTCTTCTTTAAACAGGTTTTGACCTGAGACCAGATATTTTTGAAGGTCTGACAAGCAGTCTCCACAGCAGGAACCTGGGTGGGCGGGAGGGCAGGAAATTCCGGAAAAGACGGATGGTGACCGTAGACCACAAAGAATGGAGTTTTGGATGATGACTCATGGTACATGTTGTTATGGGCGAATTCAGCCCAAGGGAGCAATTCTACCCAGTTGTCTTGGTTGGCTGAAGAGAACATCCTAATAAAGGTCTCAAGATCTTGATTGACTCGTTCCGTTTGTCCGTTAGATTGCGGATGGTAAGAAGATGAGAGTGCTAATCGTATGCCCAAGGTTTTACAAAGGGCCCGCCAGAATCTGGAAACGAATTGTACTCCTCTATCTGACACAATCTCAGACGGACATCCATGGATGCGAAAGATTTTTTTAATGAAATGTTCAGCCAGAGTAGACGAGGAAGGTAAACCGGACAGAGGGACGAAATGGGCCATCTTCGAAAATCTGTCTACCACTACCCAAATAGTATTGTGATTCTTACTTGGTGGCAAATCAGTAACGAAATCCATACTAATATGGGTCCAAGGCTTGGACGGAATGGGTAGTGGTCGCAGCAACCCTGCTGGAGTTCTGCGGGAGGATTTGAATTGAGAACATAAATCACAGGAAGCAATAAACTCTTTGACGTCTCTCCTCATTGAAGGCCACCAGTAACTTCGAGAGAGAATCTCAAAGGTCTTGTGTTCACCGGCGTGTCCAGAAAAACGAGAGGCATGGAACCACGAAAGGATTTTCCTCCTCAGAGTAGGAGGCACGAGGGTCTTCCCAAATGGTAGCATTTTGGTGGATGAAGCAGCCAGAGAAATACATTTGGGGTCTAGAATAGCATGGTTGGGAACCTCTTCTATATCAGAGGACGTCACAAAAGCTCGAGATAGAGCGTCAGCTTTCTTGTTCTTAGCGGCTGGTTTGAAGGTTATAATTAATTCAAAACGGGAAAAGAAAAGAGATCATCTTGCTTGACGAGGGTTCAAGCATTGGGCAGATTGCAAATATGACAAGTTCTTATGATCCGTGAAGATCGTCACCGGATGGCGAGCTCCTTCCAACAAGTATCTCCATTCCTCTAATGCAGCTTTGATGGCCAGCAACTCCTTGTCCCCGATAGTATAATTTTTCTCTGCGGGCAGCAGACCCCGAGAGTAGAAGGCACAAGGATGTAATTTTTGTTGCTCCGAGCGTTGGGAGAGAATGGCTCCTAAGCCCACATTAGAGGCATCTACTTCTAGGAAGAAGGGGAGTGTCACATCAGGCTGTCGAAGAATGGGAGCAGACGAGAAGGACTCTTTGAGAATTTGAAAGGCTTGGAGAGCCTCAGATGACCATTGCTTAGTATTAGCCCCTTTCCGAGTTAGGGCCACAATAGGAGATGCAATGGATGAAAAGTCTTGAATGAAGCGTCTATAGTAATTGGCAAAACCTAAAAAACGCTGGATGGCACGAAGAGTAGTTGGCTGAGGCCAATGTAGTACAGCATTTACTTTGTCTGGATCCATCTTCAGGCCAACTCCGGAAACTATATACCCCAAGAATGGAATCTGGGGTAACTCGAATGAACATTTTTCCAATTTACAGAACAATGAGTTTTTCCGTAGTCTGGAGAGGACCTCTGCCACATGTTGGTGATGAGAAGGCAGGTCCTGTGAGAAGATCAATATGTCGTCCAGGTAGACAACGACACATACATATAATAAGTCCCGAAAGATCTCATTGATGAAACCCTGGAAAACAGCGGGGGCATTACACAGCCCGAAGGGCATTACTAAATATTCGTAATGCCCATCTCTGGTGTTAAACGCGGTCTTCCATTCGTCACCGGAACGGATTCTAATTAAATTGTAGGCACCACGAAGATCCAACTTAGTAAATATCCGAGCTCCCTTGATGCGATCAAATAGCTCAGTGATCAGCGGAATGGGATACCGATTCTTGATAGTAATGGCGTTGAGTCCACGAAAATCTATACAAGGGCGTAATGATCCATCCTTCTTTTTGACGAAGAAGAACCCAGCTCCAGCGGGAGAGGTGGAAGGTCGAATGAACCCACGCTGGAGATTCTCCTGTATGTACTCAGATGTGGCTTGAGTTTCAGGTAACGAGAGAGGATAGAACCGACCCCTGGGAGGAGTCTTGCCAGGTAGAAGGTCGATCGGACAATCCCAAGAACGATGAGGAGGAAGACGTTCAGACTGAGCTTTATCAAACACATCGGCAAATGAAGCATACTGAGGAGGGAGTCCCGGGGAGGAAGATGAGATGGAAGATTGCTGTACTTTAAGAGGAATAACTTGAGAAAGACAACGATGGTGACATTCAGACCCCCAAGACGTAACTTGAGGGGTGCGCCAGTCAATCTGGGGAGAGTGGCACTGAAGCCATGGAAGGCCTAAGACAATCGGACTTGTCGTAACTGGAAGAATTAAAAACGAAATTTCTTCATGGTGTAGTACACCAATCTGAAGAGTTACTGGAGACGTACTCTGGGTGATGAGACCATTGATGAGACGTGATCCATCTATAGCCGTCACAGTAATGGGTGTTTTTAAAGTGATCACTGGTAGGGACCATTGATTCACTAGTGATTTAGAAATGAAATTTCCTGCTGCTCCGGAATCAATCAATGCCTGTGACTCAAAGGATTTGGTAGCAAAGGAAATCGTAACATCAAAAGCGCAGACTTTAGATTTCATAGACCATGGAGAGGACTCCAGGGACCCTAACTTCACCTCTCCAGAACTAGTTAGGGCCTGGCATTTCCCGATCTCTTAGGGCAAGAGCTGAGCATATGCGTGGAATCAGCACAATAGATACAGAGTCTATTCTTTACTCTTCGTTTCCTCTCCTCTGAAGATAATTTGGAACGTCCTATCTCCATGGGAATCACAGAGGGTGGAGCTGGACGAAATTGAGGGTTTAAACGAAGAGGTGCTTTGACAGCCGTTGTTTTCTCAGACTCTCTTTCACGAAATCTCATATCTACACGATGGCAAAGAGAGATCAAATCTTCTAGTGACGAAGGAAGCTCTTGGGTAGTCAGTGCATCTTTAATTTTATCGGAGAGCCCCTGCCAGAAGGCGGCAACTAATGCTTCAGTGTTCCACTGAAGTTCAGAGGCTAAGATCCTAAATTGAATGACATACTGTCCTACTGTATGGGAGCCTTGTCGCAAACGAAGAATGCTGGAAGCAGCGGAGGTCACACGACCTGGTTCATCGAACACACTTCGGAACGTGGAAATGAATTTGGCACTATCTTGTAGAATTGGATCGTTTCTTTCCCACAGAGGGGAGGCCCAAGCCAGGGCTTGTCCAGAAAACAATGAAATAAGATAGGCCACTCTGGAACGATGGGTAGAAAAATTTTGAGGTTGGAGTTCAAAATGGACTGAACATTGGTTAAGGAAACCTCTACAAGTTTTGGGGTCCCCGTCATATTTTGACGGAGTAGGCAGGTGAAGCGTAGGAGCTGTAGACACCTGGGATGGCACTGGGGAAACGGAGGAAAGCACAGGAGCTTCAATATTAGCTGTAACAGTCTGTCCAGATGTTCCTTGGGAGGTTAACGATTGGTAACATTGAAGTAACAGCTGTTGGCGAGCATCCTGTTGCTCCACACGGCTGACCAGATGCTGCAGCATCTCTTTAGCGGTAGGTTCCGTATCTGGGTCTGTCATGGCCTGATCTTACTGTCACGGGCACTAGGAGTCTTTACCCAGGGATCACCAGGTTATAGGCTTACCAGAGCAGTATAGGTGGTAATATGGTACTCTGGTAGCAGGGTGATCACGGAACAGGGAATAGCAGATGATGAGATGCTCAGGAAAGTCTATGACTAGCAGCACTGGCAATATGGAGGTAGCAATACACGAGGAACTGTATGGACAAAGGACACGTGAAGGTAGTCAGTGGTCTGCGATAGCAAGTTGTACCACTGCTATAGTGAGGAGGAATGTCCAACAGAAACGAGGAGGTGATGAGAGTCAGCGGTCTGCGGATAGCAAGTTGTACCGCTGTCTGAGTGAAGGAATGGAATCCAAGTGGAGGTATCCGGGGAGTCAGTGGTCTGCGTTAGCAAGTTGTACCACTGCTATGTGAGGATACTGGAACAGGTGAAACTGGAAACAGGGGTCAGTGGTCTGCCACTAGCAAGTTGTACCACTGAATATATATGTGAGGAGGTGCACGGGGAGAGACTGCAACACAAGACATACACGGGCACCTTGACTTTGATCCACAGTAATATGCACAATATAAATGTATATATGACTGAACAACACTGCCAATATAGAAAGTCTCTTGAAGTAATCCAGCACGAGATAACACAGTCAATGATGGCAATAGACTCAGCGGATAGCAAACTCCAGAGGAGAACCAACACAGTCCAGCAAGGTATGCAATACACGGCACAGTCAATGAGAAGTATGCATACCGTGGTTCAGGAGAAGGCAGTCAGACAGGAGTGCAGAGATACCTGAACGGCAGGAGGCCGGCAGGATACAAAGTCCCTGGATGGGTGAAGCGGTGATCTAGTAGGTGCAGCGCACAGGTAGGTAGACCAGCAGGGAACCCAGGAAAGCGTGGAGAGCGGATCAGCAGTAGATGGATGAGTAGCGCTGAGGAGTAGCAGCAGCGGGTCTCTGCGGGAACACGGAGGTAGCCAATAGCAACCAGCAGGTGCAGTAACGATGGGACACGGGAGAGCAGAGTTGAACTGGAACTGTTGATCACGGAGAGTAGCGGGTAGCAATAGTGGCAGCAGACTCAAGGAAACACGGGAGAGTTGACAAGAACTGAAGACTGAAGCGCACAGAGGCAGCGGATAGGAATCAGCCAAACAGTCACGATGAAACACAGACGGGTTGCAGGTTGAAGACGGTAGTGCACGGAGGCAGCGGATAGGAATCAGCTAACAGTCACGATGATGAAACACAGACGAGTTGCAGGTTGAAGACTGTAGTGCACGGAGGCAGCGGATAGGAATCAGCTAGCAGTCACAATCATGAACAGGTGAGTGGATGTGAATAAAAGACTGTAGTGCACGGAGGCAGCGGATAGGCATCAGCTAACAGTCCCAATAATACATGGTAGAGTTGAAGTGGTTAGAAGACTGTAGTGCACGGAGGCAGCGGATAGGAATCAGCTAACAGTCACGATGATACACAGAAGAGTAGCTGTGGTATGGGAACCACAGTAGTAGAAGTGGTTTGGAAACCACAGAGGTAGAAGTGGTTTGGAAACCACAGGAATCAGCTGGGCTGAATAAACGAGGAAACACAGGAACACCTTCAGAGACTCATGGGGAATGAGACTCCAAGATCAGGCAACGTGGTGTTGACCACAGGTGCTTAATATAGGGAGGTTGCCTGATCTGCCAATTAAGTTAAAGGAACATACACTGGAGGTATAGAAAGGGCTGCGCATGCGCAGTCCCTCAGGATGGAGGACGGCCACGGTTCCTAAATGTCCGGGAAGAAGCACTCACAGTCCGGTGAGTGACAGTGTTGATGAAAAGAACTGATGACATTATTAGAAGTGTGTATATTAATGCAAGCTAAAGGAGATTGTATATGACATTATTGATAGACATAGGATGATGCTATTGATGAACATGAAGTGTTTAAATGTATTCTGAGCTTAAAGACATGCGTTGGACAGATGAACCTGTTAAACTTGAAGAACTGTAGTAGAGTATTCTGTATAGCTGATACATGTTCTATTGTACCTTGTACCTTTCCAAATAATGTATTAAGTGTTTTATTGCACCCTTGAAGGGCACACAAAAGGTTATCTCCAAGCTCCAGAAGTGTACGGTTTATAGTAAAAGAAGAAATCATTTTGAGGATTAAGACTCTCTCTTATGATAACTTGTTTAGATCTACAAACAGCGTAGTTATACCCCAAGGGGGACTTGCATTACATAGCAATGAAACGTGGTACTGAGATCCTGCATATAACATCTTTAAGGTGATAGTTTATTGTACTATCAAAGGGTGGACTGTCAAAGTCGTATAATTGGATGAACGAAAGTGTATTGGTTTAATATTGTTTTGCCGTGCGATTGCGATCCGTACGCCACGTAACACGTGGCGTGGTGTGATCGCACGGTAAAATACGCACGCACACTCTCGCATTACAACATTCAGTTATTTATATAATTCATATTCATATTGGTTTCGTTACACTGTAATTTATGAGCAGATAATATTTGGTTTATTAGTAGTATATGTATATATATATATATGTATATATATATATATAATGATTATACGTACACTTCAGTGATATTCAATGTTCAGGTTATAGGAAAGGTATCATGCCTAGTGTCATATTCAAGCCCTATTCATCAGCAGCTGTCCGGTGCAGTCGGCGAAGAGATCGCACATTGCATACTTTAGTTATTGATATTAGGGAATAAACATTTGTATGATGCTGGCTATAAAAGTAGCAGACCCCCTGGAGAGACGACCCCCACCTTTGGATTCCTTAGATTGAATCAGCCTATGAACTGTTTACCCTGGACCCACCCAACATCTGGACCTATAGAAACAATCTACGTCATCTCTATTGTTCACTATGTAACACTGTACTGTATATAATCATAGCTGCACTCCCCCTGGCTCTCAGTCAACTGACACAGTATTCTAAACAGATATACTGTCCACTGGGTCCCGTGGTTTGCGCAGCGAGTGCATGCGATAGCATCAGTATGTATTTATCTATTGGTATTGGCTGTACTGTACTGTATCATAATATAATAATGTATTGAATTGTTGACTATTTACATCTGCTAAAATAAATCACTTTGTGCTTTGGAAACACATACAATTGATTGGGCAATGCTTATTTGAAAACGATAAAATTACTTTAATAACGCTCATAAGGGATTAGAGTAACAGTCTTTATTTCACATTTTTGATCTTTTTCTGCTGCTGACTTTGTTACTTTGTCAGTTCTGTCATTACCTTTGGACACCACATTTCATGTCTGTGGTATGTGCTTGGCATTTCATGATACCTATTGCTTTTGGTAGAATTAATGCATTCAACAGTTCTTGTACCACTTGAGCATGTGCAATGGGTGTGCCATTTGATGTGATGAACTTCCTCCTATTCCATAACAACCTAGAATCATGGGGTACACCAAATGCCTGCTAGATAGAAGTTTTCAAGGGTAAAAAGTCCATTTGCAGACAGGACACACAAAGACTAGTACACTCACCCTAGCCAAGGAAAGGGGGTGTTACATATATATTTACAGTGCGGTGGTGGTAATGCCTTAGCTTCCATTACCTCATTGTCAGTAACTACTGCATATCTTGACTGTAAAACACCTTGCTCCGATCTGTTGCATTTCCCATCAACAAACAGAGTAGGATCAGGGTTATTCAATAGGATCTGGCATCGGAGAAAATTTTTGTCCAACAATTTGTAAACAATCATGATATATACTCCCCAACTGCGCTCTCTGAGAGTGAAAGCTCTCATTATCCCCAGGAATGGCAGGAGTGTAGCAGGATTAAGGACTGTACATGTTTGCAAAATGATGTTTGAAGGATCCAACAAACTAAGTTTCCACTTTGTAAGCCTTGAAGTAGAAATGTTTTGTGTTTATTTACAAGTTAGCAAAGCTTCTACTACATGTGTAACATACAAAAACAATAGTTGTCCAAGGACAATATCTACAAATTTTTAATTAGCAATGTAACTGCTGCTACTGCACTGAGACATTCTGGTAAAGCCCCAGCAACAGGATCTAGGGGGACACTGTAGTATGCTACAGATGCCTTTATTTATCACTGTGTCTCTGTGTGTTATTTATTTTGTTTATACTGATTAGTGCATGTATATCTCCCTAGTAAAGCGAATGACTGCAAACATTTATGGTTAGGAAATTACATTTAAATTATGGTACCTAGGGTTATGCAATTGCATATGTTTACACTGCAGCTATTGATACTTTTTAAAATGTTGTATTGTAAACACAATACTCTGTCTTGAAATGTATGTAATTTTGTCCCCATTTATTCACTATGCAGTTAACCTTTGGAGAAGTATGGTATTTTTATTATTATTTTATTAAATACAGCCACAGAGCTACAGGTTTCATACAATTCCGTAAACTTCGACCTGTTGGTCAATGAGCAAACTTTTTACCTTTACAAAGGCGTTTTATCTTGCCTTGATCACTCTGCGCTCTGTAAAGCTCCGGATGTTGCATGTGCAACGTGCTAAGTGTACTATTTTTCATAACATCATCATTAAGAGTATGGTTCCTTTTGAGGAGGAGGTCAAGGTTACAAGCCAATAGGCAGACAAGGTTGAACTTGAGTCTGTGCCTTCTCAAGTGCATCTAAGCTTCCAAGATTATATTATTCGGTGGTGCTTCAGTTGTAATTGCAATCTAAAAATCCATATTCTGAAACGAAAATAATATATATAGTCTCACAGTATATTAAACACCCAAAAAAAGAAAAAAGGACTTAAAGTAGTTTAACTTATAATGATAGCTTGACACCATTATGTATACATGCTGCATAAAAAAAGTAGCTGCTATTGTCTAGAAAATATATTTTTTTTAAAAATTAAAGTGTCACGAGTCGTGGAAGTACCTGTGCCACTGCTGCTAACTCCTTCCAGTCTCATCATTTCCTGGCTGTCGCTATGACGACTGGGACATCACTTCCCCCTCCGTCCCGGCCATCACCAGGAAAACGGTTGGGACGCTTTCTGGTTTTGCCTTATCATTGGTCAGTGTTGGGTATATAAGGTAGGGGGGTCTTATCCTCCCCGCCGTTTATAGTGTTCTTGTTGTGCATTGCTGACCTGCTCTGTTATACTCTGCTGAACTTCAGTTTGACCTCTGTTGTGACCCCTGGCTTGTATTGGACCTCGCTTGTATTCTGATAGCCCTGACCTTTGGCCCTGTTGTTTTGGATCTCCCTGCTTGCTGCCAGCCCTGACCCTTTCGCCTGTTCCTGATTACTTGCTCGCTACGGACCCCTGATCCCAGACTGCTCCTGATTATCCACTCTAGTAATTACCACCGCCTCCTACCTTCTGTTGCAGTTTTCATCATCATCATCATCATCATCATTTATTTATATAGCGCCACTAATTCCGCAGCGCTGTACAGAGAACTCATTCACATCAGTCCCTGCCCCATTGGAGCTTACAGTCTAAATTCCCTAATATAGACACAGACACAGACAGACAGACAGAGACTAGGGTCAATTTTGATAGCAGCCAATTAACCTACCAGTATGTTTTTGGAGTGTGGGAGGAAACCAGAGCACCCGGAGGAAACCGACGCAAACATAGGGAGAACATACAAACTCCACACAGATAAGGCCATGGTCGGGAATCGACTTTGCATCTGCAGTTTTGTACATAAGCTTCTACTACTAAGAGTTAAGACCTGGGGGCATCCAAGTACCTGTGAGCTCATAAAACTCTACGGTATAGGTGGCTGCTATAGGCAAAGAGCTCTGTCTCCGGTTCTGGAAGTTCATGTCAACAGCCGTTAGCCGTAACAAAAATATGTGATGGATGCACATTTCACTTTACAGCAGATATATTTTCCTCAACCTGCATTATTGCTATTGTTATTATCATTATTATTATTATTATTCTGTATTGTCCATATTTACTAAAACAACATATACTGTTTTCATCTATTCCCTATGTAGGATTAATGGAGAAGACCAGCAGAAAAAAATATAAAACTAATAATATCTATTTTTTTCACATCTGGTTGTTTCTTTGAAAATTATTTGTATATTTTATTGAAATGTAGTAAGTGCATTTTTTGTTAAAAGTTCGATTAAAGTGTAAGTGTTGGAGGAACAGCAGATTATACATCTGCCAATTAAGGTATTACATCTACCTATTAAGGTATTACTAGTGAAGGTGCAAAAGTATTTATTGGTTCCAAATAGGGCAGTCACATAACACTGACAATAGTAAATATATAGACGAACTTGTGTAAGAAAGATAAGAAATCTAACCATTATCAAATAAGCAAATGTAATACAATACATTTCTATCATACTCATAATAATATTATGTACACTCATAATATGTAGGAACTTTAATCATAACTAACAACATGGTTATTGTGCAAATTCTACTAATGTAGAGCCTGAGCTATTAAGGAGAGCAAAGCAAAATAAGGAGTAACTTTGCACTCAAAACCATGTGGTGTTATAACATAGTGCACATGTGATGTGTTGCAGACAATAAATCATATTAAAACATGTGTTGTGAATAATTAAACACATCTGAACAGGTTGAAAAACATAATAAGATAGTAATGGAGATGTGTCAGTACAAACAGTTAATTGGTCATTGCGAGTGGTGTTTAACCCCTTATGAAGATACTTAACGCTACACGTGCATCTCCATTTTGGGTTGGTTTAAGTGTAAAACACCTGCTGTAAATATGGCACACATGCTTCTAAAGCAGAGCCGGAAAGCTCTGTATATGGACTTGAATACGCTATATTTGCACTTGGAGTAAATGTTGAACATATGCTGCCAATGCAAAACCAGATGCATCTCAAGATGTTTGTCACCACTTATGGTCGAAAATTTTTACAGACATTTTTTTTGCGCATGTTGCGCTAATTTTCCAACCAACTCTGCATCAACCCCAGAGTCTTCTTTGCTCCAATGTTACCAAGACGGTAGTAGCTGCTTTATTTGCTCCACGGGAGTGATTATATCATCAAAGACTCTGTAGCAGTTTAACACATTTACCAGTAATGTAAATGCCATTAGTGCGGCTTGTAAATCTAATTCTTGCAATTGTAGAGCACAAGCTATTGATGTCCTTGTTCTGTTTCATGCCAAACACACTTATTTACTCGTAATAAACATTAATCTAGGAACCTAGGATTTATAAATGAGATGAAATGTTTCTACATACTGTACTTCACCTTGAGAATATTAAATATAATGTTCATAATTGTGAAAAATCTGTGCATCATATTTTGCTAAATATATTGCATTTAAGCAGGGTTTCTACTGGAATGTATGAATTATTTAAATATCTTAATTTAATCTTTACATTTTGGAAATGCTTTCTTGTGTCACACACTGGTTTTCTAAAACAGAAATTAATCACAATGGCTGGGACGACCACAAACAAGAGTTGGGAATTTTGTTACAAATACAAATAGCCCTTGCCACATCCATAGTAGGCAATGCTAATACAATACAACACATAAAGGTGGACTCAGCACACCAGTGGGTGGAGTACACACATCGGTTACAGTTAGCGTTGCAGCTTAATCCAGCAGCAGGAGGTTCCCAGCATTAGCATTAACGTGATAGTAGTTGTGTCTGGGAATTCCTTCCTATTGCATGAAGCCAGGGGCGGATCTAGGCAACTGCTCTACCCAGGGCGATTTTAGGGGGGGGGGCGATTTAGGCCCCGCCCCTTTCTAATTTCTACGGCTGCTGACGGCTGCACAGTATATGCAGGTCCGTTCAGCATTGGCAGTGTGCTGTCCCGCTGCTTTGATTGTGTTTAAAACACAATCAGAGCAGCCGGGCAGCACACTGTCACTGCTAAACGGACCTGCACAGTGTGCAGCAGTCAGCATCAAGCCCCTGCTAGGTCGCCCCCCCCCCCCCCCCTGGATCCGCCACTGCATGAAGCCTGACCACTATCATATGGATCATTCTAACTGAGGACTCATCCCTGTAAATTCCGCACTGATTCTAAACTCTACCTAGTGGTATAAAAAAATCACATTGCCTCTGCCTACTTGTATGCAAATCTTTGGGATGTCCCAACCATGGTGGATAATTGAGATTAGTTGTAAACACTAGCATCAGTAATTCAACAAATGCTTTTTCTGTTTGACTTAAACAAGAATAAGTCATGCAAAATGTAATGCAAGACAAAACAGGTATTATATTACTTTGAATGATAATTTGGCAAGTATTAGTGACCGCCATACAATACAGAGAGCATGCTAATGACCGCCATACAATACAGGCAGCATGCTAGTGAGCGTCATACAATACAGACAGCATGCAAGTGAGCTCCATAAAATACAGACAGCGTGCTAGTGAGTACCATATAATGCAGAGAGCATGCTAGTAACCGCCATACAGTATCATCCCCATCGTCATTAATGAACCCCTCCTCAAATTCATTAATTATTTCAAGCACCCCTGTTCAACTTCAGTAACCCGATTATAATAATATGCTCTCTCATCCCCATTATTAATTAACCCCTACATCATCAATTCATTTAATTCATGTTTATTAACAATCTCATTACCTCCCTCACCATAATTAACTCCATTAAGGTCCATTAACCACTTCAACCTCATAATCAAAACCAATCATCACCCTTGTTCACAATAGTTATTTTCTTCAATTATACTCATTCCCACTCCCCCTCCCTGTTGCTGATGTATTCCTCCCTTCACTTCACCACCACTTACCTGTTGCCGATCCCATTCACCTTCTTGATGCTGCTGACACACCCGGCAAGTGGAAGGTGTTTCTGCAGTGGCATGTGAGGAGTGGCCACCAGGATTGAATTAGGGGTCGTGTGCTGTAGCAATAGGCTGCACAGCCCCTACAAGGACAAGAGCGGCTAGCCTTTTTTTTTTTATAACTTTAATAACCAACCGGTCGCATACCGCAAACAATTCTCCCCCCACTCATTGGCATACATGAATGAGTTAAGAAGAAAACAAAAAAAGAAAGGTGAATTTAAAAAAAGACTTTGGACGACATCTTGAGGCCAACGGCCTACCTGGAAAAATCCCAGTAAGTCTTATGCCCAATCCGCCCCTGTGTATGCCGAATAGCCGCGAAAACTTTGGTCATTCAGTGATTGCAGGAGGAAGTCACAGTTACTTATATCACTGTGAACTTCCTCCTGAAATCCCTATAAAAGGACGACAAGGATTGACAGCCACAGGAGTATAAAAGAAATTTGGGAGTGAGGATACTTTATGTCCTTTCCCTGAATGTCTTTTGGTTCCACTGTCAGTTACTGCTCTCTTCATACAGTGGAGGTAATTTCAAAGTATGTTAAGAATGAACTACCACCATAGCTTCATATAACACTCTGTACATAGATACATTGCTATTGTCTTTTGAATGTCACAAAAATCTGTCCTTGACTACTACCATGGCAGGTATTGTAAGGACTATTGCTGGTGTATATCATTAAACAATCAGTTGCAGCAAGGGCAGTTTGGGCATGTGCAATTTCCTCACTTGGTGCTATCTGCCTGTATCCACACACTGCATGGACTTGCCTGGTGGGCATAATATTGGCAGAGGGTGCTCTCTACAATCTCCAATTGCATTTTAAACATGCAGTCAGTGCAATATGTTAAGGGTTCCTTTGCAGATGCCTAGCACATAGAGGCACCTGAAGAAATGCTAGAGATTTTGTCTCTACCAACCCTCTTTCATATGGACTTCAGAAAATATCTCTCTTCTCCTCACCCACCACCTCTCCCACCTTCTCTCATGGATCTACACAATGAATACATATATATTGATATGGGATGCTGTGATTATTACTATTATCTGTTATTTATAAGATGCTACAAATGGTCTGTGGCGCTATACATCGGGGGTGAACATTTACAGTAATACACAATACACAGCCAGCTACAAAAATATGAGGTATGTCTATTAAATAATGAGACTGTGATTCCACCTAGTAAACAAAGCAGTCAGAACCGGTTATAACTGCATACGTAGTAACCTTGAACCGGTCTGAACCTGCATGACAAGCTGCAACACTCTATGACGTTCAGTTGATTGTGAGTCGCCATTTAGTTTGGTTGTGTTTTCTGTAGAGTGCCGAAGAAATGCTAAGTTTAAAAGTTGAACAACGTGTCAATTTGAAATTTTTAGTACATTTGCACAAAACACCAATATAATATTTTCAAATGCTTACTACAGCCTATGGGAATAACTGCCTGTCTTGTGCGCGTGTGTTTGAGTGGCACAAAAGATTGAGCGAGGGAATTGAGAATGTCGAAGATGATGAACGCCTTGGGTGACCTTGCACTTCAAGAACCGGAGAAAATGTAGAAAAAATCAGTCACATTGTTCTAAAAGACCGCCGACTCAGTGTTCGAATGATAGCTGAATCCGTGAACATTGACAAAGACACCGGATGGAAAATTTTGCGTGAGGATCTTAACATGATGAAAGTTTGTGCAAAGATGGTCACAAGGGTTCTCACAGCAGAGCAAAAAGAACGCTGCAAGGAACAGATCCAAACCTGTTTCATAAAGTAATCACTTGTGATGAGAACTGAATCTTCCAATACGATCCTGAAACCAAAAGACAGTCAATGCACTGGAAAACACCATCATCACCAAGAATGAAAAAAGCTTGTCAAAGCAAGTCAAAATTCAAAGCAATGCTCATTGTTTTTTTCGCTATCAAGGGTGTAATTTTGGAAGAATGGGTTCCAGAAGGCACAACAGTTAATCAACATTATTATAAGGAAGTTTTGAAAAACCTGAGAGAAAGAGTCAAAAAGAAACGGCTGCAACTGTGGAAAAATGGTTTATTCACCAGGACAATGCGCCTGCTCACACAGCACTTTCTGTGAAGCAGTTTTTGACGGACAAACACGTTATTACACTTGAATATCCTCCATATTCACCCGATTTAGCACATTGCGATTCTTATCTTTTCCCAAAAGTTAAATCAGTGCTTACAGGGACACATTTTGAGTCAGTTGATGCTGTAAAGAAGAAAACGGCAGATATGTTGAAACAAGTGATAGAAATTGATTTGCTCCATGCCTTCAACCAGTGGAAAACAAGATTACAGCAATGTATTAGTGCAAATGGGGAGTATATTGAAGGGGACAAACATTAATTTGTAATAACAATAAATAAAGGTGAGTTATTTAATCAGTCTAGTTATTTAATAGACATACCTCGTACATAATAACACTATACATAGTTATTGAAAGACCAGTCAACTACAAATGAATAAAACAGAGCACAAACAGAGAGCATAGTATAACATATCAAGTTAATGATTAGGTACGTGATATGTAATAGCCACATGAAAGAGGCCTGTGCCCAGGAGCATGGACTTGAGACATTGGGCTGAGAAAACAGGCCCAGAGGTGCAGAGGACTTGGCAGAAGGTGTAATGGTTGAAGGAAAACATGATGGCCCTGCTCCTGAGAGGTTACATCCTAGAGGGAAGGGGTAGACACAAATAGGGTGGCACTGACTAGGGGAGTAGAGGTGGTAGCAGAGTAAGAGGAGTTACGGGGAGAGCTGACAGGCTTGAATATAGAAATGAGTTTTAAGGGCATGTTTGCAGCCTTTGAGACTAGAAACCAAATTAATAGGTCTTGGTAGTGTGTTCCACAGGTGGGGAGCAGCACAGATAAAATCCTGGAGGTGGCAGTGGGAAGAGGTAATTAATATGCTAGCGAGGCAGTAATCATTGGCATAATGGAGGGGGAGGAAGGGAGTGTGTTTAGAAATGAGATTGTAGATATAAGATGGAGAGGAGTATCTGAGGGCTTGTAGATGTGGAGTTTGAATTGGATTGTGTAGGATATGGAGAGCATGGCAGAGAGATGCAGCAGAGTTAGTGTGGCAAGAGATAAAAAATAAAGATAGCAGCGGCATTGAGGATAGACTGAAAAGAGGATAGGAGGGTGTCAGGTAGGCCAGAGAGGAGGAGATTAAAGTAATCTATGTGAGAGTTTATGAGGGAGTGAATGAGAGATTTGGTTGCTTCCATGGTACTTGAGTAGGAGAATGGCAAACTGCAGAATTAATAAGAGAAAATATGCAACAGTGTGGGGTGGACCAATCAAAACCAAATTGATAGACTGTGGAAATATAAAAAATTATTTTTTTCACAGATAAATCTGTATAATATAAAAAAATAAAACACTTGCAATATTTTAAAAATGAGCTGCAAGCATATATTGCAAACTGCAAGATAACAGTAAAGTGGAAAAAACAATCTTATTTTGATATTAGAGCTGAGCACACTTTTTGTTAGCCTCAAACAGAATGATCTAAATATGTCCCACAATATATGGAAAGTATTGCGATGATGTTAGTGTTTAACAGGATCTAAAGTTCTCAACAGGGTCCTGTAAGCTGAATAGTATGTAAATAATATCAAAAAGTCAATCCGGACAAATAGATGGGCATATAAGCCGATATCTCACTTACAGGTCTGGAGGGGAGCGATGGCAAAATTGAGCACAGCTCTGTGTGCAGTGCAATGTTCGCCGTCTGTTATGGTGCTGGCGTTCGGCAATAGTGTAGCTCCTCCTCCTAGGTCTGGAGGTGAATGATGGCAACAGTGAACACAGCTCCATGTGCAGTGAAATGTTCGCCGTCTGTTATAATGCTGGCATTCGGCAATAGTGTAGCTCCTCCTCCTTCTACTAACGGATAAAATCTTTGATAGTAATTCTGGATGAACGTCCTCAGATAGCCCCACGATGTTAACAGGTGTCTCAATGGATTGCTATTTCCCATGTAAGTGCGTTGGCTATACAGGCTATACAATAATAGTGCTACTCGCTCCAAATAAAAAGTATGATATCCACATTCAGACTGACGCGTTTCATCGGGTATAGGGCGATTTCATCAGAGACATAGGAGACTCATGTGAAGGTTTCTTATATAATGAGGCATATGATTAAAATCTTATACACCTGAAGGCATTAACCCTTTATTAAACTACAGACTAACAACTCGTTTGATACATTTGTACAAAAGTCATAGTACAACATTATATTAAAAGCTCTATTTCCCCAATAGATAAGGGGCTAGATTTACTGAGCTGCGGGTTTGAAAAAGTGGGGATTTTGCCTACAGCAACCAATCAGATTCAGCTGTCATTTTATAGAAGGTACTAAATAAATGAAAGCTAGAATCTGAATGGTTGCTATAGGCAACATCCCCACTTCTTCAAACTTGCAGCTTAGTAAATCTAGCCCATAATGTCTAAAGTTCATACTAATATTGTGATACATGTCGAAATATAACAATTCACTTAGCAATATGCAAGAAATATGTTTATACATATAAGTTATGTGTTTTAACCACAACAAGCAATTGTCAATTACATAAATTAAACACAAAAACATACAAGACATAGGATATAAGAGAAAAGAAGAGAATATGAATCTAATATCAATAGAGATAGATAATAGAACATTTATCTACATTCTGCTTTGCTACCATATAATATAAATATGGACACCAGGACATATTATCAACTAAAACCAAACTGGCAAAATTATTTACTAAGATGTATTTAGCAAATGTGAAACACCATCATAGAAACATAGCTCAAGGAAAAATAAGAAAAAGAAAAGAGATAAGGAAAAGCGTGAATTGCCAATAAGACATAGATTAAAATATATGAATAAAAGGAGGATGGAGATAGCTACTAATATACCTCCATTCTCACATTATTTGAACAATCCATATGGGATAGAGAATATGATCAACATTCTACTTTAGATACAAAGGCATCAGGGCTTACCTAATCCTAAACAACTATAAACAACATGACTTCTATGCAAGTGCACTATACAATCTCATTTAATTTCATATTTTCATTAAGCCCTTCAGGGGAAAGGGTGTTACGTTGGTATATCCAAAAAACCTCCTGTTTGCATGATCTCTTATATCTGTACCCCCCTCTTTGGGTGGGTTTAATCTGTTCTACACCGGCAATAGACAAATAGTCATGATTACAATTATGTTTGAGCGCATAGTGTCGGGAGACACTATGTGCCCTATAACCATTTAAAATGTTGAGTCTATGCTCGCTAAACCTTACTTTTAGTGATCTGGTTGTTCTAACTATATACAATTGGTTGCAACTGCATTTTAGCATATAGATTACAAGGATGGAATTACAATTTATGAAACCTTTTATTTTTAGTTCTTTGTCACCAGCTAATCCAGATGTTAGTGTGAATGAATTCCACCTACACTTTACAATATTGTTGTATTCTCTTTGGACCTGATTCATTGAGGAACGTAAATGCCGATACGTACCGTATATTTGCTTTAAATTGCACTGTACATGTCCAGAAACAGACTATACTCCAGTGAACGCAAGAACAATCATTTCATCTTTGAACACAAAGGAGACTTGGGACAGCCTATGATTTCGTGGGTGGAAGGGGAGGGAATGGGCGTATGCACATAGTCAATGTACAGTGTATTGTTTGTCAGAGCAGAACGTATCTACACCTATATTCAACAAGAGACGTGTATGCCCCAATTATGTGCGTTTTTTTAAAATTGCACATAATTACGTACATTTTGCGTGCCTTAATGAATCAGGCCTATTACTGTTATTACGTTAATAATGCTCTCAATTACCGTTATTACGGTAGTTTCAACGCCGGTTTTCTGCTCGCAGCTCAGGTAGTAAATTGACTGTAATAACGGTAATAACTTTAACGCTGCGCTAATTCGGGGGGAATTGAATTTCCCTATAATGATAAAAGAGTAAAAAAAAACAATTCCCATGAAGTAAATTTATTAGCATGTTCTTGATGTCTACATTGCAATTTATTTTACTGTTGCTTCTGTTTGCAACACATGTTATAGCATGCATACAAGACTGTCATCACTAGTACTCGGGACTTAGACTAGCCCTGTAGCTGGAGCAAGAGATATGTCAAATAAAATATAAAGTAACTTTGAGATACTGGATGTGGCTGGTGTGCACTTGAGTTTGGCACACCCTTACTATAAATTTACACTGTAAGCACCAATGAGGCAGGAACTGAAGTGAATGACAAATATTCTCTCTACAGCTCTGTGGAATTGGTGGCGCTATAGAAATAAATGGTGATGATGATAATGATGACGATGTCACCAGCATACAGGTGAAATTGAAGGCCAAAGATGCTGCTGAGAATGCTAAGGGTGGAGCTGTAGAGTGAGCTGTAGAAATTGTTCTACTCAAATATCTCATATTGTTTATGCATGTATACTCCATTTATCTTGAAAGTGGGCACGTGCATATATATACCTCTACAGATTAGCGTTATTCCTGCATTTACAACAGCCTGTGCCTGGAGAGGTAAGTGGAGGCATTGTAAAAATGGGGAAAGTATAATAAGGTCATATTAGCACAATTGCAAACAGATGTAGACTGGTAAAAAGTTGTATATACACTTGAAAAAGTCATATTATTTGTGGGTGGTCAGGGACAGGTGCAAATAGCAGATGATGATTATGTCAGTTCTCAGCACTAGTGAAAAGTTTGCCATTGGCTATTTGTGATTGGTGCTATCTTCATTGCACAGGCATATATTATGCTTTTGTGTGCGTGACTAAGCAAAATGTGTTTTGTTTTTATTTTGTACACAAGACGGGTAGATGGTTTAGAGAGGATTTTTTAAATGCCTCATTGATGCCTAATAGCAAATGCGTTTGTTGAACATAAAACAAATGTATAAAAACATTTACGCAAGTGGGACATAAGTATCTGTGATGTGTACCTGGCATTAACCAGGGCATTTTAAGGTCAAATCTGCATCAGACTCAGTGTGTTTATGTAATGTCAAAGTCAGATAATTGGATATAGTAATTTCAATTAATATCTAACAACTTGATTGTCTTTGTCCGAAATTATACGTATAGCGCGCTACGGCATGGAGGAGGGTATTCAGCCACAACACGTGGCAAACACTTTTGGTTTTACATTCACACATGGACATGCACATTTGTAATCAGTTCACATTAATAGTAGTTGCAACACATAGTTATTTATGTCGAAATGTTTGAATGTTTATGGTTGATATTATAAGTTATATACATGTTAGTGAACTCAAAGGTTCAGGTTACAGGAAACATGTCATGTTTAGTATCATTCTAATCCCCTATTTATCCGCAGCTGTCCGGTTCATTCGCCGAAAGGATCGCACATTGTGTACTCTAGTTGCCAAATTATTGAAATATCTGTTAGCACTGCACCACCAAGTTACATCACCTGTGACCCAACATCTTCACAGAGACTCTATAAAAATAACCTGCATGTGTGGGGACCCTCTGGTCATCTACATCCACGCCCCTGAAGCTAGCCAGGGCTGAAAAGGAGGTGCACTGCCTAACCTGTGCACCTCAGCACTACACACAGTGACAGGGCATTACAACAGTATAGGTTGAGAGTCGATCTCCACCACCTCTAAGCTGTTGCAGAATTCAAGTCCTTTTGAGGAAGGTAAATGGCGGAGCACAGCAATAAACTTCCCTGAAGTGTACCCTCTATATCCCTTTACCTTATTACAATAATCTTGCTTTGAAAAATTATATTGCTTGTGCAAATTCCTGCCCCACTGCAGATGCTGACATTTTGCTCCACAAACCAATATGTCCCAGCAGAAATCTAACTGTACTTCCGGTCCCATGTTGATACAGTCCCTGACTAATAGTTCCACAAAAGCCTACCCTGCTTCTTACCCAGGAGTTATATATGCACTGATTACCTTACTGGTTGTCTGTAGGGATCACTGCTTGAGGTTTCAACTCTTTTCTGCCATGGCGCGGCTGCTCCACTGCTGCAGACATTGGGTTTTACATGCCACCACCAATGCCCCCAAAAAAATCTGGTGTGGGACTCAAACTCCGAAGTCTGGGATGCAGCAATGTAGCTCTACGCAGTGAGCCACAGACTCAGTTAAAAACATACTGCACCCTTGTAATGATATCGTTAGACCTGCATCAGGGAATGGCTTGATGACCTGCAGCTAGTAATGAGTTGTCAGCACCTGAGGCTTGTTACCTCAGTCCCAGGCCTATAAAAACAGTTTCCTGTGAACGACTCTTTGCAAGTTTATTGAACTAACTTTAGCAAATGAGCATTCAAGATCCAGCTTATGATTGGAAGGGATCCAGCCAGAGGTTCCTGTGTTGAACCCCTGTCTTTGACAACTACCTCTTTGACCTCTGGTTTTGGACGACTACCTGTCTGGCTATTATCTGGACTATTCTATTGTCTCAGTCCCACACTCTATTTTGGTACAGTTTAATTTTTTACTCATTGTAGAGATTGTAGTTTTCTTGTTGCGCAACTGGAATCCGGATTAATATTTGTTCTAAAAAAATATCCAAGGCCTGACGGTGCATTTGTGCAGATTGTGGCACTCATTGGTTAAAATCTGTATTTGCCCTCTACACATGACCTCCAGTGACTGTTGAAGAATGTACAAGGTAATGAATATCTGTTCACCTGCAACCACTTTATGAGGATAATGGCGAGGACTGACAGCTGACAGTAGATATAAAGTACTGTGGAGTGCAGATAAAAAGGGAGAGCAGTTGTGGAGAAGGGGACAATGCTGTAAGTGAAGGCCACTCCTGATGATTGATGACCTGCCCCCAGGTATCTTTAAAAACACAGCTTCTTTGTCCCTATATTGTGGTCTGTTTGCTGTATTTGAATACCATTCTGAACTACTATTATTCTTCATTGAAGAGTTTTAATTTACCCACACCCAACAAGATCTGGAGTATACCTTGCTCTGGGCAGCTGAGCTAACCAGGTTACCATTTAAGAGGGGTATGTACTATGTGCTGACACACACAAGCCTATATCTGGTAGCCACTTCACTGGAGTATACACTAGCAAGCTACTCTAATGAAAAAAAAATATGTATGTGCACGATACTGCATGAACAGCACTGTAAGGAATGCTTTTATTGATTAATATTGGATACGAGATGGAACTTTGAAAACACCCAGCTATATCTCAATATAAATGTGTGAACAATATTTAATGTTAATATAAAGTCAGTTGGAGGTAAGGGTTTGATATCTTTAAAAGAGATTGTCTGGAGTTCTTTTAAAATAAAGGTTCAACAAAACATACTGTGTAATTTTATAACCCATAAGGTGAAACATTGGCTACACTGCCTTGGAAACACACATCTATAATGAATAAAATACATTTTATTCATTACCTTATTTATCCCATGATGACATACAACATTTCTTAAATTAAGCAATTGTTCAACATCATTTCCCTGTAAGGTAAAATAAAGAAGATTACTGACGGGGTATGTGCTGTTACAATGGGATTTGACCTTCTATTCCTCAAGCATTAAAGGGCTGGATGGTATCCGAAGGCCACACAGAGTATTTTATGACCCAGTAATGTCATATGTCACACATGTCAATGTTTGGAGGAAAACTACATTGAATTTCACTAGACAAAAGGGCTAATGAATAAGCCATTGGGGACATTATCAGTAATAACCACATCGAAACCATCAAAGAAAGAAACCCTGTGAAAGAACCCTTTGTAATGCCCTGTAGAAAGTCTTTTGATTTGATTTCTTTAGAAATTTTGGAATGTACTAAATCCAACATATCTAGTAACACAAAACTGCAATAATAATTTTAAAAAGGCATCTATTATCAATTATGTATGATTTGCATTTTATTACATTTGTTAATGAAAAAAGTATAAAGTTCATATGTTTTATGGTACATGATTGCATCAATTTTATTCTGCTTTCTAGAACACGTAATAAAATATTATTGGAGATTTTAAAATGTGCAAATTATCTGCGAGTTTCAGCATTCAGTAGCTATCCACAGCTGTCCCCAAAGGCATTGTTGAAACAAGATGTTTAGCAGGATATTGTATATACAATGTGCTGATTAAGGAAAATGGTCTATAAAACACATCATCAAGAGGATGTGCCCTCAGCGTATTACTTTCTAAATTTGATTTGTGTCTTGCATTAACTCGCTGGGTTCCTGCTTTCTCCCAAGCTTAAATGTTTAAAATGACAATACAAAATTATGTATTTGCTTACTGTAGGTATTTTTACTTATAAGTGAAGCACTATTATAATGGGGGCCAGTAAACATTTGCCCCTGACCTAGTTATTGGACACAAGCAATCACTCTCCTCAAAGGCATAGTCTTGGAAATCATCACAAACCTTTCTTAATTGTAGTCAAGTAGTAGTATCAGCAACTACTCTAACCAGAAGGTTATAAGCTATAACTGAATTGAACTGAGTGAACTCAAAGGGCATTAATACCAAGCAGCAGTGGGAGCTTTGGAAAAAACCCATTGTTAAATAGGGTCCTGAAAAAGTAACTTTGAATATGTTGTAGACAGAGCTGCCAGCAGAAACTGTAGAGCCGTGTACAAATGAAAAAGACAGGACCCCAAACCCCCAATCCAGTGCTAGCAGTGGTGGTGGGTGGGCTGAAAGATCAATCACAAGCTGCAATTTCTATCTGCTCCCACTGCCCCACAGATGCTATTTAAAGTTGGTTAGCAAAATTGTTTTAATAGCCCCTGGGGATCCGGCTATCATGGTAAAAAAATTTTTTACCTAGGAGGTTGAACAACTTAGAAAAAAAAAAAAGATAAAGCCGTCCACTATTTATTAAAAAATATAAGTAAAATGATAATATAATTGTTGCACACTAAAAACAGTAATGCATCTTTTTTAAACTATGCTTTTAAATGACACAATTTGTACATTTGTTCAAGTACAGATGACTTTTTTCCTTCACATAAGCTGCAGCCTACCACAGACTAAAGTTGCAAGCAGAAAGTTCAAATTCATTCCAGGGAAGCCAAGGCAAAAAAATACTCTCAAGAACATTAACAAATCAGGCAGAAAAAATAGATGCTGCAAACTATTATAAAAGTCCCCTGAAATGACAATTGAGGTGATGTAAATCTCAGCACTGCAATTTGTGTATTATTACATGGGCAATAAAAAAAAAAAAAAAATGCTAGAGAAATAGAAGTTGCAATATGATGCTCACCTTACACAGGCATCTACTTGCCCCAAATTTAAACCAAGCACCCAGGTAACATAATTAGATCCTGCAGTTCTAGTTGCAGGAAGCTGAATGTAAATGCCACAAACTGGAGACGACTGCAAAGCGGTCCAATGCTTATACAGAGCGGGTGAGGGATTAAAGCAGCTCACAGCTTTTTTTCTTCTTCATTTACATAAAAAAAACTTTCTTCAGACAGGGGCGCTTAGAAGAGTTGGACATTGGGTGTTTGCCCCCATTTATTTGCCCACATATCCCCCAGAGATTTTCCCTTGTCTATCTCAGCCAACTTCTCATTCGCAGACTGTCCCACTGGCTGGCCCCCTTCTTAAATAGAATCCCACAAAAACCAGAGGGTTGTTATAAATGTGGGATTGGGAGATGTACCACTTATGTATATATGATAAATACAATAACATAATTCCAATACAATAGTAAGAGTTATAAAGTTTGTGGATTCATTAATTGTAATATGTGTTATGTGGTTTATGTGTTGAAAAGTAGCTGCAACCTAAATTATGTAGGAAGAATTACTAGAACACTTAGATCCAGATTCATGGAGCATCAACAAAATATTTTAAATAAAAATAAATAAATCATAGTGTGCCACGTCATTTCAACACATACCACAATGGAAAGGTGGATAGTTTATCAGTAGTGGGTATTGAATATATAAAAAATACAATTGGAGTATTTAGGCCCTGCCCCCTTTCTGATTTCTAAGGCTGCCGACAGCTGCACACTGTGCAGGTCCATTCGGCAGTGACAGTATGCTGCCCGGCTGCTCTGATTGTGTTTTAAACACAATCAGAGCAGCGGGACAGCACACTGCCACTGCCGAGCGGACCTGCACAGCCTTAGAAATCAGAAAGGGGGCGGGGCCTAAATTGCCCCCCCCCCCTAAAATCGCCCCGGGTAGAGCAATTGTCTAGATCCGCCCCTGGAGGGGGGTGACAGGGTTAAAAGGCTATGCACCCAAAAAAGTGTTTTGGATACATCAACTTAATGCAGTAAGCATGATGGGATTGAATGAAGCTCTACAATTTAATGAAATTATTTCATAAAATAATATTTCGTGAAGTTGTCAATAATCAATAAATATATACCTGTGGTGTTGGTGATCAAAAAGGGAGACTAAAGAGATAACTGAGACCCCGAGGATATATAAATTGATACAAGATGGAGACCACAAGTAAAATAGGGTTGCGATATTTTAAATATACATTATTAGTTTGAATTTGTTTGATCTATTATAGATGGAATTATGTAATAACATATACTATGTACATTATTTGCATGAAAGATTAGCTATAGATTATATTTGACTGATAGTATAGACATCTATTTAGCTTAATTTTATACTTTTGCTAATTTCTTTAATTGTTTATGAATTTATTAGGAAAGGAAGGAAGAGATTAAGAAAATATACAAACATAGATATAAATCTAGATATAACATCTAATCACACACTATCACCTCAAAGCTTTTGTTCATTACCCATGTAGCACCATGTTCTGAAGACTCCAATGAGATGTGCAGGAGCTGACATGTGCGTGTCGAATCATTAAACAACCAACAGTAGCAGTGTGCCTACAAGTTGGATATTGTGGAGGTTTACACCAAAACTGGGATAGTGCTGATTTTCACTATCAACGGTAATTTATGCATTTTGTTAATTTGCTAACCTGGATCTAATATGATTAATATTTAATATTGATGATTATTGAATATAAGGCTGCTGTCATGAACACAGAGAACTTACAGTTATTTATAAGGGATAAATCATAACTGCAGTGTAAATGTGTTATATCAAACAAATCCATTGATAGGTACTACAGTGTAAAATGTGAGGACAGAAAGTCTGATGTAAATGTATTGGAGGGCTTTCCACATTCCAGTGTGAGAAGATAGGAGTGTCACCTATGGCAGCTTCAAAGGGCTCTTGCTGTGAGATATATCCTGACACAAGTTAGATTTTGGACTCCAGAATAGACTTTGTGGGGCCGGTCACAGCTGGACATCCTTGCAGTCCAAGGCAGCATTTTGCAGGCCTATATAGGTATATAGAGCTTAAAAGCAAAATGTCTTCATAGTTGGGGAATCTAGGTGCCACTCCATACTGAGGAGCAGAAATCACACCAGGGTTGTGAATGACAGGTACGGGTGGTATCCGGGAACAACTAAAATCACATATCTTTGGAAAAGGTATGTCACATGGTCAAAATTTCATCATGTTTCATATCAAAAGATGGACAAAGTCATAAGGGATTTATTAATAATAAAATTGGGTCTGTGTGACGCTCCACAGACCAGTTAGGTCACATAGTAGAATTGAGTAGTAAATCGGACAACATGCAAATGGTGATTGAAAAAAGTATCACAAACACAACCACTGGAGATGGGGACTGGTGTTGAAGTGTCTTTTAAAAACTGAGACCAGTACAACAAATTGTCACATTGATAATCTGTTTATCTTCCAAGCTAATTTCCCATGGCACATGTAATTCATGTAAGTGTAATTTGTAATTCATGTAAGTGACACTCTGAAGGTAACCCCTTTTATTTTCAACTGTTTTGCTTGTGTATGTTATCTCACTTTATTAATTGTTTATGAATTATTTTTTATATCTGTATGCCCTGTACCTACCTTTGTATATTAAATCTATAATTTAATATATTGCATCCTTGATACTCTAACGAATCCATTAGCCTGCTAAGAAGAAATAGCTTGACCAAGTTAACCCTTTGAATGCTAGTGAGTGATTTGTTGATACATTTGATTAACAAGCTGTGTGTGCTTGCATTTACATTTGTGTAACAGTCTGGAGGTGTGAAGAGTTAACCCTTTGTTCGCTGGTGTGGGTCTTGCTAGTCTGTGAGCAGCTAGAAGCCTTGTGTGTCAGTGTGGGGCGTTATATTGGGGTCCTATTGCCTGTATTCAATAGGTGGTGGCAAACCTGAAGTGTGTGAGGTGAGAGTTCTGTTTGGGGGCAATTCAGTAGGTCTATAACCTGTGTGATAGGTAAAGAGAGACTGCGGGCTGGAATCGTGTGACCTCATATAGCAAACACCCCAAATTCATGGCAGCTGGCAGCATGTTCGTGACAGCTGTCATTCAATTTGACAGTGTGCTGTTTATATGGAGTGATGGAGAGACAGTTATTATACTTCTTTTTGAGTCTATATTAAGAACATTGCACTTTATCTAGGAGAAATAAGTTACATATGGAATATTGATTCACATAGAAGCTCATTATATAATATAAGCAAGAGATTTTAATACACATGGTAAGGTCTCACTTTGAACTTTGTGGAACAAAACACTGTTGCCAGAGGTAGATGTGATATAGAATCATGGATAATTTCTGAGATATTACTCCATAGATGACTATTGTTGAATTAGGGAGATTATCTTTAGTTGTGGTTTTGGATGTTTTTTTACAAATGGTGATTTTTAGAACAGTGCACTGATCAATAGAAAATAGTGTGATTACATGCTGTATTTTTACCTTTGCTTATTTTAGTTTTTTTTTAAAAATGTGTATTTTTTATTTACATTAGTTTCACAAATTTATTCACATTTTATTGGATACTACTCTCAGCGCTGTGTTTTTTGGTCCCTCTCTTAGTGTGGACCCTTTTACACCCCTGATGATGGCCCTGGTTGTGGAGGAGAGTAATCATTATTGTCTTGTTTCTCTTTGAATGCCAGAACAACTCCAGTCAATCAGAAAATTGATCAAAAGCAGGCAAGATGAGAAGCTTGTTTTAGAAGACATAATCCTAGGTTTGGCAGAAGCAAGGTTCTTACAGTGCCTCCTGGCCCCATCTTACTTCTCCCCACCTCACCCAATACTCTGGTCATCATAAATGTTTGCAAAAGGAACACAGGGTAACATGAATCTCCTGTTCTCCTTTCTGAAATCACTGTAGGTGATTGGCGAATGTATGAAGTATTCTCTCTCCTCTGTACCCACTCCACTCACTCATTCAGTGTGCGGCTGATGAATGAAGAATTGAGGTTGGGTCAACTGAATGCTGCCATGTTTTTGTACAAGTCCATCTCACATCTTAGTCATTGACTTTAATCAATGAACAGACAGTTATGTTAGCAACAATATATAATTATTTTGCCTGCTAGCATATCATACGTTTACAAAAGAATACAGCCGGGGTAAGTGTATTACCGTTAATACGGTAAATTTAACCCAGATTTCTGCTTGCAGCTAAAAAACAGGCAATGAAATGACCGTATTAACAGTAATTACGCGCACAGTAATTATGCGCACTATTACCATAATATCAGTAATAGTGCACAGGCTGAGTTACTTTTTACATTAATGCGGCCTACTGAATTCCCTCCTAAGGGGCATATTCAATTGTCCGCGGGATTGCCGAAAAACCGTTAATACTGTAATTTACTCGCTGGATTTCAGCTCGCAGCTCAGGGAGCACAGAGAATATGTTATCATTTACATAAGTTCCTACCCCATTGGAGCTCACAGTCTAAATTCCCTATCACAAATTCATACATAGCAGGGTTCATTTAGTCAGAAGCCAATTATCCAAAATTGAAAGCATGACCCCAGCACTGCAAGGCAGCATCGCAAACCACTGTGCCACCACACTGCCCTATGACTTGCCACCATTAAGGGAGGGAGACTTTATATGTATATCACTCATTTATTATGACTGAATTTAGTGTTTGGCACTTATTGGTTTCAATTAATGTCTGATATATGTTATATTGAATTTACTTAAATAATATTAATTGTAGGTTTATTAGTTTCTACATAACTTTTAATTCATAATTCAAATTCATACACTATTGTTTATGATGCACCTAAGGTCCAGTGCATTAATGCCACTTGAACAAATGTAAACATAAGGATTATTGACACTTTATCAGATGGCCCAAAAATAGAATAACAATAATAAAGCATTAATGGTCCATCATATGTTTAAATGTATCTAATATATATAAGCCTAGTGGCGTGTGTTAGTCTGTGTGTGGAAAAAAACAAACAAGCTGCAGCGCCACCTGCTGGGCAGAGTTATACACTGACCTACTAAATTCTTAGCATTATCTAATATATAAAAGTAAAAGCCTAGCAGCGTGTGTTAGTGTGTGTGTGTGTGTGTGTGTGTGTGTGTGTGTAAAAAACTATTTTCTCAGAAAGGGCTCATCCAATTGACCTAAAATTTGGTATACTGACATTATTTGACAAGAAAATTAGAATAGTGAAGTCAGTTAACTTCCATCATCCCCCCTTCCCCCCGTGGGAGGGGTAGTAAAGGCTAAATTTACGAGTTGAGGGGTCAAACTCATTTTTGTGAGGTAATTTTACCTCATGAACACACATTAAAAAGGGCGCTTGCGTCGGGAAGTAACGCTCTTCCCCTGAGGAGGCCTGGGCTAGGCCCAAATGCATGACAAGAACCTTTTTAAGACCTTAAGTAGCTTGATTTGACTAGAATGCATGAGTATCATGCACGGGTTAACTTGTTAGTATATATTGAAGAAGAACAGAGCCCCTTATGTGCTGGAGAAGTGGAGCTACTGGGTAAATTTAGCACCTGATTGGTGAGCATAGGTAAGCATTTCCATTATATGTTTACTGTAGGGATCAGAGATCATTAAGTTTACAACCATTCAAACTGCTTTCACGGTATGGCACAGGACTTCAGTCCCATGACAAATACCAGGTATTACAAATAAAATACAGTTGTTGTACAAATTCACACTATCCAGGCTTTCACTATTCACTTTGCAAAGTATTCATCTCCTCTGAAAGACCCAAGTTGCTGCTAGGCAGAAAATATGTCCCACAATTAACGTTGATAATACTTAAAGCATTACTGCATATATGGAACACTACAGTAGTGTCACAATTATAACAGATAAAGTGGATTAACTTTTGCCCACCTGGATTAGCGCTGGCAGTAACAGAGGCAGAGAGTCTAACAAACTATGGTTTTCACCAGGGTACCCCGTAAGGCGGTTTGGGATTTTCTGCAGTTAAGTTTCCAGGTCGTGGCCCTCTGCACTGCCTCCAAGCGAAGCGAGCTGATATCACAGTGCAAGGGAGTGGTCAATGCAGCGGGAACTAGCTCTCATAAGGACAGTAGAATGCCTAATCAAGAAAGTGAAAAATAATCAGACTTCGATGTGTGACAAGTAGGCAGTAAAAGAAATAGTGTGTTGGGGAAACCAAGGAAAAAAAGGATGATGCATATTCTGATAAGCTTGAAGAGTCTTATTATACAGTGTAATGAGTTTGTGATTGCAAAGTGAGTGGGAATCACTCTGCATTCTATTGAATTTAAGATATTGCTGTAATATTAGTATTGCAATGGCTTATCAGGTACAATGTAAGTGCGTGAGCTAAGGAACAGCCCAAAGCTTGAGAACTATTCAGGGCCTAAGCTAGTTTTCATCAGCTTAATTTTAATCGATGGAAAAATATGTCACACAAACTAATATTAGCTTTTCCCTAGAAAGCAGTGATACAAGAATTGTTACAAGGATTGCTAACTACAAAGTCGTCCATGTGCCAGAGGCCTCAGAGTATTTGTGTTACTGTAAATAGGGTGCTATTATATGTGTGGGGAATGATTCATATAGTTCACATTTTATTTATAGTATTACTTTATAAAGGCCAATTTAAATAATAGATAATCATTTGTCTGCAGTCATGATGTAAATATAGTACATTCAAGTTTTATTTTCCATATTTATGAGTCATAAGAAAAATGGTATATAGAAAATAGGGGAGAAATATTTATAAAAACCTTAGAGGTTGTGCAGCCTGTAACATGTATTAATTGATTGTGTCAGATGTGACTAGTGACTAACTCTAGGGGATATATAGAATAATTCCCTCCCTACTGAGAATTATAGGGATATTAGAAGTTCCTGAGGAGTTCTGGTACCATATAAAAATCACAGGTCGAGTGCTTTTATATAGTTCACAGAAATCAGAGGTGACTTCTAATATCCATAGCAATTTACAGTTGGGTCTGCATAAATTCCTTATAACACACACTGTTTTCCTAAGGAATACTGAAGTGATGACATCAGAATCCACTGTTTATACAGATATTATTTACAGAAGTGTTTACATATTTTAAAATCATTTGTGCAAGGAACTTATTCCCTTCCATTCTGCACTTTTTTATACTTCACGTTCGTATGCAAACAAATTATTTGTTAGGCAGTAAAAACATATTTATCCAAATCATGTATAATAAATCAGGACTGGACCAATTTTGTGTGCTATTCCTCTCACCTTCATGACCAGATATATTTAGTGAGGGTACGAGGCATGCAGTCTAGCAGATTGCAGGCCAGCGGGAGAGAGCTAGGAGTGTGAAGAGAGCTGTTATCCTACAGCACTGTGGCATGTTCGCATTTTGAATGCTTGGATTTATTTTCACTTTCTAATAAATAAAACAGCACAATAATGTATTTTATTAGTGATTAAAGACACAGGCAAAATGTGCAGATCCTAATAAAACAATATAATTCTATTTTAGTGTAGATACTCCATTTTATCTTTTGTGAGCCTACAATAATATATGCAGATAGATTTACGGTTAGGAATGTGCAGCAGTGCAATCCCAAGAAAATTATGGTCTTTAAGCCTAACATTTAAAAGAAGAAAATGAAACAAATGTTTTATATTACTGTTCCCCAAATTGAACAAATAACGTGCAACCTAAACGGCTGATGATTACCTCTTCTTACTTCCTAACATTCTTGGCGTTTCATTGAAACCAAACCTTGGGACTGAACATTAGTTTATTTTGAGGAATTCCAGACCAGTTAATCGACAAATGATAGATATCTTTGTAAATTAAGATTAGGGGTGGAGATGACAATAACTGTAGATCTACTCCATCAGAGAAGCTTCCTGGACCAAGTTTTATAACTTCATTTTCTCATTTGAGATATTCTTTATTTAAATAAGGTCATACTTGCCAACTCTCCCGGAATATCCTGACCCGAAATCTGGGTCAGTCTCCCGGACTCCCGGGATAGAGGGCAATTCTCCCGATTCCCAACAGGCTGTAGTGAAGTAAACGGAGGGGGCAGGGCTTATTGGCATAATGGACGCGTCATTGTGGCCCTGCCTCCTAGTTTTATTGGTCAAAAAGGGTGGTGACAAATCTAAGCAATAAGATATTTTTATCTGATACATTATTCATACTAAATCTTGGTGTCACTCACGTGTTTCTCTCATTTTTCAGGTGAACGCTGAGATCGAGTGCCAAATTCAAGCAGGCACTTGTATTTAAAGAGCACTCTGAACACTTCTCAGTGCCAAGGTATAAGTATTCTACATACCAGTGTTACCGTCTTTGGCTTGTTTAACCACTCTCTTATGATTGCTCCATTTGTGCTTTCCTGGGTTACGGATCTTGCCTTCCTTTGAACACTTCTCTGACTTCTGCTTATTCTTTATACTGGCCTAACTATCCAGCCAAAACTTTCTTTTAGGGGGCCCTGGTGAATACCACGGGATTCTTTAGGCTCAGCACCTCTATTCTGCCAGTGCTATTCTTGGGTGACACTTGGGTCCTGATTCAAGTCCAGACATACATCTCTGCATGCATCTGACACCAATGACCCCTTACATCTTCAAAGGCGGAATAGGGGAGGGAAGTGGCAGACTAACGTAGGCCATGTACAGTGAGTGCGCATTATTGCAGGTGCGGCTAATTTAAATCCTGTGTTTATCACAAGTATGCTTGTTTTCAGCTGCATCTTTTGCACCTGCTACAGGTAAATGTTGGATGATAGTGAAGACCAACATGATATTAACTCTCTTATTCAAGCTGGATGACTGCCAGTTCACTGGCACTCCTGGCACCACCTATCTCAAACACCATTATATACCATTGGAGGGGGACGCCTGTTGCACCATTTTGCTTACTAACTTGCATGTATGCGTGTCAGTAGCACCAATGGAAAACTGTAAGCATTGCATATTTATTTTATTTTATAAGCAGTCGCATATGTTAGCATTTATTTTTTACTTTCCAGTCTTTCAAATCTTTTGATATATATTTTTTTACAGTTTTGGTTTTTAAATGACCTCTTGTATTCGACTGTATAGCAATGAAATATGTCACTATATTAAATCTAATATTTTGTCTTTCATCTGCCCCACACAGACCATTAATAATTTGCATTGGTTTCAATATGGATATTGTTGGACTTGTAATTTGAAATTTCAAAGGGAGCTGAAAATTATTATATGTAGAAGAAGCATTTTTCCCATCCAGGGATAACATTAGATAATTGTCAGGAGGCAGCAGTGTTTTAGGACTAATAAGGAAAACTAACTAAATACACATACGTGCGTTCTGATGTGAATTCATTCTAAGTACGCATGTAGAACAATAGTGGATTTGCTCCCCAAAAAAATAAAAAATAAAAAATACAGCTGTATGCATGTCTACTCCTATGGTGAAATTCCGTACTGTAACGTAATTACTGCTGTATTCACATCATAAAGTATCTTAAGAAACACGCAGATGTGAATACGGAACCACGCCACAGTTGTTTGTTCTTTTACACACAGAAAACTCACAATTTGGGCATATTCAATTAGGGTTCCGGTTCACGGTAACGCGCGTTACTGTGAAAAGTGCGCGTTCTTGCCGGATTACGGTACCGCAATAACGTGGATTTTCGTACGCAACCCTATGGGCTGCGAATGAAAATCCACGTTATTGCGATAACGTGGATTAAGTTCGCTGCCCGTTCCGGTGCGATCCCGCGAACCAGGACCCTAATTGAATATGCCCCTTTAAGTTCTGATTTGCATCAGGCACTAGGAATCCACCACTTCCGGACTCCAGTGCGTGACACTTGCTGGTTGCAGTCGGGGTTCTTCATTAGACATCTCATACCTGATTCATGTTCGAACACAACCTGCACGCAACTTGCAATTAAAAAACGAGCACAAAACTTGAGCATAGTTCCGACCATATTCCAAGCCAAGCGGATCTCAAGATACGTGTCAATTTGAATCTTGGTGTTAGTACGCTCTGCTTAAACGTTATTTGCTGTATGTAAACAGACAGAACACAGTGCAGGATAAGCACATATATTTATGTAATATAAAGTTGCATCCTACGCATGAACAAAAATTCTATAAAATAAATTAACAACTCATAATACTATAATCATTATTAATAATATGTGTTTTTTTTAAAATGTAAATACAGAAAACAGAATGTTCTTAATGTGTACTGTACATACATTCTCTAACTAGTATTCAAATGCTCTTTGCTATATAGTGATATGCATACATCTAGTTTTTAATACAAAGACGATCCCGTCATCACCATCAGTTAACACTTACACTTGACCTATTTAGAGAAACCTAGTACTTGAATCGGCTGCATCTGCATTGCCACAATCTCAACATTCCTTTACTGTACATTTCCAATCTTCTTCCGACCCTTCCCTCCCGTGTTCCGCCCTTCAAGTCATAGGCTGAAGTGTCATTTGCCTTCCGATATGAATTGCAAGTAATTGCGTTCATTGGTGTAAGGTCCATTTCTGAGCATGCACAGAGGTAATTCATGCAAGATATGGGACTTACGTCTGAACAGTAATTCTGACTCTACATAAAATACCTAAATATTTCCCCAATAGGAATACTTAAATATCCCTGAAGCAACAAATTCTCTTGTCAGTGCTGCAATTCAACTTTTGCCCTGTTATTTCTTGGGGATCAGTTAGTCCGAATGAATATAAAGTAAGGTCAAGAGTACATTACATCTGTCTCCATTAGAATGCTAGCAGAAGCATATTAGATCATTTTGACAGCTATATGCAAATTGAGCCCCCCTCTTGGTTAACAAACAGCTACAAAAATATCAACAGAGATACTATATTGTCATTTCGACAATCTGTTAATGTATTCCCACTAAATACATTATACCCATAATGTTGGTTTAGGTAACCTGGGCCTCTAATGTTTGAGGTTAGTTAGAATTGGACGTATGTCCAACTTTCAAGTGCAAAATTCTGCATTAGCTCATGTGCAGTAAAACCATGTGGAGTGCAGAGTTTAATGTAAATTGCACTCGAGTCCCCTTGTAAAACTGCAAATGCCAGCAAACTCTTATCTGTCAGTGCATACTAGTGCAATGGGACCCGTAGTGTCACATAGTAAAGTACTAAATAACCACACATATCTCAGTAAAAGTCCTTTTAAGTATTTAAATATTTAACCCCCCACCCCCATCATCACTCATTCTCCACTTTAAATTACTCCAAAATCCTAAGGGATGTTGATGTTGTTGTTCTTCTGTTCCATCACCTTCCTTTTTTTCTTCTGTTTTCAATGAAAGTTGAAGTTCAAAATCAGTTGAAAGGCACATATTCTCAAACCCTGTCCTAATGAAGGAAATTGTAGTTGCTGAGTATTTTTATATTTTATAGCTGTATATTACACTTACTGTCTTTCTATCAGATATTATTGTCAGTTTAACATGTTTTAGACAATATATGCTTTTGTTCTTTAAATATGTAGTACTTTGTTTCTCTGTTATTATACCTTATTTTAGAATCACAGTGAACATGTGATATGTGAAGTGATATACAGCTTGCACACTAACAATTGTTACTATATAGTCAAAATTTAATTCACAAAATGCATATTATTTGTGGGTATTTTTGGACAGCACGGTGGCACTATGGTTAGCATTGCTGGGGTCACTGGGGTCATGGGTTAGATTCTGACCGGGGCCCTATCTATGTGGAGTTTGTATCTTCTCCCCATGGTTGCATGGATTTCCTCTAGGGAAGCACTAACATCCTGACATCCTCGGGTGAAAATATGGCCACATTGCCAGGCACTGATTCATCTTTGGGAGTCATTAAAAGGCTGAGACACACAGAGTAGCCATGTCCTGGAATTTGAAGACCTACTTGACCACCAAGCTTCAGGACCAGCCCTTGCGCCAACTTCCTTCCTGACGCTGAACCAGCAGAGCGCACATGGGATTCAGTTATCATCATCAAGGCTAACCTGGTTCTAATACTCTCCCTGGAGTGACGGTCCTTCGAGGCTAACCCTACTATAGACTACAGATTGCAGAGCACATACCCGATTTCCATACCTTGAGGTGAGACGCATGTTCTGCTCCCTTGCATACGTGCTGTATGTGCCCATATCTTGGATATCAGTGGTTATCTTCCCTCAGTTGCCCACCTGGTGGTGTTCAGTGCAGCTGCTGCTGAATGGAGGGACAATCTCATCTTCACTGTGATATCAACTGGCATCCCACCCACCTTGAGGCTCATCGGAGCGGGCCTGTGGGATCAATCCCTCTACACCTTCATCGTTGCAGGGTCCAATGGAATCCAGCTGAACCCTCAGTTTTTTTCCTGTTTGTGTCTCTAGGAATTATCCTGTGGGACAGAGTTGTCTATGCTCGTTTTCTTGTTTGTTGCTACTCCTCAATGACTTGGATATAAATCTCATTTCTGTTTGTACTACTCACGCCCCATTATTGACTTAGAAGACACTTCTCCCGTAGTTATACCATACTCAGGATCCTCTATATTTTGCTGCTATTGACACCTGGAGGCCACATTGACACCTCCTGCAGTGAGCTGTATTTGGTGCCCTCTTATTTTGTTCGAGCTTATTTTCAATGCCCAATATAATTGTATAGGATCTTATTCTCTGCTACCCGACCCTTACTCGTGTTTGGAATTTGGGGAGCGACCATACCTCTGGGAATAGAATTTTTGATTAATTTGATTATTGCTTGATTGTGTATTTCATGTTCTCACCTCTTTGCTCACTCAGACACTGTATTGTTACATATTTATTTCTCATTCACTAACTGACCGCTTAGTGATACTATACTAACATTTCTTGCTTATAACATATTGTACTAGTGTTCTAAACCAGTGATGGCTAACCTGTGACACTCCAGGTGTTGTGAAACTACAATCCCCAGCATGCTTGCCAGCTATCAGCTAGTTATCTACTGGCAAAGCATGCTGGGACTTGTAGTTTCACAACACCTGGAGTGTCACAGGTTAGCCATCACTGTTCTAAACCATTGAAATGCTAGTATTTTAGATTTCTACTTATCTATAATTAATGGTGTTCACTGTATAGTGATATTTGAACTATGCACTCTGATTTGTTACATTACACACTCTCTCCTTTGATCGGCTCACCACTTACCCAGTGTCCAGTTTTTCTTTTAGTAACGAGGTAATGCCTTTTTTCCTTTTGAGAGATAGTTTATTCATTTTATCAAACTCTATTTGGATATTGTAGACGATTCTATTAAAGTCATTTTATCACTTACCAATAAAACATTGTCCAATGCGATTGTTGTGGTTCCAACGCACAATGTATTTAAATGCAAAATATAGCAGGATTTTACAGCAAGCCATTGTTACAAATTAAAGATGTTTAAAATAAAGCAGGAAAGTATAAAAACACAGAATATATTACATCTTCCTTATACGGTTCACCCAGGTTTGATGAATGCAGCCATGCTCTCACGTTGCCAGGATCAAAGAGAGGTAGAACAAAAGCCAGCATGCTTGTATATAGTGTACAGATAACACTTAGTGAGGTCTTCATTGGTCCAGGGTTAATGATTTTCCAGTTCCTTGCAAGTTATAGGTCAGTTCATTCGATCCTTACAAAGGGTGAGGGGCAACCTCCCCCAACCATTGTTCACATGTTTTGACTCTGAATGACCAGTTCAAACTGACCCACACAAAAGTATTTTTGATTATTAATCTCATATTGCTTGTATCTTGCGATCGCTAGATGCGATCGCTACTCTGTCCACACTGGGTTAATTCTGGTGAAATAAGCTTTAATATGAGACCATACACTTTACCTTTTAAAACACCTGAACCATAAATACCTTTACTACAGTATTATATATGAATAAATAAACAATCTAATACATTTTAGTAATAAATGAATGTGGTTTGGAACCTTAATAAATATGAACTATATATATAAGTGAATGTGTAAGAGCGAGTGTAAGTGTGCGATTTTTATCGTGCGATTGCGCCATGACACGTGGAGTACTGATCGCACGGTAACACAATATTAATCAATATACTTTATTGCATCCAATTATTCGTCTTTAACAGCTCCACCCTTTGATAGTACATACAACTATCACCTTAAAGATTTTATTGCAGGATCTCAGTAGTATGTTTCATTGTTCAGTAATGTAAGTACCTCTTTGTGTATGACCACACTGTCTGTAGATCTCAGACAGTTTACCATAAAAGAGAGTCATAATCCTAGAAACAATTTTCTTTTAGTATGGAGCATATACCTCTGGAGCTTGGAAATAACCTTTTGTATGCCCTTCAAGGGTGCGACAGACCATGTATCAACAATATACAATATCCTACAACAGTTCTTCATCCCTAACATGTTCATCTGTCCGAAGCATGTCTTTTAGCTCAGACAACATTTAAAAAATGCATGTTCACCAATAACATCATCCTATGTCTATCAACAATGTAATTTATGGTCTCCTTCAGCCTGAGTTAGTATATACCCTCTATTAATGTCAACATTTCTTGTCATCAACACTTGTGGGGCGGGCTATTGTCTGTTCATTCTTCCCAGTCTCTCAATACTCAAGTTTCTTTGCACGTGAAACAATGATCGACCTGCCAAATATTGGAAGACTCCAAACTAAGGGACCTAGCTGTCTTACCTTTCACCCAGTGACCTCCCACCCCATAATTCAGGTACCTCAGGAATATTTAGTGGAAAGAGAACTACTCCTACTTGATATAATCTCTGAGGCACGTGAGAGCACACCCAGCACTCAGTTTGGTCTATAACCTTAACCACCCATGAATGATAATCATTCTCAAGGATGCTTGCTCAAGTCCGTATATTACTGGACTGGCATTGCTGGATACACCTCTCTTCTAATATGGGGTCAATGTACTTACGGACGTAATACTCCTCAGACAATAGCCCCTCACACTGTCTCCAAGCTCCAAGGTTACCAAATTTTCATTTACCCCTGAATTGAATAGAGTAATTGGCTGGACCAATTGGCTAACAACTTCTTCTTCATCCCCAACTCCTCAATATCACTACCTGAACTGTCACAATTCCTCCATGTAATGTCCTACTTATGTACCGCCATTGCTATAAAAAGTTTTTCAGTTGCCTCATCATCGCCCCCTAGACTAGAAAAACACTGAAGACCAATGTATATCAATTGATTTTCCCTCTGCCAACTCACATGCCATTTTCAATCCCACACGTTCAGCTACTTGGCTAAGTGAGAAGGGCAAAGGGGTCTATCTCTATAACATTTTCTTCAAATATAACAGTATCCAGTGCATGTCGGTCTAACAGTGAAAAAATATAAAACATGACAATTTTACATTTTCTAGGGTTTCACATTATGTCAGGTCTTGTGGCACAAATCCTACTCCAATGTTCTACACAGAGATGCATATATGCATGACTACTTAATTTACCTTCAGCTAGTCTCCTGTCTCCACCCTTTGTGCATATATATAAAGGCACACTTTGCACAGGAAACAAAAAGGCAGATATGCAATCTATAAAACATGAATCATATTTCCACAACAAAAACCTCTCTGCTTAAAATCAGCAGCTTCTATACACATAAAAGCAAACCCCTAGCTGTTTCCATGACTTATGTCAATCAAGTGTGTGTATTCTTGACTCTGTCTGATGTCACAAATGTCTTAGCCCCATGAATGAGACCATGTCTACGTGTTTTTGTATCTCTTTACAAGAAAAGAGTGAGATATTATCAGAGATGTAAAGAATGAGAACTAGGAGAGCAATGAATAATAAAACAAAAAAAAAGATTTGCAGACAAACAGAAAAGTAGAATAGCAAAGAAGCAAAGTATGAGATTTTACAGCAAAAGGACAGCTGGATTGGACACTATGGGAAAATGATTCTACTTTTCCACTAATCCCCTTAGCTATTCCCTAAACTATGACCCCCTCCCCATTCTTCTCAAGTTTTACTGGGTGTTACGTGTCACCCATCCAATCCAGTGTCGTCCATCGTTAGCTCGTATGGAACTCGGTATCTCATGATCATGCTAACTATATACATTTGCGATAGACTCATGACTATAATGGAGAAGTGCAAAGTTAACCCTTAGTTACGCATACTTTGTATCTCACATGTGTTTATACCTGAAATACATAAAAACAACATTAGAGCAAAGTATATACATACTTCATTTTAAATAATGAATCTCAACCAAATAAATTATCATGAGCCACTGCAATTAGGAGAGTGTTTACAATGACCCATTGTTAAGTTGTCTTTCAAACGAAATCTTTGTACTCCTCCAGCAATCCCTTAATCACTAAGTATATATACCTCTTTGTTTGTCCTTATCTGCAAAAAAAAACACAAAATAAAGTAAATTTTCAGATAACAAAAGAAAACCAAAACATGATATTTCTTTTTGCTTTCAATCCTTGGTGACCAGGAAAAATTCCCTAGCAACGGTTATCCACAATCCTTCTATTGTTCTAAGGCTATATAGCTTCATTGCAGTTAGGGTCAATTAACTAAGACCATTTGTCTGGACACAACGCACATAATCTAAGCCATTGCATAGACACAACAAATTTCTTTTGTTACACTTCTTTTCCCTGGCTGTACTTTATGCATGGAATAAAAACAAAAGTTTCTTCAGACTGTTTGAAAAACCGGACTTTTTTTTTTTCTATTGCAGGGTTATTTTCCTAAATTCAAGCACACACACCATACACAATAACACAAAAAAATAAAAAATGTACATTTAAGTTACTCAGCTTTTAAACCTGAATAGTTACACAGATTATCAGTTACATTTGCTATTTGTATAAGCTTTTTTATTTTATTCAGTTTTATACTTTCCGGCTTTGCGCTCGCTTCTCTTTGCTTGGCAACGCTTACTTCCGCTATGCATGTATTACCCTGCCATGTGTTACATTCCTGTTGCCACAGTTTTAAACAGCCATAGTGTTTAATTCTCACTTTTGGTGATTTAATCAACCGTACTTTATCTCTAACATTATTGAATACCTCTGAACTGAAACTACCAAACTTTGGAAAAGGTCTCAGACAATCTCTGGTCATCTTGACCCATATGTCGCAGTACACAGTTGCGTACGTGCCATATTTCTTAAACATAACATGTCGTGCCGAACCAATCGGCCATTCCTTAGGCAGCACCTCATTAACCACCTCTACCGTGTGCTTAGCACCCATTTTGAGAACAGACTCTCACCGCTTCGCAACACACCACTATCACTATAGCTTATCACCCGTGGACAATTTCAACAGGCTACGTCCACCCACCTCCTAACACAGAAATATCAACGTGAACCAAAGAAGTATCAGCTCCTCGATACCCTGTCTCTCCAACAAATCTGCTGAGTGTATTACCACTGGTAGCACTGGGGGTTACCCAACCTTGCCAACGTAATTCCTCCCGCTACAAGTCACAAGTCACAATCACGATTGTGCAACTATGCGGTCCGATTGCACCGCTTAGAGTTACTATCGCTAAACTTTGCGATTACTATTGGGGAGTGCACCTCAAAATCCTCTTTAACTGTTCTCTTTTCAAACAGAACTTTTGCTGCCAGTATACCTGCCGTATATACCTATCCTTGGCCGTCCAGCCCACCTCGTCAGGCAGCAACCGATACCCCTGTCTTTTCAACAGTAAATCAACTTTCACTTCAAAATCATACAATTCACAAACACATACACCTTAGTTTTGTGAGCAGAAAATAAATTTCCCAAACAATAGTAATATCTTTTCAGAGGCTTTAACAAGTGATTATACTATGCATATATAACAGACTATGAACACGACTATTTAAACACTTGGCAACAATACCAGAAGTAAACATACACAATGCATGAAATTTACATACGCTATGCAATGCAACACATTTAAAACGCAAAATGACAATACAAAGAAACAGTTTTCTTTCTTGTCCGTAGATTCAAGTTAGCTCTCCTTGGATTACACAAAAATGGACATTCGGTTTCACAACACAAAATGATTAACAGGTTTTGAACACAATGCGTTCTTACCCGTATATGATGTATCTCTCCACGCTTTGTTGACGAACCGAAATCCGTAGGCTTTGCGAATCGTCTGGTAGCGTGACCTCACCGCTATGAGCCCCCAAATTATTAAAGTAATTTTATCGCTTACTAATGAAACATTGTCCGATGCGATTGTAGTGGTTCCAACGCACAATCTATTTAATTGCAAAATATAGCAGGATTTTACAGCAAGCCATTTTACACATTAAAGATGTTTAAAATAAAGCAGGAAAGTATAAAAACACAGAATACATTACATCTTCCTTATAGGGTTCACCCAGGTTCAATGAATGCGCCATGCTCTCACGTTGGCAGGATCAAAGAGAGGTAGAACAAAAGCCAGCATGCTTGTATATAGTGTACAGATAACACTTAGAGGTATATTTACTAAACTGCGGGTTTGGAAAAGTGGAGATGTTGCCTATAGCAACCAATCAGAATCTAGCTGTCATTTATTTAGTGCATTCTACAAAATGACAGCTAGAATCTCTTTGGTTGCTATAGGCAACATCTCCACTTCTTCAAACCTGCAGTTTAGTAAATCTAGTCCTTAGTGAGGTCTTCATTGGTCCAGGGTTAATGATTTTCCAGTTCCATGCGAGTTATAGGTCAGTTCATTTGATCCTTACATGTTTTGAGTCTGAATAACCAGTTCAAACTGACCCAGTTTGAACTGGGTCAGTCACAAAAGTATTTTTGAGTATTAATCTCATATTCTTTGTATCTTGCGATCGCTAGATGCAATCGCTACTCTGTCCACACCGGGTTAATGCTGGTGAAATAAGCTTTAATATGAGACCAAACTGGTTACCTTTTAAAACACCTGGGGGTAAATGTATCAATCTCCGGTTTTGTCAACTCGCGGGAGTTCGGCGAGATGACAGCTTAAATTTAAAGCGGCGCTGCCTTGTAAAGGGAAGTTTCCCTTTACAAGGCAGCGCTGATTTAAATTTAAGCTGTCTTCTCGCCGAACTCCCGCGAGTTGACAAAACCGGAGATTGATACATTTACCCCCTGAACTACAGTATTATATATGCATAAATAAACAATCTAATACATTTTACTAATAAATGAATGTGGTTTGGAACCTTAATAAATATGAACTATATATAAGTGAATGTGTAAGTGCGAGTGTATGCGTGCCTTATTTATCGTGCGATTGCGCCATGACACGTGAAGTACTGATCACAATCGCACCGTATTACGCGGTAAACAATATTAATCGATATACTTTCTTTCATACAATTATTCGACTCTGTCAATCCTTTCTCCATTCTTCCTTCTAGCAGTAATATGGATAAATTAACATCAAGACCAGAGTTGAAGGTCAAGGCACTCCAGTCTAATAAATACTCATATTTTCTCACAGTTAAAACTTTTATTATTAAATCAAAATTAGTCATATTCACATACTACTGCCACCAGTCCGTAAAGCAGTGAAATATTAGTTCAAATAAATAGAAAAGTGAAAAAGACACAAATAGTGTACTAATAATGTACAACTATCTATTATATATTACAAGGATGTTCATCCATCATCTTGTTATTGTATTAATATAAATAAAGATAAATTATCTTTCAAAATTGTTTCCTTATTGTATCTCTTCACACTCACACTACCCCATGAGTCCTAACCTGGTGCGGGCCTAAAATCTTCTTCTTTGCAGTAATATAGATAAGTTCTGGAGCAAGACAACATCGAAATATTGGTTAGCAGGACAGAGCAAGCCTAAATCGGTAAAAACAAACCTGGCACAAGTAAATCGGCTTGCCCTTCTGCCATGCCCCTGCCACCAGACATGGTGGAGAAGGGTGATGGCACTCCACTGCTGCAAGTTACTCCTACCCCAGGTTCAGATATAGCTCAACATATACTAAATATCCTGTTACCAATTATTGACAAATGATTTGCTGCATTACAAACTGCCGTTGATTCTGCCATTGCTAAAGTGTTGGATAACACTGCCAGAATTAACTACACTGAAGATATTGTTTTGTCCTTAAAAAATAGGTCAGAACGCCATACCAAACAATTGCTACAACTCTTAGAAAAATTAGATGACTTAAAGAATCGTAAGTGGAAGAAAAGCTCATGATTTATAAGGATCCCAGTATTTGTCAAAGCTCAGGATTTGTTCTCATACCTTAGCCAGACTTTAATTGTAGCCCTGAACGTCCATGATGAAATGGATACCCCTCAAATTGAACAAGCCTATCACTTGGGTCAAGAGAGGATTATGCTTCTAGGCCACGCCCTATAATAGCTTGGTTCTGGACTTTAAAGTCAAGAGAAAATGCTTATTGCTTATAGAAGCCTTAAACATTTGGTCACAGATGACAACAGGATCCTGATTTTTCAGGACTATTCAGCAACGCTCACACAGAAGAGTAAAGAGTTCACGCTGGTGTGTAAATACCTGACAGACAACAACAGGCGTTTTGTATCTGGCAAAATTTAGGCTGGAGAATGGCAGGACGTTTATTTTTGATGACCAGACTAAAGTCAAACAACACCTCCAAACAATCACCCCCCCCACGAGCCTCCCCAACTGCCAACACCAGAGCCCCACATTCACTCCCTCCATAAGATACACTCTTTCCTTAGTATGATTTTTGGTCTTTGGGGTATAGTAGTATTACACTTTGATTTATAATGCAACATTCTTATGTGGATAAATATATTTCAAGTAAACAACCTTCAAAATATAAAACCACCATGTGTACAGTGCATAGGTACTATACAAGTCTAGATTTACATATGTGTGCCCTCAACTTAATGGGCTAAATTGGAATGATGTAGAATGGTGTTTGCATGTCAATTTATCAGTAGCTTGGGCACAAGACTTGCAGACAGGTGATATAGATTGTGTTGTAGGGTAAAATCATTCACTTAGGGGATGGGCAGCATTGGTTGTTTGGGTTGGGTGACAGTTGCAAATGGTGTCACAGTTGGAAAGGATGTATTTGGCTCATAGTAGCCTGAAAGCATTAGTACAATGCATGAAAATGATGGCACCTTATGATTGACAAACTGCACACTGCCAGTACATTGTAAAAATGTACAATGTTGACACTTTAAAGAAAGAGCCAAGCATCGTTTATTCAAACTGAGTCACAGTTGGCATGTATGTTAACCAGGCTGAAGCCTCTGTTTGTCTTTTTCTTATAAGTGCTTGATATGTTGCATTATTTTTATTATTTAACCTTTTAATCTTTCAGGCCTCTTATCTGAATGATCTTTATGGTTACTGTTACCCATATCAGTTTTTTGTTTGCCTATGCTGCTGTGGCATGATCAGCTCTGCAGTCCTGCCAATTGCTTTTTGTGTTAACAGCTCAATGGGCCAATATGGCCCTGTACCAAGGGCATAACTAATAAATGTAAAGGGAGTGCAGCTACTAAAGGACCTAGAGCTGTGAGTTTTTCACCATTTGGGCCCTTACAAAATGTTGGCATGGGGCCCACAAATGTGTAGTTACACACCCTGCACTGCACTTTACTACAAATAAAGAAAAAAAATTGGTCACATGTAAAATGTACAACATAGGGGGAAGGAGAGACATTATACAGTCCAAAACATATAGTATAGTTTTTTCTTGTTTATTTGTTTAGTATTGTAGGTTTAGTGGTCCTTCAAGGATACGTTTCTCAACAATGACAGTATGTTGATTTTAATCAGCATGTTTTATTTGCATTGGTACCCAAAAGATAAATGCTTTATTTTCCCAATGGGATATGTAGGCCTTGTTGACACAGAAATTTTGGCTACACAAACATGACTGGTAACTTGTCATGTGTTATTAATTTTTTTTCCTGGTATTATTATTTTATTCATTGAATGAATGGTTTTAAACTCCATTGAAATTCAGCCTGGGAAGCCTGTATCTAAGCAATATGCAACACATTGTGTACGACTGACTATGAAATTCACTCTCTTGAGGCTCATACGTATCTGTAGTTTAAGCTAATGAGATGGATAACTGCAATAAGACTTGTATGGAAAGGCACTGCATGAACAACAGTGCTGCTTAGGACATAGAGCAGTAGAACAATTATATAAAATAAACTGGTATGTTTGCATTTTAACTAATAGATCTAATAATAAAAATAGTTCTTGTTTATATATTAATACTGTAAGAATGTTAGGAATGCTTCTTGTAAAATTCAACAACTAAACCAATGACAAAACATGGTCCTCTATATAATATACACCTTCAGTATGGAATAATAACCCTTTTACTGCACCACCACTTACAAGGCTAGATGGGCCAAGCGGTTATTATCTGCCATCAAATTCTATGTAGGGGTCCATGAAATAGTATGTGCTTCAGGTGGCACACTGCTGAAGGGACGTAGCCAGCCCACAGTGGACATGACAACACATTATGCAGCCTCAGATTCGCAGACACAGCATTGCTGTAAAAGATGGACTATCTTTTGTATATTCAAGACCCACTGTATCACACAAAACAACATATAAAAGCCAAACAGTAGGCTAGCTTATGTTTGGTTAGTCAAGCTGCTGAAAATATATTAAAGCCGTGATCTGGTAAGAGGCAATAAAGTGTGGGTTTAATCTGTGGGGTTTGTATGGTCTTCATATGTTTGCCTGGGTTTCCTCCAGGTTCAGCGATTTCCTCTCATAGCACTAAAACAATATTAGCTGGTTAATTGGCTTCTAATGAAAACCTTCATGAATGTGGGTAGGGAGTATACATTGTTTGCTCAACCGGGGCAGGGACTGATGGCAATAATTAAATATTCTCTGATAAGTGCTTCATAATATATAGGATTTATACTGTATAAATAAAGGTGAATAAATAACTACAAAGAAACTGCTTCCCTAATGATATAAAAATAATGCCTCTTATTATATAAATAAACAATAGTGCACCCAATGATATAAAAAAATAATGTCCCTTGATTATATAAATAAAAACCAGTGTCCATCGATGATATACATAGGTCAGCCACAAAATTAAAGCTACCTGCCTAAAATTGTGTAGGTCCCCCTTGAGCTGCCAGAACAACTCTAACCTGTTGAGGCATGGACTTCACAAGACCTCTGAAGGTATCCTGTGGTTTTTGGCACCAAGACATTAGCAGCAGATCCCTAAGTCCTGTAAGTCAGGAGGTGGGGCCTCCATGGCTTGGTATTGTTTCCAGCACATCGCACAGATGCTCGATCAGATCAGATCTTGGGAATTTGGAGGCCAAGTCAACGCCTTGAACACTTTGCCATGTTACCCAAACCATTCCTGAACATTTTTGCAGTGTGGCAGGGTGCATTATCCTGCTGATAGAGGTCACTGCCATCAGGGAATACTGTTGCCATGAAGGAGTGTACTTGGTCTGCAGTAATGTTTAGTAGGTGGTACGTGTAAAAATAGCATCCACATGAATGCCAGGACCCAAGGTTCCCAGCAGAACATTGCCCAGATTATCAGAGGATTTGCCTTCTTCCCATAGTGCATCCTGGTGCCATTTATTCCCAAAGGAAATACACATCTGGCCATCCACATGATGTAAAAGAAAACGTGTTTCGTCAGACCAGACCACCTTCTTCCATTGCTCAATGGTATGACACTCATGTGCCCATTGTAGGCACTTTCGGCAGTGGACAGGGGTCATCAGAGACACACTATGCAGCCCCATATGCAGCAAGCTGCAATGCATTGTGTGTACTGACACCTTTCAATCTTAGCTCTTATTAACTTTATCAGCAATTTGTGCTACAGTAGCTCTACTGTCAGATTGGATCATAAGGACTAACCTTAGCTCTCCATGCACATCAAAGAACCTTGGGTGCCCATGACCCTGTCACTGGTTCAACAGTTGTCCTTCCTTGGGCCACTTTTGATAGGTACAAACCACTGCATACTGGGAACAGCCTACAAGACCTGTCGCTTTAGAGATGCTCTGACACAGTAATTTAGCCATCACAATTGACCCTTGTCAATGTTGTTCAGATCCTTATAGTAGCCCATTTTTCCTGTTTCCAACACATCGACTTCAATAACTAATTATTCACTTGCTGTAACAAAATAATTAAGATAATCAATGTTATTCACTTCACTTGTCAGTGGTTTTAATGTTGTGGCTGATCGTGTAAATAAATAATAGTAACTCCAGGATTATATAATCAGACTATAGTGTCCCTTGATTATACAAATAAAAAATAATAGTGCCTCCGTGATTATATCAATAAATAAAACTGCCCCTGCAATTATATAAATAAATAATACTGCCCACACAATTATATAAATAGATAATAATGCCCTCATTATTATATACTTACCTTAGGGTTTCTCTCTTTTTTTTTTCTATCTTCTCTCTTACCGCACTGAATGCAGAGCATCTCCCAGCTCTCTTAAACGTTGCACACTTGATTCAATGAAACCGAGCCACATAAAGGAGCCAGAACCTCTCTGATATCGTCTGGGACCTGTTGCCATCTGGGCAGGTAAAACAGAGACTACAGTTGGCAGGGCATACAGGTAATAGGGCCCACCTGGGATTTTCCTGGTGCCCTGGTGTGCCAGTCCAACCATGCTCTGTTTATACGAACATGTCTAGTTTTAGATTAATTAAACTCAGACATATGGTTGCAGATTTTTCTCCATGTTTCAGTTCTGTCTTTGATCATGAAGTTTCAGCTCCTGTCCCAGGGTAAAGTTGGTTAAATGGTGATGCCCTGGACATCCAATCACTCCCTGAACCAGTAGATGATGTCTCCATGTCAGGCATGTTTGTAACCTGTGGAAGCTATCTCGTCCAGTAGGTTTATTGGGGGGAATGATGAAGGTAATGAATGTTAAAAAAATTGCAAATCTTTTGAGGCAAATGTATAAATTATTGGTAGTTACCTTGTTGTTAGATCCTATACTGTTTCTTGTAGTTTGTATAAGGTATGAGAAGGGTAGTTTAAGGCAACAAATTGGCACCCTTATATGTGGCATTAATAAACGCTACACACCTTAAACTTTTACATTTATAAGCCATTGATTGTATTAGATTGTATTTACAACATAACTTTTGTTGCATGCAATATTTGTGTGTGTAAAACTATATTTAACATAATAATGTCCTATAGTCCAGGTTATTTCAGTTAGGAATTTAGTGGAGTAATGTTTCTTAGGAGAAATGGTCACATTTGCAAACTAACAGTATATTAAGATAGGTGAGCCAGAAGTAAATCAACATGACTGAATAATCCAACATACTTCCTTCAATGTGGCACTTAAGGAGAGTGACTGAGGCATCAAATGAGATAGTAGTGAACTGAAAAAATGTTTGCATTCCTAAGTGGAAACTTGGTGCAAACCAGACCAAACACTGGCCCACCAAACTGTGCCCCACCACACCCTTTCTCACAAAGATACACCACTTTTCCATGTAATCCACATCAATTTTACAATCAAAAATTGGGATTGGGCCATAAAAATCAATGGGACCATTGTGTGGTAAAATCTATGGAGCAGTAACTGTGTGAAAGTCTACCGATCCAGTTGCTGAAGAGGTTATTATGTGGGTCTCAGGCTTGTGACAAACCACAGTAGTAGTGGGGGCTGGCTAAGGCCTAGTCAGGTAATACCAAACATCAGTTAGGTAGAGTCATAACCAGGAGTTTTATGCAAACATTAAAAGGGCACAGGCACAGCAGCGGATATCAGATAAGAATAAGATAGAAATAATATACGGATGGGAAAGGTTAAGGACTTGATACTCAACCACTGCTGGAGGACTAAGTTCCCGACCTCAGTGTGCTGTTGGACCTACAAAAACCTGAGAAGGAGACAGAGACTGGAAAATACAAAGTCACCGACTAAGACAAGAACAGAAGACATAAGATCACAGACTAGGACTTGTCACATTTCTGTTCTATTAACTGGAGTTTTGTAATGACAGCTATGGAGCCAGGAGTATGGTGAAGACATAAACTGTTTTATTAAAGCAATAACTAAATCCAGATATATACAGGTAAAGCTGAGCATAAATAATATATATCCGGATGAGACTGGAAACAGATAAATAACAGTGAGTACAAACAGCAGGTAAGGTGAACTTAGCTGAGCAATGGTGAATAGCCAGGACCTGGGATACAGAAATATAGATTGTAGCTTGCAAGAAGTCTAAGGGAACAAGCATGACCAGCAAGGCGCATTGAGAGGAGCAGACATATGTAGTCAAAGACACAGGTGCAGTAATTAACAAGAGTAGAGAAGGTTAGCTCCTGCTGGTGAAGGGAAAACAACAAAGGTACAAGAGCAGCACCTCTGGTGAGACAGAGGTACTGCTAGGCTGGTATAAAATAAAGACAAAGTCCAAACATATTCCAGCAGACAGGAGCTGCAGAGGCAAGACAGCATCGCCATGGTAAGTGCAGCCGGAGGCAGAACCTGACAAGATTAAGACAAGCAAAGACAGCAAACATGGATTAAAAGACCTAAAGTAAGGCTATGACTCAGTGATAAGCCACAAAATGATCTAGAAACCTTCAGTGGACTAACAGTCCTTATATATATTGCTGGTCTTGGTAGGCATGCACAAAATGCACACACACACACCACAAGTAAACAGGGAAATATACCATAGCACCTACTCCAATAACCTAAATTTTAAATGTGAGTGATTGAATTTAATTTCAGGTACTAACAAACAACTCTTAATATGCAATTATTTTTTATATTTTTATAGTGACCAATATACCTGATATATTCAAACACCAAATCAGGAGGAATCTGCACCCATTTAAGAAAAGTACAAAACTGTAATAATTCCTGAGATACTGTAAATCAATCAGAATCAACTAAACTTCCATGACCTACACCGTTGAGTGTGACTGCACTGAATAACACTTAGTGAAATAATATTCATTCAAAACCAGCTTCACCCTTACAGTCATGGCAATCCTAACAGAACCTGTTATTACTGCAAAGTACTCTATGAAATAGAGTACTGAGTGTTTAGTAAATGCAATCATGAATTCATGATATTATACTATTATTTTTGCTATATACAATATCCCATAAACTCCTGAAAAAAAACATCAATCTTTTCACACTCCAAGATCTAATTAACCACAAAAACCAAGACTAAAAGCATACATAATTTTGTTTTCTATGTTGACCTGACAGACCAGCGTGAAATGAAAACTCAACGTAATTTTTGAGTGCAATCCCATTTTAATCATATACATTTATTGAACCCTTAGATAATACAACATAAAAGCTTTTTTCTGTCTCTCCCTTCCCATGTCTTTTTGCACCTAGGTTACATAATAACAAGTGAAACATTATAGGACTAAGAGCCATATCCTAGGTAGCATTAAAAATACCTCTTATAATTTTCACACAACTAGCACAGGTTAGCATTTCATATCTATTTATACATTGTAGAGAGTTGAGAAGGACAATTCTAAGCATAGCCAGGAGTTTTACTAAAGAAAAGCAAGAGAACATCTGAAACCTTTAGATAAAACAAATACAAATCATATGGAATACAAACAGTAGTAAAGTAATTAATTAAACTGTCTGGATCAAGGTGAACTCTGCATGACAAAATGACTGAAATACCCACCCCCTTGGTTTAGAGGTAGTTAGTATTCACCCAGAGCCAGATTAAGTAAAAAATGGGACCATAAGCAAGATAACAGTTTGCACCACCCCTCCTCTGATCTGTCCATGCAAAAATGCCTTTCCGATGGTATTCCTTGGCATCTTTCTATCATACCACTATATTTGCAGCACTTATTCTATGGATGTCCTCAGCATTATTGCTCCTTTTTCTTGCTCATAGCCTACATTTTGACCCATACATATCTATATATACGTATAGTTATCCAGAATGCCACAACAGAGCACACTTCTGACCCCCCCACATAAGCATAAGTGCAACAAGGCCTAAGCGAGAAGGAACACACACACCTCAACTCCCTTCTCAGTGCCCACGTTACTTACCCGATCCTGACAGACAACTAGTGAACACACCAAACACTTCTCACTAGTGTTTCGACAATCACATCTTGCGTTTGATTGACCCAGCACCACCACCTATGATGGGGGCCTGTTCTCCGGATCCTACAGAGGAAAACACTTAAGGAGATAGACAGGATATACACAAAACAACAAAATACAGTACAGTGTATTACTGGCCAGCAACTAACTCACCAAAGGTCACAGGCCTACTACACTTTACAATTCAGGGTCTAGACACGCACACAGGTTATCTTTTTCTTCCCCGGGTCACCAGTGTCCTCCAGCACCTAGCTGCACCACAGACCTGATTGAGGGGCCACATACTCCAGCCTCAACAGCCTAAAATTTAACTACTCACAAGAGACCAAATGTCCCACTAGATCAAAGGCCTAGTGCCCTACCAACTAAAAAAGGCCAAAACCAGGCATGATGCCCTCCTAAACAACTGTGATTTTGCACCCTCCTAAACAACCAGGGCCTTGCGCCCCCCTAAATAACCAGGGTCTTGCACCCTGCTACCTAATCAGGGCCTTGCAACCTCTCTACAGCAGCCTAGTGCCTGTTTTGCGGGGGCCTAGTGCCCACCCTACAAGGGGGCCTGGTGCCCGCTCCATAAGCAGTCTGATGCCCCCTCCATAAGCGGTCTGATGCCCACTCTATAAGGGGTCTGGTGCCCCTCTCTAAATACACTAGCGCCCAAAAGCCTATAAGCCTTAACTACCTAACTAACCCTATTGGTGCCGGGCCTTCTGCCCACTCTTCACTCATGGGCCTAGTGCCCAACTGCACCCCGGGCCTTCTGCCTGACCTATCAAGCAGTAATTGCACTTACCTGTAGCAATCTTCTTGACTTGTCCCCAGCGGTACTTCAGTGGGCAGAGCAGCTCTTTAGCCCTAACAATGTCCGGTGTCTTCTTTCTTCTTTCCGTCGCTGCTTGTACCCAACGCCTTCTTCCTTCTGTCTCTGCCAATGAACTAACTAAAATAGTGTCGCGCAGTGGTTTATATAGCCGCTGGCACGCCGATGTTACGCAGCATCAAAAGTTCATATTGACCTGATTGACTCCCTGTTCTGCCCCACCAGGACCCAGCAGCGAATCTCACTTGATTCGTCACCGTGGCCTCGGCAGTATTCTGGAGGGAATAACCGTGACTCAGACACCCAGGTGAGTTCCTCACCACCCTCCTGTTGTTGCTGATGTCTTAAGATCATTCACTTGTTGGTCAAATCCTGTAAAGTTGCGGCTCTTTTTGAAAAGGGATAGATACTATTCACCTCCTGGAAAGCTGAACAATAAGTAAACACTATCGACATCTCACCACCCATCCAGCCCCAACATTTAATCAAATGTACCCACATTTAATAATTATGCCTCCCCCCCATTAAGCCCCAACATAAAACAGCATTCATATTTGAAAATTATATTTAAAAACTTTGCCACCCCTAAATGAGCCCCAATATTAAATTAATAATACTTACATTTTATAAATAGGCCTATTGATCTCAAAAAAACATAACATAAAATTGTATATACCAATATGGCACCATTTTGACATCCTTGATTTGCCATGTAATATACTACCCTCCAGCTTTGTAGATCTATAACACCTAGAATTGATAAATTGATGGCTAAATATGTATTCTCTTTATGTTGTTTAAAGTTGGGAATTCAAGCATTTTATTGCTTGCCGTTTGATCATTTTTATTGCTTTTATAATATACAATTCATGTTGAAACACATGAATTTTTCCTTCTATCCATTGATGTCTGGCTAGGTTCACTAAGCTAATGTCAATGCATTTTGGCTCAAACACCTGGGTACTGTGACACTGAGAATTCCTACAAAAGATGAAAGGATTAGAGAGAAAGTGGCTGGCATCAAAAGCTCCTCATCATAGAATGTTGCTTCATTATATTACAGGAGATTTCTGTCGTCAAATCCCTGGTCAGACCTGTGATATTCAGATCTTCTCTACCCATATTTTAAAGGAGTCTGTACACAGGGATTAAAAACAATAAACAGACCACCAGAATTTTGGCAACCCATCCACACGTGAAGCAATAGTGACTGACTGACCACCCCTTTTCTTATGTTTTCCTCCCTTTTGATGCGTTATTTGCTTGTCTATGCTTTTGTTTTTCTATAGCTGGAGAAATGACTAATAGATAAAGAATATGTAAAAACAAAAACACACAACAAAAACAAAAAACTTTTCAATGGGGATAGCAGTTAAGGGTACAGGAATTATCACAAGAGCAACACCAGAATTTTATTGATAAACTTTCTACAATTTCTTTTGTTACCCAATTTTATGTATATCATACATATAATATACACAAAATAGAAATGCAAATTTTAGTAGAGGACCCAGTGATTGCATGTTACGTCCCTGTACACAAGTATTGAATAAAATAAATCTACCCTAGTACTGTCTTGCATTTGGTTTGAATGGAAGGGTTATGCAATGCAACCTCATGGTCGTATAGGGTACTGAAGCTTTTACAATATTTTTGGCTTTGGGGGTTTTTAGCATTTGTAATCTCTCCCTTAAACAAACCAGTCTAGGTTGTTAGGAATCATTCTACCATTTTATAAAAGATATGCTTGATTATGGTTTAATATTATTCTTAATTTCCTGTTCATCCACATGTACCTTTTTAAAGTAGGTGGGGAGACAATAACCAGAAGCCAATCAGATCAGAAAAACACAGAGTAGTTCAAGCTAATTGTGCTGATGTTCCCCTTATCAACCAGGGGTGGTGTCCTCCGTGTTCCGTGTCCTCACTCTAAATAGAGCGGGTATCAGAAAAAGTACACTATTGGCACGTGCACAATAAAAGGCTTCCCCAGCGCATGCAAAATGTATTATATTCTATTATTTATTTATTATATATAATTGTGCAGTATTATATCATAGATAATTGAGGTTATTATAGACTGTTCGGTGAGACATTACTATAGTGTGCACAATAATAATTTTATTGTCATATGCTGGTCATTATTTTTAATGCGGCACTTGCTGGAGACGACCATGGTCGCAGCACTAACTGTTCCCAGAACAGGTCAGCCACTTGCTAGACTGTGTTGTGAGACCTAATTGTGCATGTCATTGTTTATGTGACACAATAGCATTAAACCACAGCCCAAGATACATGATCTGTCCCCAATAACTAGCACCTCCAAGCTCTTATATTGTAAAAATGATCATACACCTTACAATCTGATTATTATTGGTTGACTTGTTAAAGAAATACAGTACATGGGTAATGGTGACAATTTATCCAATATCAAAAATTCTCATCCAAAAAGCGATTCTACTTCTGTCCTATATTGTGCATGCAGATTAAAATTGTAATATGTGTGAAGCAATCACACTTTTCTTGATTAAAACTAATTCAAAACCTAATTAAAATGATCTGATTAAAACAACTGAAGGGGGCCTGGGAAAGGGAACTCCCACCAAAGTACTATTATTGGAAATGGGATGGATTTAACAAGATTGATTCCTGAAGTGGAAAAACCCTTTCAGACAAGTACATGAAAGAGGTTTTGAGATTAGGAGAATTATTTATTCAATAAAACATTATGTTGCTTTGTGCAGCATCTAATATAATATCCACCTAATTTACATGCAGTTAATTTCAATATACTCTTACAGCAGTGTCCCTGCTCTACTCACAATAAAGGTGGCCTACCTGAGTGACTTCTCTGCTATCATAAGGCACTTTCCCCACCTACTTTTCTCTTTCTTCCTTAGTTGTCAGCTTCCTACAGGCTATCCAACAGTCATACAGTCGGCTGCATAATGTAACTGGTCCACTGAAGGACTGAGAACAGCACAAGTGACTTGCAACAATGCACTGGTTGCATGGTACTGTTGCTGGTGTAACCCAACCCCGAAAGGTGAATTAATTAACCTTGAGAGAAAATATTGATTTGCCTTGTTACAACTGGCTAGGTTCATGTAAAGAAAAATACAGATACCTTAAGTAGTAATACGTTTGTTTTATTCTGTGATGTCCAGTTGTCTGGCAGAGCAGTCTGTGACAGTTTTAGTTGCCATGGATATGAAAATAAGGTACGGATCAGAAAGAAAATAGGCACATTAAGGACTCTTTGCATATTATAACCGATATCAGTAATTCTCATTTCATAGCCCGAGTTGTCCTACTTTTTCACTTCTTTACATATTTTTGCATTTTTGAACACAGTCGAATTGAGCTGCATGCAGTATAAGCAGATATCCATGTCCCTGCATTACAAGTGCCAGAGATGAACTACGATTTCTGTCATAATGAAAGCATAATTCCAGAGTCCAATAGACACATACAAAGTGCTCCTTATACAGTGCTTAACCACTCTCTAGGAAGGTGAACGTTAAACATTAGATATTAGAATACCAAGTATCAAACTAAATAGTGCATCATATATTATAAATAATGTAAACATGTGCATAATTCTGGCATTACTTGGGCATTTTTGAATAATATCAAATAAAACATATATTTCCATCACCAGGAGATGTGCTGCTGTTACCAGGACACAGTAGGTTAAGTTTTGTGGCGACTTGATTTATTTTTTAAACTACAAGCAACTGTAATAATAGACTTGTATCAACAATATCCTACAGGCAGCACTGAGTGCCCCATTTAGACTTGGGCAGAACCAAAGTGGGATATTGTAGCAGAAAAAAATTGCTGTTTTACTTGGCCTCTGGGCTGCATGTATCTAAAGAGGCCTGCATTTTAAAATACAGTGTATAGATGCTATGACATTTTATATATATATATATATATATATATATATATATATATATATATATATATATATATATATACACATATATATATATATATATATATATGCAGCCATTATAGAGATACACCAGTCATCATCAAGACTACTGTATCTTCACAGTTATAAGAAATAATCCTCAATTGTTCACATAAAATAACAGACAATACAAAAATACAAAACGATTAGGGGCCCCTGAAGAAAGTAATGGGAACCAAAACGATTGTTGGGCAGGAAATGTTTTGTAATGCATCTTTTTCTTTGATTTTTTTCTGGATTTTTTTTTATTTTTGTTTTTCTCTACTAAAATTGTATTGTATTTTTGTACTCTGGCTTGCTGGTGCTGGTCTGTTCATTTTATTTGAACAATTGAGGAAGTGCAATTTACTATATGGACTATGCACTGTACTTTTTTGTAACTTTTTTGCTAGATAATTGAGTGCATTCACCTCTATGTATTTTTGCAGATATAAAAAAAGACATAAAGTGTTAGGACTCTGTCCTTATCATCATCATCATCAACAACATTTATTTATATAGCACCAGCAAATTCTGTAGCGCTTTACAATTGTGGCAAACAAAATAATATACAATACAGGGTAATACAGACAATGAGGACCTACTTACAAGCTTACAATCTAAGGGACAATGGGAGTTTGATACATGAGGTTAAGTCTACATATTGCATTTCAGTCCAGCCAGATTGCAAAGGTAAAAGTTATTCGTATACTATATGATCCAGTCACACAGCAATGTAGGTCAGGGGGTCAGAGGGTTGTTGTCTTGTGGATATTGTGCAAAGGGTGGTAATAGGTTAACCTATGGATGATAAGAGGGTGGTTAAGGAATATTATAAGTTTGCCTGAAGTGGTGGGTTTTGAGAGAATACTTGAAGGTTTGTAGACAAGAGGAAAGTCTTATTGTGCGACAAAATGAATCCCATTGAGTGGGTGCAGCTCGAAAAAGTCTTATATCTGGGAATGGGGACGTATGATGAGAGTGGATAAGAGATGCAGATCTTGTGCAGAACGGATTTGTCGAGATATTTTGAGACAAGTGAGGAGATGTATGTTGGTGCAGTTTTGTTGATGGCCTAGTAGGCAAGTAGAAGTATTTTATATTGGATACGGTAAAAAACAGGCAACCAATTTAGAGAGACTGACAGAGTGGCTCAGCAGAGGAAGAACAATTTGCAAAGAAAATCAATCTAGTCGCTGCGTGCAAAATAGATTGTAGGGGCTCAAGTCTGTTTTGGGGAAGACCAGTAAGGAGGGAATTGCAATAGTCAATGTAGGAGATGATGAGTGCATGAATTAGAATTTTCGCAGTATCTTGTGTAAGATATGTGCATATTCTGGAAATGCTTTTTAAATGTATGCAACATGATTTAAATATAGAGTCGAGGTCGGGAACAAAGGATAGTTTTGAAACAAGGATCACACCTAGGCAGCGAGCTTGCGGAGTGGGATTTATGCTCATATTGTCAACAAAAATAGAAATGTCAGGTAGGTAACTTCTCTTGGTGGGTGGGAATATTATTAACTCTGTTTTTGACAGATTGAGTTTGACATAGTGAGAGGACATCCAAGATGAAATGGCAGAAATACAATCAGTAACCCGACACAACGCAGATGGTGACAGATCAAGAGAGGATAGATAAATTTGAGTATCATCCACATAGAGATGATATTGAAATCCAAAGGAGCTTATTATTTTCCATAGAGAAGTGGTGTAGATAGAGAACAGCAGAGGACCTAGTACTGAGCCTTGTGGAACTTCAACTGATAAAGGAAGTGATGCAGACGTGGATCCAAAGAAATTAACACTGATAGAGCAATTAGAAAAGTAGGATGAGAACCAAGATAGGGATTGTTGCGTTTTTATAAGAAGAGAGTGGTCAACAGTGTCAAATGCAGCAGAGAGATCCAGGAGAATGAGGAGAGAGTAATGGCCTTTAGTTTTAGCAGTGATCAAATCATTGACAACTTTAATCAACGCAGTCTCTGTGGAGTGTTTAGAATGAAAGTCTGATTGAAGAGGATCCAACAGGTTGTTTGCGGAAAGGATGCATGTGAGGCGAGTGTAGGCAAGTCTCTCTAGAAGCTTGGCCGGGCATGAGAGCTAAGAGATTAGACGGTAATTTGAGAGAGAGTTTGGATCAGAATTTTGTTTTTCCAGAACAGGAGTAATCACTACATGCTTAAATAATGATGGGAAGTTACCAGAAGAGAAAAAGAGAGGTGAAATGAGCACAGGAGACAAAGATCTACCAATTTGTGAGGGTATAGAATCAAGAGTACAGGAGGCAGAGTAGGAAAATAAGAAGAGAGTAGATACTTCATCTTCATTTGTGGGATCAAATGAAGAGAGGGTCTCACAGGATGCTGAGAAGGAATTGAGCTGATTGCTTGTCAAGGAAGATGATACCATTTCTAGTCTGATTTTATCATTCTTGTCCTTGAAGTAGGAAGCAATATCCTGGGCACTAATCGTAGTGGGAGAGTTTGCTGTGTGAGAATGGAGAATAGATTTAAATGTGCTAAAAAGGTGTTATGGGGTAGCAGCCTGAGCAGAGATGAGGAATGGAACTATGTTTGTGTTGCAATGTCTAGAGCATTTTGATATGCATGATAGATAGAAGTATAGGTGAAGAAATCATTAGAGGTACAACATTTTTGCCAGTGATGTTCTCCTTTATGGGAACATTTTTGAAGACTTCGCGTTACTTTAGTGTGCCCTGGCTGACTTTGAAGTCGACGTGGACCGTGAAGAGTCGCTGGAGCCACATGATCAAGGAATGTTGCTAGGGTTTGGTGAAATGAGGTACTGCTGTATCAGGGGATGAGAATGTAGAGATTGGGGAAAGAAGGTGTTGGAGAGAGGCGAAAACCTGTTAAAAATTAATAAGTTAAGATTAGTTAAGATTTTTGCAGGTTTCAGGAAGCTTGGTAGAGTTTGACAGCAGAGAGGTTAAAGTAGTGGGGTTGAGCATATAGCTGATAAGGTGATGATCCGAGAGGGGGAAAGGAGTGTTAAGGAAATCAAAAACTGAGCATAGTCTAGAGAAAAAAAAAGATCAAGGCAGTGGCCATCCTGATGATTAGAGGATTCAACCCACTGGGAGAGGCCGTGGGAGGAGGTTAGAGAGAAAAGTCTGGAAGCAGCATTGGAACGTGAATCAGCAATAGGGATGTTGAAATCACCAAGGATGACGGTTGGGATGTCAGAAGATAAGAAGTGAGGGAGCCATGCAGAGAAATCTTCAAGAAATTCTTGGTGTGGCCCAGGGGGACGATAGATCACAGCAACACGCAGAGAGAATGGATTAAAGATCCGAATAGAATGTACTTTAAAAGATGTGAATGTAAGTGACGGGACATTTGGTAGAACTGTGAATGTGCACTGTGGGGAGAGAAGTAGTCCAACCCCAGTGGCGCACACAGGGGGGTTTCTGAGTCTCCAGAACCCCCCCTGCGCTAACTAAATGGCCACTATAGTGGCACTGTCCTATACAGCAGCCGCGGCGCTGTCAAAGAAGTGTCCGCGGCGGTGCTGTAGTGTATACAGCACCGCCGCGGACGCTTCTTTGACAGCGCCACGGCTGCTGTATAGGACAGCGCTGCCTAAACTGAGCTGCTGCGCATGCGCAGTAGCTCTCGCGTGGGTTGGGTGTTTTTTGGGGTTTTTTTGGGTCGGGGGAAACCCCCCCCCCCGACAATCCTCCTTGCGCCCCTGAACCCCACCTCCTTGTCTGCCTCCAGGTCTGGAGGTGTGCGTGAAATAGAAGCCACCATGTGAAAGTGCTGCAGGTGAGGCAGTGTCTGATTGTGTAAGCCATGTTTCCGTTATTGCAAGAAGGTTGAGGTTGTTTGAGAGGAAGATGTTGTGTATGGAGGTAATGTTTGGAAGAGAGGGAAGACAGGTAAAGCATTTGAGGTTAGCTAGATTGCAGTAGTGTACTGATGTATGTGTATCAACAGCTAATAGAAGCAGAGAGTGAGAAAGATAGGAAAGATGATTTTAAGATGTGTGTCTTTTTATTTTTTGGTGACAGGATGATGTTCCAGTTAGTGAATATAAAGAGGACAAAAATTCATGAGTGCTAACTAGAGGTGAGTGGAGTAATGAAGGGGCAATATGGACAGAGGTGTGTGTTGCTGGAAGAGCGAAGAATGATATTGTTCTGTAGATAATACCTTGAAAAGAGAGTAAGAAAAGCAATATGTAAAACATTGTGATGTAAGAGTAAAAGGCAATTTGATGGAGCTTAAAGAAATACCTAGTTGGATGTCCAATGAATTAAGAGAAGCAGTGCAGATATAGGCTGCAGCAGATGTAGCTTATTCCTGAAAATATTAAGATGTTGTCTAATGTTTGTCCCACTGTTTTGTTTAACTGTGCATTTCCAAACACATTGTGAGAGAAATCCACTTAGTGTAGGAAACCCCAATCACTTTTCCCCCTACACTGAATGCTAAGATACTGTATAGTGAGGCTTATTTCAGAATACACTACATCTGTGCTAACTGGTTAATTAATCAGAGGAGAGAGAAAAAACCCCAACCATTTGTACTATTAGGCTGGATAAGGCTACTATGATACCTATCATAAATTAGGCATCAATAAAACACTAAGCCAACATAGGTTAAAACAATATATAACAAATTCCTGTTACATATTTTAAACACACAGTTATTCCTGCCCTTCACCATTCACTTCACTGTTCATTGTTTACCTTACCATGTGTCCTTGACATTCTTCTTACCATTGTTTGTTCCAGTGTAACTTTCACTACCTTCTACCATCATTCCATACTCACAGTTTACCTGGATTCCTTCAGCATCTGGTTTGCAGTAGTTACCTATGCCTAGTAATCTATTTCATTTTAAGTTTTTTTCCTTACTTGTTCTTGCAAATTACCTGTTGTCCAGTTTATGTTCACAGACTGTTTTTTTCTATCCAACCACACCCGGGGGTAAATGTATTAAGCTGAGAGTTTTCCATCGGGTTTGAAAAACCAATCAGATTCTAGCTATCATTTATTTAGTACATTCTACAAAATGACAGCTAGAATCTGATTGGTTGCTATAGGAAAATTCTCCACTTTTCAAACCCGACAGAAAACTCTCAGCTTGATACATTTATTCCCCAGACTGTTCTGATTATTACCTGCTATTGCTGGATTGTGTTTATTTATTGCTTTTCTCCTGCATGTTCTGCAACAGTGTGTTTGTGCTTCAATAAACTGGTATATCCTTCACCTATTCTGGACTACTTTGCTATCATTACAAACACCCAGTTAATCGTAACATCCATAAATACATTTAAAAAAACCAGCATGTCCCCTTCTATGATGAACCAGCACCAGTGCTATAGCTTGGGCTGTTTACCATTAAAGCAGGGGGAAAACAAGCGTGGGGTTCCGTAAAAGGCTGATAAGGGGGGTATAGGACCTAATAGTCTGGCAAATATAGTGAGGACCAATTAATAATGTATTTGTGACTATTACCATCAACAAACTTCTTGCAAAGGTTGTTCCGGTTTAACTAGTACAGAGAAAAATCCCCCAGCACACTGCTATAAAGCAAAGGAGCTGATATTTCTACTTGCACATAAAATGCAGAATTCTCAGTTGCACACACTTACAAATGTATGGGAAGCCATCCACCAAAGACTCTGCCCTCCAATGTAAGCATTCAACAAAACAATCATTCTACTCTTCCATCTTGAATGTCACAACACTATAAGCCTAAAATACCATTTATATCCTACACTACTCACATTCATTATACATGAAACAAAATCATATATACTCACACCATACACTCCAGGTATCTCACATAGAAACATATACCATTTATTCTCATATTATTTCACTTCACTTATCTCAGTCAAACTTCATCATGCATTGCAGCAGACATTACACACTATCCACCTTCTACCTCTCTCACATGGAAATTTTACCATTACGAGAAAGATATTATGCATTGCACACAGGAGCCGTTTTGTCCAATCATGGTGGTCATATTAACTTGCTATGGCAGCCGTCTGTAAGGCATGGATGGATTTAATCAACCTCTATTTTGTCTATTGTCTGTATAAACACAGTATCCACTAACTAAAATGTATATCACATGGCTGCCATATTAACTATCATCCCATGAACCCCATTTCTCCAGCACTAGCAAACAGTTTAACATAAACAGAATACAAAAACTGTAATTTCAGTCATACTCTAACATAAACTGACTAAACTTCATTACTTCAAACATTTCACATTACAAACTATCTTCCGATCAATCCATTCAAAATACCATATTAACTGTATGCATATTCATTCTAGCAGTCTTGTATACAAAGACAAACAATCACACCCTATAAATATTCCAGTCAACCTCCATAGAAACTCAATGTCTTACAGGTTCACATTCTAGCTATCTTGTATACTCTGTATAGACACAAATTCTGCAAACCTTTTATGCCTCACAATCCATTACAAAATCCATAAATACTTCCATGGAGGCTTTGTATGGGGGTAAGAGAGTAAGAGAGAGCTTCTAGCCTGTGTGCATGTGATTTTAAAAACTTTCCAACGGGTGGAGAGACCCATGTCACAGGAAGTTGGCTTTATGTATGTATTTGATATGTAAATGTAGGCAGTTTCACAGTGTAGAAACTGTATTACAACTATTGTGTACAAAGGCTGACCCAAGCATGGCTGAATCGGAGGCCAATATATTAGAAAATGTAATATCTTTATCAGGCTCCTTGCAAAAGCATAAAAAGCCCATGTTGCCAGAGCATGCAAGTGCTTACTGAACTACAGACACCAACGTGCCCTGGCAATCAGGGACTTATTGAACATTGTTTCACAGTAGAATCCAATAGCAAAAAAAACTCCACAAACACCATGTAAGACAAGCGCCATGTGCTCCAAGCAGACCTGCAAGGAGAATAAACAAACTCAAATGCCCCATTCAGAATAAAAGCATCATGCCCTCGAGATAAAGCCTTGTGTGCCATGCTAGCATAGCAATTAAAGTCTTTATTTATTTAATGTTTTATGATTGAGAGACTATCTGCTGTATATTTGGGAAGTTTTTTGTTTTCAAGTGTAACTTGAGGAGTGTGACTGTGTGAAAGCAGTGTCCTAAGGCAGCAAAGGTCTTGTATCTATAGACTCCAGACTTGTAAATATGTCCTTTACAGTAAAAAAGTATTTATTCTATGCAGCGCAAACATTTTTCACAGCAAAAACATAATCATAATGCATAAGTGGCAAAATGTGCTGGGAATGGCACGTGGCATGGCGCGATCATGCGGTAAAGTACGCGCGCACACACTCGCAATCTCACATTTAGTTATTTATATATTTCATATTATAATGATCCCATTCCCCAGTGATTTATGAGCAGATGGTATTTAAGTTATAGTTATATATATTTTAAGGTTATATGTACACTTTAGTGATATTTAAGGTTCAGGTTGCAGGAACTATGTCATGTTTAGTATCATTTTAATACCCTTTTCATCAGCAGTTGTCCGGTTCATTCGCTGAAGGAATCGCACATTGCATACTCTACTTAGCGATGTCAGGGAATAAATGTTTAAAGTGATACAGACTGTAAAATGTAAATAGACTAGTTGAAACTGGATTCTTGGCGGGAAAGTCGGAGCACATCCCCTGGAGAGATGACCCCCACCTTTGGATATTTTGATTCAAACTGGCCTATGATTTGCAGTACACTAGACCTTCCTGAAGCCTGGACCAATAGAAGCAAGCCACATCATCTGCATTGTTTTCTCTGTAACACTGAGTGTATATAATATAGCTTTGCTGGCACTGGCTTCAGTCATTCTCAGACCACAGTACTCTGGAGTGAAGTACTGCAAGCTGGTACCAGTGGAGTGCAGCTAGCGCAGGCGAGCGCAGCGGTATGTATATATCTTTGGTATCGGCTGTACTGTATTATAATTATGTATTGAACTGCTAACTTTTGCATCTGCTAAATTATCATTTTGTGCTTTGGAAACACAAATCGCTTAGACAATGCTTATTGGATAATATCTGTAACACCGCCTACACTTAAAAGGTGGTATGAAAATACAATCGTATGGTAAACATGATATATACATATGTTAAACATGGTTTAATGCATGCAAATACATTTCTTTGGGACATCTACGTTAGATAGATTATGCATGTAATGGTTTGCAGATTAGAAGAAAAGCTAGCCTTTGGGAAAAAAATCTACATACAAATATATGATCTGTTCTTGATGCATCGTAGTGTATGTACGGTATGTGCTATGCAGTAAGGTGCATAGAAATTCCTTGAAACAATAAGAATAAACATAAGAATTATAACAATATGAAGATAATCTGGTTGAAATAAGTGAAATACAATCAAGAGTTGGAAAAAAACAGTAGGCCAGCATGTAGAATAAGAAAAAAAACAAGTTTCTCATCTAAAATGTCATTAAAAGAGCCTGGTGGACCTAATTTAAACTTGGAATGCTAATGAAGCTCGATGGTATTTTTCCCTTTGGCATGCTTAGTAATGACAGTATTTTACCTAAGCAAAAGTAATGGGAAAAAAAGAATGTTTAAAAAAAGATAGAAACACTGCTATTCACAAATTAATTTTGCAGTTTTGTTTTCCACGCTGAAATAATGCATCCAAATGAATGTAAAGAATTATAATTATGTAGATAGGTACAGTGTCCTTCAATGCTTGGTTGGTCAAGGTTTCTTTTAAATTCAAATCCACTTGGACTCATCTTTTTTAACTCAGCGCATATCAGCCTGGCTCACCTTTGTGCTACTTTCTATTCCCAAAAGAAACATTAAAACGAGAAACTTTCTGAAAAAAACATCAGTTGTGCAAGGTTACGTAGATGCTGAGACTCGCATCATTTAGTACCAGTGCATGGATTAGCGAATGTTTAGTTCAAATACATTTACCATGATAATTTGGCAACTGTGTATCACTGTTTTATCACACACTTACATTTACACTCATATTTTGTAAATAGTACACGTTTATTAAAGTTCCAAGCCATACTCATTTATTAGTAAATGTATTAGAGATTATTTTTACATAGATAATACTACAGTAAAGGTAACTATGGTTCAGGTCTACAGAAATGTGTGGAGTTTAGTCTCATAGTAATCTATGTTTTACTAGCTGAAATTGGGTGTCAATAGGGAAACAATTGCATATTGCAATTGCAAGTTATGAATTGTATGAGATTAATACTCAAAAGCACTTTGTTTATGGGTCAGTTTAAACTGTTTTTTTGGCGGGAAGACACGTACGCAACAGTTGGAGTGAGCACCCTCCTCCTTTGGGAGAAGACCACATGAACTCTCCTATGGCCAGCAGTCTACAGGAACATCGTAAACCCTGGACCAATGAAGAACACTCTTAGTGCTATCTGTGTATATTTGTGACATCATCACTGTTTATGTTTCACTTAAACTGTATATAAGCAAGCCCCTGGGTCAGTATTAAAATTCTCTTTGACTGCAGACTACAAGACTGAATCTATAAGTATCTCTTTTGAAATTTCCACCAGGTAAACATATGAAGCAACTCTTTGGCAATATTTTTAGAACAACGCAAAAATATCAGGCGCTAGATAATAAATTAATTTCAATAACAATATTCCTTACACTTTTACAGACCTTTACATGCATCTGTACTAATGGAAGTGTCACCCCCAATCATAAAATGCAGAAGTAATGAGGGAATACACAGCACAGAAAAGTAGTCTGTAAAGTTTGTAACTCAATTAGATATATAGATCCTCTCAATTTTAGATAATATCCACAGAACCGTAAAACAGTATTACTAAAATAAAGTTTTTATTAAGAAATAGTACCTTATTATTGAAAAGCAATGTTCTTAAAAATGTATTTTCAGTTGTTCATGGGACCTAAATAAGATCTCTGTAGCCTGAAATTTTTCCATGGGTTGACCAGCTGTACTGGGGATCTAATTGTCCTAAATGAATTCTAGATGCCAGAGAGGAATAATACTTGTCTACAGTGTCAGACTGGGGCATGAAGGGCCCACAGGGGGAATACAATGGTAGGGGCCCACCAGACAGGGTGTGGCCAGTCACTAGAGAGGCGTAACCAAACTGGGGTGTGGTAAGCCCACGAAGGACAGCTAGCACCATAGTGTAGTATATAAAAAATACACAGTCTTAGCTTGCCCCTTAGATTGGGCAGAACAGTCACCAAAGATCAGGATTGTCCCACTAAAATCAGAACATGTGACATATTATCCTGCTCTCTCCTACTTGTCCTTGTCACTTTCACCAACTGTGGCTGCTGGTTTCTTTAGCTGCGGCTTGTCTGGATCCTGGAAAGTTGGGTGTCCTATTTGGAAAAAAAAGGGTACAATTCCAACCAGCCCCGGCATTAAATCAACAGGACCCATGATTAATACTTAAGCCTTCCTCCAGCCCCAACATTAAAATAATAGTATTCACATTTAATAAATAGATCTATATCCCTCCAACCAACTCCAAAATTAAAGTAATAGTATTCCCATTTAATAAATAAACCTATTTCCCTCCCTCCAAACAGCCCCAGCAATAAATTAATAGCATTTACGTATAATAAATATACCTATTTTCCACAACCATCACTACCATTAAATAATTCATATTCACATTTAATAAATAGACCACATGCTCCTCAAACTCAACCCCACATTCAATTAATAGCCCCCAAACCACCTTATCTTAAAATAATAGCCCCCACTATAAAATGAAATTGCCCCACCATCACCTCACAAAATAGCACCCATTAATTAGCCACAACCTACCGCACACACAAACTACATTTCCGCAAGCCTCCTGTGCCATCACACACACTTTACTGTGCCCTTTCATCACCATGCTGTGCCCCCTTATCATCACACTGCACCCTCCATGCTGTTTTTGCTCCCCCCTTCACCTGCCCCCCTTCATCACCCTGTGCCATGCTGTTTTTGCTCCACCTTCTCCTGGCCCCCCTTTATCACCCTGTGCCATGCTGCTTTTGCTCCCCTCTTCATCACCCTGTTCCATGCTGCTTTTGCTCCCCTTCATCACCCTGTGCCATCCTGCCTCCCCTTCATCACTCTGTGCCATGCTGCTCCCCCCTTTCATCACTCTGTGCCATGCTGCTTCCCCTTTCATCACTCTGTGCCATGCTGATTCCCCCCTTTCATTACCCTGTGCCATCCTGCCCCCCCTTCATCACTCTGTGTCATGCTGTTTCTCCACCCCCATTCATCACTCTGTGCCATGCTGCTTCCTTCCCCCCTTTCATCACTCTGTGTTATGCTGCTCTCCCCCCCTTTCATCACCCTGTGCCATCCTGCCCCCCCTTTCATCACTCTGTGTCATGCTGCTTCCTCCCCCTTTTCATCACCCTGTGTCATCCTGCCCCCCCCCATAACACTGTGCCATCCTGCTCCGCGTTCACTCTGTGCCATGCTGCTCCCCCTGTTTCATCACTCTGTGTCATGCTGCTCACCCCCTTTCACCACTCTGTGCCATGCTGCTCCCCCCTTTCATCACTCTGTGTTATGCTGCTCTCCCCCCCTTTCATCACCCTGTGTCATGCTGCCCCCCCTTTCATCACTCTGTGCCATGCTGCTCCCCCTGTTTCATCACTCTGTGTCATGCTGCTCACCAACTTATACCACTCTGTGCCATGCTGCTCCCCCCTTTCATCACTCTGTGTTATGCTGCTCTCCCCCCCTTTCATCACCCTGTGTCATGCTGCTCCCCCCCTTTCATCACTCTGTGTCATGCTGCTTCCCCCCCTTTCATCACTCTGTGTCATGCTGATCCCCCCCCTTTCATCACTCTGTGCCATGCTGCTTTCCTCCCCTTACTGTTCCTTTTCTTACCTTCTTATTGGCTTCTTCTCTTCTCTTCTTGTCTTCTTTCTCCTTTTTGGCGTGCTCCTCTTTGCACCACTCCTCACTGAATATCGGGCGTGACGTGATGACTTCACGCTGACATTCAGTGCGAACACAGCTGAGAGGAAGGAGGAGGGGCACCAGCGTTGCGATCACGTGAGTATTATTTTATTTATTTATTTTTTTAAAAGTACCAGCTCCCCCCACCAACGAAGAGGGGAGCCATCAGCGGGCCAGTCTGACCCTGCTTGTCTATCACCCTTTCCTGGGTTGTTTGGAAGTTGAAGGTACATTTTTAATTACTCCACTGCCGCACAAAATCATCCAAGTTTTCAGCTGTTAAAATTCACATAACATGCACAGATTTTTTCTTTCAACCTTTTCTCCACCAATTGTGAGATTTTAGCACCTTTCCAGGTAGGCTCAGCAGCTTTTAGCGGCATTAACAGTCAGATAAACTTTAAACCCAGTCTGGCTGGTTTTTATTTTCATCAAAACAAAAATAACAGTGCATTCTGGTCTGTGTGTAGTCAAACAATAGCATAAAATAAAACCCGCTACTCTGCACTCTAACAGAAAAACATATCCTAACTATCCAGTGTATCCTACCCACACTGGTCACGAAATAGAATCAAAGGTCACTTTACAAATCCTCGCCAAAAGTTCTACAGACACCCCTTTCTTATAAGAGATAAGCCCCAAGTGATAGCTGATATAATTAACCTCTTCTTTAGAGCACATAGGACAATGTACTAGGAGAAAAACACCGCCCTTCCAAGACTCTATCATTCTCACAATAGAGATATGGGGTATTGGTCCAGATTTTGATCATCTGCTGTTAACTCACTACTTAGGAGGCTAAACTGTTTAGCCTCCTTTTAGATTTTAACCTTTCACAAGCAGACAACTCCCTCCACCTGCCCCCCCCTCCCCCCGCCATGTTTTATTAGGTCTTGTCTAATATGTTATGTTATATTATGTCACATCATATTATGTAATGTTATATTTATATTTTGCCATGTTACATTGTCATGTTACATTACGTCATGTTATACTATGTCATGTTATACTATGTCATGTTATTGTCCTTTCTTATTATTTGTTTTGTTTTCCCCTTTCAACTTTACGGTGCGGCAGAGGCAGAACCCTTGTGGCCAGGGCCGGTGCTAGGTTTCTGGGCACCCTAGGCAAAGCTTCAGCCGACTCAATTGCTGATCCAGGTCAATTCATAAGATGCGCTGCGGCCAACGGCAAATAGGTCATCTTAATCATGTCCGCGTCTGACGCTAGCATTAAGGGACATTGTTAACTATTATATCTGGCTTGAGAGTCGCCCCCCAGAGCACGGCGCCCTAGGCAGCTGCCTAAGGTTGCCTAATGGAAGCACCGGCCCTGCTTGTGGCTCCATAGAAATAAATTATGAAAATAATAATGTGGCAAGACTTTAAAATCATATCTAGATAACTCTTGGTAGGCTGGCCTGACAGCATCCAGGACAACATTAGGCATTATTTGTAAGTAAAATAGGAAAGACATAGGCCTGCAATCAGCCTCTCCTGCCTTTTATAGTGGACCAGTTGCAGGACAATATATATATGTATATATATATATATATATATATATATATATATATATATATAATCTAAATGTATGCAAAGAAAAAAATGCTGTTGAAAAGAAGATTTTGAGCAACAAGAGAAAAAAAATAAAATTATTGGTAATAAACATTGGAGCATTGTTCTTGGCGACCCTATCCTAGATTCAACCATTCCTGTCTGGCTTAGTTTGATCTTCAAAAATGCAAAAACTATACTTATAAACTAACTATAAGGATGTAATAACTCCCAGTCTAAAAATAAATAAGGGACAAGAATGTAAATTGGCTAAGATCCACTAAACCCAACAGATTTTTTTAATGTGGCCATGCAATATATGCAATTTTTTTTAGCACTGACTCCAAATTCTTTTCGGATTTGAGCAATTCACAAGAACATAAAACTAGAGCTTTATGAACTATTTAAATACATCAGAATTTTCTTGTAATTTAAAGTATGTTGGCAAGATTTAAAGACCTTTCAAAATTCACCTACAAGAACACGTTAGAAATATTACAAACTCGGTCAATATCTATTTGGTTTCAAAACATTCTAGACATTATCATCAACCAGACCCCAAACACCAATCTTGAAAAGCCAGAAAACATGTTCAATTGGGTGAGAGGGGGAAATGTACAAAAATAATTATTTCATAGAGAAAGCTATTGGATATACCTTCTCCAACCCCTTCACCCAAAAGGTCTCAATATCTTTTTATGAATTTTTCAATTTTTGTTAATATATGCCTTCTAATAACCTTTATTAACAATCAAAATAATATAGCTTTTAACTCATCCTAAGATATGTGTCCAATTGCAGTTAGATATATTATTATTTTAGGTATATACTTCTTATGCCTAGAACATAAAATACAATATAATTTTAATTTCATGGCCTTTAGTGAAAATCATTGTACAGACTTATAATCAAGGTTTAACATCTATTTGCATGTTTGTGCATGGCACTGTGAATTATTTGTTCACTCATGTATGTGTGCATAATTTTGTATCTTGTATTTTGCATTTATTCTTATTTAGAAACACATCACTGATTAATAGAATGTCTATCATCACTGTACAACATAATGTCCCCATCTCATCTCTCCCTCCTCTTTCAGTTTACTAATATGTATATATGTTAAAGATATATCTCATCATAGCCATATGTTTACTATGCTATGCTTCATTCCTCTAAACATCACCAATCATTTATCTCACTAAGGGGCCTAATTATTAATGCCCCCCACCCTGTTAAGTATCTCCTCTTTATCACAATGATAAAGGATGATACAATGCGGCTATCATGCCGGGACAGTACGTCTGACAGGAGGCTGAGATGGCAAAGACTTTCCTTAACTAACAACTCCGGGGTCTCGCTCAGAGTCGTTACTGCACATAGGCTCAGTGCATTTTTTTTTGTTAACAGAGGGGAGAGCAGTAAGGCTGCTGGAGGGGAATCCGAAGATTTATCTCCTGCACTGCTCTCTCCATAGGGTAGCACGGCTAAAGCCGTCATCAGATGATAAGTGTTGAAATGCAAATCTACTCCCATATATGTTAATTAGACTCATCTGGAGTCTAGCTTCAGACTTATATGCAAGTGCTGTTGCTATACGCAACTACACTCTATAAATCAACTGGCTTCTCTCTAGTGGTTGAAGATAACTTAAACCCTGGTCACAACACAAATTTATACTCAGGACAACCCTGAATGAGATTTTAAGTGAATGAGGCTTTATGATTCATGCTCTTTATATCATTACAGTTGTCCTTCTAATAAAATAAACATAAGATTTAACCACTCATTGCCAAAGGGGAGTTCAGTGTTCACTAATCTTTACAACATAAGGAACTGTGGAAGCAAAATGTTTTCATCCTGTGTGAATCATTTCAGTGACTGGAACAAGGACATAACATTGTTAACAAGAGAAAAACATAAGTCATTTGTTTTATACTAGACTGAACACAGAGGTTACATTCTGCTACGCAAGAATGAAATGTAATGCACTGATCCAACGCCTCTATTAAAACCCTTGTTCTACTTCGTGGTAAATGGTGTACGTATCAAAATGTGTGTGATGGGCTATGACAGCAGAAAACATAACATGTTATCATCACTTAGAATATCAAATTCAGATGTTACTGGTGTTCTGAGAATGATCACTAACTACCAGCCTTTATGACTTGGAGACCAATTTTATGGATCCACTTACAGCACTACTTTATTGTGCTAAGATGCAGTTTCTTCTTGAAACATGAAGGATCAAAGGATCAATAGGAACCTAGTTTAAAGGGCCAGTTGCTGAGTCAAAACTAGTGTCATAGGGTCTGATTTAGAATCAGTTGGAAGTCCTTTTGTTCAGCTTAAAAAACCCTTTTGGCTAAAGATCCGTGTCAGTTTGCACTCCGACTGAGACGGATCTCCCTCTTGCATCTCTCTGCGCTTAGAGAGGTGGAACGGGGGAGGTAGTGGGTGAGCCTAGCAATGTCAAGGTGTGTTCACGCACTTTACATGCTATTTTGAGAGTTGAAAGCAACCGCAAATAGCTCTCTAGGAGACGTATCTTTTGTGGGTGCTTTCAGCTGGTTTTCAGCTTGTGCAAGAGACCTTGATGTATTAAAAACAATGTAAAAAATAATTACATAACAAAAGGTGTGCACCCCCTCCCAAATAGCATAACCAACCCTTGTGCTGCATTTTTTTTTATATTTAATTATCTGCTTTTTCTATAGATCCATGTCACTCTAAATACTGTGTAAATTATGGGATGCAATTTACACTTACTATTTGAGTGCAAAATGCGACCGACTTTAAATGAGGTTCATTCTGAGAACACAAATTTTAAACCAGAAATATAAAATAATTTGAAATCAATTTTTGTGAGCGTTTTTAAGCAAAAAGAGACATTTTGGTATATTGAATTAAATTATAAAAAACTGGATTCAATTTGATATACTGCATAAACACTGCATATGATTGCCGCTCCCGCTAGAAAGTATTGGTTAGCTAAAAACATTAAATGCACTGTGCAATAGAGTGTATCTAATATACAAAGTGGAACGGACATTGTCATCTCTACATTAAGTATAAAAGGAGGTAAAACTTGGGCTTAAGTACTGGAATTATATAAGGAGGGAGATAGAAACAATTTCACTCTTTAATACACAGGCAGTCAATTTCAAAATGGGAGAGGGCCAGTGCGAAATCTTGTTTGTAGACCAAATAACATGCTAATAGGTTAATTGGCTGCTATCAAAATTGACCTTAGTCTCTCTGTGTCTGTGTGTCTGTGTTAGGGAATTTAGACTGTAAGCTCCAATGGGGCAGGGACTGATGTGAGTGAGTGCTCTGTACAGCGCTGCGGAATCAGTGGCGCTATATAAACAAATGGTGATGATGATGATGATGATTTGCACCAGTGACACCAGTAGCACCTCCGTTTCAGGTAGAACCTGGTGTGTTCACCAACACTCATTTATTAGTAGTCAATAAAGGGTGAGACAGGTCAAACACTGTCACTTTATTGAACTCTCACTACTTAGAGTGTATTATAAGAAGATGCCAGACAGATTGTGGAGCAACATGGCGGCAAATGTGGAGGAGTTTGCACCTGCCAAAGGAATGGCGTGAGGTAGGCAGATGGACGGCATTCCTTGCTGAGTACACAATAGGTGAACTGGTGTGCCTAGTTGTGGAGCAGTGCAAACATTAGATTTCATTTTGTGAAGTTCTTACTGTACCGTTGTGAGCACCACCTTTTACACTTTGTATTAACTCTGAGCTTGTATAGTTTGGATCTAATCCTGTAATTTGAACTGAATGCATTTTGCACCTTCTAGTTGCACATAGAAAGAGTATAGTTTGAGATGTGATGTAATAGAAGGAGTATGAGGGGAGATCGTTAGAACCGGGGATGGATGAGGAGCGGATGGCATAGGTGAATAAAGATAATTAAGGTGGATCTAGTTATGTTTCATTAAATAAAATAGCATTAATTTCATAATCTGTTCCATGGCACCTACATATAGTTCTTTGCAGGGTGAAAGCAGAGATACTTACTATGATGGAACTCCGCTGCTTACCACTTCATCAGCAACAGTTCTCCTGTGTACTACATTCCCACTGGTGGTTCTGTTTCTGTTTCTGTATTTAATGTTTCCCTTTCTGGGAGGGAAGAAAGCTTGTCTGGTCTAAATCTACAATATATCTATTATTTTCATGTGTGAGGATAATCTGTTTGATTGGAGATATATACATATATATATATATATATATATATATATATATATATATATATATAGATATAGATATAGATATAAATATATACACACAGATAGAGAGAGGGAAGGATAGATGGGTAGGGAAAGAATATAAGGAATAAATATAATATATAAATATATAAGAACAAATAAGGAAAAAAATACTTTTTGACATTCTTCTTTTTATAACTTTACATTACCTTTACATGATTAGTGCTAAAAATGTAATCCGAGGTACCTCCTAAGTATAGAAATACCTACAAGGAATGTGTGTCATTTATCTGAAATGTGATGGAGTGATAGGGCTGGAAATGAATTGTGTAGTTTCTTTTTTTTTTTCATTTTAAATTTGCATTCAATTTTTTTTCTCCATTATTCTTGTGTCTTTTTTAACTTGACTTGTTGATAGGTTCCCCCTTATGTTAGCACTAAAATATTCAGTGTAATAGAGCTTCTATTAAATCCAGTTACAAGTTTCTAATAGTAATACCAGACTGGAGGGTCCTGTACAGCGCAACGACAGGCCTCTGTTTATGAAGTCATTTTGCGTTGTTTCCTCTTCAAACAAGAAGCTGCGGTGTTAAATGAATGACACAATTCCTGGCACTTAAGATCTCCTGTTTAGAAGGATGAAGGAAAAGGAAATAAAGTTTTGAGCAGCCAGTGATGTGACAGTTTAACATGGCATGAGCTTGAAAGCTCCTGAAAATGTGCAGCAAATGAGGGTCAAATTAGGAGAATAAAACAATTTTCAAAATAAGATATTTTTATTTTCTAGACATGCAGATTTCAATCTCATGCCAAACATGTATAACATGTTGTGATCTGTATAAAAGTATATAACCTTGGCTTTATATAGCTATGAACCTGTGAACCTAGTTGTAATGCTGATCAGCAGCTATGTTTTGGTATTGGGTCGATTCATATTAACAAATCGGCAAATAACTCTGAGATAAAATTTGATGCTTGAGAATAACATAACCGAAATCAATCAGATAATTTTTGGGACAGAACAGATCGGATCCATGTCTAGGGCAAAATTAGAATTGTGTAATTTCATCCTGGACTAACTCATTTGGCCATCTTAATATTATAATTAGAATGTACAATTTTAGCTCATTATTAACATCAGGAGCAAGCATTACATGTACTGTATTTAACAAACAAGTTTATACAAATGTATATTTATCATATTTTTTTATTGAAATCCTTATTTATTATCAATGCTTGTTTGGTCTTTCAAGATTAATGAGTTAACAGAAGTAACTTCGTTTTTTCTTCTTTCTTTTTACAGGATCCTCTTGGAGCAAATTGACTTTTCTCTCTCTCTCTCCGTCAGTCATTCCTTTGCATCTCTTAATACATTTTCCATTGTTCACATGGTAACCTAGAGCTTTATTCAGTCTGCTGTCACTCTGTCTTGATCAAATAGCTCACATGACATCTTAGCTTTGAGAAGAATTATCATTACGGCAGTGGTGATGTAAGGGTGAAAAATGTCTCTTGTAGGGCCTGGATCCGGGAGTCAGTTTATAAGTGATTCTGGTAGATGGTTACATTAATCTTGGCTTGTTACTCTATTTCTAGCCAGTAGCACCATTTAGCAATATAGTGATATTTACACAAGTAGCCTAGTAACGTATAGTAATAATTTGTAGTGGCTACATTCAGCTTTAGAATACAATTACACATGAACGACATAGTCCAGATTGGCATTCATTGCACATGTGCTGGCCCCCATTACTCAGCAGAGGCTCAGGAGCGGATGGACCAGCATCACTGTGCCCCATCACCGGTTGTAGGTAACAGAGAAGCAACTGCACTTGGTTGAAGGGTATTTGAGGCATTACTAGACCAGGGGCACACGCAGGATTTTTAAGGGGGAGTTTCCCCCCCCAAAAAAAACCATAGAGAGCTGCTGCGCATGCGCAGCAGCTCCATTTTGGCAGCACTGCACTGAACAGCAGCAGCAGCGCTGTATAGTACAGTGCTGCTAAGTAGGGACACTGTTCTTCGTGGAGGGGAGGGGTTTCTGGAGAACCAGAATCCCCCTCTGTGTGAGCCCCTGCAGACAATATGCAACTTACACTATGCTTACTGACTGTGGAAACTTCAGCTTCACTATTGTTCCTCCTAACAACATTTAACTTCCAAATGACAATAAATAGAGATGGGCGGGCTCGGTTTCCTTGAAACCAAACCCACCCAAAGTTTAAGGTTCCAAGTACCGAGCCGAGTCGGATCGGTACTCTCCCGTTTATTCCGATTCCAAAACGAGGCAAACGACATTTTAATGTCGTTGGATCTCGGATCTCGGTTCTCGCTAGTTTTTGAATCAATAAATACCCGCTTCCACGGCAATCTAGCGCCATTTTAGAGAGGGAGAGAGAAGGGTTAGGGCACAGTATAGAGCAGGCAAAGTGATAGAGTAGAAATAGCAGGGTGGTACATTTTTCTGAATTTGCACTACAAAGTGTTTAGGGGTCTCATATACACCCTTATAAAAGAGCGGAATTTTCTCAGTGCTGAAATCCTACTATAGTACTGTATTTTTCTGATTTGCACTACAAAGTGTTTGGGGTCTCATATACACCCTTATAAAAGAGCTGCATTTTCAGAGTGCTGAAATCCTAATATAGCACTGTATTTTTCTGAATTTGCACTACAAAATCTTTGGGGTCTCATATTACACCCTTATAAAAGAGCTGATTTTTCTGAGTGCTGAAATCCTAATATAGCAGTCATTGCACTGTACTTTTCTGAATTTGCACTACAAAGTGTAGGGTCTGATATACACCCTTATAGAAGAGCAGAATTTCTCATTGCTGAAATCCTAATATACCAGTGATTGCACTCTTTTTTTCTGAATTTACACTACAAAGTGTAGGGTCTAATATACACCCAAAGACGAGTGCTCAATTGCTAAGAATCAGTGATTAAGAGGAAGACAAGCAGGCTTGTCTGTAGAATTTGCAGGTAAATTCTACTGCGTTCTATAGATAACACCCAAAGATGAGTGCACAATTGTAAAGAGTCAGTGATTAAGAGGAAGACAAGCAGGCTTGTCTGTAGAATTTGCAGGCAAATTCTACTGCGTTATATAGGTAACACCCAAAGAGAAGAGCTCCACTGCTCCATTGCTAATTGTAATTGCTGAAATAGAAATTATAGTCCTGTCTGGCTTGGTCTAAATCGACATTTACATTTTATTGTACCATAGCTCATACAGAAACAGGAGGGGTGGCATTGTTCTTGTCACTCTCCAGTCTCAGTCATGATGATACTAATCTTTCTACCACATGTTCTAAAGTCTATGTTCAAGTGCATACTGTTTTTCAGTCAGGGAAAAAAAATGTAAATAGAAATCTTTTACCTTTTAAAGTAAGAAAAACTCTCTAAAAAAGGTGAAAGTTTACTGTAGAAAAACATAAAATTGCCAACATGCTATTCAATCCAAAATATTACCAGGCATACCAGCATCAGGTAGCTCCCTTCTCTTAGCTAGATTTCAGCCCCTGCTGCAATCTACACTGTCATCATAATCACTCTCATCCTTGTGTACATCTTCCTCAAACAATAGTACTTCATCCCTGCTGGAATCCACCATCATAGAAGTCTGTGTACTTTGATATAATTGCCAATAATGGCCTTCCTCATGGAATTTGTATACATGGTACAAATGGTACAATGCATTTTTTAGATTCCCACTTTTGCTTTCTAGCACTTTTAAAAGTAATATGGACCCTACCACAGAAGATTTCGGGACAACAAATCTTGATTTGCTGCCGCAAATGCTTTTATAGTGTACTCATTGCAGAGGAAGCTGACATTTAATGGTCTAAGACAATATTCATGTTAGAAAGATTGAATTGATCTGCACTTTTCAGGTGTGATTGTTCTGTTTTTGGTCTATTTCTTTCTTTTCCTTTAATAATTTAGCACTAAATTTAACGAAAGCCATAGACAGGGGAGGACTGGCAAATTTTAGCCTGGGGGGGCAAGACTTGACTCAGCGGCCTATTTTAAAGGGAAAAAAAATGCAGGTGGCCCAGTGACCCAGCCCATGGTAGCCCACTATGGGACCAGCCAGGAGGGCAGATGCCCACTTGCCCCCCAGCCCTGCCTGCTTCTGGCCATAGACTTGTCCATTGCTTTCCTGAATTATTTACTGTATGAGTTCCAAGTTGAACTGCTGGGAGAATTTTCCATGAATACATCTTACTTTCTGTACCAAAGTTCTTTCTTATGTTGCCATTCAGTCTTCCTCGTTCCAAGTTCAAAACGTTTTAGAAATCTTATTTTTAAAAATGATGCCTTTGTGAACTCTATAAATAGATTTGATATATTTAAGTGTTTCTATCTTGTTGTGACAGTACGGACTACAGCGAACATGTTTTGGTATCCAGCCCATGCGCCATTCTCTGATTTTAGTAATGTATTTTTGTAAATAGAGCCTCCAGAATTGTACATAGCCCTCGAGGTGCAGTTGTACCAATGATCTATATAGTGTCGAAGTCATTTCAATTAAAGTCTAGCAAACTTGGTTGTCTTTGTCTGAAAAGATGCGTACGGTACGCATCGACGTACAAGGGCACGCTACGGCGTGAAAGGGCGTACGCATCCACTACACGTGGCAGCAACAGTAATTGGTCTTTTACCATACATTCGCACAAACACGCATACTTATAAAATAGTACACATTAATGGTAGTTGCAACACATAGTCAGTTATGTCGAAATATAGTAGTATTTATATGTTATATCAGAGTTACATGCATATTAGTGAAATACACGGAACAGGTTGAAGAAATCACCTCATGAGTGATATCATAATGAACCTTGTTACATATCCTACTGTTTGGTTCACTCTGCGAGGGAATCGCAGAGTGCATACGCAAGTTATGAATGATAGAGAATTATGAACTACTTAAGACTAAGGAATCTTGGCGGGAAGAGCCGAGCATACCCCCTGGAGTGGTGACCCCCTCCTTTGGATTCCTTAGGATGAACCAGCCAATGATTGACAACCCCTTGGACATTCCTGAGACCTGGATCAATAGACGCAAGCTATACCATCTTCATTGTATTACTGTATTTGATTGTGTATATAAGCAGCATCTTGTGATCCAGTGTGCAGACATCTTGTCCCCAGACTTCAGGATTGAATGTCTGTACTGGATCCAGAGCGCCTGCGATAAGTAACGGCTGTATTTACTATTACTTCGCTTGAGCATATTATTCTACTTATTGCGAATAAATCTTTGTGCTTTGGAAACACAAATCGAGGTTCGACAATCGTTATTGGTTAGCGACAATACGCACATAACAATTGTGGCAATATAACTTCAATTTTCCTGCCTCTCATTTCTGCCCCTATACAACCAATCACTATACTGCTTGTCCCAATGCATGACTACTAAGTGGGCTGGTATATGGTGGTATGTCATACCACTTCTACTGCTGTTATTGTAAAACTATCAAATTCCATTGACTTATATCCTCCATACTGTAACTTCTAGATTTACACTTCGACCACTGCTTCATATCATATGAAACTATAACTCCAAGTACCCTTTCTGCTGCTGTTGCTGATGTGATATTATACCACTATTTATTCTGAATTCTGCTTTCAGATTAGTGGGTTCTATGTGTATTATTTTAAGTTTTATTGTGTTAAATGTAAGATTTCATACTTTAGACTTATTCCTCTATTTTCCTGTAAACACTATGCATTTGATTTAACCATACGTGGGGTATCATCCCTGCTACAAATCTCTGTATCACTTGCAAAAGACATTGTGGACCAGAAGAACTGTCAATAATGAACAGAGCCGTAACTTGAAATTTTAGCGCTTGGGGCGATAAACTGAAATGCCGCCCCCCTAGCCCTCAATTTTCACCAAATGAATCTAAAATATTCATAAACTGCGCCCCCCCTTCAGCCTTCAGTGTTGTGTCATGGGCTCTATCACACAGCCCTTGTTACGTCCCTGCTAATGGAAATATTAAGCACAACAGGACCAAGAACATCATTGGTCTCTTACCCCTTTGTCTAATTTCCCAGTATTGTTTATTACTGTGGTTGTCCCCAATTGTGAAGCGCTACGGAATTTGCTGGTGCTATATAAATAAATGTTGATGATGGTTACTGGCCCTTTATCTGAGCTTACACCACTCACTAGAATATTCTGTCTCTTGTTCATTAGTCAAATCTTTATCCATTCAACTATCATTGAATGCTATTATCAGTTTGTGAATTAATTTATGGTGGTGTACCATACCAATTGCTTTATATTTAGGTAGGTTTTATCCAGTAATCTACCATGATCTATCACTTTAGTTACCGATTTAAAAAAAATAATCCATTACATATATTTAACATCACCTGTCAGCAGCAAATCCATGCTGTTTTGAGTCTTTTAATTTATTTGACTATAACTTGTCAATAATTCTTTTCTTTAAGTGATTCAGTTAGTTTTTGTAGTATTTTTGTGAGATTTGCAGGTCTACAGTTATTATATTCTTCCCTTCTGCCTATTTTTTGGTAGTGAAACTAAATTTGCCATTCTCCAAACACCTGGAATAATATCAGTCATTAGCAATTGATTACAAAATGTAGTTAATGGTGCCGAAAGCACCACTCTTATATTAGGAGGAATACTATCAGGACCCATTCACAGATCTAATTTTCATGTTGCAAGATCCTATTCTGTAGTAAATCTAGTTGTGTCTACAATACAGCGGGGAAATCTTTCTCCTCTAGTTCAGGTGACCTCATTGAATTTTTAGCAGCCTACAATTTCTTTGTCTCCTTCAACTTATCCACCCCCTTCAGTTTTTAGCCTGACTCCATTTTTTCTTTCACTAATTTATTTAAAGCCCATTTTGTCACTGTTCTTTACTTAGGGGGGTATTCAATTGTCCATGGGTTCGAGCGCGGAAAAACTATTACTGTTAATACGGTAATCTCTGGCTGGATTTCAGCTCGCAGCTCCCTGAGCTGCGAGCTGAAATCCAGCGAGTAAATTACCGTATTAATGGTTTTTCCACGCAGGATTACCGTAATAACGGTAATCCTGCGTAGACCGCGGGATTTTCGGCAATCCCGCGGACAATTGAATATGCCCCTAAGTTTCATATTTTCTTATGTTTTGCCTTAACATTTGTTAATGTTTGTTTAGTCCCCTTTAGACTAGTTTACATGTTGTTTTATATTCTGCTCTGATTTTAATAAACTAGCAGTTTCAGTTTATAGAGATACAGGCTAGTTCCTAGAAAACATGTGTCTATTTTCACTTCTAATACAATAAGTAGCTATTTTTACCTCTAGTGAAGCTCTACAGAGTGCATTCATTTTTTGTTTTCTCTAAGCTGTGCAAAGTTGCCTGTTTTTTGTAGTAGCAGCATTAATAATAATAATAATAATAATAATAATAATAATAATAATAACACTTGCTCCATTTAGCAGCCCAGCAATTACTCTAACACGCTTGATTGACAGCTTTCAGCCAAAATAGCTCTTGTATCAGCAACATTGGTAACATTATTGACATGTAGTCTATTGTTTTGACCCAAATGCTAAAAACTGACACAAGCCTAGGGAATTAATATCCTCACGCCACCAAATTCAAACCTCCTGCTTCATGCATATATTTCTTAACATTGCTGTGATATGACAAGGTGCCTCTGGTAATGCTGCTCTGAACATCCTAGTCCATCTTTATTTTGTTTAATCAGCCCTCCTCCAATCCTAAAATAAACCTGGGCTGTCCTTATGTTTTTCCCAAATTAGAGAAAAATAGAATCTGTTCCCCTAGTCACTCCTATATGAGATTTTCTCCATTTCCTTCCATTCTTCAGGTTAAATTTAGAACTGATGAAACACTCGGTGGTGAATCACATGTATCTGTGTAGATATTTTTACTCTCATTGGAATAAGAGTTTGCCTTTTGTATCTGGCAAATGTCTGTTTATTCAAAATGATCAGCTTTGTGTGTGATCATGTGACCCATCCTTGCTGTGCATGAACTTCACAGCTGGTAGTTTACAAGTGGGCACCAGCCAAATGACTGTCAAAGGGCTATTAATATTTACATGACAAATATGAAACCAGCATCTCTGACACAAGCACTGTTTCCACAAAGAGCAAAGACTAGGATACCTAAGGAACTTCATCTGCATTGAACTACCATGACAATTATCAGCTCTGTCATGTTCATGCTGGGATTTGTAGTCCACTAACAGCTGGAGTACTATACTTTTGCCACAATTTGGTCTTAAACCTTGCCCCTTAGAAGTATTTGACAATCAATAGGAATGTAATCACAGATATACAATACTTCTTTACCACAGCACTATATTAAGCATTTAACAGTTCATTTGTTAACTGTCCTAATCCAAAAAGTACTATTTTACAAAAAAAATATGAAAGAATAGTTAATAACAGAGTTGTACTCTTTTTAAACCCCAATTCTAATATTGTATGCCTTTAAAATAAATACATAGGTAATTGCTTATATAAATGAGGGTGTCATTTATAATTTGATGCTTGATATTTTGTTGGTTTTTATAGCAGAAGTAGGATACCTATGGCAGGGATACTGAGATATGTAGCTTCACAGCAGCGACGGCAGGATGCCTAAGCCTGATTCATAGCATAACTTGTCGACATAATGGTCTGACTACAACAAGGCTTCTGTGCAGAATATCCTCTGAAAAACAGAGTAGTATGAAACTGCAATGTGTCCTTTGCCAAACAAAGTGTCTTTCCAGGAGAGTGTCTTGTAAAGCAAAACAGTTCCTAGGTGACAAAAGAAAACTTTTTGATTAGTGTGTGTGCTTGATTTAATGTTTGCTCACCGCAGCACTATGCTGGAGAATGACGGGATCACCTTGCACTCATTTACAATACATCCCTCCTCATCTCTTCCAAGCACTCCCTCCTTACTCACGGCCCATGTCATCCCTCCCTCGGTCTCTACTCCTCCTATATCTATTCCTCCCCCTCCCTCCTCCTCCTCCTCCTCCCCTCTTTCCCTCTCTCTCTTTACACTACTCTAACAATCCAGAAACCCCTCTGCTTTCCTCGATTCCACAAGTGCACATCAGTTAGTGCTGCACAGATACAGGGAAGGATCACCGCAAGGAGGGAGAAGAATATCACACCTACCAGGTGAGGACTGCACTGATCTGCTGTAATACTGATGATGGACCTGAACTGATGGGCTGAGGTCTTCTGATTCTCCTCCTCATGGTTCTCCTTTGCTACTTTGGATCTTCCATCTCAAGATAAAGGAAGGTAGCCACTTAACATGAAAGGAATTAGGGTAATATTGTATTACTTCGTAGCGGATCTCTTTACTTTGCTGTGTTGCGCACAAGGGAAAAGTGGACCTCACTTTGGGAGCACTGAAGTTGTTTCCGACGTCAACCTGTCCAACCATGGAGATGTAGAGTCTTCAGAGCCTCCTCAGACTGCTGAGGGTTGCAGGGGGTATTTTGATGTCATGGGGCAATGGGACCCTCCATTCAACTGCAGTTCGGGGGATTTTCTTTACTGTTGTGGTACTTGTGGCTTCAGGTACTGCTGTAAGTTCAAACAAGCAAAACTGGATCAGAGCGTCTGCACAAACTATGACAGACCTATCTGGCTGCTACCTGGAAAGACACCCCCAAAGATTGACGACCCCCTGCACGATCCCACTAGGGACAAAACGAATTTGATTGTCTACATCATATGTGGAGTAGTAGCTGTAATGGTCCTTGTCGGGATATTCACCAAACTTGGACTGGAAAAAGCGCACAGACCTCAAAGGGAAAATATGTCAAGGTAGGTCGCTCTTGGGTAGCTAACCATCATTGAAAAATGCCATAGATTGTAAATAACCACTGACCCATAGTCAATCACCAGCAAAATGACCATTCTCCATCACCAACTCCATGAGCATAGTACATCACAACAAGCTCCATGACCAGCGTTCACTTGATGCGTTTAACACCTTGCGCTGTCACAAGACAACCGGATCAATGCTAACGAGGTGTGCAAACAGCACAAACAGTTCAACATATTGTCTTTCCACGCTTTAAATCATGCGTGACGGAGGTTTGGTGTTAAAGGTTACAGTGAGATTGGGCTATGACCTGTAAACAGGTAGTTGCCCTTAGAATACCAGTACTGCACTCAGGTGTGGTAAGGTCAGATTCCCATCTATACTCCCTCCTTCAACCTATGTAACAGTCTCTTCTGTTATAGTATTGCTGTGATATAAACAAATATACCACCCACACAGTGGCTGCAGATACGCCTCGTTTGCGGTCCTGGATTTTAGGTTCTACTGAATCATATACGCATCCTGGAATTTAACTCGGCAGCCAAGAAACTGTATCTTGTGTTTGGAAATGGAAAGTGCACGATGCACCTGCTCAGAGTGTATGTGTGTATTTAGGTTAAACTCATTTCTCTTGCAGACGTTCTTTCTGTGCAGTGAGCTGGTCTTTTCTTGCATGGGGCTAAAAGCTCGATGACTTCAATGGCTTAATTATGAATAAAGGATTTAAGAACCATTGTAGGGAAGTGGAAACTGTATCCTCGAATTTATACGTATTGAGGTTGGAGATTGCTTATATTTTCTAGGTTATCCTTCTGCTGGGTGATGATTACCGGGAGAGAAGGGGGAGAGAGAGGGAACAAAAGTGGAACACAGAGGGAGACTGATGAGGAAGTGGAATCGGGCAGATAAAGGGATGCAGTTATAAATATCAAAGACATGGGGAACTAGTATAGCAATGACAAATTGATAAAGAGAAAAGGTGCGTTGGACAATAAAGGGGATACACTCACATAAATAAAACTGAAAAATAACTACAAGCCCAAAGTAACAGAGCACTGAGACTATAAAAGAGATAGAGAAATAGATTTGCGTGGGCAGTGGGCAGGTTGACAGTTTGGGACAAAAGCCCATTTTTTCCCATCATCTCAATATTCAGATCGTGTCAGCTTTTGTGTGAAGACATAACATATTTTTAACTTCTGTGTTCCCTGTGATTCATTATGCTAATCTCAACCACATGATAGCAGATGGAATCATGTTTGGAGATACAAGGTTTTGACTTTACTTATTGATTAAAAAACAGCATTATCTATCTATCTATCTATCTATCTATCTATCTATCTATCTATCTATCTATCTATCTATCTATCTATCTATCATCTATGAAATCACCATATATGATATGTGCATATACAAAAATATTACCATGGGCATATTATAATTGTAATAAATCTATTAGACACACATTAAGAGAACTGAAGTGTGCTACCATAGCAGCTCCAAGCTATCATCAGAGTAGCAATAGAAATCATGCACAATAATATATGGTCATCCTGCATTGGAAATATTTGTGATGTACAATACATGTGACTGCACCAGATCATAATACTGTACAAAAGCTATACTCATACTGTATGCTAGTGTATTTCTTCATACAATGAGCTGGCATGCCATCTATCTGCACTATATAAGAATAAATAACACACTGTTTCCTGATCCATAGGTGTTCGTAGTAAACTGTAATTGAATTATTTATTGCATCGCAGGTGTAGATTATCTACAAGATGTTTTTTCTCATTCTTTTCACATCAATTAAAATATTGATTCCCCTTTCAGATTGTTTATCTCTTTCCTCTGGGAATCTTTTCCTTTCAGACATTTTGATAAATGTCTTTTCTCTTCAGCCTAGATGCTACCATTCAGGGTTTGCACTGGAGAGGAGAAGGAAATGTTTGGTGTGAATAGTTCTCTGTGGAATAGGAAAAAATAACATTTATAGAGATGTGAAGTGCCATGGAGTGAGGTTTTCTTATCCATAAGTACCCAGCTTCTCAGACAACATTGTACTCCTTCACTTACAAATCTATTGCGCTTGCCATCATGCCATTAAGAATGAACCAATGTGGAATGCTGTTCTTTTGGAACTATAATGCTTAAAGGCTATAGTCTCTTTTTTAAGAACATCTTAGATTGTCTACAAATTCTTATTGGTCATCAATGATGATTGTAAGGAGTGTAGAGTAATATAAGCAAGTTTGCTATCAAATTCTTTATTTGAACATGAAATAATGAACTCTAATTAGTTGGCATTTCAAAGGAAGAGGGCAAGCCACTTGATTAATGACTTATGTATATTAGAAGAAATGTACCTACTATTTTAGGAAACAGTGCAATATCATGTACTAACGACAGACCCTAAAGGTGGTATACAGGATTAATTGCAGTATATTGGCAACATTAATAGGGAAAAAGGAACCCCAAAGTGATTATTGTAGCCACCTATTGGAAATTTAAGCAGTGGAGCAAACTCCTGGTAAAAACCAGCAGTGTTCCTCAGTGGCTTCTAACAGCAGGTGTGTTAGTTAGTATCAGAAAGGTGGAAAACCCAATTCATATTTATTGGAAAAATATTAATGACCAGATATTATAGCATGATACATTTATGTAATCTATCTATCAACTTTGAGACAATATTGCTATTTTTCATATTTCTCAAGTGGTTTTGCATGCAGGATAAGTCTTACATCTGTGGATTTTTGGTGAAAATCTACAGCATAAACTTCCCTGGTTTAGTTGATGGCAATAGTAGAATGACAATAGTGCTAAATGCAATAAACAAAGTCTATAGGACTATAAAGCGAGCCAATGCTGACAAACTGACTTTACATAACAAATGACTAACTCCTCTTTAACATACGTATCCCCAAGAAGAAATCAACTATAATTTTCCAAAATCAGAGATATGAGCACCTAAATCACATTTAGGACCTCATTTAGAGTCGGACGCAAAGTCCGTTTTAGGCGCATCCAACAAAAAAACACTATGCATGTGCAGAAAGCACCAAATCCGCTTCCATCTTGGACACTTGCGCCTAAAACAGACTTTGTGTCCGACTCTAAATGAGGTCCTTAGTGTTTATGATACAATACATAGTGTCAGGGGTGTTATCAGATGTTATTTTTCAGATTATTATATGTCAGTATGTAAACACTCAATAATCCTTTTGACAGATGATGTCCCTCCTGGTATTTTGCTTAATATTGCTAAATATTGCTAAATATTTGCTAAATATAAACATTATTACCTTTCTAACTTACCTAAAGTCCTATAGTGTTCTTCATATTTGATGAAATAACATATAGTCAGAGACCAGGAGAGGATAAAATAGATTTATCCTTAACTTGGTTTGAACTTTTTAAGTTTAACCTGTCTGTAAATAAACAGTTAATAGGTATGCTTACTTAAACACAGACAGATCAACCAAAAGCACCACTTGCTAAATAAACTTAAATAATGAATTATAAACACATAGGAAAAATGTAATCCCCATTCTTGTCCTAAATTATCAGCATGTTAACAGAATATTGGACGGTCAAAAAAAACCCAAACTTTTGGAATTCATTAAGGTTTTGGGATATTTCTAATTAAGGACATGAATGAATTTAACCAATCTCTTGTAGATATCTCCATAACATTCGATGACGGCACTGCATATAACACAGTGCATGATCTGAAGATTGACAAGCTAAGGGGGGATATAAGGACATAGTTGATTGACAGATAGCTCTCCCAAAGGAGGTGGAAATGACTACTACAGTTAATTAATTGTTCAAGGTAATGCAAAGTGTAAAAGAAGCTTAAGAAACCAACACACATTCATAAAGACATCTATCTCAATATTTCACCTTCATCTTTGTGATCACGTTCTCTATGCACTATCTTTACTATGATTATTCAGAAACATATGTCTATATATGCCATTTATTGCTGTTATAGAGTAATCAAACGTTGCACTCACTAATAAAACGAAAGTTGTTTTTTGCAAATAAAGTGTTATTTTTCCTATATAAAATGTGTACAGGTATAAAACAGTGTGACAGTGACAGAGAGTTACTGATTTGTAAATTCATTAGACTCCAATTTGCGGCCAATTAAGTAAACCTTTGTTAAATAAAATAAGAAAGTGAAACATGCAGTGGGATATACAAGTATTAAAGCAACGTCACCACCTATGAAAATGTGTCTAGAGTGTCCCCTCACCTTAGCCAGAACCCCCGGGCTGCTTGGTATGTAACAGAGGAGTGTCATATCAAAACTCAGAATCTTCAAATGGCGAAGGAGAGTGTGTGTGAGTGAGAGATGGAGAGTGTGTGTGCATGAGAGATGGAGAGTGTGTGTGTGTGAGTGAGAGATGGAGAGTATGTGTGAGTGGAAGATTGAGAGTGTGCGTGAGTGAGAGATGGAGAGTGTGTGTGAGTGGGAGATGGAGAGTGTGTGTGAGTGAGAGATGGAGTGTGTGTGAGTGGGAGATGGAGAGTGTGTGTGAGTGAGAGATGGAGAGTGTGTGTGAGTGGGAGATGGTTAGTGTGTGTGAGTGGGAGATGGAGAGTGTGTGAGAGTGGGAGATGGAGAGTGTGTGTGAGTGGGAGATGGAGAGTGTGTGTGAGTGGGAGATGGAGAGTGTGTGTGCATGAGAGATGGAGAGTGTGTGTGAGTGGGAGATGGAGAGTGTGTGTGAGTGGGAGATGGAGAGTGTGTGTGAGTGGGAGATGGAGAGTGTGTGTGCATGAGAGATGGAGAGTGTGTGTGAGTGAGAGATGGAGTGTGTGTGAATGGGAGATGGCGAGTGTGTGTGAGTGGGAGATGGAGAGTGTGTGTGAGTGAGATATGGAGAGTGTGTGTGAGTGAGAGATGGTTAGTGTGTGAGTGGGAGATGGAGAGTGTGTGTGAGTGAGAGATGGTTAGTGTGTGTGAGTGAGAGATGGAGACTGTGTGAGAGTGGGAGATGGAGAGTGTGTGTGAGTGAGAGATGGAGAGTGTGTGTGAGTGAGAGATGAAGAGTGTGTGTGAGTGAGAGATGAAGAGTGTGTGTGAGTGGGAGATGGAGAGTGTGTGTGCATGAGAGATGGAGAGTGTGTGTGAGTGAGAGATGGAGTGTGTGTGTGTGAATGGGAGATGGAGAGTGTGTGTGAGTGGGAGATAGAGAGTGTGTGTGAGTGAGAGATGGAGACTGTGTGTGAGTGAGAGATGAAGAGTGTGTGTGAGTTAGAGATGGAGAGTGTGTGTGAGTGGGAGATGGAGAGTGTATGTGAGTGGGAGATGGAGAGTGTATGTGAGTGGGAGATGCAGAGTGTGTGTGAGTGGGAGATGAAGAGTGTGTGTGAGTGGGAGATGAAGAGTGTGTGTGAGTGGGAGAGCCAATCATAAACAGTAAACTCTTGATTGCCGCTTTTAGTTTGTCCCACTACGCCCACACCAGCTCTGGTTTTTGGCTGGGGCTGTGGGAGGAATGAATGATCCCCATGAAAAGCAACTGCATGCAGCTTTCTCTGGGGTCTAGGTAGTGGGAGGGGGAAGGGGAGTATTAGGAAGTACATTCCTAAGTGATATTGCAGCTATAAGTAAAGGCTGTAAACTAGTCAATAACTTCACACATATATGTATCTTGATTTTTGCTGTGTGCTCACTGCCAGCTACCACTTTATACAATTACAATTGATGATCAATAAGTTCAGTAGATACAAATATTAATTATTATTTGTGAGTAATGTCACATTCTGAGGATATACATCCAGGTTTACAGTTCTCATTTTTACTCCTCCCTTGCTTCTATATTAATAGTGTACTGTCTGTGACACCTAAATGACTAAAACGCAGGTTAATGATAAACGGTGACGATGATGATGATGATGATTGATGCTATGGAAATTCATGGGATCAATATAAAAAAATGTGGACAGAAGATGACTGCTATTAACCTGTGTGTGCGACCATAAGTGCCCCAGCTCCTCAGCTCAATTGCCAAAAAGACAGACCTCATCCAAATTTGGCCACCTATGTGATTATCCTGCTGCTTGACTGTTAGGCTGAGCTGTTGGATAGGCCCATATACAGGGACTATTATGCATTAGTTGCCAGAAGGCTGCAATGATACAGGTAAAATAGTGGTGGAACACTGGCGCTAATGTGTATCAATCCACAAACACATGTACATAAATCATACTGGCCAAGTTTTAGGATCTCCCCGAGGGGAGATCCCAGGTGGGAGATTCTGCTGCTGAGTGCTGGAGGCATGGCCATGCGTAATACATCATTAGGCTCCACCCCGTACTGCTAAAATGCAGCAAATCATGGCAAATTACAGTCGGGAGTGGAACTAGAATGACGTGATTTGCATATATGTTATACTTGCAGCAAAACCACTTTCCAAACTTTGCAAGTGAATCCACCAATTGGTAAGTAGCATTTCTGTTACCTAGGAAACTGCAAGTCAATAACTACTTACACTGCTCCAGAATAATGCAAGGCAGAGAAACACCACCCTTAAAGGAGAATTTAAAGGAAGTAGGATAGGTAACTTGCTGGCCAGAATTAGTTAAGTACAAATATTTGTTATTTCATGTATATTATTTACCTGTATTGGGATATATTAATTATTTAAGTGTAACTTAAGATGATGTCAGTATTGAGATTCATTTTGTTACATAAATGTTAGGTTCTGGTTTTGTTTATAAAAAAGGGCAGATAATTGGTCTGAAACAACACAGATAAGAGCAAATTAATACTCAAAGTGGCATAAATGTTTGCTTCTATTGCTTTATTTGGTGAGTGCAATGTTTATCTGTACTACTTGTTTTATAAAGAAAACATTTTGAGTTTTGTGTTTGGAGGCTTTATATGTATAAATATGTGATTTATAAATAATTATTTACACAATTGTTGTAATGCTAGCATTGTATAGGAAAGATAATATATAGATTTAATCCCACTTACTATCAAATATATGTTCGTTTTAAAGGTATTGAGGTACATATTCTTATTCCTAAGAGATTCCTAATTCCTGGTTCCTTTTTTAGGTTATATTTTCGTAGTTATAAACATATTGGGGGGAATTCAATGCCCCCGAAGACCTGACGCGTAAAAACTATTACCGTTATTACGGTAATATTAACCCGGCTTTCTGATTGTAGCTCAGGGAGCTGCGAGCAAAATCTACCGTAATAACGGTATTTATGCGCATTATTACCGTAATAATGGTAATAGTGCGCAGGCCGCGTTCCTTGAAAAAGTATCATGGCCTGCGCACTATTACCACTATTACGGTAATAGGCCAATTGCATTCCCCCCCATTGTGGCATAATTGTTATTTAAAAAGTAAAATCAATGTCTAGCTCTAATGAGGTAGGTAGAATGGCAGCTTCCAGGTGTAATTATAAATTGTGCAATATAGACCACCTATTAGCCTATCAAATCTCTACATACACTCAGCCATGCCATTTGCATAGTTACCAACATCTTAAAATAATTTCCATTATATTTTGCCATGGGTAGGTGTATAGAACCTCCATATTTATTGAACGTGGTTATAATATAATATATATTTTTATTTTAGATCTGAAATAATCTGCTTTTTTACACATAAAACCCAGGAAAAAAAATAGCGCAACAGAATAAGATGAATCTAAAGCTGGGTACACACAACAAAATATTTCTCTCGATACGATATGTTTAACGATTTTACCAAAGACTATAAGTCCTGTTCAGCATGCCAATTCTTGCATGAACACGTACACAATTTACCTTTAGATCTGTGCTCTTCATCTCTCATAACCATCTGCTGAAGAGATTGTGACTCTGTAAACTCTATAGAGATCTGCCTACACTGCTGGTCGTGAGTACATACACACTGCAGAATTTGCCCAACGTCTTCCAATTGTTTATAGAGATTTTTAGTCTGGGTATAAAATCAAATGAAGCGATACGATGTTCTTTGGTACGATAAAAAGTGATTGTGGGAGCATATACGCTAAAGCAATATCGGACCTGACAGTCATTTATTGTGTTGTTGGCACAATAATCAGGTGAAAAACTGTTGTGTATACTCTGCCTTACTTTACAGTTGGTCAATATTGAAAAATGGGGACAGTTCCAGGGACACATATTTAAACCCGGTACTTCCCTTTAAAAATAGGCATACTATACATTGAAAGACATTTTTTATCTCAGAACATTTAAGTGATCACATTAAAATCCATCTATCTATCTGTCTGTCTGTCTGTCTATCTGCCTGTCTGTCTTTCTGTCTATCTATCTATCTATCTATCTATCTATCTATCTATCTATCTATCTATCTATCTATCTGTGTAATAAATACATTGCTGCATTCTACAGGATTTAAAAGCACTGCTTAGACAGCATATACGCCCATACAATGATATGCAGTCGTATACTGTACATCACTAGGAAAAAACATACTCCACAGCTGTGTGTTCATTGACCCAGTGGGAATGTGCAGCTTCCAAGTGCAATTTCCCAAATAACATACATCAGTTGCATAGCAAATTCATGCGTCTCCATCCCATTACTGCTATGTTTGATACGTGTAACTAACATATACACAGAGTGCCAGAAGGGGTACATTAGCGCCAGAAAAAAACAAAAATCTTGCTTAACAGACATCAGCCATAAATTTGATCTTTAATGTGGAAGCAGTGGGCGTCACACGTTTAGTGCATTGGTGAGCTTTTTAGTTGCCACGACAGTTGTGTCTAATTTAAACGCTTCTTGGCTTACTTTGCGCAGGCAGTAAATACAGTTTGATTACAGTATAAATGCATTATTCTCACAAACAACTCATAGACAAATTAATGCAATAAAAAGATTCTAAGATACACTTCAGAAAGAAATTGTCATTTGGGACCTGCTTCAATCACTCAGATGCTATCGATCCACTCACTCACAGCTGTTAGTATGTTATCTGTGGCAAATTATATCACAAGGTTTCCGGCTGAAATTCCAATTGAAGCTTTGCTAAGAATGTTGATGAACCCAGTGCTAATCAATGGTGTGTGTGTGTGTGTTCTTTATAGTTTAAAGAGGACGTTTTTTTAAAAAAATATTTTTCACATGTAGTGCTGCGGAATGATCATTGCCTTTCTTTGTTTTTTAAAGGGCATTTGAAATTTCCCACTAAACTATAAATCTTAATAAAATGTAAGAAAAGATACATCTAGAAGCATGGAAGTGAACACAGAGTATTCCTTTATCCTCTTGATGTTTCCTGCAGACCACGATAAAACCAGCTGTAAAGCAAAGAAACAACGAAGAGCAGAATCACGATTCCAGATTCTACGTAGATATTTTGACCTTGTTAGATATACATTTAAGTAAATATAGGATAGGGCCCAATATGCTCATGATTGGTAAAAAATATAGTAATGTGTATAATACTGAAATATCCCTCTTAGACATTGATGTACAATAACAAAAGTCTACCATAGATCCCAAAAATTTAGTAAAAAAAAATATATCTAATGGTTGCAGATTGTAACCACGCTCTGTCCAATCAGAGAGAAGCCTCTCTCTTGGTTAGTAACTGACAGGCCACATTGTGGCTCCGCACAACTTATCAGCTACTACCAAAACACCATCCTGATACCCACAATGCCAGGAGAACACAAATGTCCACATCTTGTTAATACTGTAGGTCTTATAAAATCAAGTAGAAAGAAAGAGTTTGATGTGTGTGTTTGTAATACATTATATGGGTACAGGAACCAACCACTAACAATATGGACTGTGCAACTTTGGACACTAAGGGTAGGTGTCAGGGGCAGAAACCGGATAAAGCTGGCAGCGGAAAATCATTTTTGGGGATGAAAAACCACTAATGGGTTAATTTCACAATTAGCCTGGACTTAAATAAATTTTCTGACATTACACTCCTTTGTGGGATAATTGGTGATTCCATTGTTTATTAACACACCACTATAGACTTCAGGGAGCTAAAATAGCAGGGAGTCCTGGGTTATGAGAGAATAACTTACTGACACTCCCCTAAAGATAGTACCCATCAGTCGTGATGTCAGGGAAGGATGTCTCCAACTGTCCCCAAATCACCTGGACTGTGGAAACCTCAGGGAGTATGGGGATCTCTTGACAGGACTGGCTTCAAGTTATGGCTTCCACTGGACTGTCTGGATACAGCACCACTCAGGACCAGGGATTGACTGTATGGACATTGCACGGACATCTCTTTCTTTTCGTGTGCCTGCTGAAAGCGTGGTGATGATTGGGAAAACCATTGACGTGTAAGGTAGAGAGGAGAGATTAGTGAGTTTTCTACAATCACTGCTTCTGCAACCTATGACCACTGCTTAATGTTATCCTTATATGGCATGTCTTGTCGCATACCATGCACTGTGCGATTTGTATTATAGCCTTTTTAGTGAATCTGACAAACTAAATAAACCTTTTTGTTATTACAAAGAGATATCTAAGTGGGGAATTAGCCCAGGGCTCGATGTTTTATGGGTCTGCTAGTGAGCCTGAAGCATCACCCAGTTAATGCCAGTAGCCCTGCGCATAGGTCTCATTGGGCTCTGGGTACATCCCAGTGGGCAGGATTGGGAAAAATAAGGAGTTCAGGTTCCGTGTTGTGACAGCTTCTCTGTAGGAGTCACTGACAGTTCCATATCTATATTAACATGCATGGGTATGGTTATTTCCAGGTACAATTACAAATTTAAAGAAGCAAAAATGTTTGCACCACCACAAATATTGAAATTTCAGTTTTGCGAGTCCAATAAGTAAAATATAAATTCAAATTAATAATTGTGTCAATCGATCCTACTGATTTTCTGATGTCTTCTGTGATCAAAGGAGGTTGTCATTGCATCCACTGGCAGCGCCAATTGACAATAAGCTGTCTGTACGAAGAAGAGCTTTTATACAGGCAGAGTATTGTTCAATGACTAGGACAGCCTCACCTCACCACAGAGATCTTGATGGAGGATCTCCGAAATGCTGGTAAGTAATTGTGGCAGGTTGTTGACCTACCAATGGTTACTGGGGTTTAGCCTCAAACTCTTCCTCTTAGAAGGTCAATCCCTTTTTAAGGCCCTTTTTGAGGTCAAGTTGGGCACTTACTCAGAGGTTCACACTTGAGATAGAGAATAGCATGCTGGCCTCCTCTCTGCTGACTACAGAACCTAATTGTATATAATGTATATAACCCTCAATGCCTACTTCCCTGTTGGAACACTGCCTCATAATGTTGCTGCTCCTCTTGTTAAAAAAAGGTTTATGAATTTGACCACTAGCTCCAGTAATTGTTAACATTTATGTTCAGTTTTGGGTGTATTTGGCCTTTAAATTAGTTAATTATTCCTGTCCACTGACACCCTGGCTTTATGTAGTGTGTTTAAAGTATGCTTTCTACTGTATTTGGATATAGAGTACTGCAGTAGTCTAATTAGTAGCATAAGCAGGACAACAGAGGATACCAGTGAAGACATCATAAATGGTCCTCCTCCTTCCAGAGAGCAGAAAAAAGAATTCAAATTTATAAGGGCACAATAGCCTTAGGTGAACTAACAATAATTTGATTTGTCTGTCAGTGGTATTATGCCACTAATATGATCAGCAGAAGTAAATGGTCACAAAGGTGTCCATTGCTAATAATAAACACTAATACGTATACCAGTAGTAATATGCAGCCGCAGACTATACTTATATGTCCGCCACTTCCCTCTTCTCTGTTCCAGCTGCCGTTTCCTTTTTTGTCCTTGCTGCTGATTGGAGCAGTTCCCTGGCCATCAGGGGAAGATTGGGAACTTAAAGTGGCACTGAAAAAAAATTAAAATGGCCTCATGTAGGCGAGATCAAGTCAATTGTAGGTGGGGCCAACACAAAAGTAGGTGGGTTAGCACATTGTTAGTCCTTGGCACATCAGCCAATGCAACACGTAGTGGGCAGAGTCAGCACACCAGTGGGTGGAGTACACGCATCGGTTACAGGTAGTGGTGCAGCTAATCCAGCAGCAGGAGGTTCCAGGGATATCATTAACTTGATAGTAGTTGTGTCTTGGAATTCCTTCCTATTGCATGAAGCCTGACCACTATCATATGAATCAATCTAACTGAGGACTCATCCCTGTAAATCTCCCACTGATTCTAAACTCTACCTAGTGATATAAAAAAATCACATTGCCTCTGCCTACCTGTATGCAAATCTTTGGGATGTCCCAACCATGGTGGTTAATTGTGATTAGTTGTAAACACTAGCATCAGTAATTCTACAAATGCTTTTTCTGCATAAGTTAAATAAAAATACCCCATGCAACATGTAATGCAAGACAAAGCAGGTATTATATTACTTTGAATGATAATTTGGCCAGTATTAATAACAACCATACAATACAGAGAGCATGCTACTGACCGCCATGCAATACAGAGAGTATGCTAGTGAGCGCCATACAATACAGACAGCTTGCTAGTAAGCGCCATACAATCTCATCCCCATTGTCATAAATCAACCCATTCAACATCAGTAACCCAATTATAATAATAAACTCCCTCATCCCCATTATTAATTAACCCCTACATCAATTAATTTCATTCATATTTATTAAACTCTTCATTACCTCCCTCACCATAATTACCTCCATTAGGGTCCATTAAACCTTTCACCCTCATAATCAAACCCAATCATCACCCTTATTCACAATAGTTATTTTCTGATACTCATTACACAACCCCCTCCTCCCCCCTTTCCTCCCCCTACTTCCCCTTCCATGTTGCTCATTTATTCCTCCATTCACTTCACCACCACTTACCTGTTGCTGATCCAATTCATCTTCCATGATGCTGCCATGGCACAATCCTGCCAATGCATATGAGGAGTGTAATTACTAGAGATGCTCACTGACCCCAGTGAAGTGGTTTTTGTTTTTGTTTTGGATCTGGATTAGCTTCGTGTTTTGGTTTTGGTTTTAGTTTTGGCAAAACCACCCTTGTGTGTTTTGGTTTTAGTTTTGGATCTGTATTTTTTTAGTAAAATTGCTAAAATATGCTAAAATCACATAAATCGCATAATTTTGCTCTTTTTTATCCTACATTATTAATAACCTCAATAACACTAATTTCAAGTCATTTGCAGTCAATTTTGACCACCTCACAGGTAACAATACTATTTTCATACACTTTCAAACAAAGACTGCAGCAGTTCCTGCCAGTGATAAGAAGAAGGCCATTGTCATGCCTGGGCATAAGACCAAAAATCCACCTCTTAAGTGTTGAATTATTTTTACCTAAATTCTGACAACAGGTGTTTAGCCATTTGTAGCATTGTAAAGCCACAGTCAGTAGAGGATCCATCTAGGATCCTCATCCATGTTACGCCATTTGAACCGAGTTCATGGAAAGCTCTTGGGAAAATCAGAAACTTATGCTAAAAACTAACAGCAAGCAGTCCAGCATCAGCTACCTCCCTTCTCTCATCTAAATCCCAGCACCTGCAATCTACACCCCCAACACCTTCATTAATATCCTCACAAGTGATGGGAGGTAATCCTGCATCCAAGTTGCTAAGGCTAGATGACTCCTCCACTAACCATGATTCCTCTGAAGAATTATTGAGCGTTAGTTCCGCTGCTGCTGCTGGGGGTGAATCTTCAACCCAGAAGAAGACTACTAGTAGTTTACAACAATTGACTGTTAAACAATCCTTTTCAAGAGGACAAAAGTAAGAAAGCTATCACCCAGTTGCAAAGCGGATCACAGACGCCATGGGGACTATGCTAGTATTAGATCACCGTCCAATATCCACTATTAATGCAGCTGGTGTTAGACAATTTCTTGAGGTCTTGTGTCCCCGTTAACAAATTTAATTATTGGGCTACAAAATGCTATTCTACCCACTGTGCACTTAACCACACTTAACCACAGATATGGGGACAAGCGGAACTGGGCAAACTAAAGATTATATGACTGTGACAGCCCACTAAGTCGGTGATTTCACCATTAGGAACAGCAGCAGCATGTACCCAAGTACGCCAAATTTTTATGAGGCAGGCTACTCTGTGTATCATCTGCTTCACTAAGAGGCATATTATTATTATTATTATTATTATTATTGTAAGTAGCGCCATACAGTAGGGAAGACAAGGACATACATAAAACAAGACATACGTAAAACAAGAACAGACAAGGCAGACAAAATGAATGGAGACATGAAAACAAAGGGTATGGAGGATCCTTCTCATTACAGAGCTTACATTCTAAAGGGAAGAGGGCACAGCTGAAACAAGAGGAGCGAGTGTGGCTCATAGTGGAGATTCTGATAGTTGTGAGGGTGCATTAGTGTGAATAGTATTATCAAGGATAAGTTCCCCTCTAAAAAAATGATGGGTTTTCAAAGAGCATCTAAAGATTTGAAGGCTGGGGGAATGTCTGATTGGGCGTGGTAGGGAATTCCATAAGTGGGGAGCAGCACGGGAGAAGTCTTGAAGGCAGGAGTGAGAGGTGGTTATCAGACATGAGACAAGGCGCAGGTCAGAGGTAATACCGCTGACAACCTGTTTTAAAAACTAAGGGATGTCATTGCATCATGGCTTATCCTGCTTGGACTCTCCTGAGGATATGTCATTTGTGATAACGCCTCCAATATTGTTAGAGCATTACAGTGGGGGGAATTCCATCACATTTCCTGTTTTGCTCCAACAATCAACTTGGTGGTACAGAACTTTTAGAAATTACAATGACATGCAGGAGATGCTGTCTGTGTTCCAAAAAATTTAGGGTCATTTTTGGGATTCTGCAACAGCATGTAGGAAAATGCAGCAGCTGCAAGAAGAATAGAATTTGAGGGGGAATGTACTTTAGTCCAGCGAAGTAGTCACCTGTGAAGAGATTGCAGACACAATTAGCTTGAGTCAAGTGATTGCCCTAATTAGACTTTTTGAGTAGCAGCTAGAGAAATTGAAGGAGGAAATTAAACAGAGCAAATCTGCTAACTATATTGTAATTGTAGATTAAGTACTTAATTCGCTTTGCAAGGATCCAAGGGTTATCAACATCTTGTAATGGGATCACTACATTTTGCCAACTGTGCTTGAGCCTAGGTTTAAAAGCTATGTCTTTATTTCCCACTGTCACAGATCACAAGAGATACAGTGAGCTCCTGGTCAGCAGGCTGACAGCTCACATGGTACATGACACAATGACGTCTCCTCCTTCAGTTTCTCTGGCAACTGCTTCTATGAGGAAACTAAGCTTTCCCAAGACACCCAGTGGTGATGCAGATGAGGCAGCACAGCATTTTGACATTTGGGCTGGTGTAAAACAATTGCCCAAAAATCGTGACAACTCTGCCATAAAATGAACTATAAATTCCATGAGGAAGCCCATTATCGGCAATTACATCAAAGTACACATACTTCTGTGATGGTGGATTCCAGCAGGGATGAATTAGTGTTGTTTGAGGAAGATGTACACAATGATGAGGGGGAATATAATGATAGTGTAGATTGCAGGTGCTGAAATCTAGCTAAAAGAAGGAGATACCTGATGCTAGTATGCTTGGTAATATTTTTGGTAGAATGGCATCTTGGCAATTTTATGTTTTTCTACAGTAAACTTTTAGCTTTATTATATAGGTTTTATTTTCTTTTAAAAGGTACAAGCTTTTTATTTACATTTTTGTTTCCCTGACTTAAAACCACTATGCACTTGAACATAGACTTTAGCACATGATGTAGAGGGCTTAGTATCATCATCATCATCATCATCAACATTTATTTATATATGGCAAATTCCATAGCGCTTTACAATTGGGAACAAACATTAATAAGACAATACTGGGTAATACATACAGACAGAGAGGTAAGAGAACCCTGTTCGAAAGCTTACAATCTATAGGACAATGGGAGTTAGAAACACAAGGGCATGTGCTACATCATATTGCACAATGGACCAGCCAGACTGCAAAGGTAAAAGTACTGAGTGGGCTGTGTGTGTTGCAATGTTGGTCAGAAGGTTGTTGTCTTGCGTTAGCAGTGTAGAGGATGGCAATAGGGTAATCTAGGGAAATTAAGATGATGGTTGAGGAATATCATAACCTTGTCTGAAGAGGTGGGTTTTCAGTGAACGCTTGAAGGTTTGAAGACTAGAGGAAAGTCTTACTTTGCGAGAGAGGGAATTCCACAAAGTATCATCATGACTGAGACTGGAGAGTGACCAGAACAATGCCACCCCTCCTGTTTCTGTATGAGCTATGGCACAGTAGAATGTCACTGGAGACTTTTGTCGAAGTCGTATAATTGGATGAACAAAAGTATATTGGCTAATATTGTTTTATTGGTCGATTGCGCTACACGTGGCATACGGCGATCGCATGGTGAAATACGCACGTACACATTCGCATTACAACATTTAATTATTTATATAATTCATATTCATATTGGTTCCGTTATACAGTAATTTATGAGCAGATAGTATTTAGTTTATTATTAGTTTATATATTATGATCATATGTACACTTCAGTGTTATTAAAGGTTCAGGTTATAGGAAATGTGTCATGTCTGATATCATTCTAATCCACTATTCATCAGCAGCTGTCCGGTTCCATCGCCAAAGCATATCGCATATTGCATACTCTAGTTATTGATGTTAGGCAATATCTTGTCAGATTGATTTTAGACTGTAAAATGCTAATGGACTAGTTGTAACTGGTTTCTGGGCGGGAGATTCATCTGGAATGTCGACCTCAGCCTTTGAGGGGGTTGTTTGAACTAGCATATGTTCTGTTTACCCTGGACCCACCCGAAGTCTGGACCTATAGAAGCAAGCCACGTCATCTGCATTGTTCTCTCTGTAACACTGAATGTATATATGATCATAGCTGCGCTCCCAGTCTTCAGTCTACTCTGACCACAGTGTTCAAGGGTGAACTACTGTTCACTGGTGCCTGTGGTAGCGCAGCGGTATGTATGTATCTTTTGGTATTGGCTGTACTGTACTGTATCATAATAATGTATTGAACTGTTAACTATTTACATCTGCTAAAATAAATCACTTTGTGCGTTGGAAACACAATACAATCGCCTATGCAAAGCTTATTTGAAAACTATAGAATTACTTTAATACTTTTTAGGAAACACTGACAGCCCTATTATTACAATTTCTGTTTCAGCACTTGCCACCTGCTACCTCTCCTGTTTTTGAATGAGCTATAGTACAGTAAAATATAACTGCAGATTTAGACCAAGCCTGCCAGCCCTAGTATTTGTATTTCAGCAATTACTCTTAGCAATGAAGCACTCCTCTTTGTATGTAACCTATATAACACTGTACAATTTTACTACAAATTCAGAAGACAAGACTGCTGGTCCTAGTATTTGTATTTCAGCAATGACAATTAGCAATGGAGCACACCTCTTTGTGTGTAAAGTATATAACACTGTACAATTTGACTGCAAAGTCAGAAGAAAAGCCTGCAAGGACTAGTATTTGTATTTCAGCAATGAAATTAGCAATGGAGCTATTTTCTTTGTGTGTGACCTATATAACACTGTACAATTTGACTGCAAAGTCAGAAGATAAACATGCAAGGCCTAGTATTGGTATTTCAGCAATGACAATTAACAATGGAGCTCTTCTCTTTGTGTGCTACCTATATAACACAGTAGAATTTGACTTCATAATTACACCAACCCTGCCAGTACTAGTATTTGTATTTATCTGAAATGACAATTAGCAATGGAGCTCCCCTGAATGTCAGTGTAGACTTTGTTGAACACTGCTTCCCCATCTTCTTTCAATTCTATCTATTTGGCTGCCAAACTGCTCTACACACTGTGCTACCCCTTCTGTGTCCCTCTTTCAAATGGTGCTAGATTGCCGTGGAGGGCAGTATTTATAGGTTTCAAAACTCGTGAGATTCGAGATCCAAGATCCGATGACGTAACAATGATGTTTTGCCTCGTTTTTTATTCCAAAAAAATGCAAAAGTACCCATCCGACTCGGATCCCCTAAGTTCGGGTGTGGTCGGTTCTTGAGGAACCGAGCCTGAGCATCTCTAGTAATTACTGCAAAATCATATATCACATATAACCAGCTTAGATATAGTATTATTTTTAGTTCTGTCATATTTGGATAACTTTGAGATCATGTGCTTTTCTATTGACCAATGTGATACAAAAAAAATCCCTGAAAAAGCTCTTATAAACTGTAAAAACCATTCATGTGGGGGACACAGGTCTAAATGATGAAACACATAGTAATAAGCCTATTGAACTAAGATAGGGACTCGCAGTGACTGCAGAAATCAGTTGTGATGGAAGGTAGAGAGACAAAAAGACCCCACTGCTTGTATGTGCATCCTTTGAAAAATATAGCAAAATGCACTTTTCATTCTTGTCTTTAAAACTTGTCAAATAACAAACCCAGCTGTGGTAGGCAATAGCAGGCTTCGGAAACAAACTGGGAGACTTTTGAGGAAATCCTATAAACGAATTATTGTTATAAAAAAAATTGCATGTTTCATATGTAGTTTACAATGACTCATTGTTTGTTTGCTGTGACACACTGGCACAGCTCCAGATCTCCAAGTTCTCAGTTTGATATCATTTATTTGGAAGCTGCATTTACCAAGCATGACTTTTTGAACATTTAAACAGGGCTCAATTAGAGCTGAATATTTTTTTATTTACAAATGGTATACTGTAAGGGTTGGGATCATGTAGAGCTATAGGTGGGTGGTGGGGGCGATTTTGGGGCTTTCTTACTGAGCACAGAGGAGATGTGGTTGTTTTATAGATTGGGGAGACAGGGATTTATATGGTTTGCTGGTTAGTTTTTACTTGATTATGATAGTAAATAGGACTTTACACAAGGTGGGGAAAATATAACACAGCATTAGTGTTTGCCCAACTATGGTGCGTGTGACCTCCCTGCACTGTGCACAGCAAGTCACGTGATGTGGAAGTTGGCTGCCCACCGCTCTGATAAGATTGGGAGCAACCGGTTGGGGGGATACAGGCAATGGCTTGGTGGGCTGCCTGTAGCCCACCGCTGAATTAGATAGTGCATCCTTTATGCCACTGCTGAAAAAAAAACATTTTCTATTATAAATAGTTTGCACCATAATTTTAAACTGCAAAAGCTGATTGGTTAAATTTCCCTCATTGTCTGTTAGAAACATTTTGTATGAGCTAAGATGCTGCAGTGACAGGTATCAGACATACTGGCCCCCCTCCAAAGGACACTCAAACAACATAATAATGTAATAAACAGCCCTTTGGCATGAAATTTATTTAATACAGATTTAGATGGCTACCCAGGATTGCTCCACCATAAATTAATTGTACAAAATATCTTACTGTCTCTACTCCATCACACTATATATTCCTCAGTAGAGCACATAAGTATTTATTTATAACTCACTAGTAATTATTTTAAAAATATACATTTATAGTAGAGATGGTCACTAACCCCCTTGTTTTGGTTTTGGTTTTGGTATTGGATCTGAATTACCTTCATGTTTTGGTTTTGGTTTTGGTTTTGGCAAAACCGACCTTGCGTGTTTTGGTTTTGGTTTTGTTTGGTTTTGTTTTGCAATTTATTAATAAAAAAAAAATTTTGGGGCTAAAATAACTTAATTTAGATATTATTTTGTACCTAAATTATTATTAACCTCACTAACACTAATTTCTAGTCATTTCCATTCCATTTTGACCACCTCCTAGGTCACAATAAGATTTTCATACACTTTCAAAGAAAAATTGCTGCAGTTCTTGCCAGTGATAAGAAAAAGGCCATTGTCATGCCTGGGCATAAGACCAAAAATCCACCTCTTAAGTGTGGAATTATTTTGCCATAAATCCTGACAACAGTTGTCTAGCCATTTGTAGCATTTTTAAAGCCACACTCAGTAGAGGTAGGGACCTTAACCATCTAGGATCCTCATCCATGTATCGTCATTTTTCCGCGAGTTCATGGAAAGCTGATGGGAAAATCAGAAACTTAGGTTAAATAAAATAACAACAAGCAGTTGAGCATCATCTACCTCCCTCCTCTCATTTACATCACAGCACCTGCAATCTACACCCCCCAACCCCTTCATCATCAATATCCCCAGAAGCAACAATTGACAGTTAAACAATCCTTTGCAAGAGGAAGCAAGTATGAAACCTGTCACCCAGTCGCAAATCGGATCACAGGCGCCCTGGGTACTATGCTAGTATTAGATCTGCGTCCAATGTCCACTAATAATACAGTTGGTTTAAGACATTTAATTGAGGTTTTCTATCACTGTTAGCAAATGTCATCACTATACCATTGTACTAGAGGAGCTATTACTCACCTGTACTGGAAGGCTCCTAAATATTAAATTATTGGGCTACAAAATGGCATTCTATCCACTGTACACTTAACCACAGATATGTGGACAAGCGGAACTGTGCAAAGTAAAGATTATATGACTGTGACAGCCCACTGGGTTGGTCATTTGCCTTCACCAGCAGGGAGAGCAGCAGCATGTACCCAAGTACATCACATTTTTCAGAAGTAGGCTACTCTGTGTATCAGCTGCTTCACTAAGAGGCATACAGCTGTTAATCTGTTACGAAAACTAAGGGATGTCATTGAAACATAGCTAATCCTGCTTGGACTCTCCTGAAGATATGTCATTTCTGATAATGACACCAATATTGTTCAAGCATTACAGCGGGGTGGAATCAACTTGGTGTTTCAGAACTTTTAAAAAATGACATGCAGGAGATGCTGTTTGTGTCCCGAAAAATTTAGGGTCAATTTCTGGTTTCTGCAACAGCATGTAGGAGAATGCAGCAGCTGGAAGAAGACTAGCATTTGAGGGGAATGTACTTTAGTCCAGCGAAGCAGTCATCTGCAGACATGGGTAGCTTGAGTCAAGTGATTACCTTAATAATACATTTTGACAAGGAGCTACAGAAATTTAATGGATGAAATAAAACAAAGTAAATGTGCTAACTATATTTTAATTGTAGATTAAATACTTAATTTGCTTTGCCAGGATCCAAGTTCTCCTTCAGTTTCTCTGGCAACTGCTTGTTGGAAAAAAAATTGCTTTCCCAAGACACCCAGTGGTGATGCAGATGAGTCCACACAACATTTTGGTATTTGCTCTGCTCTAAAAGAATTGCCCAAAAATTGTGACATCTCTGCCCTAAAATGAACTACTAATTCCATTTGGAAGGCCATTATCGGCAATTACATCATAGTACACAGACTTCTATGATGGTGGATTCCAGTGGGGTTGAATTAGTATTGTTTGAGGAAGATTAGCACTGAACCCTGCCACCTCTCCTGTTTCTGAGTGAGATATGGTACAATAAAATGTAACTGCAGATTGAGAACAAGACTGTCAGCCCTATTATTTCTATTTCAGCAATTACAATTAGCAATGGAGCTCTTCTCTTTGGGTGTTACCTATATAACGCAGTAGAATTTGCCAGCAAATACTACAGACAAGCCTGCTTGTCTTCTTCTTCATCAATGACACTTACCAATTGAGCACTCGTCTGTGGGTGTATATTACCTTATTAGTGCAATTTAGGAAAAATACAGTTTAATCCCTGCTAGGCCCTCCACCATCCTTTGCATGTTAATAGTAGGATTGGTAGAAGTTATGGGCAAGGTCACACATTTTTTGGTCAAATCTTTCAAACCAGCCCAGATGTCAAACTGTTGCAGTGTGCCACCTGCGTCATCCCTGCTTGTGTCTGGAAAGTGCTAATTGGTGCCAGAACCTCACATGCCAGAACTGCTGCCACTGGTGCAGGACTTACACAATCAACTGCATCCTCATCAGCGTCCTCGTCGGCTACCCAAATCTCCCCCTCATCCTCTTCTAATTTCAAAGTGTCATCCTCACTTGGTGTATCACTGGCTACACTCGGGCTGTTCAGGCACACATCATCAGAAATGCTGAAAGGATCCTTCTTTATGGGTACACTATCAGAATGGTCTTGATTACACATACCACTCGTGGATGGACTCTCCTCAGGGATTGGTGTCATTTCTGATTCTGAGCATACACTTTTCGCTAATGCATTACTGTTTTCTTGCAGCTCTGTTTTCACACGTAACAGTTGTTGGGCACCACTTTTGGACTGCAAATTACTTGGTCTTGCTTGCTCACGAGTGACCTTACAAGAAGAAGGCTCAGTAACATTTTTAGATCTGGCAGTAATAGAGAAAGGCAAAGGCCTCATTCTTTCTTTGCCACTGCATGTGTAGAATGGCATGTTGGCAATTTTGTTTTTCTCACCATTTAACTTTTCATCAGTTACAGCTCTTTTTCTCTTCAACACGGTTACATTTTTTATTTTTTTTTGTTTTTTTCCCTGACTTAAAAAGACTATGTACTTTTACATAGGCTTTCCCAGATGACGTACAGGGAAGACTACCATCAGGACTGGTTCCAGCACCTGCTTGCTGATCCTGCTGATATGTGGACTGATTTGAATCCAGTTTAATGAGCCCAAATGATTTGTACTGCAAAATATTCAATAGATAGTGCTGCTAGGTAAGACTTTCAACACCAGAAAAATTGTGGTTTCACACTGGGGAATATGGGACACCCCAAAGCACTTGTAGTGCAACATATTCAATAGATAGTGCTGCTAGGTAAGACTTTCAATACCAGAAAAATTGTGGTTTCACACTGGGGAATATCGAACACCCCAAAACACTTGTAGTGTAAAATATTCAATAGATAGTGCTGCTAGATAAGACTTTCAACACCAGAAAAATTGTGGTTTCACACTGGGGAATATGGGACACCCCAAAGCACTGGTAGTGCAAAATATTCAATAGATAGTGCTGCTAGATAATACTTTCTGCAGCCAGAAAATAGTTTCTGTAGGAGGGAATATGACACCACAAACAGTTGGTAATGTTTTCTAAAATGCCTACTCTATCCTCCTCTCTTCCTGCTTTAACAATTGCTTCAAGAATAATTGCAAGAATAATGTATATAATAATTGCTCTCTGCCTGCTATAATGCTGCCTGTGACCTAACCCTGCTCTCTCCCTCTGTCAAATGGCGTTGGATTGCTGTGGAGGCGGGTATTTATGGATTTTAAATATCGCGAGAACCGAGCTCCTAGATCCGATGACGTCACAATGACGTTTTGCCTCGATTTTGATTCCGAATTGCCGCCAGAGTACCTAGCCTGCTTGGCTCGGTACTCGGATAGGTGAAGTTCGGGCGGGTTCGGATCTCGGGGAACCGAGCCCGCCCATCTCTAATTTATAGTAACTAAATAATATATAAAAAAAAATAAGTTTTAAGACAATATTATAATATATTCGTAAGTTATTATTTACACTTCATCACACACTCTAAAACTATGAGAAGTCCTCCTTTTTGCTAAAAGTAAACCTATGTATACATGGCCAAGGACGTGGTGGACATCAGAAGATAATGATTTATATATAAAACATTGGCAGTTAAATGTTGGTAGAGACCACTGTTCCTAAATGGGATGCAGTAGTAATAGTGACAGGCAGATATGACTATGAGCTCTGTTTGTCTAATTTTTAGGGAAGTGAAGACACTGTCGTTAATTGAAGATTACGTGAATATTGTATGATTTTGTTAGCTTGCTAGAAGATTTACTATTTAACTCAGTCTTTTCAATAATAAGGTGAACTTGTGTGATCCTGAGTTAAATATACTGGGGTTTTATATATACATGTTGTAGTGTTTCATTGAAAACTGGCAACATAAGTGACTGTAAGTAGACACATTGCTCCTCATTTTCTTTGTGTGACATCACCTACTTCATATCACTGTCATGTTAGCTCCTGTGTAATCTGAATTTATCACTGTCTTTTCTATACTTCCATCAGTACAGTTAGTAAGTGCTGTTCACAAGCATATTTATCTTTATACAAAGTACAAAACTTCTCTGTCCTCACTAAGACTGCTCATCTTCCATTCCCCTCCAACAACTGAGCACTGCATACACAGCATATGGCCTGGCTCAGGCCATATCCTGCTCCTCTCCCCCAAATCAAGCTGGGAGCATAGCCGGATTAAGGGGGGGGCACAGGGGGCACGTGCCCCGGGCCCCCTCTCTCCGAGGGCCCCCCGCCGCCGCCGCACGCATAACCTCTACTGATTTTTTTGTTATTATTTTTTTTTCTTAATGGCGGCAGTGGGGGGGCCTCAGAGAGAGGGGGGTTGCGGTCGGGTTCGGGGGTCCCTGCGTTGGTGGGGGGAGCAGGATAGTGAAAAAAAAAAATATAGATACTATTTACCTCATCGCAGCGCCGGCGTCCCTCCTCTCTGCACTGTTAACACTGAATGACAGGCGTGACGTCATCAAGTCATGCCTGTCATTCAGTGAGGAGCAGCGCGGAGAGGACCAGGAAAGAAACAGGAAGACAGAAGAGAAGAGAAGAAAGAAGCTACAAGAAAGGTAAGTAAAAAAAAAAGGGAATAACGAAGAAAGACACACTGTGTAGTAAAAAAAGGAGAAGAAAGGGACACTGTGTAGTAAAAAAAAGGAGAAGAAAGGGACACTGTGTAGTAAAAAAAGGAGAAGAAAGGGACACTGTAGGAAAAAAGGAGAAGAAAGGGACACTGTGTAGTAAAAAAAGGAGAAGAAAGGGACACTGTGTAGTAAAAAAAGGAGAAGAAAGGGACACTGTGTAGTAAAAAAAGGAGAAGAAAGGGACACTGTGTAGGAAAAAAGGAGAAGAAAGGGACACTATGTAGGAAAAAAGGAGAAGAAAGGCACAGTATGGAGGAAAAAAGGAGAAGAAAGGGACACTATGTAGGAAAAAAGGAGAAGAAAGGGACACTATGTAGGAAAAAAGGAGAAGAAAGGGACACTATGTAGTAAAAAAAGGAGAAGAAAGGGACAGTATGGAGGAAAAAAGGAGAAGAAAGGGACACTGTGTAGTAAAAAAAGGAGAAGAAAGGGACACTGTGTAGGAAAAAAGGAGAAGAAAGGGACACTATGTAGGAAAAAAGGAGAAGAAAGGCACAGTATGGAGGAAAAAAGGAGAAGAAAGGGACACTATGTAGGAAAAAAGGAGAAGAAAGGGACACTATGTAGGAAAAAAGGAGAAGAAAGGGACACTATGTAGGAAAAAAGGAGAAGAAAGGGACAGTATGGAGGAAAAAAGGAGAAGAAAGGCACAGTATGTAGGAAAAAAGGAGAAGAAAGGGACACTATGTAGTAAAAAAAGGAGAAGAAAGGCACAGTATGGAGGAAAAAAGGAGAAGAAAGGCACAGTATGGAGGAAAAAAGGAGAAGAAAGGCACAGTATGGAGGAAAAAAGGAGAAGAAAGGCACAGTATGGAGGAAAAAAGGAGAAGAAAGGGACACTATGTAGTAAAAAAAGGAGAAGAAAGGGACACTATGCAAGAAAAAAGGAGAAGAAAGGGACACTATGTAGGAAAAAAGGAGAAGAAAGGCACAGTATGGAGGAAAAAAGGAGAAGAAAGGGACACTATGCAAGAAAAAAGGAGAAGAAAGGGACACTATGTAGGAAAAAAGGAGAAGAAAGGCACAGTATGGAGGAAAAAAGGAGAAGAAAGGGACACTATGTAGGAAAAAAGGAGAAGAAAGGCATAGTATGGAGGAAAAAAGGAGAAGAAAGGCACAGTATGGAGTAAAAAAGGAGAAGAAAGGGACACTGTGTAGTAAAAAAAGGAGAAGAAAGGGACACTATGTAGGAAAAAAGGAGAAGAAAGGCACAGTATGGAGGAAAAAAGGAGAAGAAAGGGACACTATGTAGGAAAAAAGGAGAAGAAAGGGACACTATGTAGGAAAAAAGGAGAAGAAAGGCACAGTATGGAGGAAAAAAGGAGAAGAAAGGGACACTATGTAGGAAAAAAGGAGAAGAAAGGGACACTATGTAGGAAAAAAGGAGAAGAAAGGGACACTATGTAGTAAAAAAGGAGAAGAAAGGGACACTATGTAGTAAAAAAGGAGAAGAAAGGGACACTATGTAGGAAAAAAGGAGAAGAAAGGGACACTATGTAGTAAAAAAGGAGAAGAAAGGGACACTATGTAGGAAAAAAGGAGAAGAAAGGGACACTATGTAGTAAAAAAGGAGAAGAAAGGGACACTATGTAGTAAAAAAGGAGAAGAAAGGGACACTATGTAGGAAAAAAGGAGAAGAAAGGGACACTATGTAGTAAAAAAGGAGAAGAAAGGGACAGTATGGAGGAAAAAAGGAGAAGAAAGGCACGGTATGTAGGAAAAAAGGAGAAGAAAGGGACGCTATGAAGTAAAAAAAGGAGAAGAAAGGCACAGTATGGAGGAAAAAAGGAGAAGAAAGGCACAGTATGGAGGAAAAAAGGAGAAGAAAGGGACACTATGTAGGAAAAAAGGAGAAGAAAGGGACACTATGTAGGAAAAAAGAAGAAGAAAGGGACACTATGTAGGAAAAAAGGAGAAGAAAGGGACACTATGTAGTAAAAAAGGAGAAGAAAGGGACAGTATGGAGGAAAAAAAGAGAAGAAAGGCACAGTATGGAGGAAAAAAGGAGAAGAAAGGCACAGTATGGAGGAAAAAAGGAGAAGAAAGGCACAGTATGGAGGAAAAAAGGAGAAGAAAGGCACAGTATGTAGGAAAAAAGGAGAAGAAAGGGACACTATGTAGTAAAAAAAGGAGAAGAAAGGCACAGTATGGAGGAAAAAAAGAGAAGAAAGGCACAGTATGGAGGAAAAAAGGAGAAGAAAGGCACAGTATGGAGGAAAAAAGGAGAAGAAAGGCACAGTATGGAGGAAAAAAGGAGAAGAAAGGGACACTATGTAGTAAAAAAAGGAGAAGAAAGGGACACTATGCAAGAAAAAAGGAGAAGAAAGGGACACTATGTAGGAAAAAAGGAGAAGAAAGGCACAGTATGGAGGAAAAAAGGAGAAGAAAGGCACAGTATGGAGGAAAAAAGGAGAAGAAAGGGACACTATGTAGTAAAAAAAGGAGAAGAAAGGGACACTATGCAAGAAAAAAGGAGAAGAAAGGGACACTATGTAGGAAAAAAGGAGAAGAAAGGCACAGTATGGAGGAAAAAAGGAGAAGAAAGGGACACTATGCAAGAAAAAAGGAGAAGAAAGGGACACTATGTAGGAAAAAAGGAGAAGAAAGGCACAGTATGGAGGAAAAAAGGAGAAGAAAGGGACACTATGTAGGAAAAAAGGAGAAGAAAGGCATAGTATGGAGGAAAAAAGGAGAAGAAAGGCACAGTATGGAGTAAAAAAGGAGAAGAAAGGGACACTGTGTAGTAAAAAAAGGAGAAGAAAGGGACACTATGTAGGAAAAAAGGAGAAGAAAGGCACAGTATGGAGGAAAAAAGGAGAAGAAAGGGACACTATGTAGGAAAAAAGGAGAAGAAAGGGACACTATGTAGGAAAAAAGGAGAAGAAAGGCACAGTATGGAGGAAAAAAGGAGAAGAAAGGGACACTATGTAGGAAAAAAGGAGAAGAAAGGGACACTATGTAGGAAAAAAGGAGAAGAAAGGGACACTATGTAGTAAAAAAGGAGAAGAAAGGGACACTATGTAGTAAAAAAGGAGAAGAAAGGGACACTATGTAGGAAAAAAGGAGAAGAAAGGGACACTATGTAGTAAAAAAGGAGAAGAAAGGGACACTATGTAGGAAAAAAGGAGAAGAAAGGGACACTATGTAGTAAAAAAGGAGAAGAAAGGGACACTATGTAGTAAAAAAGGAGAAGAAAGGGACACTATGTAGGAAAAAAGGAGAAGAAAGGGACACTATGTAGTAAAAAAGGAGAAGAAAGGGACAGTATGGAGGAAAAAAGGAGAAGAAAGGCACGGTATGTAGGAAAAAAGGAGAAGAAAGGGACACTATGAAGTAAAAAAAGGAGAAGAAAGGCACAGTATGGAGGAAAAAAGGAGAAGAAAGGCACAGTATGGAGGAAAAAAGGAGAAGAAAGGGACACTATGTAGGAAAAAAGGAGAAGAAAGGGACACTATGTAGGAAAAAAGAAGAAGAAAGGGACACTATGTAGGAAAAAAGGAGAAGAAAGGGACACTATGTAGTAAAAAAGGAGAAGAAAGGGACAGTATGGAGGAAAAAAAGAGAAGAAAGGCACAGTATGGAGGAAAAAAGGAGAAGAAAGGCACAGTATGGAGGAAAAAAGGAGAAGAAAGGCACAGTATGGAGGAAAAAAGGAGAAGAAAGGCACAGTATGTAGGAAAAAAGGAGAAGAAAGGGACACTATGTAGTAAAAAAAGGAGAAGAAAGGCACAGTATGGAGGAAAAAAAGAGAAGAAAGGCACAGTATGGAGGAAAAAAGGAGAAGAAAGGCACAGTATGGAGGAAAAAAGGAGAAGAAAGGCACAGTATGGAGGAAAAAAGGAGAAGAAAGGGACACTATGTAGTAAAAAAAGGAGAAGAAAGGGACACTATGCAAGAAAAAAGGAGAAGAAAGGGACACTATGTAGGAAAAAAGGAGAAGAAAGGCACAGTATGGAGGAAAAAAGGAGAAGAAAGGGACACTATGTAGGAAAAAAGGAGAAGAAAGGCACAGTATGGAGGAAAAAGGGGGAGAAGAAAGGGACACTATGTAGAAAAAAAGGAGAGGAAAGGGACACTATGTAGGAAAAAAGGAGAGGAAAGGGACACTATGTAGGAAAAAAGGAGAAGAAAGGGACACTATGTAGGAAAAAAGGAGAAGAAAGACACAGTATGGAGGAAAAAGGGGCAGAAGAAAGGGACACTATGGAGGAAAAAGGGGGAGAAGAAAAGCACACTATGGAGGAAAAAGGGGGAGAAGAAAAGCACACTATGGAGGAAAAAGGGGAAGAAGAGAGGCACAGTAAGGAAAAAAGTGAGAGAGGGGAGGCACAGTAAGAAAAAAGGGGGAGAAGAGAAGCACAGTAAGGTAAAAAGGGGGAGATGAGAAGCAGAGTAAGGTAAAAAGGGGGAGAAGAGAGGCACAGTAAGGAAAAAGGGGGAGAAGAGAGGCACAATAGTGGGGACAATGAATTAATTTAAGATGGGGTGGTTTGGGCGCTACTGAATGTGGGGGTGAGTTTGGGGAGAATGAGGTCCCTTTATTTAATGTGCCTATGAATTATTTAATAGCAGTGACGGTTGCGGGAAATAGGTATATTTCTGAAATATAAATACTATTAATTTATTGCTGGGGCTGTTTGTAGGGAGGGAAATAGGTTTATTTATTAAATGTGAATACTATTATTTTAATGTTGGGGCTGGAGGAAGGCCTAATTATTAATCATGGGTGGTACTGATTTAACGCTGGGGGTGGCTGTAATTTTCTAAATGTACCCATTTTTTTTTTCCAAGTAGGGCCCCTAACATTCCAGGATCCAGACAAGCCGCAACTAAAGAAACCTGCAGCACAGCTGGTGAAAGTGAGAAGAACAGGTAGGACAGAGCAGCAAAGTCTGTGAAATGTTGTGATTCTAGTGGGACAATCCCAATTTTTGGTTACCGTTCAATGGTGTACACAACAATGCAGGTTTTTTGTCTGTAGGAGGGTGGCCTGGCCATGCCCAATGATGCATTATCAATGGTATTTTAATTTGCGGTATCATTGCTAGTTTTAATGTGCATTATAAATTTTATTTTTAAAGTTCGGTATCATTGCTAGTTTTAGCGTGCGGTATCATTGCTAGTTTTAGTGTACGTTATCAATGGTATTTTTAATGTATGATATCATTGCTAGTTTTAATGTGTGTCAATACCCATTTTAATGTGGTGTTTTGATGATTGTTTTAATGTACAGTATTTTAGTTTGTGGAAGCAATGATTTTGTCATACTGTGTCATTCTGTGGGCTGTAGGTGATGTAATGCAGGATGTGTCACTATGCCCTTAATTTTAGATCTTAGGGGCCCCCCTGTCTTAAGTGCCCCGGGCCCCCCGAAGCCTTAATCCAGCACTGGCTGGGAGTTGTAGTTCTTCAGTGCCAGACAGCGCTTGTGCAGTCACAGTGCTGCTGCCGGATTACACAAGGGTAACTCAACTTCAATTAAATATTTTGCTAAAACAAATTTATATTGGTGCTGGTCTGAGGCTGCTCTCTATCTTATGCACCGTTGCCATTGCAGACACATCATACCCATAGACTTCATGCCAACATTTGTCCAGGCAAAATCGAGACAAATTAAGCCCCCCCTCCTGATCTGTACAAACCATCTACCCAATTCTCACAAACCCCGCCCAATCGTACACACTTTTCGACCAACACCCACTTTTTGATGAAGCTCTGCCAACTTCAGTGTAAACTCCATCCCATTCAAGGTCTGCAAATAGACACATTTTTATCGAAATTGGGACAGTTAGGAGGTAGGTCACAGTGGGCATGACTTTAGAATGGTTCAAAGAGATCCTTGTCACAATTTTGCTATTGCCACTAATCTATCTTTGTATTTATTTGTCTGTATGTCTGTCTGTCTATCTATGAGAAATAAAAAACTGTATCAAAATTAAATTAAAAACACAAAAACATCAAATAACTAATGAAAAATGTAAGAGAGCTAAGAAAAGTCTACTTCTCAAAATAGAGAACAAAAGAATAGAGATAGATAGGCATTCACATGACTTTAATACAATAAAGGATTTGTTAGAAACACATAGAGGGGACCTATATCAAGACTTACAAAACAGTAGTAAGACCAAAACTTATATACCTAACAATAAAATCTTACTGTTGAACGCTTGACCCTCAGTAAATTATAAATGCCACACTTTTTGTTGGTATCTCATTCTGCTGATCAGCAGGGGAGGGCTGGCAAATTTTAGCCTGGGGGGGGCAAGACTCTCAGCCGCCCATTAGGAACAAATGCAGGTAGTCCAGTGGCCTAGCCAAGCCACTATGGGGCCGGCCCGGGGGGCAAAAGCGGGCTGGCAGCCTGTTAACACCTTGGGAAGATAATTGGGTCTATAACCAAAGGAAACTAATAATGGTACCAAATTATTAAATAAATATAAAAATGCTATATGTTAAGAAAAATAAAGTCTCTAGTATCTCAGCATTGGAGAAAGGGAAAAGAGAAAAAATAACAAGGTCATTAATGCTAAGTCTAGAGGGCTGTACATGTCAATCAAAAGTTAAAAGACACAGCACTTAGATTCTAATACAACTTATGTAAGTATTCATAATTTAATTGTGGTTGTAAAATACAATGAATCCCAAATTACTCCTGGCATTCCCTGTCCATGTGGTCATAATGACATCAAGTGATATGTGTGAAAAACAAATTAAATTAAATATATGAGACAACAAAGGATTTATAACAACTGGATCAGAGGGAGGAATGTTACTAATGATAGAGTAATTAAGTGGGCCAATGTGATGGTCATTAAGAAGTTTCATTACTTCATGTATTATGACTATAGTAACAAAATAATGGGTACACACTTTGCAGAACCAAAATTATGTGTTAACTCATATACTTCCACTACAGGTTAATGAGATTGGTACCCACTGGCATTTGATTTGTGTTTAAAAAGTTCAAATGCCATTGAAGCTTCATAACAAACGCACTTCAAGTGTGGTTGTTAACTATCATTTTTACTTAGTTTCATGAGGTCATTGGGAAGCACTAAATTGGGAAAAAAGTGTTAGGAAAATTGCAACCCTATTGCAATGCACCCAAATGCAATTAAAAATGTAATTGGGTATGCTGACAATGGTTTCCATTGTCAAATTGGGGAACATGCATTATATTAGATGTAATAACTAGAGATGCTCATTGAAGATTTTGGTTTTGGATCTGGATTAGCTTTGTGTTTTGGTTTTGCTTTTGGATTATTTAGAAAAAAATCCTAAAATATGCTAAAACCACATAATTTTACTCTTTTTTTTACATAATTATTAACCTCAATAACACAAATTTCAAGTCATTTGCAGTCAATTTTGAGCACCTCACAGATCACAATATTATTTTCATAAATTTTCGGACAAATACTGCAGCAACCTGGCTGGATGGTAAGCAACAGAGCAATGACACAAACACATAGCAGTTCCTAGCACATCTAGGGCCCATTGGCACACAGCAGTGGCAGAAAAGAAAAATGGTGCTAGATGGAATTGTCCTTGGGCCTGCCCTCCCTTCCAGGAATTGTCCTTCTTGGGCCTGCCCTCCACCCCACCCACCGTTATGTTGAATCTTAAAAAGGAATCCAAAAATCGCGAGATTTGACGACGTAACAATGACATTTTGCCTCGTTTTCGATTCCGAGGGAGCGCGAAAGTACCGAGCCGTCTCGGAACCCCTAAGTTCGGGTGTGTTCGGTTCTAGAGGAACCGAGCATGAGCATCTCTATTAATAACGCTAATAGACACATGTAATGCAATGCCAGTGGCCTTAACCTGCTTCAGATGCTTAAAGTGAAGTGAAAATACTCTGCTTACTATGTGATACCATGCATTCATTATAAGAAGGACACAGCATGGAACAATATAGAAGCAGGTAAAAGAAAAATTAGTAGAGGTCTAAAAAAATCACTTAAGACATACCTCCCAACTGCAAAAGGGGGTGGGGCTTTAACATAAACTTGGGTGGAGTTTTACAGCAATTTTGTCATTTGTGAGTCAGGTTTGGGCAGGACAGGTATTGGGCATATTTTGTCCCACTTTGGGATTTTAAATGTTGGTTGGTATGCTAAGAGCTCAGTGAACATGATAAAGTAATACTTTTTTTTATAATAAATACAATTTTATACTCTGTATTGTAACTGTGAATGTCTCTTTCCCAGTACTAGTCCAGACAATTAGTGAATCTTTCATGATGCTGTGGTGTGAGCTCGAGTGATGACATGGGTGGGGCTGGATCTGTACATATACCGGTACATTGAAATCTGGCCTAACTAATGACAACCTGCATATAAAAAGAAGAAAAACATAAGACGGTCAGGAGACGCTTCCTATCTTGTTGACTTTCTTGTACAGGAGCACAGGAACTGCCCCACCCCCATTCCCTTCCCTTCTCCTTGTCCTTCTTTAGCTTTTTATTTCCTCAGTTTATATTAAACCAATAAAACGAGGTGTATATTTGTATGCTTTCCCAATGTAGGCGTAAATTAGATTCAACTGTAAGTTATCCCAAATTCCAGTTGAATCAGCAGTCATAGGGGTACTTTTTTCGAGCTGTAGGTGTAAAAAAGTGGAGATGTTGCCTATAGCAACCAATCAGATTCTAGCTATTATTTATTTAGTACATTCTACAAAATGACATCTAGAATCTGATTGGTTGTTATAGGCAACATCTCCACTTTTTCAAATCCGCAGCTTGATAAATTTACCACATGGAATTTTGCTCCCTTTAGAGTGTACCCATTGCCTACACACATACCGGCAGTAGGTAGCCATTTTGTGAGCCGGCTTATATTTAACTTATTAATTAACTAGAAAATACAAATATCACTGAGACATGAGTCACAAAATGGCTGCACCGCAAGTAGAATAAGTTGCATTAAGGCAATATCAGTATAATTGTCTTCAAACTTCTCTTTAGTATAGGTGAAATGAATACAAGTATTTCAAGTAGCTGAAAAATTGCAGTGGAAATATTTGCTTTATGAAAAGCCATCACTGATATTCCTGTGCAAATTTCAGAGAAAAGGGTCTGACCTTTATCCAAACACAATTAATGAGCTTTCTTTATGCACATTCAGAATGTACCTATCATACCATAGCATAGACCTGCATATAGTACACACTATTACTGACAGTTCTGTACTATAAATTAAATAGTTCAGAATTGTACATAAATAATGACGTCTAAGTATTATTATTATCATTTATTTGTTAGGCGCCACAAGGTTTCCGCAGCGCCGTACATAATACAAACAGGAGACCATACAGGGTGACATAGTACACAGCAATAAACACAAAGTACCAATACATCAGAACTCCGGGCAGACATATGAGTGAAGATGGAGTAGAAGAACAGGTATGGAGACAGGAGGGGAGAGGGGCCCTGCTCATACGAGCTCACATCCTAAGGGAGGGTGGACAAACAGGTACAGGAGGGAGCCATTAAAGTAAGGGAGAGAAGGGTGGGGCTGGTGGAGAGAGGGGAGAACAAGAGAAGGATGTTTGCGAAGGTGCAACGAGGTAAGGGTTAAGTGGGTTAAGTACCTATTATGTCTGTGTGTTTTCTTTTTCGGGGGAGGTGGGGTGGAGCATCGACAGCATTGACAAAAAGTACATTGCTAATAACAGGTCTATGCAAAGCAAAGTTGTAAGACCAGTGAGCTAGGATTATTAGAGCTATAAATAAATGATTGACTAATTCGATCTCTGTGGTTCCAAAGCACAAAATCTATTTATTAAGATGCAAGAGGATCACATACTAAAAACAAACAAATTTAACAATAATAATCAGATGCAGGAAAAGGGGAAAATTAACAGAACAAAAATATATATCACTAAGAGTAGCCTGCGCGGCTTAGCAAAGAGTGTCACTGGGATACTCAGCTTCCAATGGTTAGCGTAGTATAATTTATTCACTGGGATAGGGTTATGAATTATATTATTGGCAACATCAAAATCAAGTACACAGTCATACAAAGACAATGGTCATTGTTACAATGTTAATTTTAGGATAAGAATGAGTGCATTTAGCACAGACACGAACAATGAGAATTGTGTACTAACCAAATGCAATGTTGAATGTAGAATAGTGAGAGGCAATGTTTACTATCCAAAAGTAATGTTGAATCTGGACAAAGACTCAGTAAATGAATATTGGTACAGCTTAAGTATATCTAATGTCTAAGTTAGTATAGCATTGGTATTGATTGTTTTCGAGTAAATATCAAATTCAATGGGAGAGCAATTATCATTGTCCTAAGACCTCTTTGATGAATGTAAGCCTTAGAAATGCCTATGCATATCTCTTTGCAAAAATAAGTATTTATGGGAATATGAAAAGTTATATTAAAATAACAAGTGATGTAGCTACATCTCGCTGCTACAAAGCAATTGCACCTACCGCAGTCAATCGCAATTACAATCGCATCTCACACACCGAAAACAATTTACAAGTAATTCAGATGGATTGAAATCTATCTTTAAGAGGATCCCAGGTGGGTTACCGTATCTGTTTTTGAGGTCAACCAACCTGTTAGATAAGCAATATACTTATATTGGTAACCATCTCTTTTGAAGCCCCAGAAAAATGGGACATTGATATTTGGTGTCTCAGAACAATGGCATAGTAACATTTTGGGTACTAGCTAAAAACAAGTTGATCATTTTTGTGGTTATGGTACACTTGTAATATTTGCAATATAAAGTGAATGTGTAAATGTTCCCTGTACATAGCGGTTAAAGTGAATGTCTTGGCTTCCCTGACCGCACAGATAATTTTGTGGTATCGTAATGGAAAGCTCAGTTGAAACTACTGTTCTGATCTCCCCTGCCTTTCAGCACTGATAGATGCAGTGTAGCCTGATATGTAGCTAACATGTCAACTGCTATTAGATCTAAATTACACTGAATAGATCAGTGTTGACAATAGGTGAATGCTCAGTCAGGTTAATTTAGTTAAAAAGATAGAAAAATAATAAATTAATAAATATATATATGCATAAAACCTACCTTTTATTTCTAAGCCATATAGGTCCAACCTAGGTTATAACCTACACATATATGGTAATCCTATATTTAAGGGATCTAGACAATTATTTGGAGTACCTTTGAAGGGTTACACTAACTGTGATTCGTGAACAGTTTTTTACATTTTTGTGCTAATTTTGTCTGTTTTTCTCCATATAATGCACTTAATATAGAAAATTATTTATTTCCCTATGCTACTAAAAGAAAGCCCTACAGTATCTATCCTAAAAATAATTTGACCTTTGCAAGGGTACAGAAAGTAGTTTGAAAAATAATTCTCAGCTTAAAGACTGTAAAATGTGGTCTGGTCACAAATATAACTTCCCAGTCAAGAAGAGGTTTATTCAAACCAATGATGTTTTATTCCTCAATGGCATCTAAAGCCAGTATAACTTTTTACAGAAAATGTGAGTGCTACAAATACACTTTTAAATCACCAGTAGTGCTGTATTGAATTTCACAGTATGATAATAAAAAACTCATTAATTATATATACCATAGTTTCCCAACCTTTTTATATCAAGTACACCCTTATGGCTATAAATGGTTACTACATACTTCCTATTGTATGTCATTATATCTCAAGCACTCCCTAAAGTGTAAAAATTATTCCAAGTGCCCGAAATATTCTCTTATTTGTATAATTGTTTAATATGCAACATTTTACATTAATTGTTTAAAGATTTATTCACTATTGGTGAATCTGTGACATTTTGCTCAATTTCAGAATCGGTCAAATTGATTTGCTTTTCTAGTAATTACTTTTTTTCATACCATCCTCAAAGCTACATATTTAATTTTCTGCTGAGTTTGTCTCCTCACATTCACTTACATGGATGTAACTCGCATTGTGCCCTGCTGTGGTAATCAGTGGAGGAGGTTTAGAGGGCTACACTACACTCGTACTGATGCTCTCTGACTTGAGTAGTCTGTGCAAAGTTTGGGGGAGTCATCGGACCTGTACGTGGAGCTCTTTCCATCATGTAGCAGCAGCAGTGTGTGTTGCTGTGAAGAAGACAAGAGCTCTCCTCCACCAGACTCCACAGAATATAAGAATATAAGAACCTGTGTTAGTGGGGGTGTTAAGGAAGGGCTTGAGGCATTTGTGACAAGGGGAGGCATATAAAACAAAGGCATAATCATCATCATCATCTATTTATATAACGCCACTAATTCCGCAGCGCTGTACAGATAAGTCATTCACATCAGTCCCCGCCCCATTGGAGCTTACAGTCTAAATTCCCTAATATAGACACACACTCACACACAGACAGAGAGGGAGAGACTAGGGTCATTTTTGATAGCAGCCAATTAACTTACCAGTATGTTTTTGGAGTGTGGGAGGAAACCCACGCAAACACAGGGAGAACATACAAACTCCACACAGATAAGGTCATGGTCGGGAATCGAACTCATGACCCCAGTGCTGTGAGGCAGAAGTGCTAACCACTAGGCCACTTTGCTGCCCTAATCAAGAGGGTTTATATCACATGTGCCTTTCTCTTGTTGCATATGCTTACCCACTGTTCTCCCTTTGTCATATATAACCACTACTCTATAACTGATAAGAAGATAGTGGGGTACTTTGATGATAATATGGGAGATTAATGATATTTGGCATTGGTGACAGAATATGATGACAGAGCACTAGGCACACCCTCTTGGTGGAGCTAGAGAGGCCCCTCAAGGTATCACTACTTAAACACGTTGTGGGCCCCAAAATGTTGTTATTGTTTAGTTCCGCCCCTTAATGGAGCCATTGGTATTAGACTGGAAATGCTATTCGGGAAGACAGAGATAGATTGAAAATGTTTAAATAACTAAAACAGTAATCATTTCAAGCAAATATGGGAGATTTGATATACTACTGAATAAGAGTAAGTACATTTTTTTGTGGCAGGTATACTATAATCATAGTTGCCTACTCTCCCAGAATGTCTTTGTAGTAGTTCTCCAGGATTCCCAGGTGATCAATGATACCTTCCGCATCTAGCACACTTCTCTTGTGATGTGGGAGGGGGCGGGGTCTAATGACGTGATTGTACACTGAATCACGCAATCCTAGTCCCGCTCCTGGCTGTATTACCCTAATGTGCCATTCCACATGGACATGGCACACTCCACATGGACACTTGGCACCAGAATCTCATGTAGGGGAGATCCTAAATGTTCCCAAGTATGACTATAATGCCATGGAAATTGCAAGGCTAAAGATGTGTTTTATGAAATGAAAATAAGAAATTGTAATAAGAAGAATAAGAAGTAATAAAAATGGCAAAGTTATGTGCAAGATAATTTTAGTCAGCAGTTTTTTTTTTCATTTCTGTGTTTTTCATCTATTTTATATATTGAAGAATACAACACATGGCTCTGGAGCTTACCACCTTCCTGTTTCTGTACATGACCTCCTGCCCCAGCTTTTAATACTTCACCAGCATGCGTCGTGCTGTAGTTTGCTGCTTTCCACAGGGATAAAACCATCCTGTAAATTGGAGTCAGCTTTAACATATCAAACAAAAACTGGAAAAGCAACATTTAGGTTGACTACTTAAATGGGAGCAACATAGGGGAGGCAGCCATATTTTGAGTCAATATTTATTAGAATACAGTTTATGGATATAATAGGAACAGTTGTGTCAGCAGTTCTTAGTGAACTGCATGCCTCACAACATTCATTAGAATATCAGCAAACAATAGGCCACACCGCTGCTCCATGTAAACACTGTTCCGCTTTCTTCCACATACATTTTCCACAAAATCACAACCCATATCTGTCAGGACATGCCCATTTTGACCTCCAAAAATTGGGACTGTTGAGGGGTATGGAATTGATAGGGTGTATTGTCATTACTATTAATATTTGTACATTGACAGACTGCAATCCCATGAACACTGCGTAGCATACAAGGGGCCCTATAAAAGTGGTAATATGCATGTATACTACTGCATATTTACAATGAATTCACATTAGAATGCACATAGCTTTTATATGATCATACAATTAACTAACAATTTGTAACAAGAAACCAACTAAAAAACAAAACAATTTAAATTAAATTGTTTCCAGTATAATCCATTTGATTAGCATGAACTCACCCTTACTGTACTCAGGGGCTGGATGGCAGACTTTAGTCCTGGGGTTACTCACACATGCCCCATTTCCATCACATTACCCCTTCTTTTTCTTCACCAGTAACTTCCAGCTGCACAGGAGCAGGACTATTTCCAGCAGCTGCTGCACTGTGTATCATGTGACTGTTACAGCTAGATGAGCTTGTGCTGTCACACTCTGAAGGGCATCTAGCCACTGGCTTCCAGGCAACCCGTGTGGCCCGTGTCACATACTTCTCACTGTGGGTGCATTATCCATTCACAGAATATTGTACTACAGCTTGTAGTACAATATTCTATGAATGGATGATGTGACCACATTAGTAGCATGCAATGTGACAGCCCATGCACAGACCACACGAGCTGCTTGCACCGCATAACCACTGGACCACCAGGTGGGACAAAATACAATTTAATTGTCTGGCCCTGACTGTACATAACCTATGTTAGTTCACCCCTTTGCTCCCCATTTTTTTTCTCCAGTGGTAAGAAAGTGTCATGTGCAGATATGGATTCTGCATAAATTTGGTTTCTGGACATGCGCAGTGCAAAATCACACAAGATACGCAATATAAACAGACGTACATCCGGACTTGAATCAGGCACAAGATGTCTGCCTTCACTTTATGTAGGTTACATCCTGGTGCACCTTAATGCCTTGGTTTCCCCTTTTAGCCACATTAAACTAGCAGTCTACATAAAGGGAATGTGTAGTTAGTCACACTGTTGGATCTTCCCTGGAATACATCAAAATGGCAGATTAATGTACATTAATATATGGCTGGTTGATTGTACAGTTCAGTTTGGAGACCTTGCTCTCTGCCACAGTAGGAGACAGGGTGGAGTTTACGTTGAAGGCCAATTTCTACAAAAAGAAACAAGAAAGTTGGCACTTGAAACAGTGACTATATATCCAAAATGATTAGATTTCAATTTTGCTCAACAAATTTTAACATCAACAAAAAGATTCATTGTACGCTCTCATTGTAGCAATAACCACGTTTGCAGGCTGGAATAATGTACCATGCGGTTTCAAATAAAATGTTGTTACAATGTATATATATATTTTGTAGATTCCTAGATGTCTCCCAGGCACACTATGGTCATACTATTGTTTTAATCACTTGGCCTCTACCACATACTGTAGACACCCTGTATTGAAAGTTAACATTAATGTAGGTTACAATAGAAATGCATCCCGTAAATAACTCGCTAATCTATTAAATGGTAAGGAGTTAAAACTTCTTTATGTAAATTGTGAAACGCTTGAAAAATGCCAAATATTGGTCAAAATTCACATTTACAGTAGAAATTATAATACTTACAGCAGAAGTTATTATAATACTGATATTGCACCAATTTGTGAGTTAATGTAATACTCAATTCAATTGCACTATTCATTGTTGTTTCCCTTGGAAATTTATGTGCACATATCTTACACTAAAATGATCAGTAAACAAAAGGACAAAAAAAGAAAATGATCAGTACATACAATAGCTATTATATACACTACATGGTCAAAAGAATGTGTACAACACTTCTAATTAGTGTGTTTGGCCATTTCAGCCACACTCTTTGTTAAGTGGTGCATAAAATCAAGCACACAACCAAGCAATCTCCACACTCAAACATTAGCAGTAGAATGAGTCAAACCGAAGAGCTTAGTGACTTTCAATATGACACTGTCAAAAGATACCACCTTCCCATCAAGTCAGTTTGTCAAATTTACACCATGCTAGAGCAGCCCTGGTCAACTGTAAGTGCTGTTATTGTGAAGTGGAAACGTCTCGGACCAAAAACAGCTGAGCCAAGACAAGCTCACAGAATGGGATCACCTACGTGCTGAAGCTTGTAGCATGTAAAAATTGCATGTCCTCATGTTGCAACACTCACTACCGAATCCCAAACGGCTCCTGGAAGCAACCTCAGCACAAGAACTGTCCGTCGGGAGCTTCATGGATTGGGTTGGTTTGCCTGGACCTCTTAGTTCCAGTGAAGGGAAATCTTAATGCTTCAGCATACAATAGAGAACTGTGTGTTTCCAACTTTGTAGGAACACTTTGGGGAAGGCCATTTCTTGTTTCAGCATGACAATGCTCCGGTGCAGAAAGTGAGGTCCATCAAAAAACAGCTTCTACATTAATGCCCATTTTAGTTCAGCATGCGCCTATATATGTGAATGTTGGGTGTCCACATACTTCTGGGCATGTAGTGTATGTTATTATTTACATCCTAGTATTTTTTCCTGACAAAACACATTATAAATAAATATTTTGACCTGATGTCAAGGTTAGTTGATAAGTCTGTGTAAATTCCCCATACAGTTCTCTCACTCCGGGTTGCTATGAAACTGTGCGGCACAAATGTGCTGTGAAAATAAAAGATTTATAAACTACACATGCTATTTGTTGGTCAAAATGTAGCCAAACCAAAATACTGTCCTTTCTATTTTGTGATGGTGATCTACATAAATCTAAAGAGTAGCTGTGTGGAAACAAATGCATCTCTGGGAGACTTTCTGCAGTATTTACATAGTGTTTTCAATAAATATTGAAAATTAATGAAAAAAAAAGTTGGAGTGTAGAGGAAACATTGCACATTTTATGCAACCTCACAAAAGGTTCGTAAACTTACGAGCCTAATGTAAGGTTACATAAAAGGAGAATATACACAAATGGGGCAAATACAAGTAGGAAGGGCAAAAAAAAGGTCAAAAGACTGGAGCAAGAGCAGAACGAAATAGATAAAGTTAAAAGTTTCCAGGACCAGGAGCCATAAAAGATAGATTGACAGAGGCAAATGTAAGACAGAGGGGATAGACTTAGCTATTCTGATTGGAGCCACTGTCTAGGAAATAGATGTTCATACTGGGGTGGGACAGAATCCAGGACCCCATTGGGCAGTTGCTGAGGGAGAGTAGTAAGATTGAGAAGCAGAATCGTACTAACTGCTCTGAGATATGAAGAATCATATCATTAGATGTTGAAAAAAATGCATGTAATATATCTGATAGAATGGTTAGCAAGTGATGTGTAATTGGTAGACAGAGAGAGGGTGCAGGACGGTAGTAGATTAGTTGTTCATGTGCCATTGAGGCTAATTAGGTTTTTGGTGAAAAAGTGAGGATAACTATATGAAAATCAACAGAAAAAGAGAAGAGGTTAAGAGAAAGATAAAAGAAATGAGGGTCAATGTGCACTGTTGTGCGGAGAGGGAGGTGGAAGAATGTTTATGAGGCATATTGTACACAGCAGTGTTCGAGGTTTGAGTTAAAAAAAAAAAAAATACTTTTTTTATTTAACAAAATTATTTTGATAGTGTTTACAAATTAAATATCTAAATGCTAATGGCAGACCTCAAATGTGGATGCAAACCTCAATCACAAGCGGAGAACCTCAAAATTGAGTAGGGATCATGGAAACAGCGAATCGGAGCCTTATATTTGGAAATGCAAATTCAGATTGATGGTTGCTGCAATAAAACAAGTGAAATTCTACCTACAACCTGTATCACAGATACATAAAACCTAGTACCAGTCACATGTTGCCCAGATTTACACCCCCAAATGCCAGCCACCTGCTGCTCTGGTACATCCACCAACTGCAATTCACAGAGTACTCAGATGCACCCCCAAGCGCCCCCAACCAGATGCTCAGATACACACCCCAACTGCTTGCTACACATTGTACAGGTACACCCCCCAACTATCAGTCACCACCCCCAATTTCCAGCAATCTGCTGCACATATACACCCCCCAACTGCCAGCAACCTGTTGCAGAGTTACCCAGACCCAACTACTAGTTGTACATTGCACAGAGACATACCCCCAACAACCAGCTACGTGCTAGTGGACTTTCAATAAGAACTTTTTTCATTATGCAGTTCCCAGGGCTGAGCTAAGGGAAAGAGGCACTCCAGTTAATATTAAACCCCATGGGCATCTCTTATACATTTCTGCGGGTTGAATTTTTCGTACAATCCATCGGTATACGCACAGGAGTTGAATTACAATAACAAGGTGCTCGGAATTTAGTCAAATGAAGCTTACAAGCAATGGGGCTGCTTGTGCGCTTATATAACCAACTCAATACAGTAAAACATGAATATTCTTAAAAGCTTTTATGTCATTCCCTTATGTTAGATTTCTACTGCATCATTTCCCATAGAAAAAAAGCTGTGTATAGCAATATGTTTTGAGCGAACCATTTTTAAATGCTCAATTTTTATTTTGGGGAAATAAACAATTTTGTCCCATAGATTGTAAGCTTGCGAGCAGGGTTCTCTTTCCTCTCTGTCTGTATGTATTACCCAGTGTTATTTTATTAATGTTTGTTCCCAATTGTAAAGCACTACGGAATTTGCTGGCGCTATATAAATAAATGTTGATGATGATGATGAACATATCTTAATTTTTGTTTAGAGTAACATAAATTATCCACTTAAAGTTAGGAAAGTAAACTGTTTAAACAAAAGCTTTATCAATGTTAACAGTGAGGAAGCTGGAAGACTATTTGTAAATGTAACAGTCTAGGTAGTTAGTCAACTCATTCCCAGAGCAATACTAATATTGAAGAGAAGAATTCAGACCCCCAAGAGACCTCTTGCTTCATGTTATGCTAATTTAACAACAAAAATAAGTGACACTACAGGGTAATGGAAAAAAGTAAACTAGTCTGAAGGCAAAATCCACCTTGGTTAACCAAGTTTGTTCTACACATTTATTTTCATGTTCTTCAATATCAAAATCAGCTCTTGGTATTGTTGGCAAACTTTGATTTAATGGAGAATTGACATCTTTTGAATGTTATATATTATTATATGTTTGTAATTACTCGATTATTATATATTAGTATTAAATATGTGTATAGACAGGATGGGATGTTTTTCTTCTTTATCAGTCTTGCGTACATAAAAAAAATTGTCATCACAAATGGAAATTTGTTTATTATGTTTTCAATCTTTTTTTGAGTAGGGTGTGGCTTTAACAAAAGAATATCAAAATAATAGTTATTTCCAGTTGACATTTATACAGTATAATAAGGTGAATTGTTGAAGGTATAGTTATATGCAAATGTTTGGGCAAAGTTAACACAACCTCTGAAGGGTACAAATATAAACATAACATATTTCTATATATTTTATTGCACAAATCTTCTTCTGAGTTTAACAGATTGTAAAAAAAAAGTTTGGGCCCCTTTACAGTTAATTCAATTATACAATTTTACTCAAATTTTTAATTGACTTGTGAGGCCAGTCAAAGTCTGAATAAATTTTAATCCACGTGAAGTCAATTCTATAGTTGAATAAATATTCTGACCTTCTAACCTCACAATGTTGTACATACTCTAAACAATATGGGTTGAAGTGGGGATAAAAAAAGTCATAAATGACCAACATGTCCCGCAGCCTCCTCACATGTCATCAGAGCTGTTCACATGCCATCCGATATCACCACATTCCTCTTTCATGCCCATAAGCAACAACATGCCCCTTTCATGCATTAAGACCTCCCCTCATGCCACTTACTTGCTATCAGACCTGACCCCACATGTCCCTCAAATGGCCATTAGCCTCCCCGCATGCCACCAGATCTCACCACATGCCCCATACATGCTGTCAAACATCCCCACATGCCCCATACATTCTGTCAAACGTCCCCACATGCCCCATACATGCTGTCAAGCATCCCCACATGCTCCATACATGCCAATCAAACTTCCACACATACCATCAGATCTCCCTAAATGCCATCAGATCTCCTTACATGCTCATCAGTCTCTTCACATGCCATCAGATTGCACATGCCCCTTACTTCCCTCTCACACCTCCCACACACAGCCGTTCTAGCCGTCACTGACAAAGGAGGGCAATGGGACGTGGCTGTCGGCGAGACACAGGCGACCATCACCTGCACCTAGTGCCAGTGCGGAGACCACGCCTGACAACCCGTAGGCAAAGTTTTCCCAAGTGTCCTTGTATCCAGAGAGATTGATGAATTGATTAAAGCAGTTCAGGTTTATTTATAATGTCTCTTATGTTCTGAGATACAGGTCTTGTGTTAGTTTTGTATATTCTATTGGTTATAGTTGCATGTATCATATCTGCAGCCCAGAACAAACTAAACTGGCTTTCCAGTGAAGAAACGCAAATAAATTAGACACAGAAAAAACTAGAATTCTTGCTCTCAAATAAAATGTTACAGATTAAACCTTTAGAATGCAGTATGAATCAGTATTTCCTGAAATGCCCAAAATTGGCGCAATATAAATTTCACAGCCCTCATTCATCAGTTCTTACATTATTCCAAACTTGGCCTCACATGTCATTCCAGACAGCGCTTTGTCTCAGCGGGAACACTGAATGTTTCCTGTACCTTTGTTGTGCCAGATATGTTTTCATCCATACTGTGCCATGCTCAAAACACCCAGACATTCGTGTGTTAAAACTAGGATTTTCCATCAAAACAGTTACCATAGTGTTATCTTTCTCAGCGACCACACTGTGGAGGACATAAAACAATCTCTCTCACTATGCTGTTGTTCCCATTATTCCTTTCTGCCAGGCTCTCTCTTGCCAATCTCAACTGTTTTGCCATTTAGCTACTACGTACTGGGAATTGCTCATAATACAGTTGCAGGTCCAAATAAAGGTTAGAATGAAGCCCACACAATAAAGGGAATCCCGCAGGAGGCCTGGCAGATTCTTCCTGTCTGTGGCCTTGTTTTAATGCATCTATTCTCCTTCTATGGGATTAAATGTAGAAAAAATATCATCTATGAAAAATATATGAAGCAGTGCGCAATATCCACACAGGAGATGTTTGTAGAACCAAACGCAGATGAAAAACTAGATGAACTATATGTCTGTATACCCAGTCTGCAAACAAGGTCAGACCCTGAAAAGCAATCACTAAAAGACATTAAATAGTATTCCTAAGTTCCCTTTACAATGCATATGCAGGAGTGTCTGATAGAACACTGACCACTATCATCATTTGTACAGTACCACTAATGCCGTAGCGATGTACAGAGAACTCATTCACATCAGCCCCTACCTCATTGGAGCTTACAGTCTGAATTCCCTAACTCACACACAGACAGACTAGGGTTAATTTTGTCATCAGTCAATTAACCTACTAGTATGTTTGTGGAGTGTGGGAGGAAACCCACACAAAGACCTGGAAAACATACAGACTCCACTCAAATAAGGCCCTGGTCGGGAATCAACCTCATGAACCCTGCACTATGAGGCAAGATTGCTAACCACTGAGCCACCGTGCTGCTTATCGTCAGAACTGAGCAGCAGTTTACAAAAATGCTGAAAAGGCTTTCAAAACTCAAGTTGAATAGTTAGTTACATGTGAAATGACCCAGTACTATTTGATGTCATTAATTCAGTCCCAAACTCAGGATTTGTAGCTTACAGTAATTGAAATGTTACATAATATGTTTCAGGCATTTTGAGAAGATATTCCTTATGAATTGGTGGCCTGACAAGTTCAGTAAAGATAACTGACTGAGTATACTCTACATGATACTTACTGATTATTACATTAGCTGCGGCACACGCATGAGTGGAGGACGGAGTGAGGTCAGTTTTTCCCCTAGAGAATGCACACTTCTTCCACTGAAGGGAAACCTAGCATGGTGTGGAGAATGGAAAGTCAGTATGCAGTATTACCCCTCAGGGGCAAACGCAGGATTTGTAGAGGGGGGTTTCCACATCATGCCACCAGTGGGCGTGACCAGCATGCATGTGGGCGTGGTTATACTTTAAACAGTGCTTGGCTGCTCTCCAACTCTTCTTATCCCCATAATATACATGGGCAATGCTGCGTCACTACTTTTAGGTACACACAGCTCTCCTTTTTCAAGCAGAGCTGTATGAAGTGGGAGCAGGGTCCAGCCACCTCAATAATACAGTGCCCCAGGCTTGGAGGGGAGTTTTCAGGCACTAGGAAACCCCCCTCCCCCTCTGTTTGCCTATGCCCCTGCCCCCTGCCAGTACAGAGTATTATACAATATTGCCCGCAGTCTCATACTTACTATGGACCACCAGTCAGTATACCCTAAATTTCCATATGCAAGTTGATAGTAATATCAGCACCAAACTAGATTAAAGATATTATCCACCAGTGTGGGCAATCTGTGTCCCACTAGAAGCACAAATATCAAAACTAGCAAGTCCATCTCGGTCAGCATACTTTGTATGGACATGTCATTCTCATGCACTAAATGTATGCAACATGTGGAAATCTTTCTAGTTCTAGTCATGGGTGAAAGGATTCTGGGTAAAAAAAAAAGTCCAGATGACAGAAAAGCCTTTAGATGTCTTTCCAGGCTATCATCTCACCTGTGTTTAAATTAAATTGATATAACTGTGTGTGTCCTCCTTTACTAAAAAGTATCCAACAATTTCTTGAAGATATTAACTTTATCTCCAAATACAGCCTCCTGTGGTAATGGATTCCATATCTTTACTCCTTTTAATATAAAAGACCATTCTTCCCTATAATCTCAAAGGACTGTTTTTTTGTGATCTATACAGACACTGGGATTAAAAGCTCCCCTGCCATTTCTTTGTACTGACCTTGAATTTATACATAGTTATAGGTCACCTCAGATGTTCCACACTGAATAAAATCCAGCACAGTTTATCCTTATATAATTATAGCACAAATAATTATGACAAATATTAAAATGTGAGCACACCCGGACAATTACATAAAATGGTAGATCTAATAATTTTTCTATTTTCTTGGTAGTGATTTTGGTACAATTAAAGTGTTAAGTTATTAGGCCCCAGGAAATTGTTATCATTAATAAACAATATTTATAAAGTGACAACATTTTATGAAGCGCATCACAGATATTTCATTCTAATAGAATCCAATGCAAAAGTGTGTGGAGGGTCCATCTCAAGATAGTTTTCCTGCTAAGGTTTGTAATGAAAAGCCTAATGGGGAAAATTTGCTGAAGTGCAGTTTTGCCAAACCACAAGGTTTTTGGTGTTTGTATGTGCGGTTTGTAAACGTGCGATTTACTACAGGCCAAAGCAAACATTGAGCCGCATTATTCCAAATTGTCATATCTGAAACCACCATTCTGATTTTTACACATAGAACAAATAAAAATCATGCAATACATTAAACTGCGGTTTGCAAAATTGCATGTCAAAACCGTCAGGAAAAAGCAGAAATGACAAGATTGCTCAAATCCCATGCCATTTCATTAAGGTGCCGGTAAAAAGAAACATTTCTGCTACTGAGGATCTGTATTATCTAGAATCATTGGACCTGAGTCTTTGCGGCACAAGGAACAGATCCAAAGATACGTGTGGTGTTGACTACGGGTGTAGGTTTTCGCTGCTCCACTAGACCAGACACTGCAGGATACATACAATACCTATGTGGAATATAAAATCTCAAAACAGTGCACAGAAAAAAAAATATTAAGCAATTAATGTTATCTGTCAAAAACATAGTCATTTATGATTATGAATGAAAATTTTAAAAAGATTTTTTTATATATATTCTTTTCCCTGAAAAAAAACATTTATTAGGCTGTCTTTAATGTCTGTTGTACATAACGGACATTAAGGGCTAGATTTACTAAGCTGCGGGTTTGAAAAAGTGGGGATGTTGCCTATAGCAACCAATCAGATTATAGCTGTCATTTTTGTAGAAGGTACTAAAAAAATGAAAGCTAGAATCTGATTGGTTGCTATAGGCAACATCCCCACTTTTTCAAACCCGCAGCTTAGTAAATCTAGCCCTAATACAGTTGCTCCTGATTGCAGACACGTTATAACATGCATACGAGAATGAAATCACTAGGACTCAGGACTTAGTCTAGCACTAAAGCTGGTGCAAATAGAAAAACGAGTAACTTTTAGACGACCAGAGCTTGATTCAGCCATGGCTGTTTGTGCTCAAACTTGGCATATAGAGTTAATCCACCTCATATTTCCATTTATTAAAATTAACAAGGTTATAAAGGTTTATTGAGGAGTCTTCATTCTTAAAATATATTTGACCTGATGCAGAATTGAACTGACACCAGTTTGAGTAACGCAAATTGCACAAACTCACACTGCGCATGCCCACAAAGAGAATGGATGCATATGCGCCAATGCAGACTTGTGCTAATCTGACACTTGCACCTCCTTACGACTGGAAGTGAAGTGAGACAGATAAGAAAAGAGACTTGCAAATGCAGGCCGAGTACAGTCTGGGTGTGTTCATGCAAATGTGGCTCATTGATCCAATATAAATTATTCTGTTTTATTATTTATTTGTAGTTTTATTATCCCAGTGTAGATTAATAATATCCGAGAGTGGACCTGTATGTCAAATATATCATATGGTTTGTGTAAGTGTTACACTTTATATTAGTATGCCTGTTTGAATCCAGTCCAGAATGTAACAATATGCTCAACACTTGTATTTGTCAGTCACCCATTAGCCCCCAATAGTATCTGTAACATCCCAACAATGCAAAACCTTTACTCTACTCTGTGCAAACTGCCTCTGCACCAGACTTTGCATATATATATATATATATATATATATATATATATATATATATATATATATATATATCAACATGTATTCTAGAAATAAAGCATCTAGCATTGTTTATTTTAGTGGTCATTTAAATGTCTTTACAAACAAAGCACAATCTTTGGTCGATGCTTTTTTCTTTTAGGGACATAAATCTTCACGTAAACCATATGTATACGCATTCTATTCTCAGCTACTATTATTCCAATTATGATCTCTAGTGAGTTCAAAGATTTGATATGCTTGAATTCTGGGTACGGCTACAGCATTATCTCACAGCGTATCAAGCACATCCTTAGTGCATTTTTTTCTAAATGACCTCTGCAACTCTTACAACTTTACTTGCACACTGGGCAAATCCCTTAGCTGTCCAGAGCAAACATCTACAGGACTTTTTCATACAGCAGTAGTTACAGTTCTTCGAATACATACACAGCATCTTATCCATGAATGAAGAAACTATGACAAGAGAGTCCCTATAGACGAAAACACTTAACCGCATGCTGTGTGTGACTCCTCAGCTCCAGGCCGACCAATCACAGTTCTTGGGGAGTGACCTGGATTTTGCTATAGGTTAGCTCTTCCTGCTAGCCTGCCTCACTCTTCTTCACGAGATCTTACCCACCCATCCCTGGGTCTAAAGGACGTTTTGTGTATTAACACTTGGTTTCCCATCGCCACAGAGCAGGCACAGTTGGTAGGGAGACACTGCGATCAGAGACTGATACATACAGCGCTAACGCTGATTGGCCGCAGGTCACTGCCACCTTCAAGGTAACGGTGACTCACGGTCCTTTAGTGTAGGGGATCCCTTGACCTGCTTACTGAGGACACATCATTTATCCTGGTTTTAGGTGGAGTCAGGGCCATTTCGCCGTCCACGCTTGGTTCAGGTAATCAGCTGGTTAGCTGTCCCGCAGTGCTGTTTCTCTACCACAAGATTTAAATATTTAATAAACTGTGACCTATTTAGCCACTTACAAAGTCTCTGGGTTTTTATTTTATTCTATATAAGTTAAGTTTATCATACATAGTAGGTTATCGTGAAGGGGAAGAAGGCATCAATGCTATGCAGTTTATAATGTTCCAACTTTATTGTAAAATTCTCAAATCTTGTTCTTTTAATGGGCAGCTGAACCTTTGGAGAAATAGGTAGTAATTTGCAGAATGTCAATTTTCAGAAACAGTGATGTAAATCTCTATTTTGTACTGGTTTAGTGGTTGATTTCATTACTGTATCTGGTTGACCTATTTGACAAATTGACCTATAAATTGTCAGTTTTCCAAACATCCAAAAAAAAACACCAGACATCCTTTATTCACTGAAATCACTTATTTCCCAGCTTTAAGTATAGTTTAGTAAATTGACCTTGGAATTCACCAAAAATGTTTCCCCTGATTTCAAGACGAGTTCAAAACCAGTGAGATGAAAAAAAAAATGAATGCATGTACGAGTATTGAAATCAATGGGCCCATTAATTTCAAAAGTTTTTTCCACAGGTGTGCTTTGGAACGAATGGGAAAATTAAAATGATTATGAAAAGCTCATTCTCTGGTCTTTTCAATTACTAGCCAAACATGCTAGTTACAGAATAATCTTACATTTACAACCCTTCTGTAATTGTCAGGTAAATTCCAAATGATACTGCATTTTCTTTCCATGTCCCAGTACTCCGTAGCAGTGGTAGTTGTTTTTCTCTCATCATCAGTAGAGATTTGGAAGTCATGGGGTAGGGGTATATATAGTCTAGGGCAGGTTTTCCCAAACCCAGTCCCCAGGGCTCCCTAACAGTGCAGGCTTTCCATATCTCCTTGCTGGAGCACATAGATAGATAGATAGATAGATAGATAGATAGATAGATAGATAGAGATTTACAGTGATCAAAATGGAAACTTAGAAGTGGCGGTATGGAAAATGTAATGGGAATGTTAGTGAATGGAGTTTGATAGTGTTACAATAAAGGCAGTAAGAGAAGTGACGGTGTGGCATACAAATGTATACATCACCACTTCCACCACTGTATGTATATAAATAGTAAATGTATACACCAGGGTTTCCCAAACCCAGTCCTCAGGGCTCCCCAACAGTGCAGGTTTTCGATATCACCTTGCTGGAGCACAGGTGTATTCATTATTGACTGACACATTGTAACAGATCCACAGGTGGTCCTAATTATGTCACATGTGATCCGGAAAAACCTGCACTGTTAGGGAGCCCTGGGGACTGGGTTTGGGAAACCCTGGTCTAGGGTAAGGGGTTAATTCATTTTTTAACACTTTGATAGTCACACGGTATTAACAAATGTATTAACCATTCAATCAAAGACTTTCAAGTTGCTATTAATATTATTAAACATGATTAATGCTGTTGTGGTCCCCTGGTACACAAAAAAATGCAGGATCAGTTGGAATAAATATGACACCTGTAGCATGGTATCAAAATGCCTAACTATTCTATAATTTTCTAGCTAGTAAATGAAAACTTTATAGCCTGATCATTTCCTATTCATTTCAATGAACCCATTTATTTCAATGAAGTTTTTAAATGTAGGACCTGATTCATCAAGGCATGTGCTGCAGATTTTGAGCGTATTATCCACCAAATCACTCTGCGCATACCCAGAACCGGGAGATACAGCCATGAACACAGCCCTGTCTGCTGCATCTTCGTACGCAAAGGACACTTAGTACAGCCTACGATTTTATGTGGGGAATGGACGTTTTGCCATAGTGAATTTACATTAGGGACATGCCAAACTCAAGCGCACACAGCCACATCCGAATGCAGGTCTGAGCATCTCAAAGTGACTTGTTTTTCTGCCGTATCTCTTGCTCCAGCTAAATGACTAGCTTAAATCCTGATCAGTAGTGTTGACAGTCTCGTATGCATGCTATAACATGTGTTTGCAATCACGAGCAACTGTAAAAATTTATTTTATGTTCAGTAGACGTTAACAACTTTCTATTAAATGTTTCATGAGAAAAAATTATTTATAAAAAAACATTTTTTATTAAATCTGTTTTATCCCTAATGCCTTTATTATTAACAAAGAAGGGGGAAGAAATGCCAGCGCTGTCCTGTGTCTTATTATGCTGCCAAAAGGGAGGTGTAAGAAGCAAATTTCTAGAAACCCCAAAGTGGTAATGGTAACAAATCTAGTAGCCCAAGGTGCAAATCAGGATGAATAAATGATTCCTGCCTGTCCATTCATCCTCATTTGCCTCTTGGGATATTAGATTTGCTATATTATTAACAGGTGACATTAATTCAAGAATTATGAATAATCCCCATAGATATTGAATTTATCCTGCAGCGTCTTGTGTGGTAGAGCACAGCAGACCTGCCCCCGATTTCAGCAGCACACATAGCTTGAGATCCGTGCCTTGATGAGGTTGGGAGTGCGCAAAGCTGAAATATGTGTGTATAATACCGAACGCGGGTTGCGCTCAGAATACATGGCTTGATGAAATTAATAGGATCTTTCAAATGGGTGGTAGCTTCCCTAAAATTATTAAACATTTAGGGGCATATTCAATTGTCGGAGGAAATGCCGAAAATCTTGCGCTCTGCGCACTATTACCGTTATTACAGTAATACTACGTGGAAAAAACGTTATTACGGTAGTTTTCCCTGAGCCGCTAGCTGAAATCCAGCTAACTATTACCGTAATACCGGTAGTAGTTTTAACGCGAATCCGGACAATTAAATATGCCCCTTAGAGGGAATTTTTTTTTAAAAAAAAATCCATGGAAATTGATAAACATCTCTACTTCAAAGATAAGTTGGGATAAACAAATTGATTTTGATTGATTTAAAAAAAAGGTTGGAAAATTGATCCTAAGTAGATTCTACCCATAGTACTATGTGATTATATAATCACTATAGATTACAGAATCACTATTTCTACATAATCATATAAATGTAGAATGTAATGCAATTTGGCTGTGAAACTTACCAACAGCTTCCATCTCATTCTCTGCCACAATTCTGAGGGAAGTCAACTTAAAAACTCACAACATACTTACAACAAAAGCACCATATAATTATAACAAAAAATATGGCATGAAAAATGTATCCGTGTGATTATTCAAGTGGTCATTAGATGTTAATAATGTTTATGTTAACTTGGAAATGTGTAATATAATATAATATAATATATTATATTATAAAAAAATATTTTTTATTTGATAGCAGTGTGACATCAGATATTGAACACAAATTGCAGCCACAATTCCACCTTATGCACACAAAGAAACATATAACGATATCAGTATGATGAACACAGTGTAGACAGTTTCCTACATTACTTCAATTACATTTTAATAGTTACCTTCCTTTTAACATATAATTTAAGCATTTTTTTTAAATGTCACCATCTGTGTCTATGTTTATTTGGAATATGGCCATAAGACAATGTAAAATATTTGGATGACATTTCTAAAGATGCTTGTGTAAAAAGGAAGTACACCATGTACACACTCTCAGTTAAGTTACACAATTGCAACATTTTTTAAGTACAATGCGATTGTATCAAATTTATTAGAATTGTATGTTTTTACACATTTTCTTCATACAATAAAATAAGAAAACTGTCCCGAAGTTTTAAAATCTCCTTATATTCTGTAATGGGTGCTTTTATAGTTATGTTTGACAATGACACAAAATATATTTTTATTAATATTGGATTAAATTATAGTTCCATCTTTTCAGTGGAAAATTTTAAAAGTAGCCTCCACCCCCTTGACAACCTCCATTCTATAACTGTAATGACTTCTCCACCTGGATCCCCATTTTCGGAGCCTCAAAACACAACCCTGCATTGGTCCCACCTTCATTCATACAATTGTTTTCTATTGATGTCATCTATTTATGTCTACTTACAGAACAAGAGTTCTGTAAGTAGTCTCACTTGTCAATAGGGTCTGTATCGTCCCAACAGTACAAAAATGTGGTTCTAAGCCACACATGCCATACATTGCACAAGGTTTTCAGAGTCAAACTACTGGATTTACTATTCTGCCTTTTGGAGGCTAAAAAGTTGAACTACAAGATACATATACAGATATATAGCACTATATGGCTTACCAGCCCAGAGAAAGCTGGGAGGAGTTTTGTTGAGATTGACTAGATGATCAATGCCAGATAAAGCCAGCTAACATAGAATGAAGTCACTGTGGAGCTAAGGTGTAGGGTTCATAATTTAGAATTACTGTTTGTGACTGTAGCTATTATAACTGGTGTTTGTGAATAAATCAGAAGTGTTTATTGCAGACAATGTGTTGCGAGCGCCATTATTACAGTTCTATGCTAAATGTGGCGTTAGTAGTGGGATGCTTCGGGAAGTCTGTTTACACTTCCTACCAGTAAGCAGAGATCAGGGTTGTAAGGTCAATATAGGGAAGGGTGAAAGTGCAAGCATGTGTTTTGGACATTTGTTTGACCAATGGTATATGTATACAGCACATGCCCAGTATGCCAAAGACCCCCTCCTAAACCTCTGTCCAGGGCAACCCTAAGGGCACTACCTATAGTGCAAGTTCCATTTTAAGCAAAAATAGGTGTTGATTCAAAGGCATCAGTTTTAACAACGGGTGTAGCTGTTACATGTACAAGGAAGATCCACTGTATCAGAGACATGTTCTCTCTGTGGGTTCCATGTCAACACTCTTTGTTCCACTGGAAGGAGAGATGTGTAACAAAGGGAGAGGCTTACATTATGGTTGTGAAAGAGAGTGTCAGATTGCAAATAATTATCAGAAGTGTGTGTTTGTAGGAGGTGAATAGGTTAATCAACAAGCAGGACTTGGATGTAAGACATAGCCCTGTAACTCCTACATGCAACCAGAAAGGAGCATGTAGGAGTTACAAACTATAAGATGATGTTTTGCTGATGGATGGAACTGTTGATTCTGGCCAATGGGCAATGTATAAAGTGGGGTTGGTGTAGAGTTTAGGTGTAAGTATTGTCTTATTGTCATGTCATTATTGTTGTGAATAAACCAGTGAAGATGCAGAGAAGCTTTTGTGGGTCATTTTACATGTGTATGGTGTGTGTATGTGTGTGAACACTCTCACACACAGATAGATAGATAGATAGATAGATAGATAGATAGAGATTTACAGTGATCAAAATGGAAATTTAGATGTGGCGGTATGGAAAATGTAATGGGAATATAAGTGAATGGAGTTTGATAGTGTTACAATAAAGGCAGTAAGAGAAGTGACGGTGTGGCATACAATTGTATACATCACCACTTCCACCACCAGGGCTGCCATCAGAAACTGTGGGGCCTAGTACAAATTAATCTGGCAGGCCCCCCCCTCCCCATACATGTGCCCCCTCCCTCTTCTCCATACATGTGCCCCCTATCCCTCATCACAGTACATTCCCCCCACTCCCTCATCACGGTAAATGTCCCCCTCCCCCCAGAGTAAATGTTCCCCTCACCCCGTATTCACAGTGAATGACCCCCCTCCACAGTTAATAACCACCCCATGGCACAGTTAATGTCCCCCCAGGCACAGTTAATGCCCCCCCTAAGCACAGTTAATGTCCTCCTCTCCCCCCCAGGCACAGTTAATGTCCCCCTCTCCCCCCCAGGCACAGTTAACGTCCCCCTCTCTCCCACAGGCACAGTTATCGTCCCCCTCTCCCCCCCCAGGCACAGTTGATGTCCCCCTCTCCCCCCCAGGCACAGTTAATGTCCCCCTCTCCCCCTAGGCATACTTAATGTCCCCCTCTCTCCCCCCCAGGCACAGTTAATGCCCCCCTCTCCACCCCCAAGCACAGTTAATGTCCCCCCTCTCCCCCCCAGGCACAGTTAATGTCCTCCTCTCCCTACCCAGGCACAGTTAATGTCCTCTTCTCCTCCCCAGGCACACTTAATGTCCCCCTCTCCTCCCCCCACCAGGCACAGTTAATAGCCCCTCTCCTATAAAATGAATACCTAATTAACTTACCTTCTCATATGTGATACTGCAGCATGCGGTCACTGATACACTGGGAGTGTGGCACGCTGTGATGATGTCACCGCGCCCCGCTCCCAGCCTATCAGAGCCTGGGAGGCAGAGCAGCAGCATCGCAGAGAAGAAGGGGCAGCATGGTCAGTCAGACTGAGAGGCCCGGACAGTCCAGGGAGCCCGGACAGACGGAAAGGTCTGTCCGGGCCCCCTAGTCTGTCCGTGCCTCTCACAGCAGTAATGGCTGTACCCCCCTGATGGCGGCCCTGTCCACCACTGTATGTATATTTATAGTATATGTATACACACATATATAGTCTTCAAGTGTATGGTTATAGTATCCTTAAGTTGGATTACTGACAGGACGACTGCTATGTGTAGAACAATATCTCTCTCCATGATCACAAATGATCACAAATTAAGCGCTTGATATGTTTGACATCTTAAGTAGTACGTTACATAAGATAAATTGCAGAGCCACCAGTATTAGTAAATAACATTTTATACCAAAATATTACTAATTTTAATAACTAATGGCGTAGCTTAAATTGTATAAAAATATTGTTTTAGTATTATTATCTACAGCCTACTATGGCATAATGCACTACTCTGTAGCTATGAATAAGTAAAATCTTTCAACAAAATGTTGTTGGCCGACTTTAAAAGATTGAAAAAATAAAGCCAGGCCTCAAAACTAGATTGATTCATTAGGACCTAAATTAAACCAGGTGAAGACAATTGCAGAGTTGAATACATACTCTATTCTTCTAACCTCATAAGATGTTGTTCCTACTTTAAACAACCAATAAAGGTTATTGACCCAGCAGATATAGTGGGAATCAGGCAGTTTAAAAATACATGGTAAAAACATAAGGCTGTCTTTAGGAACTCTAAATAAATAAATAAACAAATAAATACACTGGATGTACCCTTCTGAGACAAGAAATGAAACAAAAACATAAAAAATCAAGATACAAATAAATGGACAAATAAAATATTTTTTGAGATAAATCTCAGTGCTGAAACAACTACTATTAAATTTCAGTCATCTAATTTGTAATGTTCATGCACTTAAGCAATAATGTTAGGATCATTGCTTAGAGTATGCTTGATTATATACATCATTTTGTTATCATACCCATTTCATTCATTATTTTGTGTAATCCCTTAGGTATAATTGTAAGTTGACCAAACTCGCGTGCATGACTGGCATCAGGAAAATAACCTGTTATAAAATTAGCATTTTGCAGTTGTAATATACATGAAATTATGTTGTTTGTTTAGTATTTAGACTGAAAAGGTCTGTGCTCTAAGGAATAAAATAATGATGATCCTGTTGAATAGTTTTGCATTTGATGAGCACAGGACTGGATTGTGTGTAGGTGGAAAATGAAGGGTCAGTGGACACATTCCTTTCCATGCTTCTGCATCTGGTCGCACATTAATATTGATGTTTTCAGGAGAATTCGCTAGAGAAAGAAGATGGTTTTTGTGTTTTGAAAAAGGACATTAGAAAAAGAGACATTTACACCTAGAACAGGCTCAGCAGGAATGAGGAGTATATTTAATTGGGTTTAAATTTTAATTGATGTAACCTCATTATATTTAAATGAGATTCTCTCTTAAGGTCTGATAATGTTTAAATGAGGCCCTTTTAATATCAGACAATTAGTGGATTTAATTAATTTATGCTGAGATAACTAACTTTGCCTGATCTATTTTATTATCTACAAAATGTTGACATAATGGGATAGATATAACTAACACCAGACCAGTTTATGGGTTCATCAAAAGCTGACGTACAATAGTCATGGATGTAGTGACAAACATCCAAAAATTCATTGTACCTCTTTTAACCAGGACACATTCTAGTAATAGTAATAGTTGAAGCAGGCAGCAGATGGGGCAGCAGGGTGAATAATCTGGTCCAAGGTATTACTAATGGAGCTAGTATGTGACCAGCGCCAGATGCTCAAATTGACCATTATCCATGAGAAGTATTTTGCGTTAGAGAGTCCTAGGATGGATGAAGTTCCCAAATCTAGCCTGCAGAATAATTCATTGTAGTAGATAGTAGAAGAGGATCCAATAAAAAAATAAAGAATAATATAGTGTGTAATATGGTGATTTTGGGAGTATAATCCGCACAATTACTTTCCGCATGCCCAGTACCGGACAATATGCCACAGAACGCAGCCATGTTCAATTAATCTTCGAGCACAAAGTAAACTTACTACAGCCTACAATTTCAGGGAGAGGACAGGGTGAGGAAGGGATGTTTGCCTGTGGTCAATGTACAGTAAAGGCGTGCCAATCTCAAACGCATTCAGCAGCGTCCAACTTAAGCTCTGGGCATCTCTCAGGTACTTGTTTTTCAGTCGTATATCTTGCTCCAGCTACAGGTCTAGTCTAAGTGCCGATTACTAGTGATGATGGCTGTGTGTGCATGCTATTACATGTGTTTGCAATCAGAAGCAACTGTAACAATGTACATCCTAATAAATGTATTTCATGGGGGGGGGAAACTAAAAAAATAGCAACACTTTTTTTAATGTTTTAGCATTAATGCAATTAAAATTATTATCAGGTGACATTAATTGTATAGTTTTTTTGTTTCATTTCGTTCTTCTGTTTTTTATATTCCACATTTGTATCCACATATGTATTGGACGTATTCTTGTCTAGCAGAGCAGTGCAGAGCAGACCTACACCCGTATTGACCACTACAGGTATCTTCAAGTCCACCCCTGGTTGAATTTGGGCTTATGTGTACCCGATTTACATGCATTTTAAAACAAACGCACATTGCGCTCGGTATGTGTCTCTTAATGAATCAGGCCCATAGTGAGCAGAGATAGGTGTAACTGGGGCTGGAGGTTAGTATTATAGGATTGCTTCAGTCATATTAACTGCCCCTCCTTTTCCTGCTGAAACTCCTTAGACCTCATTCCTTTTCTCATAACACCTATTCATTCTTCCTTTACCTACACAGCCAATCTAATACTTTACATTGTAGTACCTTACAACAATCATTGCTACCGTATCTATGCTACACTCAAAATGAATAAAAACAATCTCTGAACAGAGGCAGAACCAGTGAGCTGTGGGCCCCGGTGTATGGAGGCAGAAAGGAGAGAACCGGGGCCTTTGACCCTCTGCATCTGCCATGCAGCAGGCCCCAGTATCTCCATGTTCCCCGGTACATGGCACTTGCTCCACCAATAGTAGTTCCGCCACTGCTGAGCACATCACAAGAAAAACACAGTATGCCCATCACACATTTAATTTACACTTTCCCCAATCAACCAAACCAATGGTTCAAATTTCAGTGATAGACTACGTATCTGTACAATTTGGGCATGAGTTATTAAGGAGAGCAAAGCATAAAAAAGGAGTATCATTTGCACCTGGGCAAAACCATGTTACATTGAAGGGGGAGGTAAATTTAAAATGTGGGGACAGATTTATAGTTGGGGTAGGGCATGTCCTAGATCAACATTAGATTTCCGTGTAATAATAAAGTTATTAAGTATTTCTGTGTTAGATGAGAAAACAGCCAGTATGTAACTTATGTGCAAAATAATAAACTAATTTCCACCCCTTGCTTTGTAAAATGGTTTGTCCCAGAGAACATTTTTGCTCCTTTTTTGCCTTAATGACTCGGGCACTTTGTGTGTTCTCTCATTTGTAAAACCATGAATAGGCATCAAAATTCAAGAATACAACAAAATAAACCCTTTGCACTTGATAGGTTGGTATAAACACCACACTAATTTGCATGGGGTCTGCTAGCCCCCCATAAAAGGATTATCAAATAAATAAAAGTGCAATAGTATATGTTGTACCAAATCAGATATATAGTCTGCGGTATCAATAGTAATAATATTTATTCGTACAATTCCATAGCATGTGAAACATTAGCAATGGAATAAACCACTGAAAAATGGATAAAACTAATGAGCTCAGAACAAATATTCAATTAATGCTGCAATATGGTATCATATTAAAAAAAACATATAGTCAATAGATGGATTATTAGTCCAAACCTGTTACTGGGGCTGAGCACTGTCACTGTATATGCAACCAAAATTATTTTGTATCCAAAATGAGGACCAAAAAATGTGTATGTAACAAATAATATTCAGGGACCAACCTGACCGCCAAATGTCCAAACTCAATTGAATATAAATATCGGAGCGAAATGATTCCAAAAAGAGTATAAATACATGAGCCAATGATCTCACCCAGAAAACTTTGAGAGGGGACCCGAAATGTTAATCAGCACAGCTCTGTGTGCATAACTGTGTGGCTCACCAGAAATACTGTAGATGTGGGCGGTGAATAAACCTCTCTTTCTCTGTGCAAAGGAGATCATATTGTAATTTAGCACAACTTGGTGCGAGTTACTATAGATGTAGGTGGTGAATTACTTCTCTTCCTCCAACATACACTATTGTACTTTTATTTATCAAAATTCAAGAAACCCCTTTCCAGCAAATACATACTGTACATATTATATTTTTTAGAGATTGTAAAAGTGTCTGTGGGGCACAGCCCAAACGAAGAGATGGTAGAGAACCTATTATAAAGAAAAAGTGAATGCTTACCAGCCAGGAACAAGCTAAAGAACTTTTTAAATCTTCCCTATTTTATAGTGAAACACTGCATAATGTAAGATCTTTCATGGATGTCATGTTTGCTTTTTAATAAGCTTAGAATAAGCAATCATTTACGGCTTCATTTAGAGTCGGACGCAATGTGAGTCTAAGACTTACTTGAAAAAGTAGGAGTGGGAGTGTGCCGTAGCTTGGTAGGGTATTACGAGTGGCATGCAACCCCAGTTGTGTCCCACTCGTAATGCCCTACCAAACTGCAACCAGTTCCTGTTGCTAACTAACTACTTGCGCCACCTAATTCGTGCCGCACTTTTTCAGTCTTGTTTGATGTGTGTTTCGACTGTATCTTGATCAGACTAGAGTAGTTTTTGCGGGTAGACGCCCATAGTATCTGAATTATTCACGGTCATGCCTACATAACTCCGTGTTCCACCCTTTCCCTCGTTTTGAGACGCAAGCTTAAAGCACAATTAAAGTACTTTGATTTCAAAGCAAAAAAGTTTTGTGGTACAAGCGGTGAGACTTTGTATTTGGAATATTGATGATAATAAATATGAACAGTTGTAAATACACGTGTCTTTAGTAGTCTTATTGACCTGACTATAGTAGCCTTATTGACTTGGGTTATTGTCTTGATTTAAGAACATTGGATAATAATTAATTCATAATGAAAGGGTTTACACTAAAGCAAGTAGCATATTCACCATTTACCTGCAGAACATCATTAATGTACCTGTCCCACAATCGTAATTTTACCATTTGTATTAGTATTTGGTATATATTTAACATGTACAGTAGTTGACCATCACCTCATATCATGTTAAAGACACACTATTGTAGAATATCTTTGATGTCCTTACTTACTTAAAGATACCTGGCCCACTTCCAAACTAAGAGATCCTTAGAAGTGTGGCAGGCCAAATTAATTGCTCATGAGGGGCTTCATCGAACCGTATGGCCACTGACGGAATTTACTTTATTATTCCATTCTCCGTTCATCTGGAAATCCTATATAGTGATATTTATTGTCAGTGTGTCACATTGATCTGTTTAAATAACTGAACAACTTCTAAACAAAGTTCTTTACATTTGCTAGTTAATACCATCATACACCTAGCAGTGACAGAGAGATGTAAAATGCTTTTCTTCTGTTAATGAATAACATACCATCTTCTAATGTCATCTACCTCCCAGGCTGCTTGATTTACAGTGTAACAACCTACAGCACCTCTAACTACATACTGATTTAGTAAGTGTGTGTAATTACAAAATTGCTATGATATGCATATTCTGCTCAGGCAATTAGTACTAATTGATCAAATAGAAAACTTAATTTTTTGTCAATGAGATACAGAAAATTATTTTTTAATGTTTGTTTCTAGTAATGCACTTATACAGAAGTTGACATCAATTTTAAATTAAAGTAAAACATCTACAATTCTGTAATATGCTATCAGTTATGACCAGGTAGGGGGGCCTGGTACCATCTTCTGCAGTAAATGGTGTTTATAGCTGCCAAAAGATTTCACGCAAGTTCAAAGTTTTCATGCAACCGACCTAAGCCAGCTCTGTTCAGTAAGGAAACAAAATAAAACACCAAAATAAACACCTTGCGAACTAAACACTGGTCACAACTGACTAATAAACTAAGGCAAAAACAAAAAAAGTTTTATCACAGTAACTTACAGGCAGATATCAGGCTTTCTCTCACAGATACTCTGCGGACCCTGTCCCCAGGCAGTGAGAGACTAACTGAGCTGCCTTACAGCCTTTTACTAGCACCACTCAGGTGCCACTCCTGATTACTAGCTGGATCACTGGTAACTTGGAAGACCTGGTACATGGGTCTAATCGATGAAGCCTGTCCTCTCTCTCCAACCATAGCTCCCAGGACTCATTTCTGGCTTTTCAACAGGCCTATAGTCCATCAGCAGCTAACAAACAATAACATTTTCCTGGGGTTTTAAAACAAGTAGGTGAAATATACGTGCACTATATACATGTGTGTATATATGATTTTGAAGTATACTTTATTATACTACTACTCTACAGAATACATTTTTTATGTGTGGTATAATTGTATAGGTTGTCATTATTGGAATTGCTATCTTTAGAAAGCATTTCTGGATCTTAAAATAAATATGAAGCCCTACCACAAAACCACAGAAGAATTCTCAGGGTGAACCTACTACTAGATCACAAAAGAAACCTTAGGATAAACCTACTACCAGACCACATAAGAAACCTCAGGTTGAACATACTACCAGACCACAAAAGAAACCTTAGAAAACAGAAGAAACCTTAGTGTGAACCTACTACTAGACCACAGAAGAAATATTAGGGTGAAAGACCACAGAAGAAACCTTAGGGTGAACCTAATAACAGACCACAAAAGAAACCTTAGACCACAGAAGAAACCTTAGAGTGAACCTACTACCAGACTACAGAAGAAACCTTAGGGTGAACCTATTACCGGTCCACAGAAGAAACCTCAGAGTGAACATATTACCGGACCACAGAAGAAACCTCAGGATGAACCTACTACCAGACCACAAAAGAAACCTTAGGATAAACCTACTACCAGACCACATAAGAAACCTCAGGTTGAACATACTACCAGACCACAAAAGAAACCTTAGAAAACAGAAGAAACCTTAGTGTGAACCTACTACTAGACCACAGAAGAAATATTAGGGTGAAAGACCACAGAAGAAACCTTAGGGTGAACCTAATACCAGACCACAAAAGAAACCTTAGACCACAGAAGAAACCTTAGAGTGAACCTACTACCAGACTACAGAAGAAACCTCAGGGTGAACATATTACCGGACCACAGAAGAAACCTCAGGGTGAACCTACTACCAGACCACAAAAGAAACCTCAGGGTGAAGATAGACTTTTCAGCAATCTCATGGTCCTTTTTTTCTATGATTATGCTGATAAGTGCAGAGTAAAAGGAATGGGTGACAGTTGTTTTAGAAGTTTCAAATGCTTTACTTAACTTTGGTGTTGGTTGTTGAGAAAGGTTTTTATCTCTAGTTGTGCATACCTTCTAACATTTCACTGTTGTAGCAAAGTTGTCCATGCCCATAACAAAGTTTGCTGCAAAGAAAATCAGTTTAAATAGAACAGAACTACAAATCAATACTTTGGTACATGTACAGATTTGTGCATATTCTAAAGTATAGGCCGGGTAGTTCTTCTGTATTTTCTGCCTGAGGCCCTCTTAATACACTTCTCTTCAACCTCACTATTTTTTTCAATCGCCCACTCCCTATTTACCTGCAACTCCAGACCCCATTTTGATAGTAGTTTGCAAATACTTAGCCAGGCTAAGTATAAATGTAAGGAATAATTAATTGTAGTCACCCACTTCCAACCCTAATATTCTTCCACTTAAAATGAGTTGTTTAACCAATTTAATGGCCAAAGGACCCCTCAGGATTGCTCCCTCTGAAGGTGCTAACTCTGTTAAGGAGGACCAACCTAGAGATTTGAGTAACTGTTGTACTCTAGGTTATAAATTATATTTCCAGCCTTTGTGGTATTAACCTAGATAATAATTTCCTCAACATACTCTTCAGCTCTTCAGCAACCCCCTTTCTCTCATTAATGCCATCATGTTTTGGAATAATAATCTTTATACTTGATTTTTTTCCTAGACAGATTTAATTTTAGAATGTTTATTTTAATTGTCTTTTGCACAGTATGAAAAAACAAAATACTGATTCAAGGTTTTGCACATAGCCAGTCTGTTTTATCTGGCTGACCTGTTGTACAAAGTAAATTTGATGTGACAAATTTGACTGCAATCTAATTTCTATTCTTTCCCCACAAAGCCATAAGACACTGCTAGCACTGATGTGTGGAATGCACTCATATTTTTATTTGACTTGACTACCATATTGCAAAAAAAAAGGTTGCAAGGTTGCAAAATTATTAATAAATAGTTTGGAGAAAGAAGGCGGGGGATGGAGGGGAGGGGGAGGAAGACATGGTGAAGATGTTAAAATCACAATGATGAATTACAACACCGTAAATCTGATTATATTCCCCATCAGACACTTTCCTTCTACCGCTATATGGCACAGCGACAGCTATAATTGGATTCAATGCCACCTTACTATGATTCCACAGACTCTAACTTCCACATCTCTGATGTTCCAGGGATCACCTCTAGCATATTGAAAGCAACTATGTTCAACTTCTAGATGCTTGTTCACTCTCGCTACCTAAAGCAGTACAATGCCTCACTGACAGCATGTTTGCAATGAAATTTTAATTTAACCATTGGGTAAAGGAGAGGTTTAGTGAGATCTGCAGCCATGTAATGTTTCTTTGCTTGGGTTCAATTTTTCAAGGATACATAATTTAATCGCTCATCTCTGGTTAGCAGTGACCAGTAAGTAGATGCTAACGTGGGGAGGTGATTTCATCTGCAAGGGTGAATTGTGCTGGGAACGCCATAGCAGTTGGCCTAATGTTCAGGGCCACTCCTGGAAACATTATTTAATTCTCTGACTGCAGATCAAATATTTCGATTTGTTTGTAATCCTCCCTATTTTGCTACTTTACATGAGACATAGCAATGTTGAACAGTTCTTTTTTTTCTTTTTGCTTCCTATATTTTCATGTCTAAGCTACATCCATTTTAGTAAATCTGTTTTTATATAGTGCTTTTCCATTTTGCGTGGCAAGTAACATCTGTTTAATGCATGAACGATGCAGGGTTTTGCTTCCCCCGTCATAATCTTTCAGAGAGAAAAAAACATTTTGCTATAGAATTACTATGCAAATAAAACATATGCATTACGTAGCTACTCAACCCCAAAAATAGCATAAATATTTTAAAATGGATAAAAGGTACATTTATCCCATAGGTTTGGTCAGCAAGTACTGTACACATTATTCCATAATAAAATGTACCAGTTATTTCAAGCATGTGAGTTCCCAAGTACATAGTGTTGCCACTTTACTCTGGTGAAAACCAGACAGGATACGGTCAATGAGTTGCAAATATCGTACAAAACACAATATATTTGTATTTCAGAGGCCTATTATTCATGCATCAAATTACAAGGAAAGTGTTTTTCCAAACTATATCAGGTAATTATCTTTGAAAACATTGATTAAGCTGTATGCCTAAGTGGTTATTAGGATAACGTTGATCAAGACATTCCGAAGTCGCTTTGGGTTAATTGATGATTCTTCTATGTTTAGGATTATTTGTGCCATCTTGTCTTGTTAATCAGGATCCCTTCCTTCATTTATTCCTATCCATGCATTTGTCGGCAATTATTTCACTTTAACTCAGCGCTGCATCACTGTTAATGGTGTGGTTTTAAAAATGACTGAAAACTGAACACTATGCTAAGATCATGTCATATATGTCATTTTATATTAACCATTATCCTAATAAATATATGTATAGCTGTACATATTGTAGGGCAATGTGATGAACAAATACACCATACCATTATAAATGTAATGAAATATAAAACTTAAAAAGTACTAACACTATCTACCAAAAATGTAGGCTAGAAAATGATGGGGAAAAGATTCTCTCCTCGTTGGAAAAAAGCTTGTTTAACCCTCTCCGCACTAGATGTTTGAGTTGATATACTACCTCTGTAGGGATTTTCACTATGCACCTTTGTATCGGTTTCGTTCAGTATTCTAGTTGAGTAAATATTTTTTCATTTATGGGCACAATATAGCAGTAAAGCAGACAAAAGCATAAAAAAGATAATCTGCAAGGATCAAAAATTGTATATAGCCTTATAAAAGGGGATTACATCCCCTCTGGCAGCCATTCTTCCTGGATTGTTCTAGTGGAAAACATCTGTGAATGCAATTATTTGAGACTGACTTGTGATATGACCTGTGCCTTACCAGTGGCCTCTGCCTATTCTGATCTTCATCTTCATTTCAGTTCTGTGTACACTTGCTACATTTACATCATACTTAGCACTATAGTGACTCACAATCAATTAGAGTCCAGTAGATTGGTGTAGGTTTTATTCCATTGTGCAATTGCTCATCTTGTCACATCCAATGTGAGCACATTGTCTGTCTGTATGGAGTGTAGTGACGTCCTAATGGTTTGTCAGTTTGGTCAAAATGACCATACTGGCTCGCCAAAGTCCAATGTGGGGGCAGCTTAATATAAATCTTCTGTTGGTAAAAGGCATAGAATAGGGTTACATGTATAGGAATCCATATCTCATATCAGAAGGAGAACCTTTACAGACAAGAGGATTAGTATCTATTAACATTGAACATACATACTATATACCTAATGGCTTGAATTTCGAGTGAATGTTCCCATATAAGTGAAAAAATGATAGCCTCGTATATGCTTTTTATATATTTATAATATCAGTAGTAATATATTCTTTTATATTTTTGCTTCAATCTATGAATAACATGTCCCTGTTACATGCGCAATTTTATATTAATATATCAGCTGGTTATAGCTAATAATATTATTTTTATTTGTTATTTTTGAGTGTTGATGTTTTTATTTTATATATTCTTTTTTGTGTTTGTGAATGTTATTTGATGTGTTGAAGGTGCTGCATTTAAAACGGTCTGTGATTCTTCTTATTTAACACAAATAATATATATGTTGACTCACCGGACAAACATTTATATTTCCCCTTTGTTGTCACATGTAAACAGAGAAGATGTATTTAAGGTAGGGTATGGTCACATTGTAAAAATACATTCATGGCCTATACATAAAATGCCCAGGCAGCCTATTCACTATTGGGGGTCTTCACAGAGGACATGAGAATACTCGTTGTAGTTGAAAGAAAGAAGATTTAATTTCTAGCTGTGAAAGGGTTATTTACATTAACAAGCTGCCAAATGCACATTGATTTAAAATAATGAAGTGATGGCCTCTTCATTCCACAATTTTAAAACTGCAGATTTAAAGAGGTGTCAGAGCTCTTCTGAAAGAACTGCCCCCACTAAACCCAGCTGTCAGTGAGACCCCGATGGCAGGAAACACCATTTGAAGTAAACACTATGTGCTGCTGCCTCAATCAAAGTGGAATTCCTGTGATATCAACATTGGAAAGAGCCAGGACAGTGCTCAAGAGACCTGTATCAGGTAAACTGGATCTAATAAATACAGGTATATTAGATCCAAGTTACACTAATTTCTTAGTGGTGGAAAACGAGAAGACCCATCAAACAAACCAGGGTCTCTCCAAAGTCAAAAATAAGAATCATAAACACCAATAACATAAAAAAGATTACCCCGTCACACTCCTTCACTCCTTAAATTTTAAACTAACCAAAACATATAGGAGGAGACTTAAGTAAGAAATTTCTTGCCTAAGTTCCTTAATGAATCAGGCCCATAGAGCCCATAGAGCCTGATTCATTAAGGAAAATAAAGCAAAAAAAAAGGAGTAACTTTGCACCTTGGCAAAACCATGTTGCATTGGATGGGGAGGTAAATTTAAAATGTGGGGACAAACTTATAGTTGGGGTAGGGCATGTCCTAGATCAACTTTAAATATCAATGTGAAAATAAAGCTATTAAGTATTTGTGTGCTACATGATAAAGCAGCCAGTATTTAAATTATGAGCAAAATAATAAACTAATTTACATATTTTGCATTGTAAGATGGCTTGTCCAGGAGAAAGCTTACCGGTACTCCTTTTTTTGCCTTACTTTCCTTACTTAAGTCCACTAAACAGGCAGATTTAAGGACTCCACTTTAGCATCTGTATGTAATAAAACACATCATCCCTATAGTGTAGTTCTCTTTCTCCCAGAGAAACGCGTAACATCGGATTTTTGCTTGGTGATTTAAGGACTGACTATTGACTTTGACTCCTAAAACTGCAGTAATGCCTGTATAATCTTGGCAAAACCTGGGTCTATTGGCGTTTGAACCTCTACGGCAACAAGCTAAAGGAGGGTAAGAGAACCGCTGGGAAGCTGGTGGATCTGTGCTGGGTCTAAGGGATTAGAAAACCAGCTGAGGTCGGTGGTGTGAGAGATCGCTGACAAAGACTGTCCTAGCTCTACCTGTAATTTGCTCCCACCTGAAGTAGACTTTATAATGATTGACTGGTCCCTCTGATAAGGCTTGTTTGAATTGCGATCCTGAACCCATACTATATAATTATTTATTCATTTTTTTTTTCTCCTTATTTTGAGTATAATGAAGTTGGAGCCAATCTACCTGGAATAATTGACAAGATCAATTCCCCTATAAGTGCACTATAGTGATTTGTTTGATTACATACAGATGCTAAAGTGAAGTCCTTAAATCTGCCTGTCTAATGAACTTACTTTATTATGTGAAGGAATAAGTTTTATTTCTAAGTGTCTTTTTGATAGAGTTTTTTATGATAATATGCGTCTGCGCTCTCTATAGTATTTTGGTTCTTTATCTAGTTACTTGAGAATTGTCACATAACAACCCCATAGAAGAGAGGCAATCATCTTCTCCAAGAGTTAATAAAATCTGTGGCTATGTGATGACCTGTATTACATTTGAATTCTTAATGAGATTGGTATTATTATTTTTTATGATTATTATTTAATATTTTTCATGGCTAGTTTACTTTATAGTATAAGTTTTAGTCAGCACCCAATACAATCCGGTCTTTGGATATAAATCTTGTAACTACAAAGAATGGCACTTAAAAGTAACACTTTTCAGCAGGTCTTAGAACTAAGTTCTTGTGAGTTCATGGACTTGTCATTTGTTAGAGAACATAGCCATGGTAAGTAGAAATGGGCAGTTTATCTTGGAAATTAAAGTTGCTTACATGGGGGAAGAATCAGTCTTTGGGCCAGAGGAACAAATTACGTAATTTGTGTCCGTTTGCCCAGTAGATCTACATGGCAGGATTACATCGTTGACTGATGATTGCACTCAGATAACAATCACAGTCAGCAGACAACTACATGTTCCATTGTCCTACTGAAAGTTTTATCAGTTTAAATTAGATTCACTGGTTGTTTTAAGTCAAAACATGGTTGAAAATGGTGTGGATAGCTTAACATAGAAAGTTGAAGATCTCTTTGTAAAGTATAGTAAGTAGAATTATACAGAACATAAACATGTAAGCTTCCATTAAGTGTCCTATTAATTATGACATCCAAAGATCTATAACTTTATGGCACTGCAGCCTTTGCAGTGAGGCTTAGCCAGCTGCTTGCTATACTAGCTGCAATTGAAGATGGTAGACACCACACACCACTTCCATTTCAAGAGTGACCTCCCCATACACATGGAAAAACCACCTTCTCTACAATAAGCAGCTTCAATAGAGAAGTTAAGGTTATAATATTTTCAAAGGAAAGAATTTTTTTTACAGTACAACTTTTAAATCAACCCATAGAAAAAGGTATTTGTGTATTAGCCATTTTCATAATTGGAGAAAGCTTTTCCGTGTCTATTAATGTGAGTCACCAAAGCATTTACATTAATAAATAACAAACCTAAATATCCTGATAGAAGCGTGGATATACTGCTGCTAATCAGCATGCACCGGACCTAAAATACAGATAAAGGGCAACACCTCATCTATCAGCCACAAAGGGTTTGGATATCTTCCCCGGCAGAATTATTATGGTATTCTTAAGGAGCAATTATTTATTTCACGTTGGCAGCTGGGAATGTCTAAATCTATTTTATGATCAAGTTACATTTAATAGACATAGTTTTGATGATTTAAAAAATGGCAAGGATTATCATGCAGGAATTATCATGCAGGATATTGGATTTTGGCTTTCTTAACTAGTGACTGTACAGCAGTATGTGTGACTTCATGTTCCCTTTCCCTATACCCCTTCCAAAGTACTTTACTTTACTGCAAGACCCCCTTGCAAGCTATAACTGATTATAATATGCTATATTATAATACTACATTATACTATCATAACAGAGTACATCATAGTCCGCCCTCCTCCCTCCTCCCTCCTCCCCTTACCTTGTCTCACCACCGCCGCCTCTCTGCTCCGTCTCCTCCCCTCCACTCACTGACACTAGTAAGTGGAGGGGAGGAGACAGAGCAGAGAGGCGGCGGTGGTGACAAAATAGCCTCTTCCCCCTCCCCGTGCATCTGAATGCTGTGCGACGGCTGTGACAGGTATGGTCAGCGGTCGCCGCACAGTTTTAAAGTATTTTAGAATTCTGTGGCGCCCTCCAGAGCCCGGCGCCCTAGGCAAGTGCCTAACCTTGCCTAATGGGAGCGCTGGGCCTGGTGCAGAGGGATCACCTAAAAGCTAATTAGGGTTACTGCCTTGTTGTAATATAAGTTACTCTGGCACAAGTTAGAGCAATGAAAACATGGAGGCCTCTTACAGTTTTCAAGCCTCACCAGTCACCTATGAGATGAAGGCCTGATTATCGAATAAGCTGCAGCCTAGGGCACGAGGCACTTGAGAGGTGCAAAATTGTGACAGGTATAAACTGAAGATTATTTAAAAATATAAGAGAATAGTTGTTTTCCAAAATAAAAAGAAAGCATGACAAACATTGGCGGTGGGTGAAGAAAGCCATGTTTTTACCTACTACGAATGACATAGGGGGCGTTATGAGCGTATTAGTGTAGGGCATCATGAACCATTAATCAGGCCCTGATGATTGTGCACTGACATTATTTCTTAGTTCTTTAAGCAGCGTAGCAAGTAAAAGCTCCGAATAGCAATGGTATTGATAGACATGGAAGGACAACTGAAATCTCATCGATTGCTTTGAGAAGTTACTTTGTCACTGTCCCTGACACCAAAAATTAGTTTGTAAAATAGATTTTAGTTGGTAAACTGTACCTGAAATTTTGTATATATTACCGTGCTGCATAAGTAATGTTCACTCTGTAATTAATTTGAGTAGGGGATCCACAGTAATACAGAAACACTGATTGTAAACAATTAGCCTTTTTTTTTTTTTGTATGAATTTGTGTTTCTCTCTATTCTTATTAGCATCATAGTTTAATCCACATCATGTGCGTTCTAGAAGAATAGCTATTAAATTGAATGAAAAAATTTAAAACTTTCTTCCATGTGACCTTGGCACAGGCATAATTAATTGTCAGAAAAACTAACCGTGACCATATATATCAGTTTGCTTTATTTTAATTGACTGATACAATGAGCTAGATTTCATAGTAGAGTGTAGTCATTTTATGGTCACAATCTGAATTATTGCTTTGGCTAAGAGCATATTTACAGTGTTTTTCTATTTTTTTGGAAATATTTATTTTAGAGATAAATTACTTTGTGGTGAAATTCAATTATGCATGGAAACACTTAAGGCCAAATTCTGCTGGATGAATGTGAGAACATTTTGTTCATCGTTAGTTTCTTCCTAAGATTGTCTTGGATCTTAGTAATAAGTGGCTTCAGAATGCACAGTATAGCTAGGTACACACTGTAGAAATTTCCACCAACTTTTTATGCCGAGCGATTTTACATGCGATCGATGGTCCGATCGCTCGGTCCATGGACTGCATTCACACTAGCCTTGTTTAGAACAATAAAGGGAAGAGCGGACGTCCCTTTAGCGACTTTTTACAGCCATCTAGTCATGAGCAGTGATTTTCATTTCGTACTCACTGAAGCATCATTTGCGGGGGATGTAATGATATACCAAAGACATTAGCCTAAAGGGGCAGAGCTTTCACTATAGTTAACACCCAAAGCTGCATAAAAAGAGAAGGCAACACTGACTCTTCATTCATTCCTATAAAATAGAAGTTTAGTAACATACATAAAATTTAGAAATAAAGGGTAAATATGAATACATTGCCAACATAGACGCAAAGGGTAATAACACACGTGCTTTATACAAGTGTAATGGTCTGCAGCCAGACAAGTGCAATATACATCTATACAAAACATGTACTGGGACAGACATCAAAAATTTACATACGCACGCCCCCCAGGTCGAGGAAGTATCGGAGGATTGTCGTGGATCGGACGGAAGTTTATACACACTACACAACGGAAACGAGACTGGAACAAAAATATTAAATGGTACGACCAACCAAATGAGGCGACAATCGTCCATTTGGGCAGACTATCGACCATCGTGTCACTACACACACTGACCCAACTTTTGAACGAGCGGTCGTATGTCGGCTGATTGAGCCGATTATTGGACGAAAACCGTGTAGTGTGTACCTAGCATAACACTTCTCTTTTTCTTTTTATGTTTGCTATATAAATAGGATTTATTGAATGTAAGTAATTAAAAAAAAACAATAGAATAATTATTGTGCTCTTAAGTGCCTATGTCAAACTGCCTTGTATACTGTATTCCAATATTGGAAATGATGGTGTATAAATAAAATTGGCAAAATACATAATTTGTGACCTCAGACTAACTTTGACTGAATGACATAATTGTGGCTTTTGTATATGTTTTCATCATGTTATTTTATTCCACATCATATATACGAACAGTGACAAGTAATTGTATATTTATGTACCAGAAAGCATATACATCTACAGAGCTGATATTAGATTTACTTTATTTGTTTAAATAGTCTTTTATTAAATGTAATGTCACACAGCTACAAACTTAGTGTTTTGGGATTAAAGGCCATTTGCAAAATTCAGATATATGCAGAATCTTCTGTGCCCAGGGTAGCTGCTACTAACCCCTAAAAGACCAGTCCTTTCTATAAAATCGTCTGATTCATTGTGACTCATGTGTCAAGTTGTGTTCAGTTTTATTAAATCATGAAATGTGGCTTATTGAAACAACTTAATACAGTTTGACAGATGCATTGTTTTTATGTTGGAATATGAAAAAAACAAAAAACTGTTCCCCTATAAAATTAGGTCAGGACAAATTACGGGAGTCATTGCACAAGTAATAATCATTAGACAATGCCTACCTGTCAAAACCAGAAAAAATATCTCCACTATTGTTGCATTTCATTAAGACATCTCAAATGATTTACACTTTTTAAGTAGCAGACTATTTGTTGGCAGTTATAAGCCCATCAACAAATAACAAAATCAACATGGATTAATCTGACATATAGACACAGGCACTCAGTCTGCTATAAACACATTCATTTTTGGCTATACTTGGTAATAAACATAACCATGGCAATCATCCACCTTCCCCAACTCCACCTCTTGTCTTCACTTTTTTGAGCTTTCTTATTAATTTTGAAACTAAAAGCTGATTGGCTGAGAAATACACACCCAATATCATCTGATTGGCCAGAGGAGAGAACTTGACTATTTATTTATATGCCAGCCTTCAGTCACTAACCACAAGTTGTCTGTCTGAATATGAAATATGACCAGCATAGTCTAATCAGGTAGTATCAGACAGCAGGTGCCCTATACATTTTTGCAACCTTACACAGTCTATGAAACCCTTGTTTGTTTTGAAGTTCTATAAGTGACACAACCTCTTTCCTCTGTCTGTCTGTCTGTCTGTCTGTCTGTAATTCCCAGTTTTGTTTTATTACTATGTTGGTTCCCAATTGTAAAGCACTACGATATAGGCTGGCGCTATATAAATAAATGTTGATGATATTGATAAGTGATATCCCATGTTATATGTTTAAGCTCAGAAAACTATACAAAAGTGATATCCTTCAATTTGGCTTTTTTTGGGGCCTCTCAATAAACTATCCCATCTAAATAAAAAAACAGCAGTTATAGTCTTTTAAACAAAGATAAAATCTGTAAACAATTTTAGTATGTACTTGTGTGGCCACCAGAAGGCAGCTGAAAAGGTAATAACTATAATTTTCAAATCACCTAGCATACATTGACATTGGAGTTGGTATGTTATGTGTCCATTGCTTGTGGCTTCGTATTTCACAACAATACTAATATGAGTGTACATCTTACTCCTGTCCCTAGGGCTCTTGCTGATGTGATGCGACAACAGAGCCATTGCTCGGCAGACCACATGGAGAGAGATGCAAACCTCGTGGTTCATATGCAGCACTATGACACCATGCAGTCTCGACAATCTGCAAATAACTTACGTGAGTTTTACTGCATGGCTTAAAGACCGCAGCTGGATGTGTAATCAGATAACCCGTTTAGGAAACTTAGTTCATGTGGTTTAATTTCTCTCTAATTGGCAATTATATAATTACATGGCCAGAAGTGCCTTTGTGCTTATGTGACGTTATACTTTTATGCCACATGTCCTCTGTTGGTTTGATGGTTGTAAAGTTGACCGATGTCATCTTCACATTGATGCTTGTATTTAGGTTTGGCTTCTTTACCGCAAATGGATTTTTTACACATCTGTATGTTTTCATCTTGTGCCTTTTAACCTTGGTGGCTTTTTAAAGTCCCACTGGGTTTGCATTAGATTAGGAATCATAGTAGTTACTCTGCAATCTGCTTCTTCTGGTTGTTGAAAATTGAGCATTGTGAATAGTAATGAGTTAAGCCCTATTTGTGCAAACTTGTTTTGTTGCTTTTAATTACTTGATGTAGGAAATTGCAAACATTAATTTACCATTCATTCATCATTCCTGTGTTCTTAAGATGGCTTTTAATGTATATAACAATTTCAGTGAATTTATATTTGCATTGCAAAATAATGTAGACCTTCATTTTCTTTATTTAATCTCCTTTTATTATACTAATTATTTTCAACTATTTTCTTTGTTCCTTCTGTTTGCTTTGCTGGCTGAAAGTCTTTACCTAATATCACACGGTATCTCACACTGTCCCATTTCCCATGCCGCTGGATGGCACCACATGAGAGAAAAAAATCTAATTAAAAAAAAGGAACAAAAGCTTGAGTAGACATAGCCTTCTCCTTTCAGGGCCTAATGTTAGACTTATTGAAAAGGGACATGTGATATGTGTGATATTTATTACATTGGTACATGGGTTATGTGATCATTGCGAGTGAGACAATTGAAAATATGACAATCTGAAAATATGACCGAGAGCAGTATCAGAGGTGGCAGATACAACTCTTTATATGAGAGACACAGTGGTTAGCATCACTTCCTCACATCACTGGGTTCTTGGGTTCTATTCTGATCAGGGCACCATCTTTGTGAGTTTGTATGTTCTTCTTATGTTTGCTTGGGCTTCCTCCAGGCAGGGGCACACGCAGGGGGGGGTTTCTGGTTCTCCAGAAACCCCTCCCCTCTGCAAAGATCGGGGGCTAAACAGTGCCCCTACATAGCGGCACTGTACTGTACAGCAGCCGCGGCGCTGTCAAAGAAGTTTCCGCCGCGGACGCTTCGTTGACAGCGCCGCGGCTGCTGTACAATACAGTGCCGCTGAAGTGTTTTGTTTTTTTCGGGGGGGGGGGGGGGAAAGTCCCCCTTTAAAATCCTGCGTGCGCCCCTGCCAGGTGCTCCAGTTTCCCTACACAGTCCAAAACCATACTGCTAGCTTATTGGCTTCTGGTGAAATTGACTAGAGCATTGCATCTAGAATACTTCAGATATATGATTTCCATATGTAGGGATTTCCTGTACTTTTTATATGTCTAAGGTATCATTAATTACATGTAAAACTAATTTACATATTACATATCAGTTTTTCACTGTCTCTGGCATTTGACTTTTATAGTGTTAAAGGAGTTTAAGTACAAACTGTATACTATAGGTATACTCTAAAAGAGTGTATCTAACACTAAGCTGTAATGCAGCCTATACTCTCTCTGGGGGACAAAACATGTGCAGTCTTCTGTCTATGGCCCTCATCTCTCGTCATCATGCCAACATCAGTGGTTTAAACCAAGATGCATGAAAATATATTTGTACTACTCAGTTCAAACATGATAACATAGGGCATGTTCAACAGTAATGGTGCTGGCCATAGACAGTGGTCTGCATACACCCAGCTATCCAGAGATGACAAAAGCGGCAGTGCAGGTAAGTGATAAATATATTCTAATAGATCACTAAAAATGTCACCTAACCATTTCTATTAGCAGTGTTCCTCATGGTGACTGTTATAGTCAATAGTGATGTCCCTGTTTATGAGATAATCATAGCAGTTAGCATTCATTTTATTTTTTTCTGGTATTTGGATTTTTTTCTATATAATGGGTTTACAGATAATAGATCCAATTCCTGTATACCTACAGACAAGTAAAAAGTGAATGTTCAGAAGTCAGGGGCAAACGCAGGATTTGTATAGAGGGGTTTCCATGGCACACCGCCAGTGGGCAGGGCCAGTATGCTTCGGGGCGTGGCTATAATATTAGACAGTGCTTGGCTGCTCTCCAACTCTTCCTATCCCCATCATATACAAGGGTAATGCTGCGTGCACTACTGTTAGGTGCACGTAGCGCTCCCTTTTCGAGCACAGACATGTGAAGCAGAACATACCTCCCAACTGTTCCTACAATCAGGACAAAGTCCTGATTGAGTGTGTCAGAACAGTTGACAGACTTCCTGCTCTCTCCTACCTGTTCTTGCTGCTTTCAATACATGTAGGGGAGAGATGGTTGTGAACAGTGCAGACAGAAACGATCTGCACACAAGCTGCCAAGTGGCTTGTCCCAGGCAGGGTCCAGCCACCTCAAGCATACAGTACCCCCCGGAGGGAGGGGGTTACCAGGCACTAGGAAACCCTCCCTTGGTTTGCCTATGGAAGTCTCCCATAATGAGAAAAATATTTAAGAACTTTTAGACATTTCAATCACAAATTCAGTGCCTACATTTGTTGTTCTTTGTTACTCCATATTGCATTGTAATATGCATATTGCTGGCTGACTGTGATCCTTATTTAACCAGTCTGTTATATATTCATGTTATTAAATATATGATGTAACATTGTTGAATAAGTAAAATATACTATTTATACATATATATGCATTATTATTGTGGGTTTCATACTACATTGATACAGTAACTATTAAACAAAGAACGCTGTGAGGGTTGCATGTTATGTAAACTGGTGCAAAGGACTGGAGTTGGTGTGGCTTATAAGGAAGAGTGTGTGTAATTAGACAAGGTTATCTAGTAACAGTGTATAAATATAGAGAGTGCATAATAACATATTTAGTGCACCATACCTTCCTTTTACAGGCTCCATAACTCAATTCTGCTCAGAGTGAAAAGGGAGCTCTGATGTTCCTCTCAGAGCTAGAAATTACGGTTTTGGGGGTACCTGAAAAATTGGTATGTGGCCTACAAATGTCTAGTTATGCTCCTGACTACACCTCTTTTAATTATAGCACCTCTGAATGGCCTCTACAGTTAGTTTGACTATTAACGATGTTGTAGTGGCCACTGGTCGATAAAAGGTGCCTACTAACAATCCCCTCCTTTGGCACTCATCTGTGAAAACTTTGCATGTTTTAAATTGAACTCGTTTTGTAATTCAGACAGTTTAGCTCTTAATGTATTTTCCCTGATGATCTCATCCATTGTCGGCAGAGCCAGGAGAACCAAAGGCACCTTGTCTATCGGGATCTTTTATTGTATATAAATCAGGTCCTGATCTATACATAAAAGCTTGAAATGAGGCCTTTGTATCTAACAATAAACTACTGGCACCGCAGCAGCCGGGTATTATTTTTAAAAGTATTGTGCAGTTCATCTATAACATAGACAGGGGTCATACATTAAGAACGGCTTTACTGAAAATGACTTGAGACAGGGCATGCTTCTAACAGCCTCATTTTATTAAACCTTTCCCTGACTGTGATATATATGTATGGCTTACAGCAAGCGATACACATAGGGAGACACTGGTTGGATTATTATAAATGGTATGATTCCCTGCTACAGGCAGTGACTTTTTACCTTTAAGCTGCAGTGGAACAATATGCCGGAACTGAATTTCGGTAAATGTCAGAGTGGACAGATCAGTGTCTCTTGTAAAAAAGTTACTACAGCAGAGGAGGAAATAGATTGATATACTCCAACCACATGATGCCTATTATCTGTAACTCCCAGCCTCCCATGTCTGTGACTATTGGCAATTGTTGTAACCACACCATTGCCATAGAGAATGTGAATACTGGAGGCTCCGGTGAAACATTTTTATGTCATGTTTGAACTAGATATACAATGTATTGTTCTATAAAATGCAGTCTAATGGAAAGTCTAGGCAGTGGCTGGTATATAAGTCTATATATAGTGTGCTTATCTGACATGATTCCATTTCTTGCTACATTTTTCTAATAATCTTACTAACTTAATAATCTTCAAACCAAAACAGCAAATTTTTTTTTTTTATTTATTTTAGGCTGGTAATGGCGTTCTGATGACAGAATAATTCTGTAACAATGTTCTTTAAATAGGGAATGGAAGAAGAACAAGAGAACACTCATATCTCGGAAGCTGCCTGTTTCTGTAATCATAACTTTTGGACAGAATAAGTTATTTACTATTAGAGCTATAATTTGTAACTCTACCTCAAGAACTGCATCCCCCACACCAGCTTTAGTGCAACTACCCTAATAAGATGTAAGGTAACAAAACAAGGAAAACCTGGAACCAATCTAACACAGCCCAACGCTCCCAATAAAGACAAGCGCGAACTAGCTCACATAGCCCTCGGTACAGGATAGTAGCTTGTAATACAGTAGCAATAAGCAAAACATTCCTTTTTTAAAGATGCAATCATGGATATTTTCCTCATAGGATGGTCTGTTTTGCACATACTGGGCCCGATTCATTAAGGAACGTAAATGCCGATACGTGTTAAATTGCTATACGACAGTGAACGCAAGTGTATGTAATTCATCTCTGAATGCAAAGGACACTTCTGATAGCCTGTGATGTCAAGGGCTGAATTGGGGAGGGAGGGGGTGTATGCATGTAGTCAATGTACTGTAAGGACACGACAAGGTTGAGCAAATGCACATCTATCCGATTCAAGCTCTGGGCATTTCTGAGGTCTGTGATTTTCAGCCGTATCACTATAAGGCAGTTGCAAGTGCTGAGGGATGATGATGATGGCTGTGTATGCATGCTGGAAAATGTGTTTGCAATCAAAATCAACTTTAAAAATGCATTTTATGTACAGTAGGCATTAATAACATCCTGATAAATATATTTCATGTAAAACAAAATGAAAAATAAATTATTATTTTTTTTTCAATGTCTTTCCAGTAATGATTATATTATTAACAGGTTTTAATGTATTTAATACTATTTTTTAATCTGTGCGTTCTGATGGGACTTTATATACATAAGCATTGCACACTGTGTTGTGTCTGTCTGCATACGACAAGTATAGGCAAAGTCTACTTAGATATGTATTCAACTAGAAACGTTTCTTGGGATCCTCCCCTTGTTGAACATGGGCATGCCTGCTGGCATTTTTTTGCTCGTTTAAAAAAACCAAACACAAATTGTGTTCACTTTGTGCTCCTTGGTGAAACAGGCCCACAACCTCTCCCCCATATACACCCACTAGTAGAGTACATGCAGGGGCAGGCTGGGCTGAGGGGAAGGCGGGCATCTGACCCCCGGGCTGGTCCCATAGTGGGCTAACTTGGGCTGGGTCACTGGGCCACCTGCTTTTTTTCCCTTTTAAAATAAGATGCTGAGTCGAGTCTTGACCCCCCAGGCTGAAATTTGCCAGCCCTCCCCTGAGTACATGTAGCACTTACTTGTCCTGCAGCTGCTGACACTTTCAATGGGCTGACTATAGCTGTAGACAGAGGACTTTCTACTCATTACTACTAAGGAGTTTCAGGATAGATCAGTGCTATATATATGAAATATTTAGAAATTGGATAAGTGTTATATTGCTAAATATACTTTTAGGGACTATTTTACATATGTGGGGCTCATTTAGACTTGGATGTATATACACTTTTAATGTAAGTTGCTTTACTCTATTTTTGTGTCAAATATATGAGAGAGAGAGAGATGTCATGGCAGTTAATAATAAATCTCACATTTCCATATAAAATGTTATTAAATACAACACATATACAAATTAAACTAAATGAAATTAAATTACATTTTATCAAATAGAATCATCTGTTGTTTTCCACCTTTAATCATGAAATGGGAATCTAGTTTTCTGCAGTAGACCAAGTAGAAATGTCAATTAAGTAATGTGAATAGATGGCCGCAACTTCGTATAATGTAGCTGCAACCAATTAATTATTTGAAGCTGAGGGGTCAGCCAATCAGGAGCGGCTAGACAGTGCTGCTGATAGTCATCATCATCATTGTGTATATTTGCACCAACCCTCCAGCACCCGCAAGAGATTTGCCTCCTGACAGGCTTATCTGCGAGTGCATCAACGTCCAATTGAGTCGCATTGACGTGAACATGACCTTATTGTATGTACTCAGCCTGTGCTTCCCTCTACAGCGTGGAATATTTCTATAGTGTGAGAATATTCTGAAATAAATGTCATCTGGCAAAGATTAGAGAGGATGAAGAGCTTCCAGATAGACAGTTCAAGTAATTTGCCAGTTATACTAAGGGTGACTCCATGTTACAAGACCACAGGAGCCACCCTTGGATCATAAGAGCCACCCTTGGATCGTAAGAACCACCCTTGGATCGTAAGAGCCACCCTTTATGGTGCTAAAGCCAGTAAACTAGTTATTGGAACATATTTCCATTTAGCTAATTTCATGCACAGTTGAAAAGATATATTTTTTCATACAAGGACATTCTGAGACAGACATTATCCCTACACATAGTGGTTCTGTTGTAAATGAAAATCTTAATAGATCTCTAGATGAAATTTTAATATATCTCTGTCCATTGTGTTAGTTTTGGGTGGTGATACATATCCTTTATAACAATCAACAGCATGACTATAGCTTTCCAATTCCCAAAATTCACAATTGAGTCTACCCCAGCTGCTGGCACCAGTATAGCAGCATATAGTGGAGCGTAATATGCAAATAGTGGCATGACAATGTTTGTACAGTACACAGATGTACACATAGCTTTGATTATTATAGTATGTGTACAACAGGCAATGAAGCAAATGGTCCCCATTTTTTACATTGGTTAAATCAGTACTGTAGGCATCAATTAGGCATTTCTAATGCTGCTCATTGTAGGTTATGTACCTTCTTGATCTGCTAAATGCACTAATTATGTGTGGTCCTCACATATTACAGGAATGTTACCCAGTAATGCTATGACACCGTAGTCAGGCTGTTATTCAAAGTAAATAAAAAAACTGCAACATTCCACCTAACTAGATGCTAAATTATCGTTGAAATTAAATAGCTAATTACTAGTGCACATTCCTATAATGCAAAGTATTATATATATATATATATATATATATATATATATATATATATATATATATATATATATATGTGAGTGATGAATGCAAGTACTTTTCCATAAATAACAAATAAATCAGTTTCCCTTCAAACATATAAGGCTAACTGGAATCTTTGCAATAGCATTCTCAGCAACAAAAAAATTTAACAAAATCAGCAGGAAATGCATTGTGATTGAATAAATTATCACATGAACATGCCATTTAAAAAATAGAATGTTACTGAAGCAAGGACAGTTAACATGCATAATTCCTGTAATGCTAAATTGAGTATTTCGGTTTTTTAATGACAAACACAACTGCACATGTTCATTCGTTCTTTATTGTAGCAACATGTACATGTCATAATGTTTACAGAACACCAAGCAAAACATTCTACACCATATTACAAATAGAAAACGACTGTGCTCTGCTTAAGATGCCATATATACATTATAATTTATTTGTGTCCCTTAATAATTGGATGCATTCACATGATTTTTAATTTACTATATATGTATACTTTTTTGTTTCTGTATATTTGTTTAAGGATAATTTTTAATATATATGTATCTGGTAAAAAGACAATGTTTATAGTTTTCTTATGATTTATTGCTAAAATACAGCACTTGCTAATGCTGGTTTTAACACATTCCCTTGTCTAAAGCAGGATCAAGTTAAAATTTATAATTAAATAAGTAAGGGATTTCCTTTTTATTGTCTCCCACTGATTTATTTCAAATGACCTTGGCAAGCAGCCAGCTGTTATAATGCACAGCTCTTCCACCTACTTTACTCTCTACAAATCAGTTAATCCTCATGAGAGTAACTGCTGTTTAAGTACTATATTTCACCCAAATGGCAGCTGAAAAATGAACAAACGTTGTCTTGGTGATCATCTTATTGTCAAGTTGAAAGTATGGTATGTGTCCACTGTCTTAAAATCCTGTTGAACAGTGCTATTTGTACATAAAAATAACTGAACAAGGCAAAAATTGTGGTCCAGTAGAATTAGATATTGTGCTAAAAATGAATGGTAAAAAAATCAGAAAAAAAAACTAATGTTCAGCGTCTGTGTCAGTTACAGATATGAAATGTTCTTTTATCCGGGACAAACAGGTCAGTCAGGCAAACACAAATGGTATTTCAGGTCTTTTGGAAAAACAAAACTCAAACTGTTTTCTATTGAGTGGCTTAATAAGATTGATTGCAGGAGTTTAGTAGATATTACGGTACATGGTAAGTTAAAGTACTCCTGAGATATGTCCAATTAAAGGTAATATTTTATGTCTGAGTCAGCTCCCAAGGCATGATGAATAGCCCAGGAATGGTCCCCTGCCCAACATAATGGCCAACATGAAATACTATGTTTCACAAGCACAGAAAAGTATTGTTTTGAATAAAGGGGGGATTTGCAGCTTTAGATGTCCTATAATGGGAAGCCGAGAATACGCTTTCTGTAGCAGAGGCTGCGAGGATAGCAGCTGCATACAGAATTATTTTGAATATTGGTAATACAATGAGGAAAGGTATTAATGTGATTATCCTTTATTTATAAACGCTAACATATTGTATAGCACTGTACATTGAGGGACTCATAATACCAATAAATAACATACAATAGCATAAGGTAAAGATGGCCCTGGCCAAATGAGCTTTCAGTATAAGAGGTGTGGTGAACAATTCATACATAAGGTAGTGGATTATAAATTGTAGCTGGCGGTGAGGAAAGTCTGTCTGGCTTATGTAAGCAGTTGAAGGTGGAGACATAGAAGATGAACCAGTCAAAGTAAAAATGTCAAAACAGTCAGCTGACCTCCCTTACCGTTATTCTTAGTCTTGTGCTGCATGGGCACTCCTGTGGCCATCTTGGAGTAGTCGTGTGCCTCATATTTCCTTCAGTATCATGCTAGCTGCTAGACACAGAGCCAGGATACTTCTTACCCATGTTCACAGAAGTTGTGACGTTATCTCTTATTACCAAGAAGGCTGCAGAGATCACCAGAAAAGGAACAGAGATTGCAGCAGCAATGACAGGTGACAGCATTGACAGTCACTGAAACGTGATGGTATTCCAGTAGATCTTCTAAACAACACTATCCTTTGGGGCATTAAGCTCTTTGGTATCTCCTTGTAATTTCCACTGCCTTCACACATTTTTAAAGGTTTTATATTTGTGAGCAGACTATTATGTGAGAAGTTCAGCTATCTCTTGCTGCCATCCACATGCCACACAAGGTATAATAACTAGAGCCAAACACTTACTTCTTTAAAGGGTTTAATTCTTTTTCTCTTTGATATGTAAGTCACCACTCTGCAGCACTGTACCGTACCATGAGTAAAACAGGGCATACATAAACCACGGATGGACAAGGCAGGAAAAATGAGTGCAAGCGTGAAAAGAAAGGGTAGGAAGCCCAACTTATGAGAGATCTTACAATTTATGTTAAAATTTCCATTTCACTGTTAGTTTTGTGATGTAGAAACACCTGTAGGCCTGAAGCTCAAGCAACCATATCTAGATTTGCTGTGATACTTCTTCTTCCTGAATTCTATATTTGCGTGCGGTAAAAATAGTATACAAACTGTTTGACAAGAGCCTCACAGTGCTGGGGGGGTTGTGTTCACCTAATCCTATCTGTGTGGAGTTTGTATGTCCTCCCCACATTTGCAGAGTAGTCTGTTGTATTCCACAGTCCAAAAACATCATGTTAACTTAACAGGCTTTCAACAAAATTGGACCCTAGTGTGTGTATCTGGTGGGAATTTAGACTGCAAGCTCCAATGGGCTGGGAATGATGTGAATGGTTCAATAGAATACCAAATGAGCGTGCCCACCCTCTGCAACAATGTAAAATACTTTGAGTCCTATTGGGGAAAAGGCTCCATATAAATAAAGAATTGTTATTGTTATTATTATAATATTCAGCAGGACCACCTGCACTGCTTAGCTGTGGAAATCAATTTTATTGATATTGTGACAGTTTTAAAATAAGGAAAAATCTTTTTCGTTCTTGAGTGTAAACAACAAAGATCATCTCTAATGATTTAAATTCTCTGTTATTAACTAATCCTTCAATCAATCAATCAATTAATCAATGGGCAGAATGGTGGCACAGTGGTTCAGAGATCAATTCCAACCAGTTCCCTCTCTGTGTGGAGTTTGCATGTTTGTTCCCGCCAGTGTTTGTGGGGCTTCCTCCCACAAAAGGCACAGTGATAGGTTAACTGACGTCTGACTATGTTAACCCTAGTGTGTTTGTGTGGGAGGGTCAGGGACTGATGTGATTGATTACATATATCATTTATATAAAAAGTTGCACAGTGTATAAACACTATAAAAACCACTTAAGACTCAAATCCTTTATAAAAAGTGCCCCCCCCATCACACCAACACCCCATTTTATTATTTAAAAATGTGCACAATGTAAAAAAGTAACCCCCCCCAAAAACAACATGAGTATTATATTGTATACACTAATAGTGCCCTCATATTGAATGCAATTGCAGTACACAAGCATTGAGTATAATGCATTTCCCCTGCTGAAAACAACACTGTGTCTCCCCATTTTATACACCAACACTCCTTAGTTAATTACGCCAGCACTACCAGCATGATTATCACCAATAGCATCGAGCAGTGTCCAATGTGTAATTATACTAGCACTTCCCCTATAGATTATACTGGCAGTGCTTCCATAAAATAAGAGAGTTTTCCTGTGTCATGAGCACTCTACTATGAGTCCCCACTTTTGCTTATAGAGTGCACTGTTTTTCTACGTTAAATGCCAACAGGAGAGGAATAGCAAAACAATATTTTTTTTTACACTTACACATATTTGCCAACTTCAGGAAGTTGGCATCGGGAGATGCTGGGGGAGGTGGGCGGACGGGGGGTCGGGGCTCTGCAAACCGCATCATCTTGGTCATTTTACAGCGAGGGCGGGGCCAAAATGCTGCGATTCCCTGAGAAGCGCATAATTTTGGCTCTATTTCTGCCCACTTAGACTAGGAAGCAGGCAGATGCGGAGACTGTCCTACTCTACCGGGAGTCCGGGAGACCTACCCGGAAATCGGGAGTCTCCCAGACATTCCGGGAGAATTGGCAAATGTGCACTTACATAGTGTGTGAAAAATATATATCGGGTCAAATGTGACAGGTCCTCTTAAACATGTGTGTCTGTGCTGTTTTGCTTGTGTGGCAAAGCATGTCTTTGAAATTACACCTGTATGCATGTGCATGGAGGCTGTGTGTGTCTGTAATATAAATATCAGTGACTGCTTAGTAGAGCTCACCTAAAGTAAAGTATCCAAATTAGACATTCCAGTTCACTGCACTTGAATGTGCCCTTGATTTTATGAAATGTATTTGCTTTTAATACAACTTTTATGTTTAAAGACTTTAGCAAATATTTTGATTAAATATTTATTGAGCAGTAATATATTAAAATGTAAGCAACATTTGTATATGCTTAGTGAAGCAGAGAATAAATGCATAATGTGATATTTCTATGTTTATTGATGCATGCAGGAAAGATTAGTACGTGGAAATGATATGTCAATTTATTTAAATGGGAAGTAAAGCTGAAAACATTTTGTTGTTATTGTACAATGTGAACTGCTTGGACCTTAAGGAAAAGGATAACCTATTTTTATGTCTGGTTGGTTTAGATGTTGTTTTTTAATTGAACAATTATGCTGCATAGAAAACCTAATTTCCGCCATTTGACCATATATTGGTCTTGCTAATTTCACTTATATTCTTTTTACATTAACTCTGGCCAAATGAAATAGATTATTTTAAAAACTATCAACTTAATGAATTATTTATTCACGGTCAGGTTACTGCACTTAGAAAGTAAGTGGCAAATAGTTTAACAATATCAACTTAATCAATTATTTATTTCTGACCATGTTATTACATTTGGAAAATAAGTGTGAAACAATTGAATGCATAATCACATCATAGTGAGAGTTCTCATTCTGGTAGGAATGCATTTTGCTTACTTATTGGAAAAACAAAATATCAGGGACAGACTTCAATATACAAGATATTGATACAATATAGATCCTGTAGTGGTTGCATACCATAATAAAGATATAATACTTGTTTAACACAAACGTTTGAATATAGCATCTCTCAGACATTAGATACATTCTGCTTTTGCTCAGCCCAATACTTGGTAATTTATCTTTTCAATTAATTCACTTTTTTTTTAAATGAATTAATGCAATGGAGAACTGAGTTTATTTTTTTTAAAAATACAGCGATTGCTTAGTAAACGATGCATTCACTTTGAGCATTCTCTGGCATTTGATTTTCTATCCTCAGTAGTCACTGCCCTCCTCAGTACACTTAAAGGTACAGCTGATGTACAGTGATTGATCAGTAGGTAAAGTATTCATTCTTCAATGTGCTGATGCAGGAGGAGGAGCTTCTCAATACACTGATGTAAGAGAAAGTACTCCTCAACACATTGATGAAGGGGGAGGTGCTCCTCAATACACTGATGAAGGGGGAGGTGCTCCTCAATACACTGATGCAAGAGGAAGCTCTCCTCAATACACTGATGCAAGAGGAGGTGCTCCTCAACACATTGATGAAGGAGGAGGTGCTCCTCAATACACTGATGCAAGAGGAAGCTCTCCTCAATACACTGATGCAAGAGAAGGCACTCCTCAATACACTGATGCAGGAGGAGGTGCTCCTCAACACATTGATGAAGGGGGAGGTGCTCCTCAATACACTGATGCAAGAGGAAGCTCTCCTCAATACACTGATGCAAGAGAAGGCACTCCTCAATACACTGATGCAGGAGGAGGTGCTCCTCAACACATTGATGAAGGGGGAGGTGCTCCTCAATACACTGATGCAGGAGGAGGAGCTTCTTAATACACTGATATAAGAGAAGGCACTCCTCAACACATTGATGAAGGAGGAGGTGCTCCTCAATACACTGATGCAAGAGGAAGCTCTCCTCAATACACTGATGCAAGAGAAGGCACTCCTCAATACACTGATGCAGGAGGAGGTGCTCCTCAACACATTGATGAAGGGGGATGTGCTCCTCAATACACTGATGCAGGAGGAGGAGCTTCTCAATACACTGATGTAAGAGAAGGCACTCCTCAACACATTGATGAAGGAGGAGGTGCTCCTCAATACACTGATGCAGGAGGAGGCATTCCCCAATACACTGATGCAGGAGGAGATGCTCCTCAATACACTGATGCAGGAGGAGGTGCTCCTCAATACACTGATGCAGGAGGAGATGCTCCTCAATACACTGATGCAGTAGGAGGTGCTACAGTGGAAGTACTCTGTTATATATATATATATATATATATATATATATATATATATATATATATATATAACAGAGTACTTCCATTGTAGTACGTCCTCCTGTATCAGTGTATTGAGGGGTGCCTGCTCCTGCATGACCACAACTAGTAGTGGAATACTATACATTTCACATATTGTAAGTGATGAACTCACTTTTTATACAGGTTTTATTTAATTGAGCTTACCCATATATCAGAATCGCTTGTGCATTTTAAATAGGTATAAGATAATGAATAAATTGTTGCAAAGTTATCAGTGCACCAAATTTTTTTTAAATGTCTGTTTGCTACAGTATTATATATTTCTACTGAAAGGGCAGTTTATGTATTCAGTCAGTGACTTGGATAATGAGATCAATAAACTTTTGCAGATACCTGGCAGCATCTAGTGAACAGAGCAATTCTGCAAACAAAAACAAAATAGTATAAATTACCCTATACTTTAAAAGTAAAAAACTTACACGCAGTGTCAGATGGTGCACTTTAGAACAGCACAAATTTCTGCATGCAGCGTTATGACAGCGGAATCGCTTTGGTGTGACAGACCCATTTACCTTCATGATACACTAAGCTTCAGAATGCCATGGTTTCGTGCCAGCCTGTGCAACATTCTAAAATGCACTCCTGACACTTCCCTAAGCTGAATGCAGATTAAACAAAATAAACTTGTCTAAAATTAACATGTCTAGTATAAATTGCACAAGCATCACGGTAGAAATGAGATTTAAATTTATATATGCTATGATCAAATGGCATCATTTACATGCTGATATAGGCAAACTAATTATTCAAAATACAATGGTGAATATATTATCTAATAAATAATTTAAATAATAATATAAGTCTAGCTGCTGAACCAATATACAAAATGTTCTATATGTTTGAAAATGCAATATAGCAATTTTTATAGCTGCAGGAAACACATTTGTTAATATTTGATGCAGTGATGGAAACGAATGCCAACATTTGATTTGAAAATCCAAATCGTGTTTGCTAAGCTTTTGTCTTTTGTGTACACAATCAATAGATCAAAGGCATTTCATTTTAAAATGGCTCAACAAATTGATGGAATATATTTAAATCAGAAACATCCAGTTAAGACATGGAAATAATTAGGTCTCCATAAAGAGTTCAGCTAAAGGTGACATATTAGGGCTGAAGTAGCTCTCCTTGGTGCTGGAATGTTGAGTGTCACTTTTGATTAATTTCTCAAGCTCACTAGTAAATTAGAGAGAATGATATTAGTGAGGCAGTTGTAGCTTTATGTTTTCAACAATTGCATAATTATTACTGAACAGTCTTAAATGACTTCAAATATGTCAAAACTGTCATGCTTTAAGATAATAGGATATCTTTTTTGTGGAAAATAGATTTAAGTCTGGAGTTCTCTTAGGCCAACTCCATTCAGTTTGAAAGTGACTATCCATTACTCATCTACAAATTGGACGCTCAGGTCCATAGTTCATGCTCACAACATTGTGAAGTTAGATCCACAATCCATCAAGATATCTACATCCATAGTGTTAATGATCAAACTTGTAGACCTCATTTGATCTGACTTCTCAAAGTGTTACTTGGATTAATTGTAGTTGGTCAATGTTTTATAATAATTTTGGAAAATTTACATGTTTGCTAGGTATAATAATCAATATAATAGAACATAATCCTAAATTCATATTTTTGGTGGCTTCTTTGCAAAGTGTTTAATAAATCGAAACTTGACTGAAGAAAACATTACATACATTTACTAAATAAATTGTCCTCAGTTGGAGAATTGAAATGCCTGTTTCAGGTATTGAGTGTTCAGTAACTGCTCAACAGAATCGGTTGTCTAAGATTATTTTAGAGGTCATAGATTATATACAGAGATAGGTCATGTGACACTTCAATATGCTTAATTTTTTGCCATTTTCAGTGATTCTATCCTTCCCTTTTTCTCATGCTATCAATGCTCATTTATACCATGTTACTTGATTTTTATTATTAAAATATATACCACATTTACGGTGGAAGGAATTGACTTTGTACTGACACATTTACATAACAGTTTTTAGCGCTGAGACATGTAGCATAAAAGTGAAGGGAATTCAGACTTGGTTGCATTATTTAGAATCTGACTTGCTAAGCATTCTCTGTACTGGAATCACTGAGAAAATTGATAAGTGCTTAGCTTAGTATCTATGTGCTTTCAACATCCATGAACATTTTCATATTTTTCATTTTTAATTCATTTTTCAAATTGTGCGAATTTGTGCTGCATTATATCCTGCAGATGATGTTGCTCACACCCACTCTATAGTAAAACATTTTGACAAGGGTTTAAGATATGCACAGTTATCAATAAATCTCCTATTAACCCTTTGCAGTATATAGGCTGTCATAAACAGTAACAAAGATTCCTACAGAACTGAACCATATTCAAGCCACGAAAAGAGAATAATTCTACATATTTTAGAGACAATTCCTGATTAAAGAGAATAAAAAACAAAATATAATATATTGTGTTCAACTCTATGATTTATTTGTATGATTATCTATGTGTTTCTATGTCTATGAAGAAGGTTTACAACCAGAAAAAAACATAGCACCATCTATAGGCTGCTAAGCGGTATTGCAGTCACATTAAATTGTTTAAAAATGCTTGCTTTTTCGTAACAAAGAGAACCTTGAAGTAGATAAACACCCTATTGTTTAAAAGAACAACAATTAACAGTTTAGCTTTATTGAAGTTATGATATGATTTAATCCCGACACCAATCACAATAGCATGTTAATTTGAAGTCCCTGGCTAATTACTTATATTAGTAATACTTTTTTAACATTTTTCATTTAAAATCTGTTGTGGAGTTAGCTTAACCATAGATATGACCTCTATCAACAAAGATCCATTACCTTGAATTGTTTCACAAATGCCTTTAAGGAGCCAATATGAACATTAAATGTAAATGCATATAAATTACCGTATATACTCGTGTATAAGCCGAGTTTTTCAGCATACTTTTGTATGCTGAAAAAGGGCACTCGGCTTATACACGGGTGAACTTACCTGGTGTCCGGTCCCTCGGCTGTCAACTTCTGCATATGCGTTCCAACAACAGGAAGTTCGGCATTTGGAACGCAAACTTGCGTTCCAAATGCCGAACTTCCTGTTGTTGGGACGCATATGCGTTCCACTGCCGGGTAAGTGAAAAATCTCTCTCTCTCTCTCTGTCTCTCTCTCTCTCGTTTTTTTGTTTTTTAATTTACAGTGCAATTACATAATGAACAAACAATACAGCCACCATGTTCATACATTTATATCCCTACCCCTTATATACCCCTTTATTTAGGTTAGGTTGTACCCAATGCCAATGATTTTATAATCATTTATGAATGTTCCTTGTCATCTACTGTTATTTATGGTTTAGCTAAAAATGATTTCATAGATTGAACCTATCATTTTTATTTAGGTTTTTAAATTAGCGCTCTTTTCCACCCTAGGCTTATACTCGAGTCAGTAAGTTTTCCCAGTTTTATGTAGTAAAATTAGGTGCCTCGGCTTATATTCGGGTCGACTTATACTCGAGTATATACGGTAAGTAATATCTGCTCACTATTAATCATAGTAATACAGCCAAACTAACCTCACACTCCTGTTTAAGAGACAATGACTTGCAATGAATCTACTTGCTCCTGAAATCCTACAGGCCTCACTGGGTGGTGTATAAACAGCTCACCTACAGACTCTCAAACAATATTGTGTTAAACGTCCAAAGAAAATATAATCAAAATTAATTGTTGAGTTTTTCTCCCATTTTATTTATATTTTGTAGTCCTCCCTATACTACATGTCAAACTTTAATTCCATTTTTATTATATTAAAATAAATCTAATAGAAAAGAATGCTTTATTCAGAATACAGCTTGGTTGCCAAGGACACCATAACATAATAACACTGAACACTTGAGGATTATTGGTGCTGCTGTGAGTACTGTGTAATTATCACATCATTATTGTTACTAACACACTATCTGGTACATTATTAAACTATTAAATAACATTTTCAAACAAAAAAAATAACAGAATGGATACAAACATATGTATTATGTTACTAATTAGAAAAATGGGAACATCATATAATTAACTGTGTTTTACTATTCATAATTGTGTTTTCTTCAACTCAGGAGAGGGGGAAAATGTTAAGAGTTCTATAATATTTTCTCTTGTTTTTGTTGCGTAGACAGAAATGGCATTTTTTAGTAATGTTTACTATTAATTAATGTTAAGGATCAATTGTATTGAATAAAATCTCTTATGATGCTCAACACTGTTCACTGTCACGGCTAAGCGATATTTGCAGAATATAAGATTAAATATGTCGCCCGTCCGTTTTGTGTATGTACTTTGAAATTCTTCATCTGTCCATACAGTGCCACAGCAGGCTGAGTAGTTCAATGGCTGTTATGCTGTGTTCTGTGTTTTCCCAATGAATGACAATACCACCCAAGAAATTAAGGCAATGGCCTCTGTTCAATGATGAAGAAAGGATTTGGTTTTGTAGTTCTAGGGGTAAATGTCTCAAACTGAGAGTTTCTGGCGGGTTTGAAAAGTGGAGATGTTGCCTATAGTAACCAATCAGATTCTAGCTATCATTTTGTAGAATGTACTGAATAAATGATAATTAGAATCTCATTGGTTGCTATAGACAACATCTCCACTTTTCAAACCCTCTGGAAACTCACAGCTCGACACATTTACCCACTAGAGTTTATAAATGTGAGTTCTACTTATTACTATGTATTAATGTTTTATTGATTAAATGCTGTACTTAAAAGTCTATATTTTTAATTGCCAGTGTGACATTATCCTTAGAGGAGATCTGTTATGAAGAACAAGTCAAGACTTCATGCTCCTTTAATAGTCTTGTAGTGTTATGTATGTTATGTATAGAAAGTGTCAGGTTTATTTCATGTAGGTCATCTACTATCTGTGCCTAGTTAACTGTCTACATGCAATGGAGGCTTCATGCCTCAGTGATGTCACTACCTCTAGTAAATTGATAGATGGCCTTCTCATGCATATTGACTCAGCCCACATGTGAAGTATTATTTTAAACCTCTGTATGTGCATAATTTCCAATAATAATTATATTTTAGTACTTACATTTTTGGTCCTGATTTTTTTTTTCTTTAAAAAGTAGACACTTAACAGTGTCAGAGTTGTATTACTACTGCAGTTGTAAAAACAAAGGGTGAAGGGGAACCTAACCGTGAGAGAGCTCCCAATTTAGTAGGAAAAGGGCAGGCGAAGGTGAGACAACAGGAGCAAGTATAGCTCAGAGTGAATATTAGGACAGCTAGAGTGTAACAGTGTGAGTAGTATAGGTGGGAATATATATATATATATATATATATATATATATATATATATATTTTACATATAAATATATATATATATATATATATATATATATAAAAAGAATCCTCTAAAAACAATTAGAGAGAGAGAGAGATATTTTGGTTTTAGAATCATCTGTCCAATATTGAGTGCTCCCCTACTAACACACCTACATCCCCATTTAAGAACAGCATAGAAGTAATCATTATTATAAAAAAAAATGGTAGCCTTCTGTTAATATTTCTATCAGCTTTAAATATTAACTCTGATCATTTTTACTATGAATTAGTTGCTCTCTATCTTTTTGGACACTAAACTGCAAGCTCTTTAACTCATCGCTATTAAAGCAAACCATTGAATTGAAATGTTTCTTAAGAATGTTACACTCACTTTCATACAATATATTACTAACTGTAATTCCATTTAGCCCAGTGAATACATTTAAATTGTCTGCTTTAAAGTCCACACCAGAAGTGAATTGAACTATATCTTTGAAATACATGAAGGATTGTCCAGTATGACTGTATATACTGCCTTTATTGTTTTTAGTGATCCTCATGTTATTAATGCTGAATGCACCTTATAGAGAGACTTTGAAGAATGAGTCTGACTGAGCCAAGAAACAAAACATTGGTTGGATTTGACAACTTTTGAACAATCCATGGCATAAAACATAATATCATAGGCATTAGGTATAAAAGAGAATCCACAACAGTTTATTACAGTAAGTTTGTCTTGGAATTGAATCAGATTTTGTCAAATTGAACCTCAAAGCTAATGCAACTATCAAATATAGTAATAAATACATAAATAACATATACAATATACCTGTGTACCTGTACCTGTTCCTTACAGCATTTCTGTTACACTGTTGTTCAGGTTTTGTGGGTCAAAAAGTGATGGAGCATATGTTGATTGTAAAGATAATATAATGTAGAACGGCAGAATTGTAACTGCAGTGTAAACTTTGCTTTGTACAGTCTGGTGTGGTCACTAAGTGTATTTAAACAGTTACAACAGTTATCTATACTAACTCCACGAAGTCCACATATTGAGAGAAATGGAAACAAGGTCATATGGGTCCAAATCAGGGACATTTGGGAGTTTGCATAATGGAATTTACAAACTGGTAGAGAAACAAAACACACACTACAGTAAACATTGCTAACATTTAACAACCTTCACTATGAATTCATCTCCACATTATTTCAAAGTGGGAATGCATTACAAAATGTCTGTATGTTCTGTTATACTTTTTATTTCTACAAAAATATAAACACTGTAAAATATGTACTGTCTGTGCAAATTTAGTGCACGAGGCATGGTAAGAGGTAAATTGCTCTCCTCACCTACTGTCATATGTTTAATAAGTTCTGGAGTGGAAATAGCTGAAAAGACCCTTTAGAGTCATTGTCAGTTTTAAGTTAATCTGATTGGCTGCCAAGGTGCATTTAATGCAAAGAGCACTTAACTTCTGTCATTCAAGAGATTCTCCTTTTGTCCTCAACAAAAGCAGTGTCAGTAGATCAATGTACCCGGCCAGCAATTACTTTTAATTACATGTTGGCCTATTAAACCTGTGTCCTTTGGGCATGTATGTATGATTTATTTCTCCTGGTTTACTAAAGGCCACATATAGGCTATAGAAAGCTCTAAGACTCCATGCAATTACTTCTATTTCAATGTTAAATAACCTAGAAGTTGGCCTTTATTATTGAAGCATATGAAATCGCATCTCATGTCACCAGTGTATATGTATAAATATATATATATATATATATATATATATATATATATATATATATCCATCTCTCCGTCTGTATGGGATGCATTGCTTGTAGCGTACGTTATTTAGCGTTTTTTACAAGTATTTAGAGAAACATGCCTCTTCTTATTAATTACATTTAAAAATAACCACTGGCTTTTCCCCCCATACTGTCCCTGGCACTCTTCTCTGTATTACTTTGTTTTAGCACTGCTCCTCAAAGTGACTTTAGGTGGAAACTCTATGGACCATATCTGGCTGTATCTGATGTTCCAATGATCCTGTTCTCTTAGTATGCACAAATATTTTCTGTTGAAACATCAGCATTTCAAAGCCATGTAGGAATTGTCTGTAGAGTGGTGTCTTGAGCAAGAAGTCCTGCGTAGTTTGGAAATAATGATGTTTTAATAAATTGTTTCTGTATTCTTGGAAGACAGGTGTTGCAGACTTTTCTTTGGAGTTCAGATTACACTCTGATCTTGCATCAAACTCGTTAATCAAAAATGTACAATTTGCAACAATCACATGTCATTGATAATGAATGTAACAATGCAATTCAGTAAACTGTCACAAAAACATCCTTCCATGGAAATAGAAAATCTTTGAAAAATTGGAGGACAAGCTACACATTGCGTAATTTATAGACTGAAAATGGTAGAAGCAAAGCTGAGTCACCCTATAGTTTAATTGATTTATGATCTGTTGCAAAATAGGCAGGATGAATGGCAATAATTCTAAAGTTTTGTAATTGAGACACTTTCCTGTGCATCTTATAGTGTATTGTATTCTGTGCTGGAGGCAAAATTGTCATCAGAAACCATAGTCATTTATCCCCCAAAACCACGGTAATGAATGGACAATGGATAACCCCTAAATTTACTCCCCGCTTGCAACAAGATTTACTAGACAAATAGAAACTAGATTACCTAAGATACTGCAAACAGCAAAAACACATTTTTGTCATAATGGTTTAATTTCTAACCCTATTCAGATGTTTTGGCATCAACAATTAGAAAGTAATTTATGATGCACGCAACCGCCAAGGTGCTCTACAAACTCCTTGATTTATGTCGGTGTGCTTAGCTTTCTGCTGCAGTACATTGTTTTGTGAAATAAGATTATAAATATGAGTTAAGGGAGAGAATACACATTTTTTTTCAGCGATATTCACTTTGTAGAAGTGTGCACAGCCATTTCCAACCTGAAAAAACACTTGTATTCTGAAAACTGGGCTAGGCAAAGTGCAAATGTGAAGATTACGGTAGTTACCACCCATAATATTGATACATTTTGTACTATAACACCTTTGGGGCTAATATAGAGTTGGACATACATTTTATTTGTGTAAAATACACATTTCTATACTGCGCATGCATGCAAATAAGTACGTTTACGTCTGTATGCAGATTTGGTCTCATTTTAGTTAGGACTAGTTGCTCCACTGAGCATATGCCGACACCCACACATGTGCAGAAGAGAAATGTAGGAGTCCTTGGAACTGCAATGTATACACATGACCAATTCCCTCTCATCCCCCAAAAATGTAGCTATTGGGCCTGGCGACTGTTTGGTACTCCCCTGCTGTCCGACAGAATTTTACAAGCAACTTGCAAAGGTTCTATTATTTTCTACATTTTCACTGTTTGCAGAGAGCTGAAACTGTTTAATTTACTTTTCCATTCAAACAGTAAAATAAAGTGTCTATGGGTAAAGCCAATGCACCCACATAGGGCAGCCATCTTTGGAGTTTAGAAGATATTGTACTAAGCACATTATTGAGGAGGATTTGGAATGTCTCTAACATATACTAGGATTTTGGTTTCTGATGGAAGACCCAACCAAGGGTGATAACACATGTCCAATACACCACACCTACCTCATCCATTGAATTTCTGTGATTACTGAAGCACTAGTGCAGGCTGTGTAAAAGGAGTTTTGTGACGCTTAAAGAGGAAGCCAAGGCTCTGCATTCCAGAGAGGTGTGGAGAGGAGAGCAAACCAGATTGAAAAGGAGAGAGAAGCAGAGAAGAGAGGAGAGCTGAGAGAACCAGAGAGGGGGCCTGATTCATTAAGGATCTTAAACGAAGAGGTATCTTATTTCAGTCTCCTGGACAAAACCATGTTACAATGCAAGGGGTGCAAACTAGTTTTCTGTTTTGCGCATAAGTTAAATACTGACTGTTTTTTCATGTATAGGGAAAAGAAACCTGGCGTTAAAATGTAATTCACTCCATATAGGTGAGTATCAACCGCAGCTGTACTGAGGGTGATGTATACACCCACAGAAATAAACAAGGTATATATATAGATGTGTACAGCGCTGGGAAGAAATCCACCTAAATGTGTGTTGGTAGATATAATATCCACCAATATACAAATCACATATAATCAGTAAGAAATATAAATAAAATGTCACAATTTATTCAAACATAACATATATAAAAAATTGGTCCAGTATGGACATCAAATCACATATACATCAAATGACAAATATCCCGGGATATATATAACACAATTGAGATAGATAATAAAAATTGTTGCCTTAATTGAATAGTAAATATATGGATAGGTGTGCCAATATAAATGGACATAAATGGTCATAGATAATCAACTGGGCGTTTATTCAGATGGAAAACGTCCATTGAAAAGATGTTAGTGAGACTGGACAATATTATAGTGGTTAGCATGAATATGCCACACTTACTTCTGTCCCCGTGATATCCACCAAAAGTGTACTGTGTCCGATTAAAGTCTCTTCCAAGTAGTTGATAGTCGCGTGGCAGCGTGTGTATTCCAATGATGATAAAGAACAGGTGCGCACCTGTAAGAAGTCCGGAGGGAATAAATCGGCTGCTTGTGTGTTCCTATTACGACCGTAGATGTCACTATCACATCAATATGAAGATCGGGTCACTGAATTCTTAATAGATGGCAGAGATGTTTTGTGTTAGTCTCCGGCAAGTGAGTAAAGATTTCCAAAGGCCATGTAGCATACAAATACTTGATAGCTTATTTGTACACTGAAATTTAAAGCTGATATTTGTGTGCTACATGAAAAAAAAGTCAGTATTTAACTTATGTGCAAAACAGAAAACTAATTTGCACCCCTTGCATTGTAACATGGTTTTGTCTAGGAGACTGAAATAAGATACCTCTTCATTTAAGAGAGGAGAGAAGCACACACCAGAGAGGAAAGGAGACAGCAAAAAAGAAAGAGGATTGTGAACCAGAGGGAGAGATGATAAGAGAAGAGGAGGATGAAGTATAGCAAAGTGAACTAAAGACAGTGGGCAAGGAAAGAGAACCAGAGAGGGTGTGGTAGTGGGGATGATGAAGAGAGAACTCTCATCTACAATAAATAAGACTGAAAAGTTGTGAGAAAGGTTAGAGGCAAAGTCATGGTGGGGGGGAAGGGACAGTGGTAATTACGGGAGATCTAGATTTGTTTTTAAGGGGGTATTTAATGCACCGCCCTCTCACTCCTAGCAGGGGCAGGCTGACTGCGCCACACACTGTATACATGTGCCTATCGGTCAGGAAGTCAGCAGATATTGCCCGGCCACTCTGATTGTCTTTAAAACACAATCAGGGCGGCCGGGCAAGATTGTCTGTTGGCCACTTGACCAACAGGCACATGTGTATTGTGTACGGCCTTTTGCACCCTCCTCTGAATTGGCCACTGATGGCAATGCCAATATCCACTATGCATCGAATGGGATCATGGCGTCACATTTGCAAAGGCCAGCCCTTTGATGAAGACTGCTTAAAAGTAAAGAAATAAAGTTTCCACTTGAGAAACTTTTGGGTGTGAGTAATATTATCAAAGTACAGAGTGTGGCAAAGTATGTTGGTGCTATATAAACAAACAAAAAAATGATATTACTTGTTCAGTCAAATACAGCATGCAGACATTGCAGAATATTTTGCAAGTACACTGGGATTTTTTCAAGTGAAGAATAGAAGTAATTGAAATCTGAATAAAAACACTAATCAAGTCTGCATTAAAAAATGCTTTTATTTCTATGTGATTCATTAATACGGTACTGGAATATGAAATTCTATTTGACAGAAACATATGTCTCCATTCCTCAAGAATGAATCAGCAGATGTTTGATTTTAACAAAAAATAAATACATTTTTCGAACGGAAAGTATTTTGATAATAGTTTTTTATTCCATAATTAATATTTTCAACAATTTTTATAACATGGGAAACTGAGAAGAACTCTTTTCAAACACAAAACAAGACGTATCGTATTTTTTATATTCATTGAAATGTTTCCCCCACATATCGACGTGAAATTTTATTCAGATTTACAGTTTTGTAATACTGAGCAGCCTCTGTATATAAACTAATGTTTATTTTATTCATGTATTTTCCTTTTAATCTATTTAGACCTGTCGTTGTAAATTGATATTTTCCAATGTAATAATACAAGGAAACAAACCAGAATGCCATATATTAGCAATTTTGTCTCAAATGATATATTGGCTGTATGTGGATAAAGTTTTACATTTCATTATTAAAATACAGAAAACTAATGCACAATCAATGCTTACTTGTGAGTTCTTTGTTATAGACTATTTAAAAGTATCTTAATAATAATAAAAATAATAATAATAATAATAGATTATACATACATTGTACATGATTTTAATAGAAAGGCCACTTACCAATAAATCAGGATTTTAAATCAGCAGTTATAATTCTAAAAAAAGAGTGTTGATGTTATCTCATGTAATCTACACTAAAGTAAAACTTTACCTTAAACATTCACAGGATGTGCCCTGCTCATTGAATGTAGTATCATAATCTCCATTTCCCTGATCACTTATAATAAATGTCCTTGACCCTACTCAATTACTCATATTCGCTTTGTAGCTCATGTGTAATGTACACTGCAGGTGCTATGCTAAACCAAAGAGTGACATTTTTTTTACTCCATTGCAACTGTTATTGCTCTGTGCCTGTCGAGATGGTCCATTGACAAAATTGGCATTGAGAAACAGATCTTGATTCCCAAAGGGCATCAACCTTGATGTCAAGCAATAGTCTCCTCCCCTCCTTCTAATCATCTAATCAGATCCTGTGCTGTGTACGCTGCTTTATCACTTTCAGTGCCATAACCGTAAGTTTACATGTACAGTCATGGCCAAAAGTTTTGAGAATGACACAAGTATTGGTTTTCACAAAATTTGCTGCTTCAGTGTTTTCAGACCTTTTTGTCAGATGTTGCTATTGTATACTGAAGTAAAATTACAAGCTTTTCATAAGTACCAAAGGCTTTTATTGACAATTACATTAAGTTTATGTAAAGAAACAATATTTTCAGTGTTGATCCTTCTTTTTTTTTAAGACCTCTGCAATTTACCCTGGAATGCTCTCAATCAACTTTTGGGCCACATACTGATTGATGGCCATCCATTCTTGCCTAATCAATGCTTGGAGTTTGTCAGAATTTGTTGGTTTTTGTTTGTCCATCCGGCTCTTGAGGATTGACCACAAGATCTCAATGGGATTAAGGTCTGTAGAGTTTCCTGTCCATGGACCCAAACTTTCAATGTTTTGATCCCTGAGCCACTTAGTTATCACTTTTGCCTTATGGAAAGGTGCTCCATCATGCTGAAAATGGCATTGATCGTCACCATACTGTTCTTGGATGGTTGGGAGAAGTTGCTCTTGGAGGATGCTTTGGTACCATTCTTTATTTATGTCTGTGTTCTGTGTTAGGTAAAATTGTGAGTGAGCCCACTCCCTTCACTGAGGAGCAACCCCACACATGAATAGATGAATGATCTCAGGATGCTTTACTGTTGGCATGACACAGGACTGATGGTAGCCTCACTTTTTCTACTCCGGACAAGCGTTTTTCCAGATGCCCCAAACAATCTGAAAGGGGATTTATCAGAGAAAATGACTTTACCCCAGTCTTCAGCAGTCCAATCCCTGTACCTTTTGCAGAATATCAGTCTGTCCCTGATGTATTTCCTGGAGAGAAATTTTTGGCCATTCAGAACATAAAACATATAAATTATTGCCACAATCATTATTTTTTGATTAAGGGACAAAATTAATTTATAATTAACTTATGGGGGGAAATGTTATTTTTCATTATATAAAGGGGACAAAATTATTGTATAATTATATTATGGAGGCAATATGTAAGGCCATATTGTGCATCATAAATATTTATATTCACCATTAACAATCAAATAGTATTGCCCAGTTCATGTAATTATATATTCAAATTTCCTTCATAATTTTAATACAATAATAGTGTCCCCTTAATATAAAGAAAAGTACATTTTTCCCCATAAGTTAATTATACATTAATTTTGCCGCTTAATAAATAAATAATGATTACCCCAATAATTTATATATGAATTGTGCCTCCATTTATGTTCTGAATGGCCAGACAGCTCAAACAGCATGCAGTATGAGCAATCCTGCCTCTCACAACCGCCTCTTTTGTTTTGGTTATTTGGATGGCGATTTTGTGGCGGTTTTGCAAATCCCAGCTTAGTAAATCCAGCTCTTTTGAATTTGTTCATCATTGTAAAAATCGGGATGGTGATTTGTAAAGTAGTGGTTTTTAAAAATGTTCATTCTGGCCATTTTAATAGCAATTTGGCCTTTAGTAAATCTGGCGGTTTTAAAACCGCCGGGAAAACAGCCGTAAGCTGGCGGTTTCATCAAATTGCCCTTTAGTAAATGTAGCCCTAGGTCTCTGGTGTCCTGGAAGCAGAGTTGAACAGATTAAGATTCAAAATCCATGGTGCTTGGAGGGTTAACCATTTTAGAATGTTGACATGGCAACCAAATGTACTTATTTAATCAAGAATACCAGGATAGCAATACAACATTAAATAGATCACAAAGTGGAACGACGGCACATGCTAGTTGTTTTTTTCGTTTCTTGTTTCTATTATGTTACACGCTTAAAGGAAGAAACAGGTTTTTTTCCAAATGGTCTGACCTGAGAGATAAAAAGTACAGACAATTTACTTTAAAAAAAAAATAATTAATGTACCATAATGTTAGATGAAATACATTTTTCCAGTAACAATTCGTATTGTTTTACATAATGCTGCAAAGCTTTTTATTTGAGTACATTTCTAAACCATAATAAGCACAATTATTGTTAAAGTGTGAAATATTATTATATATTCTAGAAGTCAGCACTGTGCTACTCTGTAGTCATTCCCATGGAAATGATCACTTTAAGTACAGTAAAAAAATAGCTGCTGATTTAGGTGAAAGCTTACAGCAAATATTTATCTTGAACTTTCCATTTTATGATATATGAATATATATTGTTAAATAGGAAGATAAAGGGACTTTATCCTGAAAATATACTGAGATATTTCTCTTGGAAAACATATAATTTATGACAAATGTTGCAGTGATAACTGCACATAAAGGCTCTGTAACCCTTAGCAGTCAGATTTTATTTCATTGTTAAAACTGTAGCAGAAAATTGACAGAATCTGAGTTGTTCCTATTAACGGCAGCCAAGGTTATAACTAGAACTTTGTGAGCCCCATAGCAACATTTAGAAGAGGCCTACAAAGCTTCTAGAGAGGGACACGTCTTGCCACTATGTCCTGCCAGTGGGCCGTGCCTAGTGCTGCCTATCATTTTAATGCCTCATTAACATCTTAATGTCTCTTCATCATCATCATTATAATCACCATAATCATTATCTACATACGCACTTCCATCACACTCCCATATCATCATTTCCAAAAACCGCTCTATTGATTAATAACAATAGATCGAACGCATGGCATCCTAAGGATACTTCGACACTGACCCTTATAAAACAGGTGATATGTGTATATTATATGCAGCGATGTAATCTCAGAGCAGCTGCCAAAGCTATAACAATCACAAAGGTAATTTAAAAACTTGGATATGAGGGTGTAAAAAGTCTTAATCCAAGTTGCACTGATCCTCTCTAGACATCTACACAGCAGAACTTGAAAGACCCAGGAGTTACTCAGATAAGCACTAAAGTCCTACAGTATTTGGTACGAGGTCACTTCACTCAATGGGTTTTCAATTCATGCATACTTCAGAATTGGACACCTCTTCTTCTTTTTAACTGATAGATTTAAAAAAAAAAAAAAAAGATTTTATATCTCTGCCGATCTATATATCACATACATACAGTATATATATATATATATATATATATATATATATATATATGTATAAGACTATTGACAATGGAAAAAATAAAGCACTTTTTCATTAATTCTTGTTTGTTATCGCTTCCTGAGATGGAAATGTTTGCAGGTTGATATGCTGTGCTAAATCGTTATTGTTATTAATAAGTTAATACTTCTGGGCATATTAGTATAGTCAATCCTAGGGCCAGCAACATTGACATATGTTACTGATTCAGGCAACATACATGCATGTAGACAGGAATCACATAATCACTCGCCTGGGTAGTGGACAGGCAGACAGCAGCTACTTTAATCCATCATTGTATGTGAGTTTCCGGATGGGTGGGCGGAGTCTCTAGTGGAGACACAGATGGACCTCTGTGTCACAAGCAACTTTATGGATGAGTAGGAGGGCAGAGTCATGGATGAAGCCTCAGGAGTCCTTCTGTGCCACAATTCAGCAGCACCCCTCCGAGACATGTGCATAAACACCAGCCACGGAGCTCACAAGGAGAAGCTAAGTGATGAGCACCTGAGCACCATAGCAACTGCACCCGCTGTACCCATTAAAATGATCCTCTTGGTGACAGCACTTTTACGGACTGTAATTTGCCAGCAAATTATATGAAATTCTGATGCAGATCACTAACATGTAAGTGAGCCTTTGTGATAAAACATTTGACTTAAAAGTAGGAATTATATAGATGTCAAGTTAAACAAGGGCTGAAGTTATTATATACAAAGAACAATATTTAGTACATATTTGCATTGTTTAACAGAAATGTGTCACTGTATTATTGTTACCTCTACTGTGCTTCAGTACAATGTATGTCAAAGAACAATCTCCAATTAGACAGAAGTTTTTGGTAAGTGCTAGAATGTTTGCTTGTTATGACCCATCTAGAATTATTGGGCCTGATTCATTAAGGCAAGCAAAGCAAAATAAAAGGGGTAAATTTGCTCCTGGACAAATCATGTTACAATGCACAGAGGTTAAAATCTTCTATATATATATATATATATATATATATATATATATATAAAATAAGTTAGTTTGTTTGTTTCTTTATTTGTTTGTTTGTTGGCGAATATCTTCCACAGATCTCAAGGTAAAGCTAACAAATCTGACATTGTTATTTAGTATCGAAAAAGTAAAATAATAGACCACAGTGCAACAATGTAACAAAGTGACAGAGCGACAAATAATGAAAACTCTATTTTATTGTCTGTAAACAATTGTTTGACTGCTGGAAGGAAACACGACAACAGGACATAACGACATCGCAGCAAAGCAACAAGTCTTATTTACCAAATAATTTGCGGAGATATAAAAAATTGCTATTCGTTACAAATCGGAGCCGCACAACGCACATAATGGCCAAGATTTAGGGAGGTTAGGTTCCCGGTCAGACCTCCTGTTGGTGTACGCTGGGCAGAACTTTGACCCGGGGAGCCTGTTCTGGGCCTTCCACTGGATGGATTTGGACGAAAACTTCACAGGCTGGTAACATTGGATCACAGAAGACATACTAGGGGATTACGGTCCCGGTTGGACCTCCCGTTGGTGTATGCTGGGCAGAACTTTGACTCAGAGAGCCTGTTCTGTGCCTTCCACTTTATGGATTTAGATGACATTTAATATAAAAAACAAAAATGACACTGGGCATCCACTTCATGGGTGTGTTGAAGAGCTGCTAACCTGCTAATTATTTTTAAAATGTTGACAGTGACATCCAACTCATTGATAACTTAATAGCTTGAAGATTTAAACCTGGGCAGCGCCGTGTTCTTCAGTTAGTTAGTTAGTTATTTTGCATGCAAGTTAAATACTGGCTGTTTTTTCATGTAACACACAAATACTTGATAGCTTTATTTTTACACTGAAATGTAAAGTTGATCTAGGCCTCGCCTTACCCCAAATATAAATCTGTCCCCACATTTTAAATTTAGCTTCCTCCAATGTAACATGGATTTGCCAAGGTGCACATTTACTTCTTATTTTGCTTTGCTTGCCTTAATGAATCAAGGTCACTGACATCATCGGTGAAGTGTATTTTATTTAAGAAACATATACAGGTTTAAAAATCAATTATTTTTAACAATAACGCCCCTATAACGGTAATTTACCATAAATGCAGGCCTGCATTGTAAATGCAATTTAGAGACATCATGCACTTACCTTAGTCCACCCTTTTCTATGGTAATGTGCATGACTTAATGCATCAAAATAACTGTGGGGGGGCAAAATTATACTCCAGATAGGAGGAGCTGGGTGGAGTCAACCATTACTTGTAGAGTACAAGATAGCTACAGCAATATTCTTTGCTTATGCTTGTTAACGCTTTAATGTTCCCCCCCAGGAGATCCTGAAGGACGTAGGGGGGTGGGGGTGGTGAATCGCATAATTTTGGCCCTGTCTTAGTGGGGCGTAATTTTGCCACTTCACAGAGGCTCCCATCCTGCCCACTTCACTAGGAAGTGGGCAGATGAGGGAGAATGACTTGCTCTCCTGGGAGTCCGGGAGACCTACCCGGAGTTCAGGAGGTGGACAAGTATGACACACGGATGCAAAAATAAGATTTTATATTGTGTGACAAAATATTTCAATGAATTTCAAGGAATGGAGCATGTGCCATTAGTAGGTAATCTCAGTTTAGTGGATAGCTGGAGAGTCTTTTTTCCCTGCAAGGTGTTTAATACATGTTCACAGAGGTGCGGGAGGTCTGGTATCAGCCAGATATTTTTTTCACGAACCAGGTGTACTCTATATGGGAAAATTCATTCATAGATGCAAAAATACCAATCTCTAACAAAGAGATAAATCCAGCACTGGTGCCCCTTTACTTGAGTATTTTAAGTTGTAAATAGTTAAAAGTTTAAATTAAGAGATTAAGTTTAAATTAAATTTTGCATCTTTTGTGGCACAAACATTCCTATCTCAGACAGCAATCCCACAAATCATCATCATCATCACCATTTATTTATATAGCGCCACTGATTCCGCAGCGCTGTACAGAGAACTCATTCACATCAGTCCCTGCCGCATTGGAGCTTACAGTCTAAATTCCCTAACATACACAGACAGACAGACACACACACACACACACACACACAGACTAGGGTCAATTTGTTAGCAGCCAATTAACCTACCAGTATGTTTTTGGAATGTGGGAGGAAACCAGAGCACCCGGAGGAAACCCACACAAACACGGGGAGAACATGCAAACTCCACACAGATAAGGCTATGGTCGGGAATTGAACTCATGACTCCAATGCTGTGAGGCAGAAGTTCTAACCACTTAGCCACTGTGCTGCTTTGTGTAACAAATGGTTACAAATGGTAACAAATGGTTACACAAAGCATTTGCACAGCAGCACTTTTCAAAAGTGCAAAGTAAGATTGCACCAACACTTGGTCCTCAAGCAGAGTGGCTGCACCACAAGTTAATGGGTTATCGGTCAACATCCTATTGATCACCAATAAATGTTGATCGGGAAACTGCAATTTAGGGACAGTTTGTTCTAAAATGACCAATCTGGAATTCCAAATCTCTGTGCTTATGGGTAGCTTAAATCTTTCTATCATATATTTAATGACATGATAACACAGTTATTGTTACATACACATTAAGCATTACATATATAATAATACACACACTTTTTTACTGTTGAATATAAGAATTTATTTTTTTCTTAGCCTGGTTAAATAGTCCCATTTATCTGAGTTTATCATATACATTTCCATTTTCTCATAGTTTGCTGTTTATGCAGGTTCTGACAGGGGAAATACTTGCTGCTAATGTTTAAAGTTGCCATGGAAACCATTCGAATACCTATTTTAATGGTCCAAATTGAAGCATCCCCAAACTAACATAAAACCTTGATAGAAATTGCATTTCTTGTTGCTAGGGAAAGTTCTTTTGGAGAGCAGAGAATACATAAAAATTAGATTTAAAAACACACACATAATAATTCTAGCATCATGAATCAAGTGGTCAGTATCAGGGTTATTTTATTACAACTGAAAAACCATCAGTAAATTAATCCTATTAGCTGAATGTAGATCATGCACTAACCTCTATAATTACGCAAATCACAATAATCATAATGATGATTGGCCATGCCAGCCGGGCCATACTGGCTGTTCTAAAGATTTTCTTGTTGCAGAGATACTCTAATAGCCTGCATATATCTGACCTGGTTTTCAAAACTTTACAGAGTGTGTTGGATGGGGGAGAGAGGAATAAAATATAACAGAATACATTTTTGTCAAGTAACAATTCAATTCTTAAAACATATAGGGGCTGATTCATTAAGGAAAGGAAAGCAAAAGAAAGGAGTAACTTTGCACCTTGGAAGAACCATGTTTCATTGGTGGGGGAGGTAAATTTAAAATGTGGGGACAGATTTATAGTTGGGATAGGGCGTATCCTCGATCAGCTTAAATTTCAGTGTGAAAATAAAGTTAGCAAATATTTGTGTGCTAGATGAAAAAACAGTCAGCATTTATCTTATGTGCAAAATAATAAACTAATTTGCACCCCTTGCATTGTAACATGGTTTGTCCAGGGGAAAACTTACTCCTTTTTCTGCCTTACTTTCCTTTATGAATCAGGCCCATAATGTACACTTTTTTACATTACACATCCCACATACATATACCGTATATACTCGAGTATAAGTCGACCCGAATATAAGCCGAGGCACCTAATTTTACTACATAAAACTGGGAAAACTTATTGACTCGAGTATAAGCCTAGGGTGGAAAAGAGCGCTAATTTAAAAACCTAAATAAAAATGATAGGTTCAATCTATGAAATCATTTTTAGCTAGATGACAAGGAACATTCATAAATGATTATAAAATCATTGGGTACAACCTAACCTAAATAAAGGGGTATATAAGGGGTAGGGATATAAATGTATGAACATGGTGGCTGTATTGTTTGTTCATTATGTAATTGCACTGTAAATTAAAAAAAAAAAAAACGAGAGAGAGAGAGAGAGAGAGATTTTTCACTTACCCGGCAGTGGAACGCATATGCGTTCCAACAACAGGAAGTTCGGCATTTGGAACGCAAGTTTGCGTTCCAAATGCCGAACTTCCTGTTGTTGGAACGCATATGCAGAAGTTGACAGCCGAGGGACCGGACACCAGGTAAGTTCACCCGTGTATAAGCCGAGTGCCCTTTTTCAGCATACAAAAGTATGCTGAAAAACTCGGCTTATACACGAGTATATACGGTAGATTGTATTTTATGCTCATGTATGTATTATATATACATATATGTTTAAATCTATTTATTAAACAATTGTATGTTACTAATAAGTAGTTTGGAATTCTAGCTAATTACTAGACTAGCAGACAAGCATATGGGCTTGCTAACCCTTTTCCCCAAATACTTTGAGAGATAGCTACATTTCCTAACAATTTTGATCAGTAGAATTAAGTATACTCTAATTGAACTTTGTGTAAAGCCACTATCCAGCATGTCCTATTACTAAAGCTCCTTTTTCCTATATCTAGGTTGAGTCATACATATTCAATATGCTTTAATAGCAGCTCGTTGGCAATGCCTGACTCTAATAGGCAGTGAAAGGGTTAACAGACTTGCTCGTCAAAAGGTTTGCGTACTCTGCTACCATCAGTAATTGTTTTCAAAGGCAATTTTACAGGCACAATGACTTGAGATTTCTAGTGTAATTATTTTCATTGTGTTATTTTTAATTGAGAAATGTTCCCTTTTAACTAACTTTTTATGCCATGTTGAAATTTGTATATAGACATTTAGAATTTTATCAACTGCATGGTAAAAATTCTACTTCACTATTAAAGGATAATACAGATATTTTGTATCATAAAATGCGTAAATGTTATCTCTCTTGCATAAGAAATGACCAATAAGCTAGAACCTGGAAGGTGGGTGGGTAAGGGTCTCACAAATGACAGAGGTCCAGACACTGGTTACACACAGTTCTGTTACTTCAGGGTATACTGATGTTCTGGGAAAGCCTTTGCAAATACAGGCCCCAGCTTATTCCACTAAAAGGGGTTGTGGCTAACAAAAAAAGAAGGTCGAGAGAAGTACAGTAGGTGCTAGGGCACAGAGGGCACCCTTCATAAGCCAGCCTTGTGGATGTTACAATTAAATGTTATTTCAGGGTAGAGTCCCTGGGGTATATTTACTAAACTGCGTGTTTGAAAAAGTGGAGGTGTTGCCTATAGCAACCAATCAGATTCTAGTTATCATTTATTTAGTACATTCTTCAAAATTACATCTAGAATCTGATTGGTTGCTATAGGCAACATCTCCACTTTTTCAAACCCGCAGCTTAGTAAATATACCCCCAGGTGTTTCCTGAATGGAAAGTTAGTATGTTGGGTTTTGTTTTCATTTTTTTCTCACTAGAATATAGTCTATAAAATATAACAACAGAGACACAGTTTTTCTGAACTGATAATTTAATGTAACAGAAGGGGCATTATAGAACTATAGCCTTAATTTATTGAGATTTTCTCCGATCTTTACTATCTATGGTAAAAAAAAATGTAACACATTTCTGTAGGGTTTAAATGAGATTATCCATTGCTGCTTAACATGGTTAGCCAGTGCTGTGGGACCATAACGCGGTGGATTTTATCTGGAGGTCTTTTGGTGAAATAAAACCTACTGGAATATTTTTTTTGCGTAATGTAAGGAAAGAAATAAACTACTTTCTATGCAAATTAATGGTAATGCCATTGTTGCATTTTAGAAACATTATACCTATCTGTACCATTATTGTTACCAATGTGTATAGAAGATGATCTGGTTATATTCAATGTATTGGTAAAGGTGAAACTTCTAGAAAGGGAAAGAAGATGGGTCATTATTTCCAATCTGTATCAAAAGTACAAATAGGCAGGCCAGTGGGATATGGCTTTATCAGCCCATTCTTGTTAGCAGCCAGTTATCCATAATACTTTTGGACTGTGGAGAAACTGGAGCATCCAGGCAAACATACAGGGAGAACATAGCAGCCCCACACTTTAAGGGCCCTGATTGGAATCAAACCTTTGGCCCCATTCAATTGAGGTAGCAATATCAGCAACTAGATTTGATATTTCAGTGCAAGCTAGACAATGCAGAGAAATGTCTTGTTAGCACATTACTGTTACATGTATTATATAGTGTATAAAGGAAATGCTGGTCTACACATGTCGTCTACACATGTCATCTTATATAATTAATAGCTTTCACTCTGCTGCAAGTTACCATATCCCTATCCATGTTACCAAGTGCTGTTCATCCTACCGCAGCTTACCTTATATGCCTACAGTGATGTTACAATTACAAGTCTACTTTCACGGGGATTTCAGCCAATGCAGTCTGGGCACCAGTCCAGGCGTCATTTAAATAGTGTGAAGTTACTTTTATTCCTCTATCATTTTTGCTTCTGTGAACTAGTTTGTCCCCTGGAGAAGAATCTGACTTGTCTGTGTTGCTCTTTTCTGGGAACTTAGCTAATTGCTGTGTGTCATCACTATTACCACTGGTGACTTATCCCTTGTGCGTGATTCAGTATAAATTATTAATATATGAATAGCTCTTGCTCAAGCACTAATTTAATTGAGCAGTATGTTTCTGTCTTACAGTCGAGCAGGCTTGGTCTTCATTTTTCAATATTGTCATTAGTACAGCGTGGCTGTGGAAATAAGTGCCAATAGTGGCAGGTAGTATTCATAGGTGTGCAAATATAGTGGTTTATTATGAGGGAATTACGACATCCATTTTTACTTTGCGTAGGTGTAGTGTCTGGTGGGTTGTACTGTGACTGGTTTGTAAGGCAGATGGGTGCCGCCCAGCCAGGCTAACTTGTCTAATGATTTTAAAATAAGCAAAGTTTAAAAAGGCCCCTCCCTTACATTCTCCAAAAGCCTTGCGTACCTCTCCAATGTCCAGATTTATCCCAGTCCTCTAGAATGAGACCCCTTACCTAGAGAGTAACAACCCAAAGCTGACTAGCACTGGGGCCCTCCTGGCAGTCCTGGCCATTAGGTACCAGGGTGAAAATGAAAAAAAAAAATATAGTGCAAGCTCCTATGGCACTACAAGTGCCAGCATGCACTGACAGCCCTTGAGTGTTTGCACTTGAACAATTATAGACGTCATCATGCACAAGTGCACACTAGGGGGTATATTTACTAAACGGCGGGTTTGAAAAAGTGGAGGTGTTGCCTATAGCAACCAATCAGATTCTAGCTGTCATTTATTTAGTGCATTATACAAAATGAAAGCTAGAATCTGATTGGTTGTTATAGGCAACATCTCCACTTCTTCAAACCCGCAGTTTAGTAAATCTAGCCCTAGGGGTCTGATTCATTAAGGAACTTAAATTAAGAAGTTTCTTCTTTAAGTCTCCTGGACAAAACCATGTTACATTGCAAGGGGGGAAAATTAGTTTTCTGTTTTGCACATAAGTTAAATACTGACTGTTTTTTCAAGTAGCACACACATATCAACTTTAAATTTCAGTGTACAAATAAGCTATCAAGTATTTGTGTGCTACATGAAAAAACAGCCAGTATTTATCTTATGTGCAAAACAGAAAACTAGTTTTCACCCCTTGCATTGTAACATGGTTTTGTCCAGGAGACTTAAATAAGAAACTTCTTAATTTAAGTTCCTTAATGAATCAGGCCCTAGAACTTGTAGTGACAGCAGTGTGTACAGTAAGTGTTGCCCCTGTGTCACCATACTTATAAAATGTGTGCAGTCACTGATAGGTATAGTGGGAGGAGACACTGTTGGGCAATTTATAAACAGTAATGGTAGAGCAGGTGGAGTTGGACTTGTTAATATTGGAGAAAGGTAGGTAAAATTTTTCCATCTCTGCCTTTGGTGCCAAGTTAGCTTGTTTTGCGCCTGCTTCCCTGAGCTTGAAGTTGGATCCAACTGACGTGGGAATTTATAAAGCTGCTCGTTGAGGTTTTAAAATCCCCTTCTCTCCTTCAAGCTCTGGCTCGTGGTTCTCACTAGAGAATAGACCCTGGCAGTCAGCAGCCCCTTATCAATTCTACCATCTGTTTTCCATAACTATGTATTCTTAAATAAAGTTAACCATTAAAGCTGCAACTGATACGTGTAAACACAATTTCAAAGCAGCAGAAATAATGATTGGCAAATCAAGTCTCTATTAATTAGGGAATATGAAATTAATAATTTTGTTTGGAGAGCTTCTTGATGGCAACATAGACTTGAGTGTTTTCATCATATCTTCAATACACTGTATAAAATATTCATATATCCCATACAATGGAATTGAAGCAATAAGGTAAACTACAATGTAACTGTTGACATATTTACAGCTTCTGAAATCTTTGTTAATTAGTTTACATCATAAATTACATTTCTTCAAATAAAATGTCACATATTTGTACAACAGTAGAGTTTTCTGCATATGCACAAAGGCTTTCTCTATCTTTTGCTCATGTCAAACAAATTATATTTTCAGCCTGTTTGCTGCCGTAATATACAACGTGACATTCTCAGTATCTCTGTATCATTTTCAAAATTAAGGTTTGTGAAGTAAATTATCTCAGACTGAACGCAAAGGGCAAGCAGGACAATATTTATTGCTTCAAGCCCAAGGCTACAATCCTGTGTTACTGATAATAGCAGTGAAAGCAATATATCTGCAGGAAGTTTCTAGGGTTGTTAAGCTGTGTGTACTTTACTTATTGCAGATAAGTCAGCTAAAATTAGTATGTATTCCCCACGTAGAAGTTATTTGAAATGTATAGAGGAGAAAGAGGCCACTCCCGATGCAAAATTACCTTAACTCCCAGAACCAGTTTAAAAAAAACAATGACACATGAATGATCCAAATGATACATAGAGGCAGGCGCGGGCTGGCAAATTTCAGCCTGGGGGGCGCACAGGCGGTCGCATCACATGACACTCGATGCGTGTCATGTGATACGGCCACCTGTGCGCTGATGCGGGCGCATCGCGTGTCCGTGGATGCAATATTGCGGTAATATTGCATCCCCGGGGGGGCGGCCGGCCCGAACAGCGGTCACTCTGCCGTTGCCGATGCCCCCCTGCCCCCCGGCCCAGCCCGCCCCTGCATAAAGGCATGTGAGAAACTATCCATATCTGCCTTAGAATCTCTTCTACGGCCCCTGTACAGGGGAGGGCTGACAAATTTTAGCCCCAGGAGCAAGACTTGCCTATTAGGAATATTTAAAAGGAAAAATAATGCAGGTGGCCCAGTGACTTAGCCCAAGATAGTCCACTATGGGACCAGCCCAGGGGACAGATGCCCCTGTGCCCCCCACCCCAGGCTCCCTGTGCCCCTGTACTGACTCTCCCTGAGGTAATCATGGGGCAGATTCAATAAACAGCAAAATCAACATGAAGGCATTCATGTTCGCCATCCACAGAGAGAAACACTCAATTATATCTTATATGAGTGCTGAGAAGCAGGTGCCAGTAAAACAAACCCGAGATGTCACATAACGCACAGCTGCTTGGTGTCACAAATGTAAACTGCAAACTAAATAACTGTTTGCCAACAGGGCACGGAGAATAAGCACTAATTTTTGTACAATAATCAGTATTATAGATTATCCCTGTAAGAAACGCTCATTATTCACAACAGTGTTAAAATCCAGTGCCTGACAAAGCAGGACATTTTTCTCTTTCATACCTTCATGCTGATTCTAACATGGGTTCTTGAGGAAGACTGTGAATAGGGTGGATCTTTCACCATAGGGATCAGTGATCCCTATGACATTGATCATTTAATTCAGTATATGATAGATTCTCAATCCTTTTTCATCACTTACCAACTTATGTCTGTACATGTGTGTAAATGTTCAGCATAAACCATTTGCTCATGCTTGGGTAGCCTTCAGATGTTCTGCATTGGGTGGAAAAATTCAACTACTTAAAGTACTCATAGGGATCAAATGGAATATATGACAACATATTGGCTGGCTGGAATTTTAATCAATGTGCAGAGGCAGTTTCACACTACTACTATATTTAATTGACATAGTGGGTATAATTAAAAATATCCATTGTTATTGCACTTGTATGGATCACTGCAATGTATTATGTTCTGCGTGTTAGATGTAGCTGTGAGCATGAGGTCTTATTCGTGTGTGTAGGGCCAACTGCACAGTACCACTTCCATTCTGTATGATGGTTGAAGTTTTCATTACCTTTGTTACTGTGTAGGTATGCAGAACTGCATAATATGGCATGTACACATATAAATCATTACAAACCCATGCATAACTAGCTAAACAAACCCTCAAATGTGCACGATTTCCCTGTTGCGCACAGATAAAACATGGTTACCAGTGATTTATACATGTAATTTTTCCAGCTGCACACAGTTCAAATGTAACTATTATTTTAAATATTATTCTTTCACCAAAACCCTCATCTCTCTTCAAATTGGCATTCCCCAATAACTCACACTCACACACAGGCATTTAGGCCCCCAAACACACACAGACCTAATCATTTATATATCCTTATTCTCACCAAAACTCACCTATTTAATAGCATGTTTTAATAACGGTGATTTTTTTGTATGTTTGCTTATTGCAGAGACTATCACTAAAATCTCACTGAACCACCCGAGCAATATTCAGCGATACTGGCCAGGAGCGTTAAGGGTTAATTCACCACTTCTCTGGGCTAGTCTGAGGGGACATAAGCAAGTGTGACCCAGCTAGCCAGTTCACACACCTGCAGGTTTTGCCCTCTTGTCCAGCATGATTCCCATTGGTACAATTTCTAATGATTTAGTCTTTCATGTGTTACAAATAAATCTATAGCAACTGGGTTTGAAGATAACAATTGTATTCTGTCAACACAGCTTCCCATGATTCCTTTGGCTATTTTTGCAAACACTGGTCTTATTTTATTATCGTTATGAACAATGCTGCTTGTAAAACAGTATTGTTCACACTCTTATCTCAGGTAAACATCCAACATGTCTTGTTTGTTAGGCAATCAGTCCACATTTCACTCATTTTGGCGCTAGTTAACTACAACTGCAATAATCCACAGACAGACCAATGATTTGCATTAACAGTACATATGTTAACACATTGAAAATTGTAGTACATAAAATATATATTTCAGAGAAGAGACCACTGCACAATTCTACACTTACATCCACAATTATACATGTTAGCCTCTTCTATGTTCCCCCAGGGACTGCCATTCTAATATAGTGTAGCAAAGAGGCTTATTTGCTACACCTCTCCTGTTTGGGGATACGTTGAGACCCAAGAAGTCTGCAGGAGAAAACTCCTAGGCTGAATGGTCTAATGAATTAATTAGATCAAAAGGAGGGGTTTATGGTATTAAGACCTGTTTTGTGCTACTCTGCAGGGTGACCGGTGCCAGATAGTGGCCAGTGACTAGGCAGGAGAACTGTGTCCTAGCCAGAGTTAGGATCGCCAAGTGTCATCCTGACGGAATGTGTGCTGTTTATCTGTGATGTGAACAATGAAAGCACTGTTTATTCAGAAAGAAATTGTTGGTGTCTATCATATCATATGCCAGGTGTCAGTATCACTATATAAATCTAACTAAAGCATTAATTGTATTTTATTGAAAACAATTTTTACCTGTGGTACAATTTACCCCCTGAAGTCAGCATTTTGTTTGCTTGACATGTCATCATCTCCTCACATGAAATCATACTTGAATTTTAAAGCATTCAATAAGGATGTGTCTAGTGGTCTGTCTATAACATAGTGAAAATGTTGTCATTGCCTTGCCATTGCTTTTGCCAAGGCTACAGTAGAGGGGTCATGTTTGTTTCTGCACTATTAATCCCAGAAGAATCGAGTGCATAAAATGCCCCTGGCAATAATCTGTAGAATAATAAACTATGTTAAAGAGAAAGATAACAGGCTGAATAAAATTAATTTTTGGAACCAATGTCCAGCCAAGTCTATAGTAAGTTTTGATTTAATTCAAGGTAGCAGTCCCACTTTATGTAAAGGTATTCCCATGTGTAAAGTTAAAGTCACCTAATGTATTATGTATGCCATTAGCAAGGAGAGATTTAGTTTGTAATGGGCTGATAAGAATATTTTCTCCTCCAAATTGTGCTTATTCCCTACAAGCATAAAGCTTATCTAATAAAAAAAAACACTTTTACAGTTCTTTGAAATGTGCACAGTGGAGATGGACATTTTGAGGGCTGAGCCAATTATTAATTGGATTCCAGCTTATTAAATTTCCCTATTAGTTACTGCAAACATACCATTTGTTGTTAAAAAAAAAGGCATCCAATGCATTTTGAAATGCTGTTGTCTAATGTTCTAGCACACCCTCAAGTGGTAGGACGTTACACAGCTTTTCTAGCCTTAGGGCAAGTCCTACCTTTCTATGCTGATGGAGACACCTTCTTTCTGTCATTCTCAACTGAAGACCGCTTTCCTGTTACAAGGAAGGTCCAAAAGGATTTAATAAAACAAACCACTCTAAGCAACACACAGAAGAGATAGATCTCAAGTTGTACAAACTATCGGATTATGATGACACATTGGGGCATATTCAATTCCGATTCGATCCGCGGTAACGCGCGTTACCGCGGAAAATGCGTACTACTGCCGGTAATACAGTATCGCAATAACGTGGATTTTCGTACGCAGCCCTATAGGCTGCGAACGAAAATCCACGTTATTGCGGTACTGCGGATTAGGTTCGCGCCCGTTCCGGCGCGATCCCGTGAATCGGGATCGGAATTAAATATATGACCCATTGAGTCACAATACACAAGTCACAAGCCACAAGCACTGGAGCTGCCAATATGCAGCTATTTAATGGCCCAAGCAAGCAACAGAAAGCAAAATGACCTCCTGAAATGCAGTTTTGATCATTTTGGCCGAGGGCAATGTTCACCCTTCAGTAGTCAGGAGCAGGAAAACATCTAAACAAAACCATGTTAGGACACGTGGCTTCTGATTATAAAGAGTAGAGCACATTTTAATCTGAAGTCATACCGTGAGATATAGATATTAATTAGGTCACCACTAAGGTGCTTTTTTACCAAAGTAAATAAACTTAGCTTTTGTTTTCTCTCTTCATAATGTAACCTTTCCATTTTCTTTATTAATGAAATTGCCTGCCACTGAACCTTTTATATACCTATTACAGTGAGGTGCATTTTTGTTTCATTAAAAATGTGGTTTATCTAATTTTTTCACTGTAATACTATGTTGCTTCGTGTGCATTTACCTTTTAAGCTTCCAAGAATTTTGTTCATCTTTGCAGTTGCTTCCTGGTGCTGTTTTTCATCTGTTAATCTATATGGAGTCTTTACCATCTCAGTTTTCTCCATCATATTCCATTTAATGTGTAAGTAACAATGTTATCACAATGCACGAGTCTACAAATCTTAGTGTCAACAGCAAATATGGACACCTTACTTTCTAGGCCATCACAGAAGTCATTAATAAAACAATAATAAAATTAGATACTAATCTCCGTGAAATAACACTAATAATTAGCTGCCTTGTGTCATTCATACCAGTTCTCTACCTATGTACATATGTTTCCCCTACACCTGGTAGTCTTATGTACCACACTATTATGTGGAACAGTAATGAACCCTTTTGCAAAATCCAAATATATGACACTAATTTTCCTACCAAAATCTTGTTTGAAACTCACTTTTTCATATAAAGTAATCATATTTGTTAAACATGAGCGGCCCTCCATGATACCATTCCAACACTCTGTTATCAATTTATTTCTATGATATATTTTAGAATCCTATCCTTTAAAATCCTTTTAAATAATGTAACAAGTATTGAAATCAGGATTATATATCTATAGTTTCCAAGTTCCTATTATTTTTCCTTTTTAAAAGATTGTTATAGCATGTGCATTCCACCAGTCTTGCCCTATTTATGAGGGAGTAAATATAAAAAATGATGGCATATTAATTACTGGACTTAGTTCCTTTAGCACACATGGGTGGTTCCTAATGAAAACTATCATAAATTAAGTAACATTTTAAAGAGATGTCTTCATGGCTTATTAGCACGTTTATATTACTAGCTTTCCCAACTATGTAGATATTATCAGCAATAAATATGCCCATTTCAGTAAATCGTTTCAGTAATATTAACAATGTTTCCAATTCAAACCAGAATAGAACACAACAGCAAATATATATTTGCACTTGTCAAATATGTTTCCATTCTGTTATAAATCAACAGTTGTTTTTACTTCCTGATTTAGAAGCCACTCCACAGGTAAATGTAATTTGAATAGCCTCCTGTCTAAACCACACGGACAAGATAACATTTTAGCAGCACAGCTGTCAGCCACCTGATAAGTTAGTTTGACATTACTGTCACATCAATGTGCTACGGCTGAGATTAAACCTCTTCATCCCTTCTAAATGTTACAAGACGTAACCAGGAATATGTAGTAAGAGATTAGAACAGTTGAAACCAATATGAGTTATTATAAGAACAGTACAATAAACAAATTCTCCCACTATTACCATCACAGTGGTACCTTACCTTATCTTCGTTTATGAAAGCATCATTATTAGAGTAAGGGAATTACTAGATGCTTTCAAGTGTCTGAGGTTGCAAATAACTTCATACACATTCTCCTTTTTGCTTACATTTCAATAAATAAATTAGATTCCTACAGAAGTTTTCAAGAACTAAAGCAGACAAAAAAGTAAATAGAATATGAATGCGTTGCTTTCTTTTAGTTTGTGTGTAAGTTATTGCTTGTTGTTGAACAGCAGTGGTAGGCAACCTTATGCTCTGGAGCTGTTGCAAAACTACAAGCTCTATCGTTTCCTGCCAGCATCATGAAGCTTGTAGTTCAGCAAACGCTAAAGAGCCAAAGGTTACTTATGTCTGCTGCTATAGAGTATTTAATGTTTTTCTTTGTGTAATGGCTTGATCCATTTTTCTCTTTTGGAGTGCTATATTATATATTATATTAGAAAAGTAAAGGTTTGTTGTCAGTATCACCTGATAAAGTAATGCTACAGAATAAGCTTATGGGCCTGAGTCATTAAGGAGAGCAAAGTATAAAAAAAGGAGTATCTTTGCACCTGAGCAAAACCATGTTGCATTGCAGGGGTAGGTAGCTACATTTAAAATGTGGGGACAAATTTATAGTTGAGGTTGGGCATGTCCTAGATCAACCTTAAATTTCAGTGTAAAAATAAAGCTATCAAGTATTTGTGTGCTACATGAAAAAACAGCCAGTATTTAACTTATGTGCAAAGTAATAAACTAATTTGCACCCCTTGCATTGTAACATGATTTGTCCTGGAGAACATTTACTCCTTTTTTTGCCTTACTTTCCTTAATGATGCAGGTCCTATGATTCTGAAGGAATGTAGGACATAAGACCTAGTTGGTTAGCCTATTGTATACAATCCAGATATGAAATTAGATATCTAGTAATCTCATACCACTCTCATAATAATAGTAGATAGTAAATAATAATAATAATAATAATAATAATAATAATAATAATAATAATAATAATAATGCACTATTACATTACATGTAAGTAATCATTTTAGTTTTATTACAGTAGGGATTATTATACTTTTAAAATACTTTTTTTCTATTGAAAATGTACTTGGTGGACTTATCTGTTGTTTCTGTATCCTTTTGGGAATCATAAATCTCTCTCTATATAAAAGAAGTTTGTTTGTTTGTTGGCGAATATCTTACACAGCTCTCAAGGTAAATCTGACAAATGTTACATAGTTATTTAGTATTGAAAAAGTAAGCTGTTAGATCACATAGCCTCAGCGCCACAATGTGACAAAGCAACAGAGCGACAAATATTTAAAACTTCATTTTTTGGTTGGAAACAATTGTTTGATTGCTGGAAAGAAACATTGCGACAACGTAACATAACGACAACATGACAAAGCAAAAGATCTTATTTTCTAAATAGCATTTTTGGTCTATTTACCAAATAATTTGCTAATATATTAAAAGAGCTACATAATACAAATCGGACCCATGCAATGCCAGGTGACCCTGATTATTGTTAATACGGTAATTACTCGCTGAGCTGCGAGCTGAAATTCAGCGAGTAAATTACCGTATGAACGGTTTTTAAGCGCAATTTTACCATATTAACGGTAATAGTTTTAGAGCGCGAGTTTTTTGGCCGTCAAGCCGAACAATTGAATACCCCCCATATAGTCTACACTATTTGTAATTTATCTTTACCACATTTATTATTAGCTTAGCTCAACTTTACATTGAAAATGAAGGGATATGTTCAACTTATTAAATTTTTATTTTTATTTTATTTCATATGCACAATGTAGAGACGACAAATGTGTTGGTCGCTTATGAGCATTCAGTCTGCGTTCAGAATGGTTCTGTGCAAGAGAAAGGTGGATCTTCAACTCTTGTTCCTTTAATTCAGCAGCAGTGGGGTACCGATATTATATTTATTATATAGTTCTTAACAAACCTATTGACGAGATAGAGATTGAGGACAATTACTGTGTTTGCTACTCACTAATAGTTTGTTAATAATTTGTTAACATATCTATTGACCTTTATGTGTCTTGCTTTCTTTCCTCTGACCACTGAAGCACCAATGCCGCCTTTCAGTAGGGGTTTTCTAGCACCAGGTGGCTCTCTTGCTGAAAAGTAAAAAAAGTCAACTCATAAAGCAAAACATGTCAGTTATTAATGGTGTAATATCACTGGCTATCCTGTCGTATGTTAAACTGGCCATTCCTATCATGAGGCAAGGTGAGACTGCAAATTTAGGGGCAGTAGAGATGAGGTTCTCACTTTAGCCCTTGACTCCCAGCTAACTTTTCTTCCTTCCCCAGTACATCTATGTGGTCAGTCACTGCACTTCTCAAACAATGCTTTAGGTAGGAAGCCCATGATATAGTGTCAGGGGAGATGCAGATGAAAGACAGGAAGATTCTTCCCTCCCCTGTATATTTTCCCCTTCTACTGTCATAGAGTATGGTGGTGGAAAAGAATGTATCTTCAAATCAGGAGTAAGGAACTTGTGACTTTCTAGCTGTCATTGTTTGGCTAACAAAGCATGCTGGGTGTTATAGCTGACTATAGCTGGGGACTGACAGATTGTGTAATCCTGACTTAATGTATAAAAATATGTATTTGTTTTAGCAATAGTTTGGTAGCAGTAGGGACACAGTTACAGCACTAAGAATTTAATGTAAAATTTAGAGCAGACATGACCACAACTGTGCGTAATTACTGTGTCATTATTTTTATCATCTTAAAACCCTTGGGCTACTGTTCTTAATAGCGTTTAACTAATAATAGTGTTGATTTGCATTGATGACACTTGCGTTAAAAGCAATTCATGCATTTAATAGTGCAGGCTTCAATAACAAACTTCATTGATATATGGAAAATTTAATAATAGTCTCTATTGACAAAAATGTGTGTGTGTGTGGGGGGGGGGGGGCACTGGAAACTTTTTACTTCTCAACTTTACCTAGTCTTTTTATGCAAAAATAAAGTAATTTCCCCATAACATCTATTAATGTCTTATGTAGAAGCAGGTTTTATTAGACTTAATTTCATATTTACTCTCTGAGTACCAAATGTGTAGGATCTAGCTTGAGACTTCTTCAGTTTTAGAGACAGCAGATGTAGTTTGTTTATCCTGGTGGTTTCACACATCAGTAACCATGATTATAGGTTTACCTGGTCTCCCGGACTCCCGGGAGAGCAGTCAATTCTCCCGCATCCTGCCCCTGATGAGCCTCAATGATGTGATTCGTGTTGAAAATCAACATTTTGTCGTGGGGGGCAAAACCAAAATGACGCAATTTGCCCAGTTCTGTCCCCTTACACCCTCCACCACACCCTCTCATCCTGGATCTATCAGAGGGCTAGAACACAAAGTTGGCAAGTATGATTAAAGGTTGAAGAACTGGGAGGACCTGATTCACATAAATGGAAGAATCAGTGTTTAATCGCTTCATAAACACACTGACAGAGAGATGTCTATTAGATCACTCTGTTCTGTAGGAGTCACTTCTAGAACTTCCTTTCATCAGTGCGGTTTCATGCTGGAGTTAGGCCATTTGTGCTATTCCACCCATGTATATGGATAGTGCAGGGCTTACTGTGTAAAGATGGCATTGACTGTGGGTGTGGAAAGTTTTGCTCCATCATATGAGAGGAACTGAGTGGATTAGGGCATGTCTTACTAAATGTGAGCTAGGTGCAAGAATGTGCTGGTATTACGACCACATCCAAAAATAAGATTCCATGATGCAGGATGAGATATTTAGATGAGCTTCAAAGTATAGAAATTGTGCATTTTGAAGGGCAATCCCAAATCAGCAGTTGCTGCTAGCAATGCCATTCCATTCATGAAGCAAAATATTATTATAAGAGGTGTAATTTCAACAAGTGGATGACACTATTTCTCCTTCTCAATATCTTACCTTGTGCAGCCAAACGCTGCGTGACAATATCACACAATCAGCTGTGCAGGAAGAAGCACAGTTATTTGCTGTTACACTGACCACTGGGATGAGCAGGAAGAAGGATTGCTTTGGATTGAGAAGATGAATGTCGCCTCTCACACCATATATGCACCATATATGCAGTGGACCCCACAGACCCCAGGGCCTCTTTCCCCAGCAACACTACTTAATTTTGCATGTTGGGCTTTGGCTTAGACTGTCAATAGAATGTCTTTTGAACCAACTGGAGGTTTGCACTGAAATTCGACCAAGTTAAAAGTGCAAATGTGACACATACAATAAACAGTTCAAGTTATATAACAGTTATACCTCATTTAAGACATGAATGACTCATAAAAGGGCAATTTGTTAGGAGAATAGCTTAAATTTAAACAATAAAAGAAACGGACCAACAGTAAGGCAATATTTTACTTTATTTACTAAATGAATTTCCACCTTGAGCCTGCAATTCAGCAAATGGTCACTCAAATCATCTGTCGAGAGGCCCTTACCAAAAGCGTAATTAAAAATCTGTGTGCGTAAAATGGTCAAATAATAGCATTTACACAAAGCTAAATGTACTGCAGTTAGTAAATGACCTCTTCTGAGTATTAGTGCTCTACTTAGTGCACCTGCTATTTCACACCCTACACATGTTGCATTTCTACTACTGCTGGCAATAGCGGGTCAGCGGTTTTCCCTTTAATCAGCGGCATTCTCCTTAATTAGCCGGAAGATTGAAAGTACTCCGTACTTCTATACAATATTTTACAATGAACAGGGAGTCCCACAGTAGTATAATAATTGTTCAGCCAGGCCCCACAGCAAACTGCTAGGTAAACACCAGGCACCAGGGAAGAACAGTAAACAGAAATCTGCTATGTAAGAAAGCTGTTCTCTTCTACATATATAAACAATAGAAACAGGAGGTAGCTTTGCACTCAGTCTTGCAGAGACTGGTTTAAAGTAAAAAAATATTTTACTCCACTGACAAGAGAACAGATGTCAATACAGGTCTATGTCAGAGGCTACCTTACCTTTTAGTAAATTACCCTCTTAGGGGCCAATTCAATTAACCACAAGGTTCTGTAATAGCCTAATGCGCTGTGTTTATTCACATCTTACTGGCAATTATGGTAATGAAAACTTTATGAAGTGCAAGCAAGAAATGGGCTAAGACGATTACCAAAACATCACGTGTAAATACCAGGTGGTACTTTTGCAGCACCTCATTGTAATTGAATTGGCCCCCTAGTGTATCTCTCAGGTACTGTACAAATGGATAACTTGGTGCTTATGCAGAACAATGGAGACAATGGGTCATTAAGGAACTTACAAGAAATTTCTTACTTAAGTCTCCTGGACAAAACCATGTTAAAATGCAAGGGGTGAAAATTAGTTTTTTATTTTGCACAGAAGTTAAATACTGGCTGTGTTTTCATGTAGCACACAAACACTTGATAGCTTATTTGTACACTGAAAGTTAAAGTTGATATTTGTGTGCTACATGAAAAACAGACAATATTTAACATATGTGCAAAACAGAAAACTAATTTTCACCCCTTGCATTTTAACATGGTTTTGTCCAGGAGACTTAAGTAAGAAATGTCTTGCCTAAGTCCCTTAATGAATCAGGCCCAATATCTCTACACTCTAGTATATAGCAACTAGCTGTACTTTTTATTAGGTACTTGCAATTCAAAACTTGGCTCAAACTCAGCCTTAGTGACTGATATTTTTGCTAGTGTTCTTCTCTCATTTCTCCATAGAGAAAAAAAATCTCACTTACTATGGTGACTGAAAATTAGCATTTTGAATAAATGTTTTAGTATCTCCATAAAATTATGTAAGTGTGACTATTCAAAACCCCCTTCCGCCCTTGTATCCAACACAGCTTTTCAGTACTCTATCCTAAAATATCTGCCAGGTAAAAATTATAAAGTAAAATTCATGAATAAAAATCTTAAATAAAAGGTGTTTAATAGTTAATCTCTTCAGGTGATTAAAATTCTATGGGTGGGACGAAGCAGAATATTTTGGATCTCATTAAAATTACATCTTCTCTGTAATCATCTACAAAGGCGCCTTGATTGTTATTTCTTTAAAATTAAAATGAATTATTTCTAAACTGTGTCTCATGCCAAGCACTTGATAGCACAATGCTCATTTATCTGCATACATTAGTGGTAAACACAAAGTACTAGCAGAGCACAGTACTAATACTGGCACCAGATTACTTCTAACAGAATCGGTGTTATTATGATTCAATCTACAACATTCCATCTAAGCTTCAAAAATGCACCTGACTAAAATATTGGGCCTGAATCATTAAGGAAAGTAAGGCAAAAAAATGAGTAAGTTTTCTCCTGGACAAACCATGTTACAATGCAAGAGGTGCAATTATTTTATTGTTTTGCACATAAGATAAATACTGACTGTTTTTTCATCTAGCGCACAAATACTTGATAGCTTTATGCTTGCGCTGAAATTTAAAGTTGTTCTGGAACATGCCCTAACCCAACTATAAATCTGCCATCACATTTTAAATTTACCTCTCCCTCCAATACAACATGGTTTTGGCAAAGTACAAAGTTACTTCTTTTTCTTTGTTTTACTTTCTTTAATGAATCAGGCCCATTGTTTCTATCCTTGCAGGTAGGAAAACAGGCAGTACTGTAACCAGGGACTCCGAGAATAATCTCAGGCCTTGGTGCTGCCACTTCTCAAGCTGCCAGGCTGTTCGCGTGGCTTTGTCCGGACTCCCCCATAGGAAGCTATTGGTACTCGCAGTCACTTTACCCAGCCTCTAATGTGGTTCACCATTGTACTGGAAGGGGACAGAGCCCCAACAGCCCCTGTCATAATCTGCCACTGCTGGGCCCCAAGAAAGACCCTGGCCTGGGTACTTTGTATCTGCACTGCTTCCCTGTCTGACTGAAGCAACTATAGACTGGGGTGTGTGGTCATTACTGATTTCTGTTACTAAAGCAGTCATAGACCATGTATGTGATGGCTAATAGATATATGATAAAATAGTTTATTGTTAAGTATATTCTGCCTATGATATATGGAAATATACTTTTGAGTATGTTAAAAACACTGAAGATACTGAACACTCAAATCAGTGCATACATAAAACCTGTATGCAGAAATGCACTATTCTTTTACCTATCAGTGCCAAGTTCTGAAGTTTTGTCCTTGGAAGTTCTTGTTACTGGCAATGAGCTTAATTTTGTCAACTGCCTACTGCTGTTTTAGTTGTTGGATGCAGTTCTCATGATCTGTTTTATCCTGTCTGCTGTATACGTTAGAAAAACTGTCATCAGGTTTATCATTAGCTTCTCATTTGCATTTTAAAGTGACCATAATGTAAATCACCAAAAAGATGGGTTTCATTGTACCCTGGTTGCTCTAGAGAGCAAGTTATATAGCATTTTCTCAAGCTTACAACTCAACTTAAATGCTAGCTGAGCTGTGCATTCTGCTTGACATCTTCCCCTATACTTTACAGCTTTCGTGCTCTGAGGTGTCAAGGACACCAGGCAGGAGTGGGCACAGAGCATGTGCTGTATTAAATGTTCTTCATGGGCAAACAGGGCCACGGAAGAACCAGTTTTTGTATTTTTTGCTTATTTCATTGTACACTAAGCGCTATGTCAGATGGAAATAAAATGCAACTGTTGAACCTGGTGGCAGGTTCTCTATTAAGGGCAAACCTTGCTACACAGCAATCTTTTGCTAGTATTCCACCCCTGGGCAAAGCCATTACCTGTACTCACTTAAGTTCTGCAGTATATGACAGCTGGTAGAGTGGAGCGCTGTGTGACAAAGTGGACTAGTGTTATGAGTCCTAGTTGTTCAAATCGCTATGAGAGTCTTAAAGTTGACAGCCCATTGAAAGGTCTCCACACACACTGCGATCATATCAGTTGAGATTTTACAATTACTGTTAAGTTTGTGGCACCCAAAAGCTTGAATCATCATAATTAAACAATTTTGTTTCTGTGGCTGAGTGGTTAGCACTTCTGCCTCACAGCGCTGGGATCATGAGTTCAATTCCCGCCCATGGCCTTATCTGTGTGGAGTTTGTATGTTCTCCCCGTGTTTGCGTGGGTTTCCTCTGGGTGCTCCAGTTTCCTCCAACACTCCAAACAAAACATACTAGCAGGTTAATTGGCTGCTATCAAAATTGACCCTAGTCTCTGTCTGTCTGTCTGTGTGCATTTGTATGTTACGGAATTTAGACTGTACGCGCCAATGGGGCAGGGACTGATGTGAGTGAGTTCTCTGTACAGCGTTGCGGAATCACTGGTGCTATATAAATAAATGGTGATGATGATGATGATTATGATGAAAAGACTTTTTCAATAAAACTGATAGGATCATTGCTTGTGTGGGTACCGTAATGAAATGTTTATAAAAATGACATTTTCTACAAAGTAATAATAATGTGGGGGCAATAAACTTTAATTTCATATTGCTCAAATATGGGTTAATTTACATTTTACTGTACATAACAATGTGGGTCAACTGTAATTACCACAATGTTTTGGAATTAACAGAATGCTCCTTTATTATTTTCAAAATTTTATTTTAAAAATGGAAAAGTCAACTACCAGTTTGTGCTATTGTGAAACTTTAGCATGTAAGTGTCGAACATTTTGTCTGCGATGATGACCCGAGTATGCCCTCTGTTCTGTGACAATATGAAATTACCCATTTGTTTTTCACTGAAGCAGGCTCTTGAGAATTTGAGACTAGTGACATAATCTTTTTCTCATTGCATATTATATTCAATATTAATAGAATAGCCACCGCAGTCACATAATATTGGTAGGAATTATAAATCAAAACATGCAACAGGTAACATTTTTTACTATTTTTATTTTAAAACATTGTGTTTTTGTCTAAAGAAACTATTATAATAGACAGAATTTGGCAACATTTTGCTTTCCAGCTGTTCTGAAACTCAACATGTCCTGTCCATTATTTCCTTGTAATACTATACTGTATTTGACCTTAACCACTGGTGCTGTGTTTTGCTTTTTTAATGTTAGTAAAAATGTGAACGAATCTGCATGTCAAATGCAAAAGAGTTTGACATGTATTTGCTACTAGCATTTTTACTAGCGTTGGAAGGTCAGTAATAGGCTTCTTCAATGTGTTTGCCCATGTTAAATGCTTTGAATAGAATACAGTGTATTAGAAAAACAAAATGCAACACAAGTGAACGTTAGTAAAACACATGTAATGTATATAAAACTAATATTATTCTAGTGAGAGTGTAATACAATGATCATTTTGTTTCTGGAAGAAGAATTATATTAAATGTAAGAAATATTCGGAGTAGGAGCAAATATTAAACTCCAATGATCTCCTAGCAACCTCTGCTTAAGATCATCTAAATACACATGTACATGTTTAGTAAGTTTAAATAAATATTTAAAACTTCTGGTCATAAGATAAAAGTATGTACATAGGTAGGGAACTGAAGAATAAAAGACAAAGTGGTATCAAACCTTCTAAAAGAGAAAGTGGAGGTGTTGACAGAGCAACCAATCAAAATCTAACTGACATTTATCTAGTACAGTGATGGGCAACTGTGGCTCACCGAGCCTTCCCCTGTAGTCCCCAAGCTGGTTGCTCCCAATCTTATCAGAATGCGTCACATGACCTCCTCTGCACAATGCAGAGAATGCACTGTGCTTACCCTCCTTCCACTCCGTGGCCCCATTGAAGACTGAAGGGCTGTTATTTCAGGTTTCCTAACACTTGTCTAGTAAATTCTAGAAAATTATAGCTAAAATTGGATTCTGAATGCTTGCTACTGGCAACACTTCCATTTTTCCGTTTGAGAAGGTTTGATAAATCTACCTCACTGTGCAGTTATAAATGGAGCATATTTGGACTGGGCTATTATTTTTAGTATTGAGCCCTGTACGTTTTAATCTTTTTATTAATGACTTTTTACAGGACATGGTCAAAAAGTAAGATGTCTATATTTGTTGATGACAGCTGTGTAGAGGTATTAACACAAAGCATCATAGTAAGTTGTTACTGTAAGATTTCGAAAAAAATGTTTACTGTGTTATAAAATGACAGTGGACATTTAATGTAGATAAATATAGGATTATCAACCAAGGGCATTATAATAACTATAAACATTAAATGGAATAAAATTGAGGAAACTGGGATGGAAAAGGACATAGGAATACTACTTGACAGAGAGCTGAGTGACAGAAAGCTATGTAACAGCATACAGTGCCATAATAAGAGCGATTCAACCAGGGAATTTCGCTGATTGAAATTTTGAGAGTGAGGAGGAATTTTATCTCTCTGTCTAGAAAAGCTAACAGCTGTTCCACTGGGGTTTTTGTCTTCCTCTAGGTCCCCTCAATTAGAATTTATGACAGGTTGAACTTGATAAAAAAAAAATGTATTAATTTGCATCTATGGCTTTTCCATGATCACTATTTTAGGAAAAAGCACATGTCTATATACATTTTGAGATGAAACACACTGCCAGGTATGTATTCACTTTATTTTAGTAATGCAATAAATTCTGGACGTGGGTCTAAATTTGATCTAATGGGATTTTTTAGCAATATTCAGGTTTAACTTAATCTTTGAGATTCAGTCAACCAAGTACAAATTCTGTTTCCATGTGCTATACAATCATTGTACTTTAATTGGGGCTTTTTCAAAATGTGTGTGATGGGAAGGTCTAGAAAGTAGGTCAAAGAATGGACTGCTCATTAATTTAAAATGCTAAATGCTGCTCATTTGATCCTCACTTAGCTACTATATTATCTAATTGAACAAAATAAAGGGAAAATTGTGGCTTCTTAATTGCAGTTGTATTTACTAATTTCTCATTGCCAGGTACGTTGATTTATAACGACTAACGGTATGCTTGCTTTAGCTTAATCATGTTCTTTCAAAACTAGAAGCTCATTTTCCTATATTGTAATCTACTAAATAGATATGGATAAGGAACATGCCTATCTATTCCAAATCACCCATTATCCGGGGCACAAATCTATACAGAAAGGGCAACTACTGTTTTATATTTAAAAATAGATTACATATAAGGTTTTACAATGGAAATCCCCGGCTTCATTACAGTGTTCATCACAATTTGTACCTGGCTGAGGAGGGCTGTCAAGAATTGTTTACTATGTGATTATGTGGATTCAATGGGGTAAATTTATAAAGCAGCAATTTTTGCAAATCACCGATATTCGGCGACTCTGACAGCTATATTTAAAACGGCAATGTGTTATAAGGCAAGAATTGCCTTTAAACACATTGCCATTTTAAATGTAGTTGTCAAAGTCGCCGAATATCAGCGATTTGCAAAAATTGCTCCGTAATACATTTACCCCGTGTCTTAAAGCTACATTACCAACTAGGAAACATTTTTAATAAGGTGTTCCCCCCCTCCATGTAAAAGTATTGTGTGGGCTCCTCCATTTCTCTCAAAATCCAGGGTGGTATGAATTGAAAGGCAATTCACGAGCAGCACACCCCCTCCAAGGAGCAGAACAGTGCATCTCCAGGCCCCATAGTAAAATTTGGGTAGGGGACCATGAATGTTCTCACCTCCCAGGCCCTATGCTCTATTCTCAACATATAAAAGTGGGTGGTCCCTTCTGAGCATTCATCCAATGTGTATGCATGTAGAAGATTTCCCTGTTCTGCTCCTTTGAGAGTGGTGGGTCTGGAGGAAGGGGGGCTCCTCTCACCTCTGGGCTCTTTAGCCGCGCCCCTATACTGTTACGTCACTGCTCCATCTGCTGACATTTAAAGATGATTAACAAAATGAATTGCTGGCTCTGTATTATGGAACCAGAAGAGTCCTGAGAAAAACGGCTACATGTAACAGCCAGTAATGGCTGCATGTAACAGCCAGTAATGGCTGCATGTAACAGCCCCTGGTTCTCTGGCTAGGGGGAGGGGCCACCTTAAGTGAAACATTTACTAGCTGACAGTGCAGCTTTAATTAGAATAGCTACTGGGTTTTAAGTCTGTATGAAACATGGAACCAACATTATAATTACAGTGTCCAGCAGTATGACATTGAACTTGTTGGCAGGAAAGTACAGGACTGCTGAAGGGGAAACATAAGTTAAGGGTTTTAACCTCATGCAGCCAGTGAGTTCTTGCAAGAGATCAACTACATTTGCTAGCAGTAGGTACAAATGACTATACTAGTTTTCCGATAATTCACAAACTAATGCTAAATATAACTTGTACAGCTGGAATCACAGAAATATTTAGATCAACTGAATACTGGGATCAACCTGACTAAATAGCCTAGTTAATGACTCAGACAGAACAACCAAGTGCCACCCCTTCCTTTCTTTAGCTTTGCCAGTTTATGTGGGCCATATGGGGGCAGTCTGGAGGTGCTGACTGCAATGTATCGTCAACCATCCAGCTTCATAGAAACAAGAAAAAAGTACCTAGCAACAGGCCTCATCTGTAAGCAGGAGACAAGTTTGCCTCAGCCCTCTGTAGTTATGGCACTCGAAATCAAACAATAATCATCCTAGCTTCTTTCTTTATATACAATGTCTGATCTAATGATACAGTGCATAAAGCACAGTACAATTGTATTCAATGTAGGTAGCAACTCTGCCTAATTATATATACATACAAGGCTAAAAGCTCTGAAGGAACAGGAGAAGCAATGTATTTATTAAAAAGTGCAGGAGGTATTCAGAACCTAATCAATATGTTTCATCCGAGGATAGAAAAGAGCTTTAAGTGTCCCTATCAACCTATCAAATCCCTAGTAACCAGTGACCTCATGGATACATGAATTTTTATTTGTTTGAAGTATATGAGCGTTTATCCTACGCATCTCTTGATGTCATGTATCATGTGTTGTTAAACATTGTATTATATTGCTACTGCAATAGTCATCAAATAGTATGGCTGCTCAGTACAAACGTATTCAATCACGCACAGCCATTATAATTTCACAGGATGTTACTGTAATCAATGGGTGATTTTTTGATTAAATCCACTTTGTTTGAGCTGTGAAGGTGAAAGCTATTTTAATTATAACCATGATTAATGCAGATTACCCTGGAGGGATTCAAAGGAGCAGAATTAGCTGAACCATACCCCAAGAAAAACATAAATAAACACACAGACACAAACAAACATTTAAACACATGTCCTTCATTTTCATTTACATTATTCAGTCCATTATTTTTTTTTAAATGAAATCAAAGCACTAGATTGTAATTTATGACTCATATTTCTAATGTACTAGGAAATGTTGTTATTACACATTTAACTTCAGCTTTAGAAAATATGACTAAACGGTACACTTAGACTGTATTTCTGTGACATTATGCTCTTTTGTGTAAAGAATGTAAATATCAGTGGCAGCTCATTAATGTCCCTTGACGTTGGGACACACTGATGATTAACAGAAGAAGGATCTATCTGGTGGCTTTGCTAAGTCATTTGTGTCTCATGACTGTATGTTTTAGAGATAAAGAGCTTGCTTGTTAAATGTATTCACTTGCTATTGGGTTGTATAATCTACACCTGGATAATGACTAAATAAATTATCAAGTGATTAGAACTGTTCATAAATAGTGCTTGTTTTAGACAATGCTTATGTTACAGATGCAATGCTTAATACATAATACAAAATATATGCTGCTAATTAGCTTTGCTTTATAATGATGAAGGTGCTATAGCAATCAACTATTTTGCAATAGGTATTATAAAGTAGCTAAAAGGGAATACACATCATAACTGTTATTCATGTACTGTAAGTATGCTCACTTCTAATCAGGCTCCTTGGTGACACTAGTTCATAGCGAATTGATAAATTGTATTTGTCAGGATGGCGGTGCAGAGTATTATATCTTCTTAAAGTACAACAAGTGTGATATGCAGGAGTGTATCAGTTTACCAGCATGTTTTCATGTTAATTGAATTCAAATATTGCCAACAATGGTATGGTTATGCATCCAGATGATCAAACTGGCTCAGAATAGTTTTGGATTAACTACAGACAAAGGCGGAGCTACACCCATTCAAGGGGTGCAGCTGCTACAGAGACTGGGTCTGCGAAGGCCTTGGCAATGCTGGGTCACCCTCTTCAGTCTGTTCTTATGAGCATATGTGGAAGCCAAAACATGTGCAGTGATGTCCTCTGCGCAGAAGAGCAGTGCGAGAGCCTCCAAAGGATGGACCAGAATCACAGACCCTCAACCAAAGTTTGCTATGGGGCCTGACAATGCCGTGTTCTGTCTTTGTCTGGTCCCCAACATTTATAGGCAGAACTGAGGACCACCATACTACCCAGCCATAGGCAAACCGAAGGGGGGGGGGGGGGTTTCTTAGTGCCTGGAAACCCCTATCCAAGCCTGGGGTACTGTATAATTGAGGTGGCTGGACCCTGCTCCCGCTTCACACAGCTCTGCTTGAAAAGGGAGAGCTGCCTGCACCTCACAGTAGTGCACGCAGCATTGCCCATGGATGTTATGGGGATAGGAAGAGTTGGAGAGCAGCCAAGCACTGTCTAATATTATAGCCACGCCCCAATGCATGCTGGTCATGCCCACTCGTGGCATGGTGTGGAAACCCCCTCTACAAATCCTGCATTTGCCCCTGCCAGCCAATGGGTTCATTTAGGATTTGTGGTGTACAGAAAGTTTAATAATGGGTAAGAAAACATTGCTATTTAGTCATGGACCTATTTTATGAGTTGATAGTGCTGCTCCTTTCATGTCAGATGCACAAGAAAAAAAGCACAGAATGTTATACATTTCTGCAAAGCAGCGTATTTGATTGTGGGCCTCATGAAGGCCCTTTCAGCCATAACTTTCTTATAAGAGGAACAGATGCAACTGCCCAACAACAAATTGTATTAAATGTTGATGCTGATAATAGAAAAAAATGCCACTATTGACAATAAATTCTAGTTTTCGTGAACATGGATCTGGAGTCATTTCAAAGCAATGTAAAAAGTAAACTAGACAAAATGTGCCTCTATTTGTCCCAAAGCAAGTCTACCGTTAAATGTTTTCATGCGACTTCTGAAGTACACTCTTCCTCTTCTTTCAGATTATAAGGAGAACAAAGAAATCATGTATCTCTCAGCTTGTACTTATTTATTTTTTTCTAATCAAAGGAATAGCATAATTAATGTAGAAGTTGCTTTTGATTCAACAACGAGGACCTTTTTTTTTTACACAGTATCATGTGACTACATCCTAATATTAAAATACTTTACTGAAAACATTGAATTAAAATGAATTATTTGGGACAACTTCCAATTTGAACACATTACCAGTTTATTAACTATTTACTGTATCACCCGCTGAGTTCTATAGATAAAGTGATGGTAACGTGTTACTCCCGTGCAGATATTACCATTCATCTCTAGAGATCATTTTTTTGGTATTTCTAAGTGTTGAAAGCTAATTTATATGTAGCTGTGGAGAAAATGTGCTGTTTTTACATAGCAACCAATCAGACATTTGCTTTAGTTTACAAAACTGAATTAGATATGTTAAATTTAGAATGTGATTGGTTGTTATGGGCAACACCAGCTTTTCCTGTGGAACAGTCTACAGAGTATATAGTGGGTGAAAATAAATAAATCAAATTGCTGCTTTAATAATTAATTATTTAATTTGTTTCCTTTGACATGATACCTAGACAAGTTCTTATTCATTAACACCTTATTAGTTTAGCCACTAGTCTTCATGGCCTCAAACTTTATTCAAGCTTATCAGCCCTCTTGGTCCTAATCTCCTTGCCTTTGCTACCATCTCTACTGTCCACTCAATGTCACCCTATGAATGTCTCCCCCTTCCCTCTAGAATATAAGATATTACGAGCAGGGCTCTCTATCCTTGTGTTATCCATTTTACCATTCCACCTTTTGGTCTGTCTCCAGCCCATGTTCCTGGTCACAGGCAGGGCTGGATTAACCATAGGGCTAACTGGGCTACAGCCCAGGGGCCTATGGCATCCAGGGGGCCCTTGAAAGTGCTCAGCAGCATTATTGGTCGGTCGGGGGTGGGGGCGCCCCAAGCGCGATCATCTGCTGCTGAGCACTTTCACTGCGGTCCTTCCCCGAGCTGTAGTCTCCTTACTGAGGAGATCTCGTGAGTCTCACTCTCACAAGATCTCCTCAGTAAGAGCGTACAGCGCGCCGGAGATGGAGGTAAGTGCCGGGGGAGCGGGCAGCTCGGATCTCGGGGGGGGGGGGGGGGGGTGGTGGTCACGCAGGGGGGCGGGCTGCTCGGCCTCCATTCCCTTAATCCGGCACTGGTCACAGGCCTTCTTCAATACAGGTGCCACTTTTCACTTTCGCTCGCTCTCTTGTCATTAGCAGGATCTACAGTTCTATGTTCTCTGTTTTTACTTTGTTAATTCGCTGCTGTTTGCTCATTGTGCCATTTGGTATTGCGTAATTATGGATTCTTCATAGCTGTCTGAGCATTGTGTATTACTCTTCAATGTGTACCCTGTTCAGTCCCTATGAATGGTGCTGTGGACCATTTGCGGTGCCTTAGAAATAAAAGATAATAGTAGCAAAAAAAAAAAGCCAATTACGTTTGTCCCTGAAACATCACAATGTGAAAAATGCAGAGGGGCGTCAGGAAGTGCGAGTTTGGTGCAGACCTCTGGCAGTGAAAGGGTTAAAGTAGACTCCTCATCCTCCCATAACTGTGTTTTTAAGTGATACAAGTATTTGTATAGCTAATTCTGTGTTCTTTTCACTCATCTTTCTTTTTAAATCACTACAATGACTGTGGAATTTGGTTGATCCTTTTCAAAATATAACACTACCTGTAAGTAACTGAATATCTTATGACATATGAGAGAAAAATACATATATAGGCACCACATAGCTCTTGAATTGGTGGGCAATATTTTATTAGCTGCTGCTTCTATGTTTAGGTGACGGACACACTAACTTCGCCTCGGTTAATATTTCTGCAGGTGGCTGAGTGAAAAAGATAGTACCGCATCACATTTCTCCTTGTATCTTATTTTCTCTCATGATTAGTATAGCAGTTTCATGCAGTGGCTAAATTTGTATCTCACACACAAATTCTCTATTTGAATGTGCTTTATGAGTTGGTATTAGATTAGCCCCGTCCATCTGCTCAGCATATCATCTGTTCTGCCTGTAGTGTTCAAGGAAATTGTTGAAATGAAAAAGAGGAAATGTTTATTTTATTTTTTAAGCAGTGTTATTTCTAATAGTGTTTGTAAATGGCTGCAGTAATTGACAGCTGGGTGGATAGTCCCTTGTATTAAACCTGACTTCTAGATTGTATAGCAGAAAGCCTATACCAAGGTGACAAAAATATTTTGGCTTAACAAATTCAAGTGAATATCCCGTGTTGTTCTTTAGAACAATGCAGCCTGTGCACTTTTACCTTTACTACGGTAACTTCAACACAGGTTTTTGCTCACCGCTCACAGAGCTTTGAGCAAAAATCATAGAGAAATTACCATAGTAATGGTAATAATGCGCAGCCATTATTTCTCTACAGAATGAATGGGCACAAATTCACAATTATTTTTTTTTCAATACGGGCACATTCTGTCTTGATTTCCAAGTGCCCGCTATGAACAGGCCAGTGGTTGGAATAGGCACACAGAGATGCCTTGTTGCAGGGGAAATTGTCGGAAGTGAGGGCGTTGGAAATGCCAGCATCGGCCCTACATGTTCTGTATAGCAAAATCTAATTTTTTGCAAGTCTCCTGTATGATAAAATGTCTTGCTCCTAATGTATATACAGTGAGGAATGGCTATCCCAAGCCCTGTTCCTTGTTCTGCCTTTCAAAAGACAGAAGATTTGCTCATTCTGTTACAGCAGATGTGTTATCACGTAAATGCTTGTATGGTTCTGTATAGTCAGATGCACAACCATGAAATACTGATTCAGGAATTCACATTAGCATTTATGGGCATGAGATACTCTGGGTCCTCTCCGTAGATTAACCCCAATGTTCCTAACAGGAATTTCAATATGTAGCAAGTACAGCTCAGCCTGTCACATTTAACCTTAGCAGCAGTGAGGAGCGACCCTGGGAGGCATTCATGTGTCATTGTGTGCATGATACGTGACATCTCACAGTTATAAGGAACAAGCCAAAGGATAGCGAAAAATATGTTTAAAAACAGCCACAGCCCCTAGACAGAGATCGGAAGTTCTTTGGTTTGTATATGATCAATCCCATAAAAAAATACAATTAAATTGTTTTTTCTTCTTAACACTTTTTTTGAATAGGATACCTCCTCTATAACCAGTATCTGCCATCTGCGTCAGTTATACTATGATGAGCTCCTATGTTCTCCTCTTCCTTGCATTACACTATTTTACACAAATATGGAAAAAAGACAAAACAAATCATTTGATTATTCAGAAATAAAGACAGTGTATTTGAACAAAAAGCTGTCACAGATATTTTAGCCATTACACGAATAAACAGAACAGATTATGTATATTCGGCTCATTAGCATGTACGTAAAGTCCACCCTAAGATCAGCTTTGGGCCTTAGTTGAATTTTTGGGGTTTGATGAGAATTCGTGGCCTGTTTTTTTATTATCTGTAAGGAAAGTTTGTTAAATCGAGTATTTGTGTATTTTGGTGAATGAGGCTGAAGTCACAACCTCGATATAGATGCAGTTAGCTGTATTTGTGTTTCTTATAATGCTCTAATAAAATTACATACTTAGCAAGTTTTGGAAACTTAATTCTGGGAAATCCCGGGCAGTGAGGCGTGGTTGGAGGGTGGGAGGGACAGAGCGGGGCGAATCACATCATTTTGGCCCCGCCCCAGAGACAAAATGCAGTTTTTGCCGCGGGGGAAGGGCCAAAATGACAGGATTCACCGTGAATTGCGTCATTTTGAGAAGCAAGTTGCCGTATGCGGGACACTTTCCTGCATTCCCGGGAGTCTGGGAGACCTACCCGATTTTGGGAGTCTCCCGTATGTTTCGGGAGAGTTGGCAAGTATGTAAAATTAGGAATATTTTCAGGAGTATTTGTGAATATTTTTATTCTGCAAAGGAAAACATTGCTTTGATAATTCAATAGCTTTCTACTACTTATATGTGACAGGTTAGAGTGTTTTACTTTTGTTTAAATGGACATGGATTTCATCAGGTTTCATATTTCTGCTAGATGAACACACTACAGATAGCATTCCTGAGCCTTAGAAGTTTTGGAAACAGCCAGTGTGGTAGATCCCATAGACACGTTAGTTCCAAAATGCAGGTACGAGACCAGCTTGATAGTGTAGATTTAGATTAAAAATATGTTCTTTGTACTCAGACGATAACATGCCCCATTCTGAACCCAGCACTGTCTGAATTTGTACTTGAGTTAACCTTATTTCAATTAATTAACTGATATAAAATGAGCATGAGCATTTTACATTAATTAAGTGAGCTCACGTTAATTCAGGAAAGGAGACAATGTTAAACTTGGGAGCAGAGATATATTTCCCAGATGGTCAAGTTTATGTATCTGATAGTTATTGTGCAGCTCTAAGGTTCCCATTGTTGCTACACTATATTTTATATTTATGCGCAGTCATTGCAAAGTTACCCATCTACCTGGACACATAGGTAATAAAAGGGCAGAGTCACATGTGTAAAGTGTATGCGGGAACTCAGTAATAGATGCCTAAATTACAGGTGGCAATACTAAAAAATGTAAACGTTACACCCTGATAAGTTAACTATAATTGTGTTTTGAGTTTGATTCTATTGCATACAATCCTGCAGCAAAACAGGGGTGAAGAAGTTGCTACGTGATAATACTTTGTTTCACACTGCATCTGTCCATCATTAATAACCTTGAATATGTGAACAGTTAACTGTTTAAAGAACAAGCTGCACAGCAGGGGTAGAACTACTAACAGTGCCGTTGGTACACCTGCACTGGGGCCCAGGGCTGGTAAAGGGTTCTATATGGGCCGTTTATCTTCTCAATGTAGCATGTACTAGGCATATTTGGTAGTGATGGAGAGAATTAAAGCTAGGTGTTAGTGTTTCTCTGAGCCATTAGATGTTGTGCAACAGTGTGAGAGCCTCTGGCTTCTCATTGGCAACACACAGGAGGAAGCAATGGGTATGGCTGGGACAGACAAGAATCAACCACGACATAGAATGAAGATTCATATGTGGCATGAGTATGGGAGCATTACTACTGATGACCATTTTAGTGACATAGGGCCTGATTCATTAAGGATCTTAACTTAAGAAACTTCTTATTTAGGTCTCCTTTACAAAACCATGTTACAATGCAAGGGGTGCAAATTAGTATTCCGTTTTGCACATAAGTTAAATACTGTCTGTTTTTCATGTAGCACACAAATATCAACTTTAAATTTCAGTGTACAAATAAGCTATCAAGTATTTGTGTGCTACATGAAAAAACAGTCAGTATTTAACTTATGTGCAAAACAGAAAACTAATTTTCACCCCTTGTATTGTAACATGGTTTTGTCCAGGAGACTTAAATGAGAAGTTTCTTAAGTTAAGATCCTTAATGAATCAGGCCCATATATTACTAGTAAAAGACTTATTATTACTGATGGTCACATTAGTGGACAATACTACAGATGGTGATATTACTGGGCATTAACATTGATGGACATATTAGTGAACATTACCATTAAAATGGGCATTTTACTATTGATGAGAACCTAATAGGCATATTACTACTGAACAATATATTACTGCCCATTACTTCAAGTACTGTGCATATTTTAATCAACATATAAGGGGCATACTAATACTTATGGGCATAAATGGAATTCATTGCCATGGAAGGTTGTGATGGCAGATTCAATAGATATGTTTAAGAAAGGGTTAGACAAATTTTTAGCGGAAAGGTGTATCCAGGGATACGACCATTAATTAAAATGTAGGATAGTAGTGGATATAGGGTAAAAATAGGACTGCAATATTGAGTCTGGGGGGATTTTCACAATTGAAACAGATTGGCGGTTGCTTACTCTGGATCGATTTCAAATATAAGTGCAGGATCGCAGGAGATCTAAAATAGGTTGAACTTGATGGACTGGTGTCTTTTTTTCAACCTCATCAACTATGTTATATTAACGCCATAATCATTTTTGTGAGTGCAGGGGCAGAACTGGTGCCAGTAAAATTTGGGTAGGGGCTCGAGTGGCAAAAGTGGCAACAACGGGCCCCTACCCAACATTTGGTAACCCCATTCCGCCCAGTGTGGGTGGTATGATATGTAAAAACACATTATTATTTTTGAGGGTTTTTTTTGCTTGGTTTCTTTACAATTTTATTAGGGATTAAGTTTAGATCAGAGGTATGGTATGAGTGAGTAACAAACAAATTCCCTCTGGGTGGGGTCAATTATAATCTCTTTACTGGTGTCCAATTCTGCCTTCATCCACTACCACTGTATGCACAGGTTATTTGTAATTCAAAAAGCAAATGTATTAAGAAACACTTGGGGCTAGATTTACTAAACTTCGGGTTTGAAAAAGTGGAGATGTTGCCTATAGCAACCAATAAGATTCTAGTTATCATGTATTTAGTACATTCTACAAAATGACAGCTAGAATCTGATTGGTTGCTATAGGCAACATCCCCATTTTTTTGAAACCTGCAGTTTAGTAAATATACCCCTTGGTCACCAAAATGATATACATCAATGTACCAGGTACAAGACATCTACATGATCCGGCAATTAAAGTCTGCTTAAAAGGCTTGTCCCTGCTATATAGTTGTAGAAGTCTGACCTTCATTAAGTAGCCCCAGAAGCATTATCATTTTTGCAAAGGAACAACCTGCAGATGGAAGATAAAGGAACAACAAGTTTCCATCTTCTTCACTATGGAAAGTGTGGAACTAAATTTCCTGTGCTGCCTCCTCATAAGCACAGTAGAACAGTATAAGCCATAGTTCCATTTATCTGGCTTCCAGGAAAATCTTTCTGCATTTTCAAAGTGACACAAACTATCATGATGCTCAGGACAGTCTCCTCTGTAGACGTATATATTTGTGTTGCCAATTCATTTGTCTGAGGTCAGAGAAGGATTTCAGGAATTGTATACTGTTGCCATAGAGTTCAGGTTCACACAGTCATTTTTCATTATGCCTTTCAGGAACTGTCAAATTATTTACCATTAGAATGGCTTATTATTTATTCATAGAATATGCTCTTACAATTCATGAAATTGTTCTAAAAATCCCCATTGGAATGTATTTTAAGCTATTTTGCATAAAGCATTTACTTATTATTATTTATAGCAAGCAGAACATCACGATGGTGCACTGTGCACAGAAATTTTAATGCCGGTTCCTTGTGCAATCTAATGTGGTTATCTTGAACACAGGGAGCCATGGTATTTTAAGAGATTTTTAGAGCTAAAGTGCCCTTACCTTACTTAGTCAAACAATCCTTGCCAGACATAAGTTATTAAAAACGTAAGTAAATTTTATTTGATTGTTTTGTTGTTGCTAATTTTATGCACTGTTCATTGCACATTGTGATGGGAACACATTTTCAAAAACTTAATAAATTAAGTTATTACTGGTGTTTCTATTGTGGAACTAAACATACTTATCAACTATCGCATTTTTCTTCATAGCTATTTTAATTTCTTCATTTTACAATAATTTATTTTGATTATACTATTTAGATTTTGAATCCACACAGTATTCGGTTTTTAAATCATTCTTAGAACATTTAGGTATTTGGTTATTATAGTGATGTTTAAAATTTTGAACATGACATTCGTGAAACATAAAAATGTTTCCGATCACATCAAAGTTGTTTTAAAAAGTTTATATGCTTCCATGGTAACAGTTGCTCAAATGGGTTCCATGTGGCAGTGAAATTTGTCACAGTCTTCTTAAGTTATATTTTTAAACATTTAATTGATGCAATTTGAATTTTTGCTGTATATTTCTGGTGTGATTTGTTAATTAAATATATTTTACAGAAAAATACGCTGTCTAAAAACAGTTGTATTTTATGCTCATCTGTTTTTCCTGAATAAAATAAGCTATTAGTCATGTCTGAAAGAGGCTTTTGCTCAAAACATTCTTGGTAATACAGTGGTTTTTAATTTGTCCATTAGGTCATTTGGACATTAGATGGCACTGTTGTTTTCAGTGACTATAGGTTCTTGAGACCCAGCGCAATATCTCATTTGGGGTCACTCTGAGAGTCTTGCCACAAATTATAAATACATATTTTTTTAACTGTTTCACTGCTAAAGCTGAGGAATTTGGAAGTTGAGGAGGGATTTAGGATAATTCCGTGGGAAGTTAATTATATTAATTGACACATTAGATACTCATCATACTGAAATATGGAAGAGGTGGAAGGAAGCAGGATTGTTGTGAGTTACCTTATCATTATAGAAATTCAGTTTTATATATTGGATACTGTAAATTATATTATAATTATTAAATTATATGGATAAAATGCAGGATCACACTTTAGACACTTAATACATACTATTCACAATGACAAACATTTGTGTAATACACTCGGTAATGTTAATATGCAATAAACATTCTTGAATGAACAGGCACAGATGCATAGATATGATGCAAAGAGGATTATCTAGAGTCCTTTAATCCATTTTAGGTAACAAATTATTGACACAGAGTGGCCCAAACAGGATAGTGGTGTCTAACTTGTGGTTGAATGATATTCTTACAAAATTCTGCTAATGAGGGTGAGGCTACCTGTAGTATGAATTCAGAGTTTTCTGAGAAAAAGAGGAGAGAAAGAAATACTAACTGGGGAAGGCACACCTCAAATGTGTAGTCAGATAGGAATTTTAATGAGGGTTAGTGCATTCCCAAATTCTTATCTAATAATTTATATTGCTCATTCATGGACATGAGATGAATGAAAGAAACACACATAAAAACAAAATTTTATTTTTATAAGTTAAAATTGTATATATTAAAAGCAAAATATTAAAACTTAGTGGTGTAAATGAATGGCTACAGATATATATATATATATATATATATATATATATATATATATATATATATATATATGTATTTTAGGTAAATACTTATATATATCTGTAGCTCCCTAAAATGTGTAGCTCATTAGAGTCTCATTCTGGTTGGGGCCTCTTTCTGTGTTAGAGTCCTCAGCATTCCTGTGCTACATTATCTCTGAAGATGAGACCATGGTGGTAACCACAGACAATTAGCCAACTAGAATTTTGGTGACATTACAATTATATTCTGTCCCTATTATAGATTATATTTTGTTGTCCTCAGACATTGCCAGTACTTGAAATTATGCTGAAATGTATTAAAATGTGGATACTAGAATAGGACAGAATAACTCCAATATTTGATTGGAAACTTTATGTCTGGGGATGTTTTCTGTTTTTGTAAGACAAATATTGAGAATTTGGGATCAGAGAATATGTTTTTATAGCTTTTACTTTATAGTGCTGCTACAACACCGATAATGTGTAATGATCACATATGTGTTACGTGAAAACTCTCCAGTGGACTTAGATACAAGCGCCCTGGTACATTCCCACTAATGGGATGCTTTGGGTTTATTGCCTGTGTTTTCCTGTTCTTGGATGGTTGTACCTGTTTGATGACCTGTAATCAAAGTTAAAGGGCTAGATTTACTAAGCTGCGGGTTTGAAAAAGTGGGGATGTTGCCTATAGCAACCAATCAGATTCTAGCTGTCATTTTGTTGAAGGTACTAAATAAATGAAAGCTAGAATCTGATTGGTTGCTATAGGCAACATCCCCACTTTTTAAAACCCGCAGCTTAGTAAATCTAGCCCAAAGTCTCTTAATGTGTATCAACCAATGGATCATACCAATCAGAGGCGGAACTAGCGATCTGTGGGCCCCGGTGCTGGGAGGTAGGGAGAAGGGAACCTGAGCCCCCGACCCTCTGCTTCTGCCCTGCAGTGGGCCGCATTATCTGCATGGGCCCCTTTGCACTGCACCTGCTGCACCAATGGTAGTTCCACCACCAATACCAATCCCAATCCCATTCTCTTCTGCAACTTCATCATCCCTATGCAATAAGCTGTTCTTTAATGTTGGTATACCTACCCTTTATAACTCGCCTACACCTTCTCTGTTAGCCTCATACATCCTTGTTCTGTTTCTGTGTATGAATTGTTTTAATATACAATTTGTTATTCCGACTGTCCAGCATTGAGGAGATTTGCAGTATGTAGTTTGCAGAGGGGAGTTTAGCTTCATCTATACGTTAATCTTTGCTTAATGCTGTCATATTTGCAAAGGTCTTACACAGTTAATGGGATCTTAAGGAAGAAGGTTAAGGATTCTCTTCAGAAGCAAATGTCACCTTAAGTGCTCTGGAAGTAGCGCATTGTGATGCTGAATTTGTTATCATTACTCATCAAAGTAATCTGTCAGCTATTATCACAAGGGCATGATGACAAGCTTTCATACTAAACATCCACTGCCTTTGTTGTATCTTGTAAGAACTTTACTCATTAAATGTTACATGACAAGTGTTCTTTTTAAATTATTAATCTGAATTTAAATTGCTTGTCTTTAATTGTTAACTGCTGCAGAGTTACCAAGTGGATAACTTTATTAAATGCTAAACCCTTGTTACCCTTATGCATGTACAGGGCATAGTTTACCTATTGCTCATGGGAGTGATGTCCTCATTTGGATGGCTTCCGGCTCTTATGTGCTTATTGCTTCTTAATGTCAGACACGCCTCACAATTCCTTTCATCTCAATCATGCTTTTATCACTGCCTGACATAAGATGTTTGAAATAATGGCAAATAAGTCCTTATTCAGTTCCTTGGGCACTTAAAGCAGCACATATGAAATTAAAAACCATAACGTTAAATGTGTAATTTATGCACAGTACAGGGGTCGTTCTGAGCTCTGAAATGATGTTGGTAATGATTGTGAACTAAGTATAATAAGTATGGCATCTAATAGCGAGGAAGCACAAATACAAAAATCACCCAGAACCCAACAGTTCAATTTTTTTAACAGCAAAAACATAAGTGAAACTTGGTTTATTATTATGCTATATTTTCTGGTAAAACAGTCTTTTAAGAGCTTTAATTTTGATTATAATGGGAATAATGTACCACCTGATATAAAATAATAGTATAATACAAGTCCACAAGGAGTTTGAGGACCAGATGACAGGATGATGACAGCATGATCAGTTGTACAAGTCTCTTGACTTCAATGTGATTTATAAGAGCTTTTTAATTTTACAGTAGAGGTATATTATTCCTTATAATCATACTTGCCGACTCTCCTGGAGTACATACAAACAAATAAAAGGGAAGACGGCGCTAATGGTAGTGCTCAATAGTTCACTATTATTGGAATAGACGTCCTGTTCTTAAGTCTATATATAAAAAGACGTAGTTTTACGATGAAGTGGAGCAAAATCTTTTTTTTCCTCAGTCATTCAGATCAATATATAAAAGGAAAAGAGAAAACAAACATAGCATAGCCTGTATAATCCAGTTGGTCCAAATATTGATATCCTTAAAATGCCTGTGTAATATGTAGTATATACAAGCACCACGTGATAAAAACAATCTTCTTAACCCCTTAAGGGTATGTACTCACTAGAAAGAAAAAGGTATCAAGCATGTAGCATAACCTGTGCTCTTCAAAGAGAGATCACGACTTCACCATGTCAAATTCCTCTCCGTTTTGATGGTCATAAAAAAGAGAAGAAGGAACTCCGTTTAATAATTTATTCCATGTACACCGACATAGGCATAAAAAACTTTTAAAACATTCCACAACTGTCACCGCAGTAAAAAGGGAGTGGATGGACTCTTACCCTTACGTTGATACAAACAAGCGTGGTATAATATAATCCTCGCGGAAGACGTCCCGGGTAGTACTTCTGCGGTCCATGCTGGAAGAGTAAAGTACAAAGGAAATCCCCCGTTAGTGCTTGTGACGTCACCCACCTACGTCTGCCGACACATCGTCTTCCCTTTTATTTGTTTGTATGTACCTATTGTATTGTACTCATAGGGGTTTGTGTACTTAAAGGTGAAGGGCTGCTTTTTGGTGGGACCGCGCGGATATACTCCTACTTTTTTGCTGTTTTGACTCTCCTGGAGTGTCTGGGAGACTCCTGAAGTAGAAGGTAATCCCCTGTCTCCTGAGAGAGTCTAGCTATCTCCTTGAAGCTGGGCTACACAGAGAAACGGTGGTTGGATCATAGTGTGATGATGCTATTCACGTCATCACTCTCCGCCCACCACCGGGGAAACACTGGGGAGAGGAATAAGCAATGTCTCCATCTGTGTGATGGAGAACAGTGGCCGTCTTCTTGTTGCTCATCTCCTCTTGGTAAATAAACTTTGCTTAGGAAAGATGTAAACTTTCTGCACTGTCCCTGTGTGTTGTGTGCTGCCTTTGTGGGGTAACTATTAAAGGAGAATCCTTTACCATTTGTACATGTGACAGTGGGTAAGAAAATAAATGTGCACCCCCCTAGGTGCACAATGATTCGGCCTTGCATATTGCAAAAGCAGATACGTAGCACATACAGTACACATGTCACCAGAAAGCTTAGATAATTCATTAAAACTTATGTGGGTATTCAACAATAATATACAGTCTGGAAGTATCTTACATAAAATCGATGCCTTGGCTGGCAATAATATATTCTAATGTTTATAAGTTTCTTACTTGAAATGGTAAGTGAAATGTTTTTACACTAAGTTATACAGCTATTTTTTGGGATTAGTTGAAAAGCTCAGTCCTTGTACCTTTTGGTACACTTATGTGCCCAATGCAGAGACCGGAGCCTTTCAAGTTGTAGGCAGTAGTGTTATTTGGGTTCAGACATGAATTTCAAGCAATTGCATTAATTTGTGTAAGGTCTGTTTCTGAGCATGCAATGGAGAATCTTGTCTACAATGGTGAGCAGTTATTATATCGCAAATGAGCTATTGATCTACATATTCAGCTTCTAGATAAAGGTAAAAATGATAGTTACAAAGTCCATGTAAAGCCAGATTATTTCAGTTCAACTTCGGGGGTAAATGTATTAACCTGTGATTCTAGCAAATTGACAATATTTGGCGACTTTCCCAGGCACATTTAAAACGGTAATGTGCTTTTCCTTTAACCACATTGTCGCTTTAAATTTGCCTGGCAAAGTCGTAGAATATTGGCAATTTGCTAGAATCACAAGTTAATACATTTACCCCCCAGTGTTTATAAAGTTATGTCCACTATTTAGCAGGAGATGGACTCGCTCATAACACACTTCTGATAATATGCTCCACATATGAAACACTAACGCGTTTGGGTCCACGCGCTCTAGATGGTACTAAGAGTCGTAGGATGGATATAACAGGAGATGGTGGTGAAAGATCTGCTAACCGGGATATGCCACAGAAATGCTCTTACTATAGTCACAATCTGTTTTATGTGAAGAGCTAATTGTTCATATCCAATGTATCTAGAGCTTCCAAGGAAAGGTATATAAAGATCTAGAAATTCAGTTTACGCGTTTCAGGGCACTTAAATCGTCCTAACACACTCTTTAATTGGACTTACAGCTGATAATCATCAATCTGAACTACACACAGGTCTAAATTAAATGAATAAAACTAAAAACACATTTCATTTATAGCAGTAATTTAAAAGGTTAACAATTTTCATTTATGTAATAGTCTCATGTAAAAGAAATGTATATTCATTAAGGAAATAAACTCCTGAACAAGAAAAATCACGTTGATTGTAGGTGTTACTTATAATATAGTACTAACAATTACAAAATGAGTCGCCCCTACAAATATACAATATAAGGAATGAAGATCAAGCACTGGGAGGAGGAAAGATGACAGTCTGACAACTGTCCTGCTTCAGGTGGGGCAATCTGTCCCTCTAGGTTGGGACTTTCACCCCACTGCAAGGACTGTTTAAAAGTATATCTCACTTCACAATGCAAACTTCCCCCTTTGAAATCCTGAATTCAACTCCTGCGCATCCCCGCTGTGCCTCTCAAACTTCCCACTTGCACATTTGCATTTGATGATTCAATAAAGATCAACCTTGATATCTTTTCCATCAGTCCCGCTACACTATAGAGTCGCTGGGTGTGTACCACACATACACAAAACCACCCTGGTGATGTGCTTGCATAGCACTATAAGTTCTACCTGGTGGTGCTGGAGACACACCTGGGCAGTACTAGATACACCCTTGGGTGGAGCTAGACACACCCCTTGAGCAGAGCAGAACACACCTCCTTTGAGGTGTGACATGTCTGGGTGTTACTTGCACAATCTCTCTTAAATGGTTTATCAAAAGTAGTCATGTATGCTTATAATACACACATTTCAATTTCAAACAAAACAGCAAAGTAATTCTCATATCCAGGCATTTTGCCTTCACAGATAATTATATTCTATCACATAACACTTTCAAAGTAAATCATGTGAAACAAGTGATATCTCTAAGTACTATATTTTACAAGAGGTTTTGCATATATTTTGTCACTTGTTTTTTATCATTTAAATAATGCTCAAGCACAACATATTTTTTCTGTAGGCTAATTTACAGACATAATTAAAAACTGCTATCTGCTTGCACTGATTAAAATGGGACCTTGCACGCTCTGGAAACACTGGGTGTACTATATGTTTCAGAGGTCCTTACATATGGTGTTTTGTCACTAGCTTGCTATATAGTATTCTAACATATGGGTCACTAGTTGAGGCAGAATGGTTGCTCTGTATTACACTTGAAAAACACAATGGTCATTTCAGGACAAAATTTTGCATATTCAAATGCACTTCTCAGTTTTTGAAACTGTTAACTAATTTAAACAGTAAGACTACATTCCCTAAAATTGTAACACATATGACGTAAGTGCACATTTAACTGATTTAAGACAAGAAAAGGAAATGTAATGTAACCAAGGCAAGGTATAAATTCACGTAAAGGAGTTATCTTAAAATTGCAAGAAGTTGGATATTTCACACATATATTTTAATGTTGTATTTCATTTGGTGATGCTAACTTTTGTGTTGGAAATGTTATGATGAACTGATTGGCTACAGTCTATTCTACCCTGTCAGTAGTCTAATTCTATGGGTGTAGGTAAATTCTAACCTATTCCATTACAAAGATGCTTATACATGGGCCTTATTCAGAAAAGAAAAAAGGAGTACAATAATACAATAGGATCGGTAGTGAAAAATGCATAAAAAGTATAGCTTTGTGTGTATGCACCAACTTTTTAAGAAAGAATATATTTTCTTTGTTTACTGCACATACCAAAATGGGAGCACTGGATCTGTGTATAAGGAGAGACAGTTAAAGGGGTCTATTTATGACCCTTCACATTTTGTCTCTGTTAAGCATCATTTCTTATCATAGTGATAGCAAAACGATTAACTTTGTAATTTACAAAATATGTTCAGCCGGGACAGCGGCCTTATCTGGAGTTTGTATGTTCTCCCCGTGTTTGCGTGGGTTTTTTGTGGGTGCTCCAGTTTCCTCCCACACTCCAAAAACATACTAGTAGGTTAATTGGCTGCTATCAAAATTGACCCTAATCTCTCTCTCTCTGTGTGTGTGTTAAGGAATTTAGACTGTAAGCTCCAATGGGGCAGGGACTGATGTGAATGAGTTCTCTGTACAGCGCTGTGGAATCAGTGGCGCTATATAAATAAATGATGATGATGACGATTGTGGATAATAGTCATTTAAAAATGTGTGAATATCATCTGAAATAAATCTTGCCACAAATAGTGCCAGTCAACCAACACTTGCCCTCCTCCTACGAGCAGCATTGTCTATACTTATTTTAATCCTAAGAATTTAACCACATGGGTTTGTTTCACCCTCATGTAATCACAGCATAACCTGAGGGACATAAAACGTAAAGCCAAAATGATTATCTTTGCTCTTGGATACACAACAGTGTCAGATTTTATATAATGGACACATTTCTTTTCCCCTACATTCCCAACCTGTGTATCTGGGTTGTGCTCACTGTATAAAAATTCCTGGAAAAGTGTCCTAGTTTTCCACGACACTACATTCCCATGAAATAAATGCCAGTCATAAAAGAACAACAGCATAAACTTTGTTCAGGGAATAAAAAAAAAGTTAGGTTGAAAAGGTGGAACATCAATATTTTCTGCTTCATGAAATGGCAAAAACACCTTATGTTGAAGTGATTAATTATCTTAAAGGCTAAGTATAATACTACAGCTGTGTAAAATGTAGCTCAAAGAGTTTATTTATGTCAGTACTATTCTTAGCCCTTGATTCTTTTACTAGTTACAAGTTGTTCTATGCATGTAACATAGAAAATGACAAACTGGTCACTTAAGATCTATTCAGAGAAAAATAAGTGATTAGAATGTCTGTACCTACACACTAATCAATTTGTAATTAATATACTAACACACATAAAAAGTATTAGTTGAAATAAAACAATTGTACTAGTGATTTTAGTAACAGTAGATGTGATTTTTATCTTTTAAATCAACTGCGATTGAATTGAAAATTACAATTAAAAATCCAGGTTCAAATGATAGAGACTCATCAGGTGTCTAAAAATGTCCTCCCTATCCTCCAATTGTGCTTCCTGTTGTGTGTAAGGTCTCCCAGAGAGTCAGCATAAAGATTGATAAAATTTTAAATGTGGCGCTCAACAAAGGAGAGAAATGGGTACATATAGGGGGGAAATAAATTGCTAAAAAATCCATGCAAGATTCCTCCGGAACAGGCGTGAAACACCTTGCACAGATTTATTTTTATAGAAGAAACATTCATTTTTGCTGCACCCGTAGTAATGGTAAAAATGCACAGCTGCGATGTTCTGTGACACATTGCAACAAATTGAATCTGTCCCATAGTGTAATACCAATCCCATGTAGTAATGACACATTGGTACTCACGATTGCAAAACTTTTTAGCACAGCAGTCACTGAACAGCAAAGTTTAGGATTAGGATCTCCAATCTAGCAACTTTTTAGTCTGCTATGTAGAAGAAACCATACAGGGGCAGCCTCTCAACAGTTGCACTTGAAGCATTGTCGACTAATACCGATGTGGTCTCAAAGCCCCACATATGAGATCAATTAATTAACATTGTTACAGTGTAAAACTACTTAACAAACTGTGTTTTCTATTAAAAAAAAAACCAAAAAACATACAGCATACATTCAAAACCTTGATTATTACATTGAAAACAAATGTTAGAAAAGGAATATAAGTAAAATATATAATAGTCTGCTTCCCAGTTGTAGCATGTAATCCCTGGTCACTGATACTTGTAAAGTATTGATAATTTATATCCACATAATATTTAAATAAGTACACATAAGATAAGAGCTATATGATTTTAAATGAGTCCATGATATTTAAAAGAATGTATATATTATAATATAAGACTCATCAGCTGGGCATGTAAAGCTAAAATTGACAGTTGCAAATCCCTATGACTTGCAAGGAATTATCTAAAGAAACCCATACTGGTTAAAATAATGTATTAAGTGTAATCACTCAAAAAACAAAAAAATATATTTTATTGTAATTATTTTTCTGACAATATATAATTTTCTTCCCAATTGGCAAGAAAAACATTGGCATGACTGGGACCAAAAGCATGCCTTGTGTTTGTTGGTAGTACATGCCATAAAAATTAACATTTTTATGGTCTAGTTTATAAAATATATTTATTTTATCTGAGTACTGGTAGATATTTTGTACAAAATTTTTTTGACTGCCTCAGAACATGGTTGATGGTTAATACAAGTATACAAAAAGCAGTCATCTCCCTTTGATAATTACTATTCCAATTTATGTGTTATAATTTGCCCAGGATATCCAAAATGTTTCTTATATAGAATGCAAGTATACAAAGATTAGACATCTATCGCCACCCATTGATAATTACTGTTCCATATAATCTCTTCTTCATTGCACAGAATATTCAATGTGTTCCTTACCTGAATGAATGTAATTAGACCACCAAGGATTGTAAAGAGTATTATATATATTCATAAAGATTGCTAGTCAAAGAAATCAGATGTAATGGGCCTCCCCAAGGATATGTAAAATCCTTATGGAGCAGGTATTAAAAATCGCGGTTGCAAATTCCTTATTAAACACATGTTTAAACTCTTGTTGATAACATCAAACACCCTGGCCTCTGATAATATAGACAATAAAATTGAATATTCTGATATTACCCTCTACATTTTTATATGAATTAATATCCGATAGCAATGTCATAGCTAATGTAGAACAATCTATATCATCCAGGAGCACCACTCTACCCCCTTCGTCCATTCAGTCTAAAACTATATTCATTTTATTGCAAATTCTTCAGCACTGCATTTTATTATGAAATGCTCATCTAAGTTTTTGAGATGTTCTTTTGGTTGATAGAGACTTCAAATGAGTGTTGACAAGTGTCAGTCTGTATTTGTATATTGTTCCTAATAATAATAAAAAATAAGTACCTTCTTAACCTAATTAGCTTCTTCCAAAAGCAGATCAATAGTAATAGTACCATAGAACATTTGGGATTTACATTTAGGAGTTGTGGTGTCTACTCTTTTATGTACTTCTATGTTAAACATCTAACAATATTAATATAGATCGACTTGTACATCTGCCATGTTTTGTCGGGTGTTATTTGAACTACTCACATCCCCCGGGAGTAATGGATGCTCATTTTCTGTTAACTGATGGAAAGACAGATTATATACAGTTTGTTATTATACATTTAATACCCTCTTCTTTTCATTTTCCCTAATCTTTTTCATCGTCTTAAGAGATATTTATTTTTTGGCAATAACCCCCTTGACTTATCAGGCTTGTAACGATTCTGCTTTGAATTTCAATAGTCAATTAAATTGAATTTTGAACTTCGTGAGGGCTGTTCTTTCTTTCTACCTTCTTTCTCTGATGTATGGAAGGACTGTCTCTCAAAAGGGCTTTATGATTTGTCAGACGTGAGTTTTGATGGCTCTTGGATATCTGATAATAAGAGAGACTTTTTCTCCATTTCCAATATCCTCCTTTGGTGTATAGGAGGATTGCTTCTTGGAGTAGCCTTTGTTAAAATAAGTTGTGTGTTATTTCCTTTGTGTCGCTATTTTAATGCTTCCCACCATTCTCCCTACTTTTTGTAAATTTGTGAACCACATTCTATTCCTAATCTTGTCTCCCTAATTTCATCTTACAATTGATTGTTGACCCCAATTATTTTGCTATGCAGAGAATGGAGTTTCCTTTTCTTATATCTCTAGTTTATTTTTAAGTTCTTCACTATATTCACTATATCAAGGAGTAAAATATTTCCAATTGTTCCATAGATTTTGTTTCTGCTGTTTTATCAGACCCCTTGTGGATTTCTTTAAAATTTTCTAAACTCTAGAAATCTGATGGCATTGAACATATTTTCTAAATGCAGCAAAATAAAAGCTATGTAATAATTATCTCAAAGATTTTATTTCTGCCAGTGCAATTCTTAGCCTTTATTTATTCTACTGGTTACAAATCCTTTTTCCTTGCTTTCTATAACAAGATTTTAATGATATCACTATTGAACTTGATAGTTGTTTTCTTATTTTTTCTTTCTAAGGTTGAGGGTAGAGTTCTAAATATTGAAATTTATGCAGACTTTTGCAGGAAATTAAATGTTGTAATGGAGCTAGCCATTTAGGAGAGGCGCAAGGTTCTGGTGATACAATTTTTGAGTTATACTTCTGATTTGCTAATCCACAGAATATCATTTCACACTGTCAAATTAGATTCTGCATTTTGCACATCTTATAGTCTATAGATAGAGCTGGGACTATGACAGTGTCAATTCATTCTGCTTTGTAGTTTGGGTAGGAAATTCATCATGGACCACTCAAGGTCCATTTCCATGAGTTGTGCAGAAATGAGGTGTTTTGAAATTTTTCCTCATCTCCAGTTGAGGGTATAAAAAGACTAATTGAAATCACAGTAGTCACACAGAACCCCATATATTGTCCTTACATACTGTACATCTCAGTATAACACAGAACTCACATTTTTCAACTGGCTAGTCACAAAGTTAAGTTTAAAGATTGGAGAGTGCGTTTTACAAAGGGTGGCAGTGAGAATAGCATCTCCTAATAGTTGGCACCTAGCAATGCAAACTATAAATCATTACCATAATAACCGTGAATTCTGTCCTCCAAAATTACTGATTCCAAGTGAGGACAAAGCTTTAAATTTGTTTAGCAAAATCTTTTCAATAAAGAAATGTATCATTCCTGTAGACAACAAGTTAGATATATGAATTTTACTTAATGTAGAGGTGAGTTTGAGCCCCCAAATCTTCTCATACCAGTTTTAAGGAAACCTTGCATGGTTACTATGTAATGTTGCAAGCCCCTATCTAATTGTAAGTCTGTTTATGGCTACTTTCTTCTTTACATAATGACACTGCATCTGCCACATGCAGCAGTGTCAGGCCACCCAAACTGTAGTATTAATGCAAGTTAGAATTATTACAGTCTTGCAGGGAATCAGAATAAATCAGCTGCTCTTCTTTTCTGACAGACTGTCACTGTACTGAGGAGCTCTTGGTCTTGCGAGTGTGACAAGTTCCAAGTCTAATCTCATTAGATTAAGTTTAGCTGCCACTGCCTGGGAGCCTCCTTGTCTTTAACAGAGGTGACAGATTAGTAAAGCACTGTACTCATACAGCCACAGGAGTGGCCTTAGAGAGGTGGCCATTGCATTTTAAAAGATCGGCACGCTGACCCATTGAAGTGCTCTGCTGACCCGCGCATGTTCATATTATCTGATTGGAGGTTCTTCTGTTGTGGACAATTTCAAAACTGGGGCACCCAGGCGAACAAGGGATGAAGACTGGTAGCAGAAAGGTGCTTTGAACCTATAAAAACACCATAAAAATAATGAGACAAGATGCAATCACTTTCTATTACAATGTTTTAGCAAAGTAACAAGACATTTAAAATGTTATAAGATTTTTTTTTCTTTTTACCCTGTGTCAGATTAAAAATAAATAATATAAAAAGCAATAAATTGAATGATTTCTTTTTTCTATTATTTTTTTTTATAGTTAAACATTTTAAAGCTGATTTATATGATTAAGCTTATTGTTCCTTCTCGGGCTATATAGTATTTCTGTCACACACCTGCTGATATCTTCAATTTCCAATCTTTGTAGATAAGTTTTTATAAGGCTATTAAAGAAAAGAACAATCTAGTGGTATACCGTGCTTGGCTTCTCGGTAGTAACTGAATTTTTACAACGTATTAGTCACGGAACATACTGGGAAAGAGGAGAACAGTCTAATTTCCTATTGTAAACCACTTTGTAAAATATGTGAATAGCCTTATTGGATTTATATAAAACCTCAGGTGTTCTTTTCTAATCTCAGTCTGTGTTTTGTCAACAGCATTAATTCACTGTTTAATGAAACTGTCAACTCTAATTACAATTTTAAAATTATGATTGTAACTCTTTAACTCTACAATGCTTTAGGAGAATAACAAATCATCCATCTGACCGCAGTAAAGCATCTGCTTCTCTCATTGGTTAAATTGAAGTTTTTTTTTTATACTGTTGATAGTCGAGCATGAATTCCTCTACTGAAATGCATTGTTTAGACTGCACATATTGTACTTGATTAAAATTTAGGTTAGATTAACTCTATTGTGTAGTAAAGAATTTTATTTGGCTATTCAAGGTCAAAGAAATCATATCCAGTTGAAGATTAGTACTACATGTCACATCGCATTACATCCATTGGTTTACTTATTTTTATATATATAATCATTCTTCTTTGACGGAATGGGTAGTCCTCACTAGTTACTTTTAGAAAATAAGTAACAAATTATGTAATGCATTATTAGTTAGCAAGTTGTTTCTGTGCATCTGCCTGAAAACAAATGAATGATTGACATTGCAGCTCACGCATTAGATCAGGCTTATGCACCTTAGCGTTACTTAAATCCGTCTCTCCTCCATTTCTGTTTTCATTCATCTCTATGGAAAAGTGCCATGTTTGTGGATGACAGTGCAGGGGAGGAGAAATTACAATATAATTCCTTTCTTTAATGTCTGTTCCTTTATCCACTGGGCTAATGTGTACATTGCTCTAGTGTTTCTCCACAGAGATAAACGATCTTTGTGTGAGATTCCACCGCTCCTCTGTTCTCCTGTCAATAATAGAATGGTGGACTTATAATTCTATTTACTGCTGAATTGAATAGCAATAGTAATAGAGATAAATTATTATTAGCATTTATTTATATAGCGCCACTAATTCTGCAGCACTGTACAGAGAACTCACTCACATCAGTCCCTGCCCCATTGGGGCTTACAGTCTAAATTCCCTAACATACACACAGACACAGACAGACAGACAGACTAGGGTCAATTTTGTTAGCAGCCAATTAACCTACCAGTATGTTTTTGGAGTGTGGGAGGAAACTGGAGCACCCGGAGGAAACCCACGCAAACACGGGGAGAACATATAAACTCCTCACAGATAAGGCCATGGTCGGGAATTAAACTCATGACCCTAGTGCTGTAAGGCAGAAGTGCCAACCACTTAGCCACCGTGCTGCCCCTAAATTAAAAAATAGGGTGTAGCTATGCAGATGAGTAGGTCTGTGTGGCACAACACCTGCAATGATTGAATATTTGATAGCAGTGTCTTATGTATCTGCATAATCTGATTGTTAGGATTCTGCTTCTGTTATCTGTTATCTGTTTAAGTTGCTGTTTTCCTGTGTGTGATAGCTGCTTGCTTTCAATTAGTAAGAGCTGCAATGCAGGTGAGCTACCAGCATGTGTTGGGATTATGTTGTTAGGTGTCATTTTCTGCTGTATTTCCCTATATATGATAACTCTTTGCTTTCAATTAGGCTGAGCTGCATGTTGGTGTGTTACCTGCATTATCCTGATTGCTTATCTGTAGTATTTAAAGCCTGTCCTGACACTCTATCTCTTTGATAATGTTTTGCTTCTAGTGGTAGCGTACTGGTTCCTGTGGTGTAGTATCCTGTGTCTGCTTTCTGGTTCTGATACCTGGCTATGTCTGTCTAAGATTCTGGTTCTGATTCCTGGCATGTCTGACAGTGTGTGTTCCTGTTACCTGCCTGGTTGTCTAATACACAGTGCTCTGACTGAGGTGGTGGTGTCCCGAGAAAGCTGCAACAGCGGTACTATTACCATTTATATAACCCATTATATTTGCTGATGTCTGGTGGTACATCTCTCTGGTGTCCAGTTTCTCCACATCCATTCTGGCCTGCATCATATCAATTGTGCTGTTCCACTCAATCCAATTGGAATGGTAAGAATTTGCATTGACTTTTGTAGAGCTTCAAGTGATATTGTGCCCGGCTTTTCTGAGGGACTCAGGGGCTGTCTCAGAATACTTTGGATTCTCTGGACTTTGTTATACGGCTGATAAGTACACTGTGACTTTCCAATGTACCATGTCTGCTGATTTGGGTTAATTTCCTGCTCTGATGTTGGGACTTTCTGTATCCCTTTCTACCTGTTGATAGCTGAGCCATCTGTGTATGAGTCTGAACCTGATAGTCTGCATCTGATATATTGTATCTGATACTCTGAACATACTATTTGTTGCTTATCAATAGTGTTCTAGAATAAAGACTGTCATTTTAAGTCACACACCTCGTAATTTCTGCTGCTACCCTAACACGGATATGATTATGAATTTATACCTCACTCTCTTCCCACTACATACAAAATAGTGGGGTCTCCATAGTGGCTACATCCAAAAGGGAACTGCCAGAATATTCTATGACCTCACAATAATGTACTCACATTTTTTGATTAATCGTAGCTTCTGATGAACTCCACTATGAATTCCTCTATGTTATTTTCCCTCTGGCAAATCTGTATGCTTTTGCTCTCTGTAAAAGTCACACCTCCAACCATCTATGACATGTTCAGCTTAATTCCAGGAGATACAACCTGTGCTGAAATAAAAAAGAGACTGGGGGATCTATTTATTAATATATGGTGATAGGACTGATTTTTCTATTGTGCTGATGGAAAATCAGCTATGGCCATAATTTAATATTAAAATCTATCCAAGATAGCTGAGAGATACTCAGCTGCTTCGAAGATTGTGGCCTGGAGTGGTAAAAGCTAAGCCAGGGCTCGTTACAGGGGATATGTGAATTTGCAGTGCCCAGACTTGGGCTGTCAGTACCACTAAGTTAAAAAAAATGAAATATAAATTAAATAGTAAAAAAATAGATAAAAAAATATGTAAAACAATAAAAGTTTCAATATTTTAAACTATCGCTGAATGAAAAAATGATTTATTCATCCCAAGATGACGATAACAGAAGAAGGATTATAGCGGAACTTGTATCGTCATGATCATTGTTAAATAGGCTACCCATGTGGAAGCTTTCACCGGCAAGACTTACTACCAGCGGGGTCTATTGCTGTTGATAGCACTTGTACCTGCTCAGTGATGTGTTTCATAACACTTGGGTTGATGGTGCGCAGGCTGACACATATTCGTGATGCATGTCTGCATGAGCCCTATAACTTAGATTACTTTTTTATTAAACAATTTTTTCTACATTCCCAGTAGCCAGTACAATACAAATACAAATAGGAATAACATTGCTCATAACTTCATATCTGTACAAAAGCAATCACAACTAATCACCAGTTGCCTAGTATATGAGTAGAGCAGGTCAAACACAGTGTGACTGCCAAGGTTTTAGAGCAGATTTGCATCACTGAACAATGTTAGTTAATAACCGCCAGTCAGCAGGTAATTTAGTAAAAGAAAATAACACTTGCCTCTAGCTTCAGAGAGAGAAATAATACATAAAATAGAAAACTTAATTGCTGCTTTAAAATAAAGTGAACTATATAAATTCTTATAATCATAACTTGACAGCACCATGTGGGGGTAACAGTTCCCCTTTTGTAGTCCTAATCATAATGGACAGCTAAATGTAAAATGTAACTGCTCAGCTATGAAGCATGAAGGTGAAATACATACACACTGTTCAGTCTAAGGGTTCATAACCGTGTGTGCCGTTGTGCTCTGTTAATGATCCAGTAATCATCCAGGGTATTAAATCTCAATGAACATGGATGCAAGTTTGTGCACTTCTGATTCTTTTTCCATCGAGTAACAAATAAGAAATCAAGTTAATTGATGGAAAACCATCCCCTCTAATATTGGCCTGGGTCATAAACGGGGGACAGTGACAGTGATGCAGTGTTCTGTCTAATTTTTAAATGTCTATGAATTTTTTTTTATTGGGAGGAAAGTTTTGAAAGGAATTAATTATTTCTGAGAGGATGGTTTCAGCGCATGTAACACATAAAAAATAAATAAATGTCTGTAACTATAAAAAGACAACAGGTGTGGTCGCCTTCCTACTACACAGCAAGTGACTATAAATTCTCCTATCCAGCAAATGATTGCTATTCTAAGCTACTAAATGTCTATCATTCTACTATGCAACACAGTCTGCCCTTCCTATATACAGCATTCTCCTATAGAACAAATGACCAACAATCTCCTACACAGCAATTCACCTCCATGCTACTGCATAGCTTATGACTGCCAGGCATCTACATGGCAAACACCACACAATCATATTGAGCAAGCTTTGCTCTTTGCACATGTTAATTATAGGATGAATCCTCATAATTCTTGTCTAGGTATATATTGATGTACAGGTAACATACTTGTCATACACTGATTAATTAAGTTCAGTTATGTCAGGTACTATATATTATTAATTTCTGTAATATAAGGGACTTGATATATGCCAAAGGGGGTGTAGCAGGGTGAGACACTGCTACATCTGAGGAAAGGGTTAACTTCCTTGGAGTCAGGGGTAAGTCCCACCCATTCCTTATAGGGGGAGGAGTTTGGGCCTATTTAACCAATCAAATACAGTTTAGTCTTGGCTGTTAACTGGAGAGGGTGGAAGTCTCACACGTCTCCACTCAGGGATTCAATATATCCTGAATTTCTGCATTGCTTTGGTTCACATGTATTACCGTATATATTGTGGATCCTCAAAATAAAGCTTCTGTTTGATCCAACCCAAGACTTTGACTGGTAACTTGTTGTACACCCATTACAGGAGGTTTTCACCTTCAGATTACTTTAAAATATTGGTGAGCTCATTCTGAAAATGTTACTAAATACAATATTTTTATTAGACGGATCAATTTATTTTTATTGATGTGGGATATGAGAGAAACCTGCTACTTAGTACAGTTATACCCAATGCTATGAGCACAAAAAGCTTAAAAGGAACATGTTTGCCTTGTAATATAAAACATCACTGATTAGCACAAAAGGAAGATAAAACAGTATATTTACTAAGAGGTTCGGGAGGGTATGTACAAGCCAATAAACTGGTTATCTGAGATGGAGAACAATTTTAACAGAAATACAACTATATATACAGGAACAATGGCATTCAATTAAGTCTTGTGTGGATAGCAAAAATTGCTAATAGCATGGAATTACTACAATAGCTAGACTTGATTGAAAGAAAAACCTTGTGTTGTCAGTAATATTAATGTAATACACTATATTATCTGACATGATTTTTGGGACATTTTGCTACCTAGAGGCTCTGTGATCAGTTTTACCATTTTGATCTGTGCCGTAGGCAAGCAAAATAGCCCATAGCTGAAAGACACAACATCTTCTGAGTAACTACATTGTTGCTATAGATATTGACACAATGATCTAAAACTTTGTAAATATTCTTGTATAGCGTTTTCAGCATAGCATTGTGCAAAAATTAAAAATACATTAAAATAGACTAAATATTCAGTTATCTAGATGTATGATGCTTTATTTGGATTCATGTAACAACAATATATCTACATCTGTCATTAAAACAATTCTGAGTGCAACTTACAAGTCTACCATTCTGTATCTAAATGTCAATTTTGATGGTGTTGGAATCCAAATTAATTATCAGTGATCTTGTTCTTTGTTAACATACATTTTTGTTTTACCTTTTATGTCACTCACCATGCATGTATCAGTCATTAGTTAGAGAAACCTCCAGTTAATGAGCCTTTTCCCTAACATATATGAGAAGATTAGGTGATGATACGGCAGCCAAGCTGTCAGGTCTTTTTTTTCACCGAATCAAATCTTAAACTTCATTGAAGGTACAACCAAGTGAAAGGAATACAATCAATCTGCCTCAAAAAATCAATAGGCAAATCATACTATCTGAGAAAAGAAGATTACCTTTAGCAAGTTGCTGTGTGTATGGTCTGGCTTTAGTTTGACAGTTATTTGGTTTTCAACTAAGACAAAATATTACTTTTATTAAATACAAAAATAATTAAAAAATAACATATAAGAGTATATTTCCTTTTAATATAAAATTAAAGTAAAATGACTATTTACAGCAAAAAATAGCGCATTGTCTCTAGCACCAGATACTAAAGTTAACTGTCATATTTTGTGTGTGCATTATGGTACCCTATTCCTATAAGTGGAATAGGACACCTTGGGCCTGAGTTTGAGTTAGAAGCAAAGGAAAGAAAAGAAGTAACTATGCACCTGGGCAAAAACCATGATGCATTAGAGGGGGAGGTAATTGTTAAATGTAGGGACAGATTTATAGTTGGGATATGGCATGTCATAGATCAATTTTACTTTCAGTGTAAAAATAAAGCTATCAAATATTTGTGTGCTACATGAAAAAAATTTTTCCTGCATGCAAAAAAATAAGTTGATTTGTACCCCTTGCATCGTAAAATGGTTTGTCCAGGTGCAAAGTTGCTCCTTTTCTTTGCTTTGCTCCTAATTCAAAATCAGGCTCCTTGTGTGCACAAAGATTCCGCCTATATGTTTGACATCAAAAATGATTATTGGCATGGCTAAGACCGGCAGATGTTGATCTGCAGAGAAGATATAGCGAACATCATAAAATGTATTTAAATAAATAAACAGTACATCATAATGATTTCAGCATATTTCTGTATTTATATTCCACGGTTTTGGGTGCATAATGTTACTTTATCAATGTATGGCAAGCCAGTGTAATAAGCATCTGATAGCTCCCATGATTAAAATATTGTCCCCATTTGTGTTAGAGAACACATGACGCTAAAGCCTAACACTAATTACCAAAGTAATGCTTAAAATCGTAATGGTTACAACAACTACAAGCCTCTTCCTTTTGATCCCACAATGGCTCACAAAAGTAAATAAAAAAGACATAAATGAATATAACAGTCAAAATACTATGTGACAGAAAATACACGTACAAGTACAATTCTTCAAATAAGTACAAATATGCAGTTGTTCAGTAAGGAACATGAAAATCCAGAGCTAAAATATATAAACAAGTAGAATTCTGATAAGGAAAATAAACACACCAAAAGTAAACTCTACAAAATACACCGATCCTTATTCACCACACAGCAACATAGTCACAACTAATCATGTGCTCAAATGTCAGTGAAATAAAAACATACATGAAACAAATAACAGATACTGGACACTAAATATATTATACTGTAACAATGAACAAGTATCATAGACTTGTGTTAGTTAGATGTGTAAATATCAAGCAAATGTATACAAAATGAAAAGCCTTCTCTCATAATGAAAATGTCAACCTAGCTGTCTGTATAACATTACAGCTGTCTCACCCATAAATCAAATATACACTATAAATCAAGCAGACTGACACGTATACGGCCGCTGACTGCAGGACTAAATCAGCGCTATAACATGAAAAATGTTTATCATTCATATACCATAGCTTTCCGGATTTAAAAACAAATTATAATACTAACAATGTATACTATCAAATAATATTAGTAAGGAGCCTCAATACAACAAAACCATGACAAGAATCATAGACAGTATGATAATTCATACTATCCCAATGATGTACTGCTGGGACCTTAAAGCTCTAGTGTGCCAATGAAAAAGCATTAACATTAAAACAAAAAACATTTTTTCATCTATATCAGTTGTCAGACACTACAGCTGCAATTCCAGTAACATTTTCCTATCTCAGGTACAAAACAGGTTACACATTAAATAATTTGCAATCTCCTATACAAAAAATTGTTGGTATTCTCCTACACAGCAAATGACCACCATTCACCTACACAGCAAATGACTACCATTTACACAGGGAATGACCAGGCCCGGCGCTCCCATTAGGCAAGGTTAGGCACTTGCCTAGGGCGCCGGGCTCTGGAGGGCGCCTGGAACAGTAAATTACCACCATTCTCCTACACAATAAATGACCACCATTCTCTTGCACAGCAAATTACCACTATTCTCCTACACAGGAAATGACCGCCATTCGCCTACACTGCAAATGACCACCATGACCATAGACATGGATGGGGCAGCACGGTTGATTAGTGTTTAGCACTTCTGCCTCACAGCACTGGGGTCCTGGGTTCGATTCCCAACCATGGCCTTATCTTTGTGGAGTTTGAATGTTCTCCCCATGTTTGCGTGGGTTTCCTCCAGGTGCTCCAGTTTCCTCCCACACTCCAAAAACATACTGGTAGGTCAATTGGCTGCTATCAAATTGACCCAAGTCTCTCTCTGTCTCTCTCTCCGTGTGTGTGTGTATGTTAGGGATTTTATACTGTAAGCTCCTATGGGGCAGGGACTGATGTGAGTAAGTTCTCTGTACAGTGCTGTGGAATTAGTGGCGCTATATAAAATAGCTGCTGATGATGATACTATCTTTCCCTCTTCCCACAAACATACACCATCATTCACACAATGATAAATGCAGCGCCAAGTAGTGGAGAGAAAGGGGCCACAGCCTTTCATTTAAAACTTACAATTTTAATCCCTTAAGGGGAGGAGCATACCAGGGCAGCTCTTTGTCCATCTGGGTGACCGGGCTCCTATCCTATCCTGGTAGCGAAATCCTTGTCTGGAGTATAATAATACAGGCCAAGAAAACCTCTAGGATCATTCCCTTTTAGCTAATCATGGGGTGCCACACAAGTATCCTTCCATATATATCAATTTAGTCCGACCTTCATGGGGGACACCAATAAGTCCCCTTCCCTTAACTTCAACACAAATATAAAAATATAAAGATTTTCTGTTCTCCATTAAAGTATACCAAATTCAAACTTTTCCTTTTTTTAAATAGCATTTCTGCTACTTCCTACATTCTATGTTTTTCTCTTTCGATGTTTTATTTGATCAACTTCTTATCTTTTTTTCAAAGATTGAACAATCATAATACATTGCAATGAAAACAAACCACAACAATTACTTCTCCATCATCCAAAATGACAAGGGTGGGGAGCCCCAAGTTGCTTCCATGTGGTCTTTCAGAAAGAGGGAGAGGTGAACTTAGGCATAGGTTGATAACATCCTCCTCCTACTCTCATGTTAACTCCTCACAGTCCACTCTAGGCCAGACATATTCATTGCTTCAAGCACATATCAACACCGCTCTCCATCCCCTGCGCCCTGCTGTAGTCATGCTGACTCCAGGGAGCTTTCTCCTACACAGCAAATGATCACTATTCTCCTACATAGCAAATGATCTCTATACTCCTACAGCATTCTTCTCCTAGTTATAGTGCTGGTCTAGGCTGAGACATGCTGTCTAAACAGTAGAATGTGCTGAATTTTACATTACACATTGGTTTGCCCACAAACCAATGTGAAAGATACAGTCAGAGATGTATTTACAATTTGTGCTGCCTTAGGCAACCATACATCCATACATATAGAAGTCATAAATGATAAATGTTGCAATCCATTTGCTGTTTTGCTGAATGCCTACTGCTCTAAAATAGCTATAGTAGATATTTAGATAGATGAGGCTCATCAAGATTGTAAAACAAATGGAAGAGAATAAAAGAGCTATAGAAAATTAACATCAGTTTATTTTCCTGCTGTCTCCATGAACATTGCTGCCCTAAGCAAGTGCCTACTTTGCCTATACAGTAGATGAAGTCTAGAATGCACTATGTCTTGATAGGTGGCCACCATGCATACTACCAGTACATAGCAAACAAATGCAGTTCTTGACGCCATTCACAAATATTCATACAATTTTGTAGAATTCTGTTTCCTTACTGATTTCTTGACATTCTGTTTTCGTTAAGCACAATCCTCTCTCCAAATGTTCTTAATTAAATACTGTTTACATTAAATAATCATGAAAACTAGGAAACATAAGAAATATTCTTAATAAAAACTGTTATATCCATTCTTAATGATTGCAACCATAAATTCATTTAAATAAAAACATGTTCTGATTACAGAAAATATTATTTTGAACGATGTACTTAACACATGTGACTAAATGTGTGAAATACACATTGTCAGTATAAAATAAGCACAGATGAGAGGAAGGAGGACATTTACCTTCTATTAATGTGAAATTAACCTCAGTTGAAGCTTTGGCGCTGTAGCACTGTCTTATCAGCAGCTACCCACTCTCCCTACACACAAACTGCTTATGGGAGAATTTAGCATTTTTTTTGGGGGGGGGGGGCTGAATAAAGAAATAAAATGAGTAACACAGAGGCAGAAGCTGTCAATTAGTATAACAATGGGTCTGAGCAGCTGATCCTGGACTGCAGTGCATCAGCCATTTCTCAATAGTAAATAATAATGTGCCCAAGCTTTTTAACAATTGTGACAGCCAATTAAACTAATAAACTAGCCTCAAATATCTACGTGGAATCAATAAGATATCAATTGGGACTTCCCAAAAAGTAAGATGATTTATGAACAAGATTGATTGTGTTTGCAGTCATCATCCAATCATACTAATTGCTCCCAGGAGCATCCAAACTGAACACAGACCTGATTGCTGAGCTCTGATGCTGATTGGCTGGAACTGCCAGTGGATATGTACCTCTGTGCAAAAATCTAATCCTACTACCACCTTAGAACCACACCATTCATGAAAAAAATATTTCCACTTTTCTGCTAAAATACTGCTCAGTTTAGCCTAATTTATGACTAAATTAAAACACGAGCATGGGGACATTGGGACTGTCTTCATTGCATTTGGCACTTTTGTGTGTTCAAAGCTTTGTTTTTTACATTAGGCAACATGCTCATTGAAAAAAGCCATAAAAAGTATCAAAGCTGATGCAAAAATCTAAACCATTTATGGAGTGGGATGGCTGTGCATGTTTCCACGCAGTCAAAATAGCCCTAAAAAAAAATAATAAAATAAATAAATAAAAAAAAATAAAGACCTCCTTTATTTAATTTCATCTCAATTATCTCACTTCGCTAAATGAAATCTCTTTCTTGAATGGCACTACAAAACTGGGTGCTCTGGTATGTCTACCCCACATTCTGCCTAAGCCCTCCCATTGGCAAGTGCAAGCATCTGCCCATCTGTAAATGCCTCCAGTTTGCTCGGTGAACCTATGTGCTTTGGTGGGAATCTAGGCAAACTTGAGCAAATCGAAGCACTGGGCATCGCCAATGATGATTTTGCGCTATGCCATGGTCATTTTACGCTTTGTAAATGAGGGCTATTATTTTGTGTACAATGTAAAAACTATTAGTTACTTCAAAGACAGAAATATGTAGTCTGTCTGGAAAGAAAAATCGATCCAATCATCTAGTGTTATAAAGCTGTATGTTTGTAGACTTAAAAGCTGACAGTTTCAGCGGGAATGTTTTTCCAAAATATCATTGCGGTAGTTAGAGTCTTTCTCCTAGGCACACTGAGAGAAAGAAAAATAACATTGATAGAACATATTGTAAAAGGTTGCTGTAAATAATGATTTGGCAATGGATACTGATGTTCAAGAAATACAGAAAACAGACGACAATGTATTTTTGTGCTCTAGAAAAATCATATGTTATATTTAACAAATTATATGCACATTGTTCTATATTTCTCCAGTTTCCTCCTTATTAAATATATTTGTTAACCCTAACAATGACACTGTTGGCATCTGAGGGCATCAAAGATTGTAAACATATTTGTGTGTATAGTAGGCAATTTAAACTGTAAGCTCCAATGGGGCAGGGACTGATGTTAATGGCAACATATTCTCTGCACAGTACTGCGTAATATGTTTGGCGGTATAATAATACTACTAATAATAATTGTTTTCGATTCATTAAACATAAATAGTTACAAAATGTTTCATTTTTAAATTATATTATTGTTTGCATTCTTTAATGTTACTCCTCTTTCACATATCCTCAATATCCTCAACACTTGCAATTTAAAAAAACAAAAAAATATTTATACACTCATCTCAAAAATGACTCCACCTGCCGCCTTAAGGAAGTCACAACGTTTTTAAAAATGTAACACAAAACCAGAACAACATGATAGATTCCCTTATCCAGAGAATGAAGCTAAGGCTACATTTGCAGATAATTTATTTAAATATCCTTCTGCAAACTTTGGATTTTTTCATCATCTCGGCTTGATAATTACAGACAGCGGGATCTAGGAGGTAGAGTAAATTAATGCCATCACCTTCACTGACAGATGCTGAATAAGTGCTAAGTGCCGTAGCTACAACTGGGGTTTTTAAACTGCTCTTCCATTTCAGAAAAACAAATAGGTTGGTGAAGTCCTTAATAATTTTTTTGGGTTCATTGCATATCTCATTACCTGTAAATTGTTTCTCTACTATATTATGAAGCCTGTTTTTTTTTTTGTTTTTTTTTTGTTTTGTAATTAACCCCAGTGTTGTTATAGCTATTTGTTCCCAATTCACTGGCAAGTAATACAAGTAATAGCACACAGTCTAATATAGAAAATAATAGCATGAAACTAGGTTTTATAGATCTTTTTTCTTTTGCTTTTCATACGGTTTACTCTGAACACAGACATATTAACCGTTAAACATTAAAATGTAACTTTTGTCCCAGTTACATTGCTTTTTTCACTCTTTTCTCCTGCTAGAGAAATAAGTATCTTATATTAGTTTATAATTCATATTACTATCTTATTTCCAGGAAAGACAGATGTAGGAAGATAAGGAATTGGGATCTTGCTAGAAAGTCCTGGGTCACACAGCAAATTTTAAGCCGCCTGCACATATGTTTCTCCTTCCTTGCTAGACTTTTCAATATAGTTTCCAACTCAAAACAATATATAGCACTGCAATGGTCAACTGATATATTTACAGACATGACCCAGGCACCTGATTTTTACACACATTCCATTTCTCCTCATTAACAGCTGATTCTAACATGAAGACACACTGAGGAGCGTAGTTATAGTACACAAGTTTTGGTCCTTGTATACTTCCAAGAACCCAAAGCAGTGGCCAGGTCCCCTTATTTCCATCCCTCATTGATCCAGTACCAAGAGTTGCATTGGGTCTTGGAGCTCATTACAGGAGCCAAGGGGATGGAGGCCGACTGGCAGCCTTCAGATGTTATGTATGGCAATAAGTCCTACCTGCTGAGTAACCAGGAAGGACTACTGGAGAAAAAGTAATATAAAACTTCTTTGGAAAATTATTTTGTTATGAATGAACGCAGGGCTGGATTAAGTCTTTGGGGGCCCAGAGCACTAAAGACAATGGGCTCTATGGTCTAAAATTAAGGGCATAGTGTCATCATTCAGAAGAAAAGAAAAAACTTCATCATCTCTCTCCCTTGGCCCCATCCATTTCCCATTGCTTATTCCATCTCTCTCCAATTGCCATGTCTGTCTCGCCCTTTTCCCCCTTGACGTCTCTTAATTTGCCCCATCCATGGCTCTCCTTTTACCCACTCCATGTCTCTTCCCTTGCCCCTTCCATGTCTCTCTCACTGTAGACCCCTCCATACCTCTCATTGCTGCTATCTAGTTCTTATTGCAGCCCCCCTAAAGTTCTCATTGTTACCCCCACCCTATAGTTCTCTTTCCAGCCCACTCCCTATAGTTCTCTATACAGCCCTTTCCCTATAGTTCTCTTTACAGTACCCTCTCTATCATTTGCCTTACAGCCCCCTCCCTATAGCTCTCTACAGCCCCTTCCCTATTGTTCTCTTTACAGCCCCCTCCCTATAGTTCTATTTACAGCCCCCAGCACCTTTTTTGCGGATTGTCTCCTTGCTCCCTGCTGCTTAGACAGGAAGTGAAAACTTCCTCTCTGAGCGCACTCTTTTGTGGGGCTGCCTGATGTCTCCTTGGAACGCTCAGACAGTGCTCCAAGGAGTCTGTGAATCTTATTAACCTCATACATTGAATAATGCATGAGACAAATAACTTACTTGGCACTAGGCGCTTAGGGGCTCCCTTAGAGATGGGTGCCCAGGGCACATATTCCCTGTGCCCACCTTAATCTGGCTCTGAATGTAGGTATAGAGTTTCAGAAATCCTATGGAGACACTAGAAATCCTAAGGCTCTGATCAATGATTTTAGTTTAAAATGCTTTCTGCAAGTATTAGATTTGGGATGTAGCACATCTCTTGGTACAAGTTAAGATTTGCATCCCATGTGGTTTATGGTTTTGTGGAATAGTAACTTTTATCATTGCTGCATTTTTTTCTATTTTTGCAAGTTGCTGTTAAAATTTCCTAGATAGTTTACTCATTTGCATGGTATTGATCAATTGCCCCAATAGGTACCTTAATTGTCTTAATTAATTTGGAGGGACGGTGTAAGCTTCTCTGTCTAGAAGCTCCCCCTTTGTTTATTGTCCTTTATAAATACCTGATAAAGGGAATTTTTCTAGTTCCAAAACATTTACTTAATTATCATGTTTCTGAATAAATCAATGAATGCATAATCACAATATGATCGTGTAGCCTCAGTAACGTTCCTAGACGATTACTACAGTCTCAGACAGTCACTGTTTATATGTTAAATTGTATGCATACTTATCAAATGCTTAAAGAAAGCATGTTATATTTATATTTATGTAATAATGCATTATTATAGCAATATTTTGGTCCTCTTTTCTTCTTTTGTGCAGCTCTATTTTGGTCAGTCAAATGAAAGGATAATTTCTAAGTACAACCCAGGGGGTACTCTTGTACAGGGCCCGGGCTCACCAGGGGGCCCGGCGGCACACACTTACCAGGGGGCCCGCTGTCCTCCAGTCCCGGCATCTCCGCTGCTGTCTTCAGCCTGGTTGTCCCTGTGACAGCCAGGCAGCAGAATGCAATCGCAGGGGCGGAGCAATCATTCCCCTGCGATCATGTGATCTTCCTGTGACAGCCAGGCAGCTGTCAATCGTGATCGCAGGGGAATCATTGCTCCGCCCCTGCGATAATGTGATCCTCCCTTCTCCCTGTCGATGAGTGAGGGCGGGGGGCAGCCCTGCCTGCTTCATTTGTACTGGGCCCCACAATTTCTGATGACGACCCTGAGGTAACTTACCTTGTATCCGGCATTCAGGATATTGGCTGATACCTTATTGTCCTCCACATACCCACTACTGATTCTCTTGTTCCGGTATGCAGGGTGGGGGACTATACACTGCCTGTCTGAAAAAGACTGTGTTGGCAGGAGTGCAGAGATTTAGGCAGACATTGCTTGATTTTTTCCTGTCAACCTGGGCCTTCTTTAAGACAGGCAGTGTGCTGTCCACTGACAGGGCCCTACCAGTGGGGGCATGCAGGAGCAGTGGAGGTTATGATATCTAAGTATCTGGAATGCAGACCCCAGATAAGTAGCCTTTTGGGGCCAGGCTACTCTTAGGATATTCTGTAACGCCTGCGGGGAACAGGACAGACGCACACAGATAAACTTACCTTACAAACAATGGTCACCTCCTGTCCGCTTCCGATGCCCCAGCCGCTGTCCTATCCCAGCAGATCAGCAACCACAACCCTTGTCACCTCCAACCACGTCCCTGAGGAAGAGACAGAAATTACGGCCGTGCCTACCAGGAAATGACTGTCCGAGACCACGGCAATCAGCGAAGACACTCTAGTCAAGCTCGCTTGCCGCCACCTCGTTTTTCTTTTGCCAAGGCGCGGGGGACTACGAGCACTTGAGACCAGGAACAGTCCCGCCTCAAGTACCCAACTCACCTCTCGGCCTAACCGGATGAGGGAATCAAGCACTATACTTACCGGCCACTCCAACCTTCGGTCCCTGCTTTTCTGCTCCTTCCCGACTCCTGTGGGCAACAGAGAACACACAGCCTCCCTCTACTCTGGCGGTGAGACTAAGGTGTACACCCACAAAACTACTTACTTACTACAACAGGCGACCCGACCCTAACAACTACTAATGGCCGGTAACGCATCTCAACTATATAAAGATAATTACAACTAGGTGTGGTGTACTATTGGGACCTATTCACTATACTCTACGGGGAACACCAGCTGGAGTTCACTGTCTATTCCGGAGGGCTGTTCCCTAACACCCTCACCTAGGTCGTACCAAGAAGATTGTCTTCTTGCTATGGGGTCACCCACAGAGTCCTAAGGATCGGCTGCACAAGGCCCGAAAGAGGCTTACTGGAACAGCACACCAACCTGAGAGTCGACTGCCGCACGGAACCACCGATCATCACCGCAAGGAACCGCGATGACTGCCTCCACTCAGGCGGAACACGTATCCCACGCCAGAGAACCTGCACGGAACTTAGGACTGGGACACTCAACCAGAACCACGGGCCGCCCCTGGAACTTAATTGAGCTGTGCCGCACTGCCAGTGAGATACTCGATCACCACCTCTGGAAACCAGAGTAACCCCAGGGACCTATGGGATGGGAAAACTACGGTGTATATTCTTCCCTGGCTATGTGTAAGCTCGTAACTACACTTGTCCCCACAGTACAGGATAGTGCAGGAAAACAATCAGGAAACAAGAGCCTACCTTTAATGGGGGCCTGACGTCTTGCACCTGGAAAGAAATATACAGCACACCAAAATACAATATACAAGGCAATATTCGCTGCACAAACGGAATAATACTCTGCTACAGTATATGGCAGGCTGACCACTCAAGTACACAGCTACTATCTAACCAGTCGGTTAATACAGCTCTAACAGGAGCCCTCTGCTCTACTGTTATCTTCCACCTAGTGTACTCACCTCACACACACAGGACAGTGCCCTACTCTGTTCAGGGCTCTCACGCCACTGACCACAACCAGGGCCTTGCTCTGACAATGGACCTTAGCCCCCTCTGTACCTTGGGTTCTGAGCCCACTAACTAGGGCCTTGTGCCCTTCTACTTATGGCCTCTAGGCCTCTAACTAGGGCCTTGTGCCCTGACACCTAGGGGCACTAGCCCCTACCTAATTAGGCCTTGTGGCCTTCCTCACTATGGGCACTAGTCCACTACCTAACTACAAGGGCCTTGTGCCTTTCAAGAACTTTTGGACTTTAAGCCCACTTACTTCCTAATAGGGCCTTCTGCCCCTATTATCCCTGGACCTTGTGCCCGACCGTGCCCACGGGCCTTGTGCCCGACTTAACGCTGAATATACTTACCTGCTCTATGCAGGATACTCAGCTTGAGCCCGTCGTCTTCTTCTCCGGGTCTTCCAGACCCTCCAGCCAGCGGCGCCTCTTCTCCTCTTCGGCGCAGTGTTTCTGGCAGTCTTCTGGGCGGGGGTGCTCTCAGCCCTGACAAGGGCTTCCCGCCGACGTCTCCGGCGCTGCTTCCTTCTTTTCTGGGCAGGGGCGCTCTTAGCCCTGACAAGGGCTCCCCGCTGACATCTCCGCTGGTGATTGACAGTGGCAGGGTAGCTCCTTGCCCTGACAAGGGCACCCTGCCACTTCCGGCATCTTCTTTCTCTTGATCCGCCACTCCGGACGTCCCACGACGTCCTCCTCTCAGTGCGCTGACGAACTTCTGGCAAGATGGCGCCGGCCGGCGGCTTATATACATGCCGGCGCGATGTCATTACTGGGCACCGCCGCGAGAGCTCATTGGCTTGCCGCGGCGCCAATCTTTTGAACGGCCGGAGGTGAGCCGTGATTGGCTCACTCATCTGGCCGCCGATTGGCCAGCGGGGAAAGGTGAGCCCTGATTGGCTCATCCTTCCTCCGCTGCCAAGACCTGCGGAAAGGAAGAAATACTCACCGCTGAAACGCTGGACCGGTGAGTAGAATTTCTTCTGTTCTTTCTTCGCCCTCTTCATGGGCACAGCAGCCAGGGGCATCTCCTGTCCCTCCAGGGACACAGCAGCAGCCTCCATCTTCACCCTCTTCACGGGCACCGGATCCGGAGCTCCTGGGCAGATCCCTGAAATTCCACCATAAACTAATTTTTGGGCGTGTGGACAAATGATCATTTAAATTTTTTGTCTACTATCCTCTATCATTGTATTATTTTCAATTTAGGGTGCAAGTGGCTATAGCACTCAGTAGGAAACAATTTCCATATTTATCAAAGCATTGCTCCTCCTTTACCTCAATTTCTCACAAGAGAGGGATATATAGAGAGAGAGAAAGAGACTAAGTGAGAGAGTGAGAGTGAGAGAGTGATGGAGAGAGACAGTGAGAAACAGAGAGAGACAGTGAGAGAGAGAGGACATGGTAACTTGGTATATATAGCACATTAGTAAAGGGATTTAGTGGAGCTGATAATTATGATAAACAGACTGATATTTGTATGTCAAATGTTTGTATATATTCTAGAACAAGGTGGAAAAAGATGATTTTTGTCAGCAGCACAATAAATAATATTAAGGAAGTTTTGGATTGGAGTCTGGTTACATTTCTGAAGAGCTCATGTTATTAAATGTGTGCAACAGAGAATAGTGCAAAGATTAATAATTAACTTGGAGTGAGAATAATTTATTTCTATTGTTAATAAATTTAAATGTCATCTTTTTGCTGTGCTTGTAATTGTTCATTGTTTAATAGAAAGTAGGTTTCAAATTAAAATAAATTATAATGAAGAAGAATTATTCAAAGTACACCGTAAAAAGACATGGAGCTTATTTTATTTGAAAGAGTACATTTTTATGTTTTATTTGCCTTTCAGTGGGATTCATGAAGCGGTAATCCTGCGTGAATCTTTCAAGTGAAATGTCAATTAATGCATAAGATATGACATCTGTGTAAAACTTTTTTTAAAGGTTACGAAAAGATAACTTTTTTATAGAACCAAAAGTGTTCGAAGTAGATCATATAAATTGCAAAATTGGCTCATATCCTGGATACCCTATTTCAGCCTAGTTTAATTGTATCTAAATTTATCATAACACCAAAACAGAAAGCTTGGTTAGAACTAATTAGAAGGAAACTAAAACAAAATTAAATAGTTGACATGATATATCACTGGTGAAAGATCTTCCTAACCTTTAGTTGGTTGTCTGCAGGGGCAGTTTGGGCTGGGGGTAGGGGGGCACCTGCTCCCCAGGCCATCCCATAGTGGGCTACCTTGGGCTGACTCTCTGGGCCACCTGTATGTTTTTTTCCTTTAAAATATTCCTAATAGGCTGCTGAGTTAAGTCTTGCCCCCTGGGCTAAAATTTGCCAGCCCACCCCTGGTTCTCAGAACATATCTGTCTGTTGCTCTCATAATAGCTTACAGTTATATATTTAAGCAAATATATAGCTACTTATTTGCTCATTGCATGTAATGCCATGCCTCTCAGAAAGTCCATCCTACTTGGATCATTGATTTCAGCTCAGTATATAAGCTGGTGTATTATCGTCTTATTAAGCGGCATGCTGTGTATAATGTAAAAGGTAAGGATAGTGTAAGAAGGGAGCAAAATTGAAACACATTTTCCATTCTCTTTATCCGCTTGCTGAACATATCCAAGGGCTGTATTTACTATGTAGAGAAAAGCCTTATCTCTGGAAACAATGGGTGTTTTCACCAGCGATTGGACTTCTGCGTATCTATCATGAGATTCCCCGTGTTTCTCCAGCGAGTGCTTCCCCATGCAAAGCATAGGGAATCCTATCTAACAAGGATTGGTGCGGTACATATACCACCGCAGTCCTCCTCTCTCTATAGCCATCTCAGGATGGCAATAGCAGAGGATATTCTTAGGAAAATGCTTTATTTAATTAGATAAATATTTTTATGTAATCATAATAGCAGACAATTAATTAATTTTAAAACATATTTTTTACATTTTATTTAAGTGGAACTGGAAGCCCAAGTCAGGTCAGAAAATATTTGTTATCGCCGCATAATAAAATATAGGGTCCCAAAAGTCAAATAATACTAATTTTACTCTATGAAGAAATACATAGAACGCTAGAGCGGAGCGTTGAGTGCAGGGAAATACTATTTTCATAGAGTTAACACCAGTTACAGTGTTCTGACAATCAGTCATATTTGATTTAAGGTGTGAGCTGTGTCCAACAAACTGCTGAATGCAGTTCAAAATTAGCATACCACCCAAGTAGAAAAGCATCATGTATAAAGAACCTAAAGGAGACAAAATGTAATTGTTTCAGGTTGATTTTTAATAGATAGTAAATGTTTTATATTATATTAAATACCGTATATACTCGAGTATAAGCCGAGTTTTTCAGCACATTTTTTGTGCTGAAAAAGCTCCCCTCGGCTTATACTCGAGTCCTACTTACCTGGTCTCCGGTCTCCGGTCTCTCCTGCTTTGTCCCGCTTGGTCAGCCACCATTTTATTGTAGCTCCGTGTATGTGTATTCATTGCACAGGGAATAATAAAGTTAGATGAAAAGGAGCCTGTCATTTCCTCTATCCCCGCTGGTCAGAGACACGTGAGCTGCTCGTTACACACCAGCATCTAGCAGACGCCGGGACCTTAAAGCCTGTCTTAGAGGAGAAAGCCGCGGACTTCTATCTGTCATCCAGCTAAGTGATTTTATCGAGTAATTTCATCATTGTACCTTTGTGTCCTAGGACTGTGTTTATCCGAGCTGGTATTTGAATGAAACGGTGTCCCTTACTCCATCTGCATTTCCATTGTGGATTTTTCAGGAGCAAATGTTAATTACTTATACCGGGAGTTAACTCCATTGGCATACCCATGTGGCGCTGACCTATACTTATATGCTCAAGATCTCATACATATATATTATTTTCAGCAGATGCTCCGAATTGTATCTGTGCACGTTATGTGCTGATGTGATTTTTAATAGAGTATAAGTCAAGCTGCTATTTAGCAGATGCTTCTATATCATCATGTGCACATATGGTTATTATCAATCCGGATTACTCTAGATGTGGATAATAGATTATAGTAGATATGGGTATATATTATGTACTTTATGTACCCAAGAAGAGTGAGTTTAAGCTGTGTGGCTATATGGTACTAGCTGTATATGTATTTATCTAATGCATAGAAGCCACCCCCCAATATTTTTATTTTTGAAATTTACCAGTAGCTGCTGCATTTCCCACCCTAGGCTTATACTCGAGTCAATAAGTTTTCCCAGTTTTCGAGGTAAAATTAGGTGCCTCGGCTTATATTCGGGTCGACTTATACTCGAGTATATACGGTATGTGTATTGCATGCATGTACACACACACAAAAATGAGCTGGCATCTCTTACATTCATGGCAACAGTACCATAGGTTTGTTTACCAGGAGATTATCCATCAAATAATGCTCATGGAAACCTACTCAATGGCCAAGTGGGACATTTAATATTTTATATAAAAAGTCTATTTTTTTCAGGAACATTCCAGTACAAATTGTCATGAAACAAATCTTAATGGCTGTGTAATACCTTTTGTTATTTTCCCTAATAGCACACAGCAGTATGGTTTGTTGGTCAACAATCCAGATTTTCATGAGACATTCACAATTTGTGATGCTACAAAGAGGCATTAACTACCAGAACATGGGTGAGGCCTACCTAGAACTTGCCATGGCATGGGTGGATTAAAGGCTTGTCCTATTTGGGGCCTATTTTCTAATCTGGAATGTTGGATGGCATATGTAGGAAATTACTAATTTGATCCATTCTGTCCAGCCAAGCAATTTTTCATGCATACCAAGCCCACACCAAAAAAATCTTTAATCCGTTCAGACAATTGACTTAAGGTGCTCACACGAAATGCCAGGACAAATTTCATTATTTTGCACCAAAATATTAACATATGTTCTAAAGCTATGGGCTTTGTTAGAGTCTCTCTCTCCTGCTGTGAAACATCACTGATGACATCACAGTTATCACTGGTGTTTCAGACAGACCCCAAAAGTGCATGTGATATCATTCTGTCTTGGCCCTCCGGGAGTGATTGGATGTCCAAAAGGACAACTTATCACTTCCTGTGTGTCAGTTGGGTCCCTCCTGACTCCCCAATGTACTTGATCATGTGAGAGACCCATACACATAACATTTTGGCTGTGGGCCTTTGGAAATGGGAGGGATGCAATTATGAAGTTTCCATATATAGTGCCCCTTTAGACTGCCCAATGCCTGTGGCAGGAATAAGATTGTGTCACAGTAGCAGCAGACAAATAGGAAATGATGTAAAGATAATAGAAGGATTTGATGAAAAAGAACTGATGGACCAATTTCTCAATTTAAATTGGCAAGTCAATCAAACTACTTGTAGGGATGAAAAACAAATGTTTCTTTAATTGGGTAAGAAAAATATTCATATTTTTTTGCATTTTCTTTTTATAAAGAACAAGGGATAGTATAGTATGTAGACTGTAAAATTGACAACCTTAGAGAAACCTCTTTCCCTCTCTATTAAGTAACCTCCCTGAGTTGTACATATGGTGGGGTCCCTCCCTCGAATCTCTGCCATTTCCTATTGATAGTATAATGCAAAAGATGTCACAGCAAAGAGGGAGGGGGGTGGTCCCAAGGTGGATAACCCTTTGAAAACCCCATAATAATCTTAACCATCAGGCCTATGAGACCTTAGAAAAATATATACGCAAAGGGATAGGGAAACAAAGAGTAAACAAATAGATAGTTCTGGCCTCATTGCTGAACATACCATGTAATTAATTTGCAAAGCTTTCGAAAGATTAATTAAGTGTCAGTGTATATTACATGCACGAATACTATATAACATATGGAAATGGAAAGGAACAAAGCCATACACGAGTGTCACCGTATGAGCGATGATAACGCGTACAGATGGCTAGACGGAATTACAGAGTTAAAAAAGAATTATTTTTCTTCCCTAGATGTAATGGTATCAAAAATAGCACATTTGTTTCTAAATCCGATATAAAAGGACACTTTAATTGAACATATGCTCATGGCATTCACTTTGAGGATAATGATCCTCATTCAAATCTATTAGCTCAAATTCCATATAAAAAGATTTTTCTCCTCCCTCCACTTCTTTATTTATAGCACCTTAATGACATGTTATCTCTTAAACACTTTTTTCTTCTTTTAAATTGCCAATCTGCATTGCATAGATGCAGTTAGTGTATACCCAAAGGCCTTACTAAGCTTCATGCTATATAGCTGTTGTTTGGGCAAAGCAGTCTTAACAAGTCAAATCTGTTGTTTGTCTCTTAACATATTGAAAATATTTTGCAGAATGTCAGAATTCTTCTAGCAGCATCCTACCCAGACAATTAAACTCAATAGAGCTTCACTAATATTTTAAGAGTATAGCATTATATGATATATAATTATAAGGGAACCATTGTACCCATAAATAATAGCAGCAGAGCCGTAACTTAGAATTCTAGTGCCCTGGGTGAGAAAGACAAATGCCGCCCCCCTAGCCCTCAATTTTAACCAAATTAACCTAAGATATTCCTAAATTGCGCCCCCCTTCAGCGTTGCGCCCTGGGCAGTCGCCCCTGTCGCACAGCCCTAGTTACAGCCCTGAATAGCAGTATAATGTATTTTTATTAGAAATATATGGGGAATAATGCTGCTGTATACATGGTTAATAGCTGTTATTTCATGTTGTATTTGGGTTTGTTACAAAGGTGCTAGAGGGTTAATAATTAGCAGTGAAACAATATTTGTCTAGTTGAAGTATGTTAGTCTATAGATTATATAGTTTATTTAAAACTGCAATATCACATAACCTTTATTTTTATACAGTAAGTTTTGTACCTTTTCAGACATGAATTTGGGTCATTTTCTAGGCTATCCTATAAGTCAGTTTAGCATATGCAGAATCTCATTGTGGGGAAGACATATATGGCTGCCAAAAGGATCGGCAATACCATTAGGTAACCTAGGCAGTTGCCTAGGTTGCTTATAGCTAGGGGATATCTAAATTACTGAGTTATGTTATTCATCTAACGATTTAAATCTCCTTGCTGTGCCCCCACAAGGAGCGTCAGCCACTGACATGAAGGAGAAACAGCCAGTAGCTTCTTACATTTAAAGCTGCTGGCTGCTGCTTCTCCATGTCCATGTTACACAGGGAATGCGGTGCTTAGTAATGATGTCACAGACATGAGCCACACTACCAGGGTAATTGAAGTTAATTTTTGAGGAGAAGGTTACCTGATTCTTGCCTCCAGCACAAGTGTTTTTAAAAATGAGTGGGCACATATGATAGTTTTTTTGCATGCCTCATTTCCCCAGGATTATTGTACCGATCTTTGTTTTTTTCTGTGCAGGTGCCAGTGCTATTTATCTGGCACCTCTTGGGAAGCGGTCAGGGTACTCAAACCAGAAGGTGCCATTGACTGTCTGAGCTCCCTTACTGCCCCTGAAGAGAGCACCAGAAATATGGTGCCAGCTGTCACTGCCCTGGGTGCAATGTGGGAGGCACGGGGCCCCCATGGCAATGCACACCTTGGACCCATTATAGATGCTCACTGACCTCTACGTATATGATGTATTAAAGTAATTTTATAGTTTTCCAATAAGCATTGTCTAAGCGATTTGTGTTTCCAAAGCACAAAATGATTTATTTTAGCAGATGCAAAAATTTAGCAGTTCAAAACATAATTATAATACAGTACAGCCAATACCAAAAGATAAATGCATACCGCTGCGCTCACTGGTACCAGCTTACAGTACTTCACTCCAGAATACTGTGGTCAGAAAAGACTTGGCTAATACCAGCTAGAGCTGTATTATATACACTCAGTGTTACAGAGAGAACAATGCAGATGGCGTGGCTTGCTTCTATAGGTCCAGGCTTCAGGAGGGTCCCGTGTAAACAGGTCATAGACTAGTTAAAACAACCCCCTCTAAGGGTGAGGGTCAACATTCCAGATGATTCTCCCACCCAGAAACCAGTTTAAGCTAGTCTATTTACATATTACAGTCAGTATCACTTAAGACATTTATTTCTCTAACATCGCTAACTAGAGTATGCAATGTGCGATCTCTTCGGCGAATGAACCGGACAACTGCTGATGAATAGGGGATTAAAATGATACTAAACATGACAACCTGAACCTTAAATAACACTAAAGTGTACATATAATCATAATATATAAACTAATAATAAACTAAATACTATCTGCTCATAAATCACTGTGGAATGGAACCAATATAAATATGATATATAAAATTAATTAAATGTTAGAGTGCGTGTGTATGTGTGCGTATTTTACCGCGTGATTGCGCCATGCCACGTGTTATATGGCATACTGATCGCAATCGCACGGTAAAACAATATTAACCAATATACTTTCGTTCATCCAATTATACGACTTCAACAGATGACAGAGGAGGCATGTGCAGATTTGCTGGGAAATAATTACCATCATCCAATATTAAAAGCCATTTTGTATCATTCAGAAGCATACATGTTCATTTGAGATAAATTACATAATATCATGGATAATGTCATGTTTTTGTTAATAGGGAGCGCTATGCTCCTTCTCCTGTATGATTCCCCGGTGGTCTAGTGAGGACAGGAAGTTGAACAGCCTCTGGAAGTCTGCATTGCGCTATGTGTGGACCGAAAGTTTGGCTTTCACACCATTATTCCAGGGACTCTGAGGACAGAAGACGTGTCTGTTATAGCTGTGCTCAGTGAGCATACAAAAGTGACCAAAGACTCATCTATACATAAAGTGAAGTCTGTCCATAAAAATCCTGCACGAATGTGCAGTATATAAATACGTTTAACAACTTGTCTGTATACAGATATACGAGTGTATACCTGATTGCTGACTAACATTAACATCTGTAAGTACCTCCATTGTTGATCTGTTACAACCTGTTCAAATAAACCATCATCTTGGTTAAGTTCAATATGTTTATAGACTTAGCATTCATATTTAACCCACACAGGTTCTGCCAATAGTTTTGCTGTGGAGAGTAAGCTTAAAATGCCTTAAGCTGGTGCCCTGTTGCACGGCTTAGGCTAGTGCCCTGTTGTACGGCTTAGGCTAGTGCCCTGTTGTACGGCTTAGGCTAGTGCCCTGTTGTACGGCTTAGGCTAGTGCCCTGTTGTACGGCTTAGGCTAGTGCCCTGTTGTACGGCTTAGGCTAGTGCCCTGTTGCACGGCTTAGGCTAGTGCCCTGTTGTACGGCTTAGGCTAGTGCCCTGTTGTACGGCTTAGGCTAGTGCCCTGTTGCACTGTTTATATCTATATCTATATCGATATATAAAGAGAGAGAGAGAGAGGATTTCGCATGTCTGAGCAGAATTTAAAGTGTTTGCCAACATTAGTAACATCCAACTCTTTACTCTTTAGAAAGCCTGTACTGGGCTGCAGATCTTTTGTGCCGCATCATAAAAGATTTAAAAAATAAAACAAAATTACATGGGTCTGTTGTTACTCATCACATGCTTAGGGAATTTACTGCTATTTGTTATTCTGTGCACTCAGGTCTTTCATGTACTGTAACATGTTAGTACACATTGAGAGCACTTGACTTGATGGTCTGAATGCACATTGTATTAGTGTAGGTCCAAATGCTGAGTGGAAAATGAACTGAACAAATGAACAAGCTGATTAAATTAAAGATATAGTGATGAAGATTGATGCACATTTCATACTTGGTTACATCGAATTTTGAGAAACCTGCCAGGAATATTTCTTTTAGCCCTGTTGATGTTCTGTAGAATGGGAGGGTGTAACTGTTACCATAACAACCCTGGAATCCCTAGTGACACCCACACTTTGTTCCTGGTCCAGTACTTCTAAGAAAGTCGGACACAATGTGTATCAAAGACTCCCTTGTAATTTCAATCTTATGAATCTCTGCTGTACTGTGAATACATAAAATTGTATATGTAAACCTCAATTTCTAACCTTTCTCTGACATTTCCTTTAACCCGTTTGAACTATTATTTCCCAATCTGCAACCCAGACAGCAGGGCGCAGGTATCTGAATGTTAATAGGAACAGATTTTCTTATAATTGATTCTTGCAAAATGTAGCCATATGTTAGTTTATTATGTAGCACTGTCTGCCTTCAAAATCACATTAACATTTGAAAAGCTGGCATTCTACATTTTAAATAAGAAATGTTGAAGAGAGTTTCACTAATTGGTGATTGGCCACTCAGTGGTATCTATGTATTAAAAAATGTAATACTTTTATACTGTACATCTCTAACAGAGATGTGTGAATATATTTCGCCTTCCACAGATCTCAGCTAATTTGCACAGCACAAAATGGTTTGTAGCATTTCTTAAAGGAATAGAAGAAGGCGGCTGGGGAAAATTACTGACGGTCAACAAACTGACTGTAGTAAACAATCCTAATGCCCGAACTAAAGCAGCAAGAGAGCTGCAGGAGATCACACAGGTGTTAAAACAGCATTGTGTCTGGTTAGAAGCACTAGTGTTTTCTCTTGGATATGAATAGTCGTTTCCTCTGAATTACAATCTACACATAACATGTTACATTGCTGACCACACCAATTGTGAATAATATAACAATTGTTAAGCAAATTTGGAAGTGGACTTCCTCAAACATAAATACTAAGGTTAGCCCAATTTGCACTATGTGCAATTGATTATCTCTACACTGACAATCACTGTGTATAACTGCCTGAAAATGACATTAAAGTGATTAAAATTGGTTTAACAACTCATCATCATCTATTTATATAGCGCCACTAATTCTGCAGCGCTTTACAGAGAATTCATTCACTTCAGTCCCTGCCCCACTGGATCTTACAGTCTAAATTCCCTAAAATACACACAGACACACACACACACACACACACACACACACACACACACACACAGACTAAGGTAAATTTAATAGCAGTTAGTCAACCTACTAGTATGTTTTTTTGAGTGGGGGATGAAACCCACGCAAACATGGACACAGCATACAAACTCCACACAGATAAGGCCATGATCGTGAATCAAACGCCCAGTGCTGTGAGGCAGGAGTGCTAACCACTAAGCCACATAGAAAAAAATAATTAAAATATAGATTTTTTTAAATCTAAACTAATATAACAAATACAGTATATTTGGGATGTAGAGAAGGCTATTAGGAACATGCTTTATCTAAAGGACAGTCCTATTAAATTTCTGAAATTAACACTTTAGCACCAATTTGTCTTAGTGAGGTCATTGATATATGTATACATATCTGTCTAGGAAGTTTTGGAAGGAGTACTTAGGGATGAGTTCATCTATGTATGTCACAAAAGAGTCATAGATCACTTTTAATAATATTTTTATTAGGTCGCAGCAGTTTTTCATGACCTTTTATGTCCGCGTTGAACATCCTAGCAGTTTTTCTAACGTTGGACCTTCAGTGTGTTTCTTTTCCCTTCTCACCTGTATTTTGAGCGATTTTAAATAGTATATTGTAGTTAATATATATATTCTATAATTTATGCTAACACACATATTTCACACAAGTTAACCCGTGCATGATACTCATGCATTCTAGTCAAATCAAGCTACTTAAGGTGTTAAAAAGGTTCTTGTCATGCATTTGGGCCTAGCCCAGGCCTCCTCAGGGGAAGAACGTTACTTCCCGACGCAAGCGCTCTTTTTTAACGTGGTTTTGTCCACATATCACCACCTCATCATTCTTCTCCATCACCTCATCCTTCATCTTCATCGCCACATCCTTCATCAAGCTACTTAAGGTGTTAAAAACTCCCCACTGTCACCCCCGGCAACCACCAACCACTCCCACCTGTCACTTCTCCTTTAAGAAATATATAGGTCAGTCCACACACGCCACTAGGCATTTATATAGTAGAAGATTAATAGTTTGTATCACAGCCTCTTATTCAGATACACAAATTGAATGTGTAAGTTAAACTATTGTATTGTAAAGGCTGTATTGCATTTGATGCTGAATTGTGTAGTGATTTTCTCAGTAAAAGAAAGTGTGCAGATGCAGGTAAGCTAATTCTTATTTTGTTTGGGGCAAGTTTAAAATGTATAAATGGCATAAACCAACAGTGAGCAGCAATGCATTCGATGTTACTAAATAGCTCACTCTGGGGTATATTTACTAAACTGCGGGTTTGAAAAAGTGGAGATGTTGCCTATAGCAACCAATCAGATTCTAGTTATCATTTATTTAGTACATTCTACAAAATGACAACTAGAATCTGATTGGTTGCTATAGGCAACATCTCCACTTTTTCAAACCCGAAGCTTAGTAAATATACCCCTCTGTCTTGTTTAAAAAAAAATCTAGTTTGATTTTGTTTCTGTTACGTTTGTATGTGGGGTTCATAGTGAACAGATTGCAGGTTTTCCGTTTTAACTAGAAGTGATTTCAGAGAGAATAATGACAATTTTCTGATAACTTATTCCATGCACATGCTATGCAGTTTCTTTATGTTCTCTGTCATTGCTGCTGGCCACACAAGTAGTGATAGCGACAAATTAGGTCATATTACCAAAATAAGTAGAAATTGTTTGTATCAAAATCTAATACATTTTGAGCACATTGAGTAAATATGATTGGCAAATGGCTGCTAACAGTATGTGTGTATGGTTATCTGTTGGCCGACCTGTCAGATGCCCATGAGTGGCAAAAGAAAAAAAACATACTGGTAGGTTAATTGGCTGCTATTAAATTGCCCTTAGTCTCTCTCGGTCTGTGTGTGTGTGTGTGTGTGTGTGTGTGTTAGGGTATTTAGATTGTAAGCTCCATTGGGACAGGGACTGAATTAGTTCTCTGTGTAGCACTGCAGAATCAGTGGCTCTATATAAATAAATAAATAGATGATGATGATGATGATGATGATGAATGGATAGGCTAGGCTGCAAGGTGGGAATTTCCCCCTGTGATTGTCCCCCACAGTTATTGAGAAGGTTGTACTGACCCCATCAGGTGAAATAGCTACAATGACTGCTGGCCATGGGATATAAGACACTGTTCCGCAATCCTGGAAATGAAGTGCTAACCTTATGATGCCTATCTATTTAATGAAGCAACAGTGAGTGTAAAGTGATATTCTAATTATTATTATTATCGCTTATTTATGAGGCGCCACAAAGGCGCCGTACATAGAGCATGGGACAACAGTACAGGGTAACAGTACACAGCATACAGGCTGTACAAACACAATGCAATAAGTTCAAAAAGTACAAACTTAGCAGAGAGCAGCTGCACAGGCAAGGAGGTAGAAGTGACTACCAGTGCACAGATAGAGCGGGTCGGGAGGTGGGCAGTGAAGAAAAGAGGCTGAACCTGTGCCCACTAGTGTGGTCGCCAACAGGATCAGGGCAAAGAAGGAGATGTAAAGGCAAGGGAGAAGAGGAGAGAATGCGGCAGATGTAGAGTGATGAAAAGGAAAAAAGAGGGGTTGGGGGCAGGGACAAAGGTAGACAGGAAGAAGAGGACATGAGGATAGAGGGCCCTGCTCAAGGGAGCTTACAATCTAAGGGAGAGGGGGAAACTGACAGGAGACACAGAGAGGAAATATAGGGTGAGGGGGCAGAAGAGATGAACGTGAGAGAGAAAGAGCAGAGGAAGTGTGAGGGGGAGATAGAGCATGGTGAGAGTGGAAGGGTAGTGAAGAGGGTTAGATGGAGGAAGAATAGGCTAATCTGATAGGCTATTGATAATCCTTATCATTTTACTCTTACTGCCGTCCCTTCCAATAGGCAGCATCGCAATATCCATGGATGTATTCTAAGCAGCCTCTCAGTGTACCAGGAACCCAGTGAAATAACTGAGACAGTTTGTGGCTGCCTCCTTGTTAGATGTTGGGTACACTTTACTAAATCTATGACTTATCAACAATATTTCCAATTACAATGCAGTTCCAATTATACACTACAAATGATCGAGCCAATTAGAAATTAGCATATTCTTCTAATGTTGCTGTTAATGCTACGATTTCTATCCATTGTAGCAATTAAAATATTGTGCATAATGTACAGATTTCCTGCCACCACTGAGCAAGCTTTTCATTTACCTTTGGGAATAATAAAGCTTCTATTAGCATAGAGCCAAAAACACCCAGAATGATCATTCTTCTTAAAGATTAGGCATCTGACCTTGGTTAATAGTCTCTAAACTCTCATTCCAACAATAAAGTTAATGTGAAAGTGTTTTCTTTTGCCGAGTACATATATACAATAGTGTCTATAGTGTCTAATAAATAACAGTGTCTATGCAAAATGTAAACATAATTAAAACTTACCAGACAAACTTAAGTTTTTGAAATATTGTAGTGTAGTGTATTTATTGTTATGCAGATTGCGTTTGAAATAAGTTGATGTATAGATACAGCAGGATTTATGAGACCTTCGTTATTAAAGGAATTTATATATATATATATCTCTGACCACCAGCTGCTGGTAATATAGAGTACGGTTATCACAAGTTGCAAAAGTTCCTTCATATTTCATTAGTTGTGAAATATAAATGGAAAAGTGTCTAGACATAGTTAGGACTGGAAACAGAACAATGTAGCCTTAAAATATATAAAAAAGTGATATACAGATGAGCTGTTTACCATTCACACAGAGCAATTCCAAATAATTTGAACAGAAAGGTAAATGAATCAATATTTTATTTTTGTAACACTGATTAGAGGATATTACCCCATATTTAAACATACAGAACACAAAAATTTCAGCATTGCCTTTAAGACTAAATAAATAAACTGTAATTAGTTTTACGGTTAGAAATACCAGTCATAAGTATATCAGATATGGTTTCACTGGTAAAACTCCAAGGGGTATATTTACTAAACTGCGGGTTTGAAAAAGTGAAGATGTTGCCTATAGCAACCAATCAGATTCTAGTTATCATTTATTTAGTACATTCTACAAAATGACAGCTAGAATCTGATTGGTTGCTATAGGCAACATCTCCACCTTGTCAAACCCGCAGTTTAGTAAATATACCCCCGAGAATAGAACACATTCCAGAGACGGGGAACTTTATGTGGCTTCTGACTAGGCTTCTCTTTCTGGGTCTGTGTTTGGCATTGTCCTGCATGCACCCCCTGTTTATTTGTTGTCCAGACTATGTTATTTTATATACAGGAATTCTGTTTAATATGCTTTGTTAGTTTGTCCGCTGATTCAGCTATTTTAAATCTCTGTACTGGAACAACTGCTATTATGTCAACCCTTTCATCAATGATTGTTTATATCCTATAGTTAACCATTCGCCTAATATGTTACTCTATTTTTCCTTGTGAACCTGGATAACTTATATGTTAATTCATTGAGTAGACTACCAATTGCTTGTTAGCATAACATATGTCAGGGTTTTTAATTTTTGTTTATGTAATAAAAGTCTTCCAATAAAAAACATGATTCACGAAAAAGAAAAAGGTCCTTTTGTGTAGTTTTCTTTCACATAGTTCATTTCAAGCTGAGACTTTTCCGGTGGGTTTGAAAAACCAATCAGATTCTAGCTATCATTTATTTAGTACATTCTACAAAATGATAGCTAGAATCTGATTGGTTGCTATAGGCAACATCTCCACTTCTCAAACCCACCGGAAAACTCTCAGCTTGATACATTTCCCCCTAGGAGTTCCCTTCTTTAATTGTGAAGGAAAACTTTACAAAACTTTTTTTTAATAATATTCATTGCCTGCCTTTAAAACTGTTATTACTACAAAACACATTCTTACACAAATGACTAAATTCTGAAATAATATGGAGCTTTTATTTTACTTGACAGAAAAGCTCAGTTACTTAATTTATGCTATCATTGTAAAGCTTATGCATTAATCGGGATATACACCTCTGATGAAATTAGCTTTGTTGCTAGAGAAACGCGTCGGGTAAAAGATTCAGGTGAAGAATTCGCTCAGGAATTATTGCCATTGCTTTTAAGCTGAAAGACACGCTGACTATATGATCTGTGGAGACGAGACATCAGCAAAAGTTATACATTCTACATACTTTTTAAAGATCTTGTGGAAACAGACTGGGGATTTAATCTGCCACTCTGGAATACAAGGGGTAATCAGCAGCACCCCACAAGTAATTATTTATAATCAAATATTGAAATATCGCCTATCTCGGAATGTGAATATTAGTCACTTAGATATCTTATCAAGTGTATAAAGCTATTTGAAATGTAGTATGCACAGTTTCACTAGCTAATATATATGTCATCCAAAATTGGATGGATTTCAACACCCTTTTGTGAGATCATATTCTCTTAATTTATTTAGTACATTTTACAAATGACAGCTAGAATCTGATTAGTTGCTATAAACAATATCTCCACTTTTTCAAACCTGCAGTTTAGGACATATACCCCTATGTCCTTATTGCAGTCATAACCATGTGTTTGATGCTAATTTACTCATGAGAATACCGCGGCCCGCACACTATTACCGTTATTACAGTAATAGTGCGCATTATTACCATTACTACGGTAACAGTGCACATTATTACAGTTAGTACGGTAATTTCAACGCTGATTTTTGCTCGCAGCTCTGAGAGCCACAAGCAGAAATCCGCGCTAAAATTACCATACTAACAGTAGTAGTGCGTAGGCCGCGTTATTCCCATGAGTAACGCTGTCAATTGAATTCCCCCCCTATGTGTAAGGTTAGTCGTGGATCTATTGTTTTATTCAGTCCAGGAGTCAGGGTGCTTCTCTGCAGGGGCTTCATTCTGCTTTAGTTTAGTGTTTTGGCAGTTTCATTGCTATATACTTTAATAATTTTATTATTTGATTTGAAATAATTTTCCATATGTATTGTGGAATATTGGGTCTTTCTGAAGATGGTGATGTTATTAGATTTGAAATAACTATGCATATATAATGCTAAATATTATAATAATATTTGCAATAATGACGTAATATGGTTCAAAATAACTGTCAGTATATAATGCTAATTATTGAAAATTAGTGTATATGCATGCAAATTACATCAATAATAAAGGAACACAAAAAACAGCTCCAAATTACATAATTGTTTGTGTCTTTTATCATTTTACATAATATTGAAATATTTGGGGTGAAATCCAAATCCAAAAATAAACACCAGTCTGATCTACCAAAATCAAAACCAACACCAAAATATAAAGATGGTTTAGCAGCAAAGCAAAAAAAACAAAATCAGGTGTGACTCTGTTATCTCTACATTTCTATTAATACTGCACTTTAAAATGAGAAAACATAGTTGAAACCTTGCCATCCAAAAAGTTGTTCTTTACCATCCTAAATCGGTGCTGATTAAAGGATAACTCCACCCAGAACTAATTTCTGACTCGACTTGTCTTTCCAAGTGGGCCATTAGGTCTTTGGGGTTGGAAGAGCGCAGGCAAGTAAGCTTCCATACAAAACTTTTATTTAGTTTTAGGTGGAGTTATATTTTAATAATTTTATTTTTCAGTTTAAAGTAGAATTCAGTTCTGCTGCTATCTATTGTGTTTGAGGTAGAATATATATTAATATGTTTGTATCTGCCTTGTACTCTTTTTATTCTCTTAAGCACTTTCCCGTGATGCATTTATTAATAACGATAGGTTGTCTTTTCCTCTACTGGCTGTATAAAGCAAGCCTGCATTGCTTTGTCTGTCTTAAACTAAGGTCACCTTTAACATGCCTCAGGTCTGCATGTGAAATACAGAAGTTATGGACACTGGCGTGTCAGACATGATCTTATTCATAACTGAAAAAAATAATAATGATTTAGGTCAAAATACATTTGTTATTTCCAAACTATATGAAAGGGTGACTATGTCAATTTGAAACTATCAAGTTACATTTTATTGAAATTTATTATATCATACACAAGTTCCAACACCAGACTGTGGTTTGCCATCAGGGGCAGGCTTGACGTGGCGACAGGGGGGGGGGTCTGCCCCCCGGGCTGGTCCCATAGTGGGCTACCTTGGGCTGGTCCCATAGTGGGCTACCTTGGGCGGGTCCCATAGTCTGCTACCTTGGGCTGGTCCCATAGTGGGCTACCTTGGGCTGGTAGCCCACTAGTGGGGTACCTTGGGCTGGATCACTGGACCACCTGCATGTTTTTTTTCTTTAAAATGTTCCTAATCGGCTGCCAGGATGAGTTTTGTCCCCCATGGCTAAGATTTGACAGTCCTCCCCTGTTTGCCATTGTCTGAAGGACCAGAATGAGTGATAGTTATTTAATGTTTTTATCAGATATTGCATTGGAATGTTGTTTTATATGATCAGTTATCTAATAATTTGGTAAGATCAGCCCAGAATGATATTCAAAATCTAAATACTTTGCAGTATTTACTATTCCTTACTATTCCTTAAAGAAAAGCCTACCTGCCTATACTCACTTTTCCCCTCCCTCCCTCTCTTTCATGCTGTGCCTGAGCCCCCAGAGTTATAGTGCTTACTGTTACTTGTACTGTGCTGTTTTTACCTTGTACTCTGCCATTGTTTGTCCTTGTACGGCGCTACGGATACTTTGTGGCGCCCTATAAATAAAAATTAATAATAATAATAATAATAATACATTTATAGATTTTTTGGGGACAAACGAGTATATAATCATTTGTGTCTCCAAGCGAAAAACAAGTTATTATGTATTTAATTTATCATTGATTATGATATGATAGGGTTTCTAACAGTATTGGAAATGCAAGATTTGAGCTGTTAGGATGTACAGTACTAGTGGATAATTCCTGGCTTGTAACACTTGCGATTCTACACTAGTATTTAAAAAAGTTTTAATTCCTATTAAAATGCTACAAGCAGATTTGTTACTTACCTCCATTACATTATACATGCAGAGAGGATGTTTTATCTGCTTTGACCAGTCTGATCATGTCACTGACTTTCATCATAAATAGCTTCAGTGATGTCGCTTGCTGTGATGTCAAGTGAGCCTTGGGCAAAGATAACATTCGTCAGCCTCATTCCCATTTGCAAAATCGTAGCTGTGACGCAAGTGTTTTCCCTCTGTGTTCGGCGTTTAAGAGCAGGACATGTCAAATCTTTCTTTTTTATTTAACATTTCTACTGGTACAAACTACACTGTGGGAGTTATCAGAATTTTGTTGACAGGTAAAAGCTCTATTGGGACTCTTAATAGTATTAGAGTTTGAGTTTTCAGTTAAGATTTAGGGGCCTATTTATTATTAGGAGATAAACCATAAGCTGGCAGAGAGTGCTTAGAAAATAGGGAGAAGCCTGTGTAGTAAAGTTGCAGCTATGTTACCTTGTAAATTTGTAGGTAATGATCTTCACTCATTTTTGCTCGCACAGATCTGGGTGCAATTGCTGGTAATGTGTACAGAAATATAGCCTCAAGGTTACTATGGAACCTTGCTGCTAAGTGAATAGGCCTCAAAGTGTATTTTGTCCTTTAACACTAAAATTCCAAAATATAATTTAAGTGAATGGACCTGTACACACACTTCCTGACAAGAATTAACTTTGCGTCAATTTCAACATTGCTTGAAATGTTCGCAAGCATTAATGATCGGTACCAATATAATGGAGTACTCATTAAGTACATAGTACATTATGCTGCAGAGAGGCTTTGAGAACACGCTTTACATGCTCTGTTAAAAGTGAGGACAAAGTACAAGGTTTTGTCAAAGCTTTTAGCAGGCATTGATTTTCAGTGTCTATGTGCACAATTTCTTAGAGTGTCTCCTTTCCACACTTTATTTATAGGAAGTCTACTGGTGTTCCCCCTGTCATGGTGTGCTCAGGACAAATGTCTGTTGTGATCACCTTTTTCAGCCTCAGGAGCATTTTATTTCCAATTAATATTATGAGCCAAAACAACAGCTGTTGTATATAGTCTCCTTTTTGACCTGGGAGCTGAGATATAATTTCCTTTAAGGCCTATCCAATCCATCCTTCACTATTTTGCATAGTTGTCCACTTTTCTGGAATGTCTAGAAGACTTCTGGATGAGTGGGAGACCTCTTGGGCTCCCTGGAGAGCAGGCTAAGCTCCCTGAAGGGTACTCACCGGCTTGCAAAGTGGGTGGAAATATTCTGTGATTATGCAAATTTTATACCTGGCCTCCGCATCTCTTGGATGACAGATATATAAAGTTAGAAAATATTTTTATTATTATTATTATTATTGCTAATGCCCCTTTATTAAAAGCATGGGAATACCTCTCACTGGTCCTGATTTTACAGGGACTTACACAAAAGCAGGTGGGGCTTTGCTACAAAGTGGATGTGGTTGAGTAGATCAGGCTGGGTTTTTGGTGAATTAGAGGTATATTATGTTGCCTAATTTGCCTTGATAAATGTTGGGAGATATACATGGGGTGTTTTATACTAGACTAGAGCATAAAAATATAGAGTGCACATTTGCTATTTTAGGGATCATTATTATTTTATTGTACGGTCAAAGTTTGCTTTTCTATTTTTCTTGTATGAGTGGAATTTTCTTTAAAATTTATATTTATACCCTTTTCCCCGTCTCCAGCTTGTGCTGAGAACAAAAGTAGCATTGGTTCAAAAGGAGCAATGATTCAGCATTACACTGCCAGCGTGAAAATATATTATATATTCAGTGTCTGCAGTGGTTGTCTCCAGGAGCTGAGCTCTCAGGTACAGAAAAGCAGTTACACTATAGATTCATGTCTTTTCATTACAACTTACATGTTATATTCAATACTTTTTTTTATTTTTTAATTAACAATAATTGTGGGTATTTTATATTAGACCATAATTTGGCATAATCATACCATATTTACAGAATGTTTAAGAAATTAGTGTACAATAGTTATTTTAGGTTTTATTATTTTATTTGCATTAAGCAATTCAATGTTATCTCAGCCACCATTTTCAAGTCTTAAGTCGTCCATACATACTGTGATTTTGATGGCCCATTAGGTTATTTTAGTCCTTATTGGCTGCAAATCGCAGTATGTACGGACCTGTTGGCTGCAAAGATATCTGATTGGCATCATTCACATCAAATCAGGACAGATGATGACTACATCTCACCATTTGTGCAGTCATCATCCTAAACTAATCGTCCTGAGTAGGATTTTGCTGTGTATGGCTAAATTGTACAGATGAGCAAAATTTTCAACACCCTTCCAACAAACTTTGTCTCTCAGCCGGGGAATTTTTGCATGTTTTACTGGCGGAATTTGGTGTGTTCCCAGCCCTAAGCCAAGTGAAATGTGAATATTCAAATATAGTGTGGAACAGCAACGCAAAAGAGTAACTTGATGACATTTGCCCCTCTGTAACTTGCTTTTTCCAGCACCACATAATTTGATTGATTCAATTGATGGCAATTTCAGTCATCCTTACTAAGTTGCAGATATATATAAAAGTGGCTGGCACACATGTTGAGCAGACAAGTCTGCCTGTATATGGCCATTTTATGTGGCATGCCGCTATTCTCAGTCAGTACTGAGAACCATTGGGGTGATGGTGAGGCCCAGCTCTAGTAACTGTGGGAGATCCTACTGAGTATACTGTGGCATTCTATGTCACCAAGCTGGAGAGCTGCTGGTGAGTGCTGGAGATGGATGATTTTATTCAATTCTGAAATTTGTTCACATTCACCAAAAATCCTCTAATAATAATAATAATAATAATAATTTAATAACTTCAAATAAACAACATTATAGGCTAATCATCATCTTTACTTTGGTTCTGTGCACCCTTAGTATATACTGTAGCAGTTTTATATTTTGCATTTTACACCCTACTAAGTCCAATAGTGTGACCCAGAATCTATTGGAGGTTTGTGTAGAATTTTTTCTGTTGTATAAGTTGCCCATATTTTCACTCCCTGACCCCTTTTTTGTTTCATTCTGTACTGTAATAAGTACAAAATCCATTGTTTCTGTACTTGGCATTATCCATATAAGTTTTCTAACAACCAGGAAATACTGGTGTATATTTATTACATACTTACTGGGGGGAAAAGACTATTTTCTGTGCTTGTCCTTAGTTCCATTTTCTATTTAGTGCACTAACTGCTGTAAAAAAAAAAAAAATTTGTTCCACAGTTCTCACTATTGCTAGTCCCTCTAGTAAAAACCCTTATTGTATCCGTAAGCCACAATATTATGTTCATTGTATTTACTTTCAGTTCGAGAATGACTGCTTGAAACAAAGTAATCACAAAAAAGACAAAGCAGTGATTTTGTAGCTGCTCTCCCCTTCGCTGCTTAGCGCAAATGGCAATTGCGTATATGCAGTAAAGACTGCAGGACAGAACCCGAAGTCTTTGTTAGAAAAGATTCATCGCTGGGACAGCCTCCTATTGGAAGCACTATCCCAGCATGACTTTTATATTAAATTGCCCTGAAAAGTAAGCTGACATTGTTGCAATGACGGATGATACTAAATGGGACAAAAATAAGAAAATTCTTAAATGGGGCCCAAAGGCTGGTTCACACAAGTATTTCACATGGTGAGTTGCATCATGACAGGAGGCCCAACACCAAATAAATAGGTGTATTCATGCAGCCTTCCTGCTAATAGGACTGTAAGTAGGGTTATGCAGAGCTCCGAAAATGTTGTTTGCTGTGATGCAGCAGAATTTAGGAAATGTTCTTTAAATTATTCATTTACGTTAGACAATGCCGATCCTGAGAAATTTTACAATTGGGTGAATTGTTCTGTTCCTGTAGCCCCCTTTCACTAACTTTGTTCACTTTAGGGCCCACTGAGGGTTTTACACATATGGCTTTGAGTCTCCCAAATTTTGCTAGGATGGCCCATTTGTTTAAAGTATTCAGTTGCACATTTTCATGCTTCATAATGCTTTATGTGCAAACATTGTACAAGAAGTTTTATTCAATTCATTGCCCAAGTTACTTTCATTCACAGGCGATGATTTGCTATCATCTGAATCTTCAGAAATTGGGGGACAATAGGATTCCCACTGTTATATTTTTAATCAGGAATGTTCAATCAAAAATTATGTCTTTCAATATCTCTCTTATTTCATATTTATCTTTTTGTTGCACCTATATTTATTTGAAAAAAACAAGTGTTTTTTTTTTAATTATCACATTATTCTCTTGTCAGCTGCTTTAATAATTAAACAGGAAATCCAGCTGGAGCAAAGCATTCTGTATAGATGTATTAGTCTCTGTGGGTCATGATGCTCTAATATCTGAAGAGCGGAGTCTCCTCCTGTCAGAACCCATTAAATGAATACAGGGGTCTGACAATGTAGCTGCCGCACCTGTTACGATACCTTTTTCAATTGTCAGGGTTGATATGATTACTGGAAGCTAATATTGAAGCAGCGTTCCATCCTAGATTACAAACAAAACCTTATCACAAAATGTGTCCAGATAAACTCAGCTCACATTACTTGCAGTATTTTCCATTTTCTTCATTTGAAACAACGCAGATCTTCTGCTTGAATACAACATAGTCCTGCCACCTTCCTGATCTTCCATGACATTTCAGCCCATGCTTTGATTTATATTCTTGTATCAGGCAGATTTATTTTGTCTGATATGTATGCTAAAGGAAAGCTGAATATGGGCATTTTTAATGCTGTGGTATCTGCACACCCTTAGATGCTTAGATGGTATGGGGCAATTAAACCATGGAACTTGGTGCTATACACTACGGGTCTGATTTATTAAGGAAAGTGAGGCAAATAAAGGAGTAAGTTTTCTCTTGAACAAAACCATGTTACAATGCAAGGGGTGAATTTTTATTTTATTTTGCACATAAGTTAAATACTCAAAAAATATAGATCAAAATAGCGCTACGTATCTACTGGCTAAAATGTTGTCTAAAATTGACTCAAAAGTTAAAGCTCTGATAGAGCCCAATTATAAATAAATAATAATAAGGTATCTTGATCTGAAATGCAACTGTCTAGGGTTGTGTGACCCTACTGCTAAAGGCAAACAAAAATAGAAATAAAGACAGCGCTGGATCTGATCAAGAAAAAACACACAATGCTGAAAAGTAAAATACAAATATAACAATTTATTTAATGCACACAATATAGATATTTCAGTGTAAATTCTTCAAACATTTATATCTCATGACAATAAAAATGCAAAACTAGGTCTTATAAAATAAAATAAAATCAGCATAAAATGCAATGTGCCTTAATGAGATAGTTGTTAATATATCAACCAAATCAGCTATTATCAATAATATTAAGAGCTCATTAAAAAGTCACTGCACAGAATAGATGCCCAAAGAAAACAGCACCGTTGTGCCATAAGTCCATATACCTGGTTCTGGAGCATAAGATGATAATCATATAATTGGGACAAACTTACAGTTCTTGATGTAAAGGAAACAGCTACGGTCACAGATTGATCTGACACTGAGGGATTAACCCGATGAACTGTTGATGGATTTAGTAACCCCCGTTGTGATTGAAGCTCCTCCTACATAAACTTGACCAGCAGCTCCATGCTGGGACACCGAAGATATACCGTAGTCTGTCCACTAGCGTAGTGCACTATGTGAACACTTGCCACTGATGTTCCTCCAATCTGTTATAGCTCTATTACCAGTCTCCAAAATCTGTTCCAAAAGTCCACCACTTGTTAGGGCTTCATCAAATGAATCCGGGCAGTGAGATAAATGTACATGCTGGTACTTGTAGTTCTAACGCGTTTCTTTGCCGTCAGAGCAATTTCTTCAGAGGAAATCTATATCATATATCATTTAGCCATATAGCTCTTGATAACTTTATCAAGAGCTTTAAGTTTATCAAGAACTACACATGTGCCCTGCCCCAAAAGGGAATTGTGGAACAGCCCTCAAAGCCTGGGTGGGTTCACAAAGATCCATGTGGGGTCTATAACATAGACCCCAATTATATGATAATCATATAATTGGAACAAATTTACAGTTCTTGATATAAAGGAAACATCTATGGTCACATATTGATCTGACACTCAGGGATTAACCCGTTGAACTGTTGATGGATTTAGTAACCCCCGCTGTTATTGAAGCTCCTCCTGCATAACCAGCAGCTCCATGACACAGTAGTATATGAGGGGATTCAATCCAGACATATACCGTGGTCTGTCCACTAGTGTAGTGCACTATGTGAACACTTGCCACTGATGTTCCTCCAATCTGTTAAAGATCTATTACCAGTCTCCAAAATCTGTTCCAAAAGTCCACCACTTGTTAGGGCTTCATCAAATTAATTTGTGCAGTGAGATAAATGTACATGCTGGTACTTGTAGACTAACGCATTTCTTTGCTGTCACAGCAATTTCTTCAGAGGAAATCTATATCATATATCATATAGCCATTTAGCTCTTGATAACTTTATCAAGAGCTACACATGTTCCCCGCCCCAAAAGTGAATTGTGGACCAGCCCTCAAAGTCTGGGTCGGTTCACAAAGATCAAGGTGGGGTCTATATTAGAGAAT